>NC_134277.1:20867178-21492178 GCF_949628215.1 Phalacrocorax aristotelis
TGACTGTGCTTAACACTACTAACACAGCTGCAGAATGTAGTTTCAGGTTCTGACAGATAAAAATGCATGTACAGCCTGCATTGCTGGAGTGAAAGGCTTAAAAAAAGAGGGAACCGAAAAAAGAAGGGGGGGTTGGGGGGGAAGGCATCTCTGGACAACAAATAACTGCCTGCTTAGCACAGAAGGGTAGTACTATACAGTAGTGAACACAACAGAGTATGAAGATTGGAAAAAAACTGTATTCTTTTTGCTGGCAATCAATGACAAAATAGATAACAGAGGAAAAAAATTCAAGAATAGTGAAAAACAAGATAGCTTCAAGTCAGAAATAGCTGTGCAGCAACATACACAAGTGGCACACAGAACAATTTTAGTGATTTTATTCAAAATCTCAAAAATAAGTAGTTCCATGAGCAGATTTAAAAACACAGATTAAATTCTGGCTTTCAACAGCATCGCATCTCACAGATTACATCAATACACTAAACTTTCCCACCACAATTTCTTTATCTTGCTACAAAATCCTCAGTTCTTTTGATTTTCTAGTACTACAGCCCCCTATGTTATTCAGCTCCCTGACATTCCCTTCCTATGCTGCTGATTACGTAGTTCAGCAAGCGACAAAAACAGGCTGTGGTTACTCTTGTAGCCATACGCTCTCTATCCCTATTACAGGAACTTAAATATTTTAGACTCCTTTATCAAGTTTGCTCAAAAATGGACAACAGGCTCAAAGCTTACTGAGTGCCAAAATCAAGAGAGCCAACATGTAGGCTGCTTCCTTATGAAGCTTAAGACAATATTCTCCCTACAATAAAGCTGTATTTTCTTTGTAAGTCAGTAACTTGAAACTCTTGCAACAATTGTGACAAGGGGAAGTATTTGAGGTACATATCATAGGTTACTGATCCTAGCATTTTGCCAAAACTTAAGGGATAAGCAGAACCCGGTCAAAGAGTTTTTCTAAAATTGTGAACTTGCAACCACACAAAAGTTGCACAGAACTACAGAACCTTCCTACTTGGGGGAGGACAGATGGACGCGGGGCAGGAAATTTTGAATTACAAGAACTTTACAAAAACTGAAGCTATATATATGTTTTCAGTACCTTTACTTCCTGTGATGTCAAAATGTCTCCCCTAAAACCATGACAACTTTCTATATAGAGCAGAATGAAAAAGTGCCTTTGAATGAAGCTGTCCATTAATTAGTAACTAAACATGTAGAAAAATTTGTTCAGTTACACAAGAAAGAACATGTTGTATTCCAGTAGAACGTTGACAGTGGAAGAAATATCCCACAATTTGTTATTTTGTAATATGGACATAAGCTAAGGTGAATCTAATGCTAAACACAAGCAATTAAGAGTTTATTTGGTCACAGTTGTCAAAAGAGAAGCAAGAAAGCTGTGTTTGAAACTGCCAAGCTAGCAACAATACTTCATTTCAATTCATCTGAGAATATGAATCTGAAACTATATGAAATAAGTATGAATCTGAACCTATAGCTTGGACACCAGGGCCAACCTGTTTCCTTCATGAAGAAATTTGAAATCTAAGAATCAGATAATCAAGCTGTTTTCCTGCGGCTTGATGAGCAAAGTGGTAGAGTTCACTTTCAGATAGGTTTCTACAAGATTCTGCAGCAACAGTTCTAGAAGAGCACAGAAACTACAGTTACTGATCTGCAAGCCAGCACTTCTCTCCCTTTCAGTGACTGGGGTCCTTTTCTGAAGGAGGCACAGCAGCCTCTGTCACAGATCAACAGTCAATACCCTCCTTTTATGAAGGGCATTCTGTGTCCTCTCCATGATGAGGTAGAAGGAAAAAAATCTCCCAAAGAATACACACCGCTTGTGGTGGAGGGGAGGAGGGAAGATACAAAATATAGGTATACAGGTTTTCAAAATGGAACAACTATTCTAATTTCATACTTATCGACAGAAGGCAGACTGCCATAATTATTCCATTTGAAAATACTCCATAGATTGATTTATGATCAAAAACCAAAATACTTGACACGAACCTCCACACCCCTGAGGAACACAATTCAGCATGGCAACATCACATACATGATGAATCAGTGACCTAAGAACAAGGTCATACCACCTGAAGTGTGCTATCAAACTCCATTAAAATTAACCCCAGACCTTTGACAGCTCAGCTAGCAAAAGATGTTCAGTCAATCTCTTCCACCTACTTTCATTCCTATGTTCATGTTCCTGACTGTACAACTATTTGCATTCAGAAATTTATTCAGTAATGGGTGGGGGGTGAAGGACCAGAACTGATCCATGTAGCTACCAAAATAGTCTACACCTCTGTTTAGCTAGTCCCACCTGCTATCATGAACAATGTTATTTTATACTTGATCCCACATTTATTAATGACCACACATCAGCAGTGTTACAGAACCCACTCTTCAATAAACCGTAACAGCTAACTAACCAGCTAAGTACATGAAACAACACACACGAGTTGCTTAAACCAAGCTCAGTCAGGCTGTATACTGACTTTTATTTCCACAGGTAGGTTTTTAAGTACAAGTTTTCAAAACTGCCTAAACCACTCTCGGAACGGTTACAGCTTCCTGGTGTAGAGCGTGCCTACTCCTACTTTGAATTAATCCAAGCTGCTTATGCTACAGCCCTTACTACAGAAGGGCTCAAACCCACATTTGTCATAGCCCAGCCAAGGTGAATTTGCTCTCTGAGAGGAGAGGTTTGAACATGACACAAGGAGATAGATGAATGACAGGCTGGACTAGGACCACAGGGAGAGCTGGATCATTTTTCTAGCACAGTATATCCACCTCGAACAGTGGCCAACAGCAGCTGCAGGAGGGAAAGCACAAGAAAAGGGCAAGCATGAAGAAAAGGACATGTATGTATGAACATACAATAGAAGAAGTAATACTTCCCTT
Source organism: Phalacrocorax aristotelis (assembly GCF_949628215.1). Lineage (NCBI taxonomy): Eukaryota > Metazoa > Chordata > Aves > Suliformes > Phalacrocoracidae > Phalacrocorax > Phalacrocorax aristotelis. The sequence continues at coordinate 20,870,101 of NC_134277.1, forward strand.
GAATATTCTACCAGCCCGTAGAAATCTACAACTTACAGATTCTGAGCTTGAGGAGTGGTCTTTGTAATTACTAGCCCTAAATTTGCTTCCAACCCTGCCCCCATGAATTTCTTTCCATCCTTTCTGAACAGTTGTAACTTTTCATCCCTTGTCCTGTGGCAAAGTTGTAACTCAGTTAAACTGTGTGGTCTTGTTTTGGTGGGGTGGGACTGAAAGACAGGGATGACACAGGGGCAAACTTCATTTCATTTGGTTCCTCCAGATGTTCTGACTTGCCACAATAAATCTTTGAGATGATTTATAATTGCCAGTTTAAGGTTCACATATATAATTCAGATTTATGAAATAAGACACATTAAGAATTTCATGCTTATTCTAGTATGATTCAAAAAATTTTGAAGTACTCTTGTAGAATAAGAGCAATAAGATAAATAGCTCCATGATCATACCTGAGACACAAGTGCTCAGCACTACAGGAAAGACTCTACCTCGAGCGTGTCACAGCACAGAAAGATCTTTGCAAGAAGAAAAAGTTAGACAGATATGGAGCAACAATTGATAAATAAAGAGGCTAACTTTTATTTAGAAGTTTACTTTTGTCACAGTGAGCAGACATACACGCCTAAGTTATTTTAATATGACATACTAAAGAAGTAGTTTTAAGCTTACTAAACGAGTATTCCTGAGTAGAAGCATGACACTTGTGATCTACATTTCTTAATGATTTCCAGGGAGAATTTAATGTGCTTGTTTAAGATCTCCAAAGATCTACTATACCTTCAAACCATTCTGACAGCCATCTATGTCAGTGCTGAATGCTGAAATGGTGAGTCACTGGAAGCACTACATTCCTCTTCATTGTCAACATAATATAGTCTTTTAAAGGAGTTCCTACTTCAACAGTTTTCTGTTTTGGATTCCAGTGATCTGAAGTTGGTGTCTTTGAAGGCGTGCTGCAGGGATGCTTGACTGAGCCAGAATTTTCAAAAAGTGGGCCATTAGAGAGGCTAACAAATAACAACGGCAATTCCATTGTGATTAGTTATTTCTGGTGGTGGGGAACAGCTGTTGCCTGAACTGCTGAAGGACTACACGTAGCTGTCATTAGCAACAACTAAAGCTTTAAAGCGGTATTCTAGAAACGCACGGACAGGTAGTTATACTTAAGGTTGTAACATTTGATAGCAGACAATAACACTCCATTATTGAATACTCTGAAAAGAATTGGCATAAAGGAACTACTTCAGGATGACTTTGTAATTTGTCCTTCTCTTGTTCTTCCTTTTTTTAAATTTATATGGTTTAGCTAAGCATTACTCTCCCCATGCTTCAATACACGCAGATGCCTGTAAAAGGCTGCCCAAGTTGGCTAGATTAAAAAATTTTAACTCATTCATGCTCAGTAGAGATTCTGACTAGTTTAGGTTATCTTGTTAAAAAAAAAATCATAGCATATATACTAATTTTTGCCTGCATTGATGTGCCGGCCAAGTCTGAAAACTTTCTTTGGAAATGTGCTGTCTTCTAAAGCCAATCACAGTGCTAGGACTGGCACGATGACTGTCTGCTCTGTGCTACAACTCTCCTCACCGCAAGTCACAAATTAGCATAAGTCAGAACAAGCATAAACAGAGACCTGAAAACAGGAACAGGAGTAAGAAATAAAACAGAGAGAAGACAGAACGAGTGAGAACAGGAGTAGCCATAGAAAGGCTACAACCAACCATTACAATTTACAGCTAGCTCTAACATAAAATTATAGCATTCAGGTCATCACTCCCCATAGTCTCTTTTTTTTTTAAAGTATGTGCTAAAATCCTCAATAGATATATATGTGTCTACCCCCTCCTCATGCTTTCCAGTGGTAGGCCCATAAAAATGATGCAGAAGAGATGAGACGTCAAGGTCAAGTCAAAACAAGTTTGACTGTAAGGTCCAGAGTAAGACCAAGAAGGACAAAGCACAAAGTTACCACACATCAAATAGCTGTGAAAACTTTACATCTCTCAACTGCAATTTTTCAGGCTTTTTTAAAACAAGTATTTTAAAAATCATGAAAAATACAGTAAGTTGACCGTAAAACTGAGAAACAGGCTGCTGAGTATGAAGTCTCTTACTGGCAAAACTGCAGTGTGCGGCTTCTTCCTTGAAGTGTCTTGACTCCTTTCTATTAAGACAGGTATCTTTATAGAAAGATACAGCCTGCATGACTCAATTTCATAGTCTTGTTTTTTAACTGACCCTTTCAAATTTGTTCTAGTCTTTAATTATCATCTTTCCTCTTTTATACTTTGTCAGCACCAAATTCAACTGACAGGCTTCAACCATCACCTTTATACCAGTATAACCATCAAATTAACTTCTCCACTCCAAACTTGTATTTTTCTCCACTCAACCCAAAACTCTCAGTTTTTTGTTTTCGGTACTTTGTTGCTGATGTGCAGCCACCTTAAACTCCTTGCAATGAAAAAGTGTCTCCACCAAAACTCTTACGGACAATGACTCTTAGAGTCCTCAGCATTTTCTGACTCATAATCTGATTATGCTGTTGTAGTAAACTATCTTCTTATATTTAAATATTTCTCAAGTTTGAACGTTTTCTTTTCATTCTATACACACATGGCAAGATCTTTCCTTACTGTTCATGTTATCAAAATTTCTACCTACCCTCACTGATTTCACTAATATATACGTTTCCACCAAAACACGAGTACGCAAAAAACTTATGCAAGATTGGGGTTGGGGGGAGAGTAACTAACTTGAAAATCTTAGAGAAACATGGAAGGGTAGATAAAACACACCACCACCACCACCCACCCCCCCAAAAGAAAAATCCACAACCAAACCACCAACCCAAACAAACAACAAAAAAAACCCAAACAAGCAGATCAGATGATAAATCCTGTCCAAACTCTGTTCTAAAACAAACATGAGGTAACATTATGCTTCCCCACAATAATGAGTCATACAAAGCATTATTGCTTGACAAGAAAGCATACAATGTTAAGTAACCACTTTCCTCTATGCCCTTCCAACTTCTGTGATGGAGTTAGGAATATACAATCAGTTTTTTAAAAAAGTGCAATGTGGAAAGAAGTCATCAGATATGGTGTTCTGTCAGTTTCTATTCTGCACTGTTGTGAACCTATATCTTTCAACATTAAACAGCAAAAAGGCTCTGCTTATAAAACAGCAGAAACTCACCAAGTCCAAATTCAGCACACTTTGTCAGATACCCTTCAGATGTTTTATTTTTGTTCAGAAAAATGGTGAGCTTGCTTTCCTTCATCTCAAAGCTGGTTCAGAGCACTGTATACCTGGGAGAGTGAGAGGGAAACCCTATATCAAAAGGAAAAAAGCTAAACCTATTTCACTAAAGCAAAGCAAATCTAGAGAAATTTCAATATTTCTCACCACATGTAGACTATGAAATAAAAATTTAATATTAATATTTTTGATTATTTAAGAGACCCGCCACTGTAGACATTTGCCTAACAGATGTAATTCATGGCTCCGACAGTGTGAAAAGCGAAGTCCTATAAAACCTTAATGATTGCTAGCTTAAAATACAAAGAACTTCAGCATGCAGAGGTTAAACATTTAAATTCTTATGCATATGCTGAACTCCAAGTCAATACATTTGCAATGTATACAGCATTGCTGTTCCAACACACATGTACAACAATAAGAAAATCACTCTATTTGACTAACACCAATGGATTAAAAAAATCCAATTTTTATTAACAGATTGCCTGACACCAATTAAATACAATATTGAGAAATAAACTTGATCATCTTCAAAATTAGCCTCATGAGAGGGTTTTAACTGTAAATATTCCCTCCTAAATATTTCAGTAACTTTTTAATATAGCTATGATTGCTTCCTACAGATGAACAAAAGCCTTGAAAAAGTAAACCAAGTTCTAATTTAATAAGATATATTTCATTTCCACTGGCTATGAGTGAATACAGAACTAGGGGTACAAAGCTAATACAGAAAACTAAAGGGAAATGGTACATTAAAGATTCAATATTGCTCCCTCTGAAATTGATAGTACTGTTATCAGTTACACAAATAGGCAGCATCAGCCTGTCAGAACAAAGAATGGACAAAACAAGGCTACCTTCACATGCATTACTTCTAGTAATTTAAGTAGTCAGGAAGGCAAGTGGGAGAATGCCTGAGGTAGACACCACTGTAACACACCTATGAATGGAGCACAGAGGAAGAACTAGAAACACTATTCACAAAATTAAAGAAAAGAATCTCAGAACTGGAATAAAACTGCTACCATTTTACTGCGCACATACAAAAAGATCATAAAAAGAGAACTGAGGAACTATTGACCTATCAGGCTCCTGCAGACAATCTACAAAGTTTTCACTCAAGTACTGAACAATTGACTCACTGCAGACCTGTATTTCACCCAATCCATAGAATATGCAGGCCTTCAATCAGGCTTTTCCACAAAAGGCTACCCTTTGTGATAAATGAACCTCTGAAAAAGATTCTAATATAACTTACCATTATGTATGGTATTCATCAACTTCGAGAAAGCTTTTGAGTTAGGAGAAAAAGGGCTTTAAGTTAAGATCATGTTTAACAGACACACAAAAGAATATATGTATAGACAGGAATTTCAGTGAACAATAATATCCCTGAATACATCTTTCTTGTATTAGAGCTCTGATCATTTACAGTAACTCAAATTGTGAAATGGATTTACTTCTGTCCACTACTTTTTACTTATATTTCTTTTGTCAGTGTTTGCTAGCTTTGAAATGTCATGTATAAGAACAACATTCCGGCACATGCCAATTAGCTGCATTTGAAAGCTACTACTACAAATAAAAAACCAATTACTTTCCAGCAACGATCTGTCTTCCCAACAAAAGACTGGTTTTAATTTCATTGTCTGCAACAAATTTAGAAACTTAAACTGAAGCTGCCTTGCTAATTTTAATCAGGAGGCATCATTTTGCTTCACTGATAGACTAACTCAAGCAATCAAGAAGTTTAACAGAAAACAGTTGTGTCTCCAGGACATAGGGACCTCACTTGAAGAAGAACTCAAATGTGTAGAGAGAAAGAAATCTAACTAGTGGTACATCACAGGAGATGCTCACTTGAACTTCCTTTTCTTCAAGGGTTTGGGGTTTATTAAAGAATATTGATCTCTGACCGTGAAGTGCCAGAATATGCTCACATCCTCTGCTGGGTAGCTAGAAGTCTCTCTGTAACTCGGCCTCCACAGCAACACACTTTTACGCCCAATTGCAGAATGATGGCAGTCATGAAGATGGCCCACCTCTTCCACTTATGCCACCAATTTATTCATACTTAGGATAACAACCTCGTGACTACAAAGATTACTTTAGTTTAAATTAACTAGTTCACTCTTTCACGCTACTAATGAACAAAGCCCTCAGCTTACATGTCTGGTTTGACAAGATGATCGAATGAATTATTTTGCAGGTAAAAGTGTAGCGAATACCTCTGTCATACTTCTGTGGGTGAATTTTCTACATACATCAGCCTCTGAGGTCCAACTGTAATAACTGTTCGTGTTCCAACTAGGTGACTGCTTTTCATGCTTTATTTTTCTCTTCTTTATTCTCCCTACAACTGCCAGCTACTAAAGACTGCTGTCATAAGCCTTTTTTTTTTAACTACCAGGCTCTTCTGAACATCAGGATTCCACAAAAATGAACTAACAACAAAGGCAGTTTAAACTTTTGTCATTGATACTAGAATATTACAAAACTAATAAGTCATTAATTAAAAAAAAAATCCTTGCCTTTTACCTACTGCTTAAACTTGAATAACTATCCAAAGTTACTTCCATGGAAAAAACTTTTAAAATTTCAAATATTTTAATGACAATGTTACAGAGCAAGCCTGTAATGTAAAAACACAAATACTAATGTTTTTTAAACTTTGTGGTAGAGAAAAAAACACCACAATATACAAAATCCTGGATGATTCCTTACAAAAGCAGATTAGTCTAATAAAAATGAAACAGTTTGTTTTCATTAACCTCCTCAACAGTCTTCAGCAAACTAACAATAATGTACAAAAATACACTTATCAAAACTTACTTTACAAGAAAAAAAAATAATCACTAAATTGCACAGAGTTAATATGGTTGGGATCATATACATTACCCTATCGGGACAAATTCTGCCTCAGGTGCAGAGGACACAGTGCAACTTCTGTCTGCCACCCCTACGAGAAGAATCATTTCACCCACACCTTCTCACCACAGCCTTTATTTGGTTATGATATCAGTTCATTCTAGTTACACTCAATTTTTGTGCACAAGAAGCAGCAGCCATTTTGATCCACCACTGCTTTTGATGTTAAGGAAAGCCCCTTTCAAATTTAAGGAACTGTTGGGTAGTTTTGGGGAAGGGCGCTTGAGGTGGGGGTGTTTGGGTTTTGTTTTTTTTTTTAAACAAGCACAGTAGTAGATTGCCTGAAGCTACTCCTTTTGCTTTTGTTTAAAATTGTACCACACAGGAGCTACCATTACCCCAAACCATCAGAGGCGTTGTATTTCCAAGCATCACTCAGAGCTTTCACAAGCAGAATATGCTAGATATGTCCCAGTGAAAGATTTACTACTACAGGACACAGACTTCATAGCCAAATGAGGAAGAGATGCAGTTAAAGAGCTGACAAAACAATTCAGGAGACCTAGTCAGCAGCATGGGATTAAAACAAGTAGTTGTCTGGCAACTCAAGAACACACATAAAAACAAAGTAAGACAAACAAATTGCTGTAGAATCCCTTTCAACTGCAGCTACTAAATGTGGAAAAAAAGGCTTTTTGACATTCACTGTATACACAATGCTTAAGAGAACAGTGCCAATTTCAGGACACATCAATTATACTTCAGTAGTCTGCCTCTGTGCTTATCAGAATGAACTTTTCACAATAAGCATGCACTACAATGGAATAAACGTGAGAAGGATTCACACCTTTGATTCTTACTTTGAAAGTCTCTTTTTTTGGAATCCTTAAGATTCACAACAGGAAGTAAAAAGACTGTCACGCAATGATCAAAAAAGACAAATACAGAGTTACGAATTATGAGAAGGGAACAGAGAACAAAACAAAAAGCTTAATTATGCCCCTTTAAAAATTCATGTTGCACCTGTATTTCAAATACTACCTGCACTTCTCAAAAAAGAATATAGTAGCACTAAGAGAGATCTGGAAAGGATAAGAAGGATATCATATGAATGATAAGAAGGTATGTTATCTAGGTCTAAAAAGGATAATGGAGGAAATGACAGAAATGTATCAACTGAGTACTGTAAAGATGCTGAATATTTTTAATGACTATTCACTGTTTTTAGGGGAGTGTCAAAACATGATCAGCAACAGCTGCAAAGTACATCATCCTTTTATAATACATAAAGATATGAAACTCATTTTCCACGTTTCAGATATTAACAGCGGAAGTGGTTTCAGAAATTATTAGACAAATTCATGGAAGAGACTGATTCATGGAAGAGGTCAATAGACAGGTATCCACCCCTGAGATGAGATGCAAGGAATCCTAGTAAGAAAATGTCATGTTGAACCCAACTGCTTTGAAACAAACTGTTCTAACACAGACCCAATCCAGTTACATGTCTAAGGGCCAAGACTAGGTCAGCCCTCCTTGTGACTGATGGAGCTAATTCTAGACTCCCCCCAAGCCTCAACACAGAACAGAAGGAGAACTGTTCCCCTACCACTATTCCCTTCCACACCCCATAAATTGGCAAAAGGCAGATGAAAAAAAGGTGTTTTATTACGGAAGGGGAAAAAAAGTTACTGTCTGCGTTCTTGGTATAACTGCCTCTATTGGCAGCTCTCTCTTCCCTGACTGAAGTACCCTCCCAGCCACCTAGTTTTCTCCTACAACATACAGCCAAGCTATTCAATGCCAACATGCTAAGGTGTCTAGAAAGCTTAGGGATGGTGAACAGTAACCATATATGCCAAAAAACCTATATGCTGTAATAGATGGACTTCACATTCATTGTTTTCCATCTCTGCTGCCTTACACACTTTCAGAATCCTTCCTTTCTTCATCTAATCCTTATGGTAGCTGCTACTGCTTGCTTTAAAACCTTACAATTATTCTTCCTTAAAAACGATGCTGCTTGGGAAGACTTTGTTGCTTCCACCTCATTCATTTCAATTTGTTTCAAAATATCTCAGAATTGACTGTGTATTATTAGAAACATCCAAGTTGCCATCCTTTTACTGTTCATTACCTGTTTTTAAAGGAATTGGTTATGCATACAAAAACTGAAGTTAAATTCTAAGTTTACCACTACTCCCACAGCAGAAAACAGGCCTAGTGACTTTGGCCCTTGAAAGGATGTTATTTGCTGTAACCAACCCCTGAGTCCTTCAGATCAGGAGCTAGTCCATGACCGTTATCACACTACTACTTCTCTTAAATCTGCATTTGAGATTCTTACGTGAAAGCTAACTATATTAACAGTTTATGAGTTGCTATTTGCTCTCAGGGATGGGGGAATGTTGGTGGTTTGGTTTTGGTGGTTTGGTTTTATTTTGGATTTTGGGCTTCTTAGTTTTGAGGTTTTTTTATTTACTGGGAACCTCTCACCATTCTTATCAGGAAATCCTTCTTGTAAATGTTAAAAACAAATAAACAACAGGAAACAGATATAAAGCCAAGTCAAGTATAAAGACTCTGACAGGATTACTTATGCACGAGCCCCAGACACATGTTCGCATTCATCATCTCTATTTACAGTCCAAAGCCCATAGGCGCTCACTCTTCTGGACAAAAGTTTACTTTTTTTTTTTTTTCCAAGTTACTTATTCTAATGAGAACCTCATTCAGAAACTTTTTACCACTGCGTGTAGCTCTCCCTCATGAAAACAAATGCAGCAAGCTAGATCTCTGTCAAAATTAACAGTTTTCTTAATGTTATCCTTATGGCCTTCTCACAGACACCTTACCTATCTACCAGATCTAACACCAAGAAATGAAGAATTCTATTTAAAGGCTGAATAAAAAGTGTAGAAAGAAAATATGAGGCAATGAGTTTACGTCTAAACTAGTTGTTAAATCCTAGTTTAGTTCAAATGGGCAAAAGATTAGCTGTAAATTCAGGATCAGACAAGGAGCAGCTTTTCTAACAATATAGTTTGTTTCACTTACTGTTTCTTGCATTACCAACCACAAAAGCCCCAGTAAGAACAATTTTGTTAAGTATTTTGACAGCACACTGTGTTGTGTACAGCATACCTGTATATCTAACTCCAACAATACTTTTATAGTTATGCCTAGCACTCTGTAAGAGAGGTTTCACTTGAGTAATCTTCTGGAAATACAGTGTTGGCTTATATGTGCCAAATTTTTGCAGTTTATTTATGCTGGTGAATTTTATTTAAAATGAGCTCACATCCAGATGGATCAACATAAAGATCTTGCAGGTTTTCAGCAAAGGTACAGGTAACCTTTACAAAATATCGGGAACTGCCATACAGTGAAAAGGCACTGGGATATATCGTAATTTAGCGTAGCGTAGCCAAGACACATCCTTACACCTACATAGACACTGGATTCCACAGTTTCCCTTTTTTAAAGTGTTCTTAAATACAAAAGCTATTTAAATCTTTTATTGTAACTGTAAAGTTACAAGTCCAGCGGAGAGCTACCAAGATGATCAGGGGGCTGGAGCATCTCTCTTATGAGGAAAGGCTGAGAGACTTGGGTTTGTTCAGCCTCGAGAAGACTATGAGGGGATCTCATCAATACCCACAAATATCTAAAAGGTGGGTGTCAGGATGATGGGACTAGGCTCTTTTCAGTGATGCCCAATGACAGGACAAGGGGCAATGGGCACAAGTTGGAACACAGGAAGTTCCACCTCAATATGAGAAAAAAACTTCTTCCCTGTGAGTGTGGCAGAGCAGTGGAACAGGCTGTCCAGGGAGGCTGTGGAGTCTCCTTCTCTGGAGACATTCAAAACCCGCCTGGACATAGCCCTGTGCCCCCTGCTGTAGGTGTGCGTGCTCAAGCCGGGGGGTTGGAGAAGATGATCTCCAGAGGTCCCTTCCAAACCCAACCATTCTGTGATTCTGTTACTCTGTAAAGATATCCTACTTGATTCCTGACATTTTAACTGGAGCAAGGCATTTGGTCTGTCATCAACCACAGTGTATGAAGCTACCTGGGGACCACCTGACATCAAATATTTCACCACAAAGCAAGAATTGCTGTGGGACACATGCCCCAATGTTGTACCAAGCAACACACACAGTATCACAGCACAGGATATCAAGAGCTTCAGAAAGCTACTGTTCTTAGTCCTATCACCTCCATGAAACCTGTTTAAGAAAGGAAAATAAATTACTTGAGTAAGAAGGAAGCATATGGAAATGTAGAGTTGATAATCAGACACTGATTATATCTATTTAAAAAGAGCACATTATACAGGTAGTACAATTCCTATACATCAACACAGGAATCTGTCCACTCTAAATCTTCATGGATTTGTCCCCAGGAAACATCTTTCAGTTAAAAACTCAATTATTTTAAGGTAACTAGTCTTCCTTATGTACATTATGTTAATATTTCTACTTCAATTTTTTGCTTTCTTTTTAAAACTTTACAGGGGAATCTCAGAAATTATGATAATCAACAACAGCTCTAGACATCAGAGCCTCTTCTTACATAGAAGTTAGTCACTCCAATTGTAATCCTGAAACAACTTTCAGTCAGTTTAACTTCTGATACTGCAGCTCTTCACATCAAATAAATGGAAAATTTAAATGTGAAGTACATTTCCTTCTGATTTTAAAAACCTGACTGTAGCGCTATCACCTCTGACTGACAACAACAGCAGCAAAAAGAGAGTTTTACCATATGAATTGGACAGTCTTCAGAGGCGCAAAAATGCTGCAAATACTATCAGACCACATACACATCACTTATTGTTCAGCTATATTTGATTTCTGAAAGACTTGAAAGTCTGTAAGATCTGAAAAGTACAATTTTCAAGGAGGGGGGAAAAACCCTACTGCTCCTTTTATAGTCAAGCCTCTTCTTTGCCCTACACACACACACACTTTTTTTTAATGTTCCCGTGCCACCTTCAACAGATTTTATGGAGTTAAAAAGCTGATTGCTATCTCGCATCTGACTTAGAAGGAATGCCATACTCTTGTAAATTGGCTCCAGATGCTGAAAAATGTTCACACTCAAAAAGATGTATATTTTAATTTAAAAATCTATATATACAAAATTATATTGAATGAAGGGGGTTTTTTAAGTCTAATTTTTAAAGGAGATCCTGGGAACTAAAGAGTTTCAAGTAAGCAAATACCACCTGTATCTACTTCAGTTTCCATACAGCAAGAGAATTTCATTTAAGGAATATTTCCTTGATCTTCAGAAAAGGGATACACCTCTAAGCAAATATCAAGTTCTGCAACAAAGACATATGATAGGACAGAAATCTTAATCGCTTCAGGGTGGCTCCTTTTTCCCCTGTTCTGTATATTTTAAATTCTAATTCTCAGCTTTATAAAAAGAGCTAAAGAACTAGCATAATCCAAGCACAAAACTGGAAGTTGCAAGTTTCAGTACATTTTCTCTTTCTGCCCCCCCTTTTTTTTAATATAACAATGATAATGCCACAATACTTTTGACTCCATGTATCTGCAAAGATAATCAACTCCTGGAAAAGCAGGCAGTTTATTTTTTTCACTATGCAGGCAAAAGGAATAGCAAAGCTGTCAGCTAGATCTCCCCCATATAGTGTAGTTTACCCAGATTACCCAGGCCTAAAATAAGTGAGCTTTCATTAGGAATTCAAACCTAACACCAAATAAATAAATATAAATATAGATATAGATATAGATATAGATATGGCACTTTGCAGGCTTATGGGTCAAATATAAACCAAAAGCAAACAGTTTACAAAAAGCTCACAGACTTCTTAGAAAACACTCTCTCATCAACCAAGAAAGATTTATAGCTAAATTTGAAAAGTAGTACATACAGCAACTTAAGTAGCTTTTAAGCCCCCATAGTCCATTTTCTTCTCTGCCAATATAGACATGACTAGCAAAAAGCCAATGTATTCATACAGATATTTATTTATTATGTTTCCAAAAGATTGTATTTAGATACCAACTCTGTAAATAGTTCTGTGTAGGCAAAAATCTAGACCTAGAGAATTTATTTTATTTGTTTTAAATTCAGATTTGTGTAGAAGATTTTCACAGCTTGAATAAAAACAAAATTTCAAACATTTTATAAGTAATTACATCTTTTTGCTCAGCTGTTTAAAATTATTGTGTTTCTCCTGAAATGAATAACTACCAAAATAATCTTAATTTTGTTTTTAAATTAAAGACCTAAAAGGGAACTAAGGAAAATCCACATTCCCTTGCCCATATTAATTTGTTCTTTGTTTTGTTGGGGTTTTTAGAATCTGAAATGTACTACAAGTTCAAAATTTAAACATACTATTTGCTGTTGACTGTTAGAGGATAATAAATAAATAGTGTTATATTTTGAAATATAACTAGAAACTAATGCCAAGAGTCACACCATAATTTGGGAATCTAGTTTCAAGTATGTAATCTTCAAAATTTCTTACATTCTCACACAACAATTAGCTAGTTAAGTAAAATGTCATTTCCACAGCTGGCAAGATCTTCTCAGATATAAGCAGGCCTAAGCAGCTTGATATGCAAGCTACACCCTAGCTTTAGAACTTACCTTCCCTTCCCTGGGACATTTTTTCACTTCAGAAAGTCCTCATATCTGTTTTCACTCACAAAAAAGAAGAAAAAAAAATCTACACTTTTTTGAGAAAGGATAACTTCCCTTTTGTTTTGTTTTAAATCAAATTTTGGTTCAAAGCAATGCTCCAAGAGTACTAGACTTGCAACATTCACAGGGGAGCTGATTTGTATCTAATACAAAAACCACTGCCTCCACAGAAAGTTGGGCAGCCTGGAGACTTTACAGGTGGAAAGGCTGAACATTTCTTGTTTTCAGCAGCCCATCTAATTACATACTATAGGTCTGTCCTTTTCTGTCAATATTTTAAAAAAAAGAAAAACAGATAATGAGGCAATTACCAGTATGCAATTACCAATGAAAAAATCTTGACCAGGAATATTAATTCTTCCTGTATAACATTTATGATCATGCTTTTAACCATTTTTGTAAACTGAAATATTCTCAAATTAAAGATATTTCAGTCTATTAAAGACAAAGGAATGAGTATCACACGAGTGACAATAGCTTTTTTTCTCGATATGAGGATAATGTTCAGTTCTCCCTTGTTATTGAGAAGTTTTTCATAACTGTTTTCAAAACATCTCTGATAAGGTTCATTGTTCAGTATTTTTTGTACAAAACATTCTTAATTGAGGAATTATTATTCATTCCATCCGAGTACATCTCTTACAACATACTATTTTAGAAACCACCGTGAACCCTCACAGAAAGCAGCAAAGATGTCTTAATTTCTTTCCAATCTTTGATAAAAGCATAGAACACACCATGTTGGGAACTAATTTCTGCAGCCCCACACTGCCTAACAATTCCCTACTAACTCCTGTATTTTGAAATGCATCATTTGCCCAGTTACAGTCTATTTCATATGGCAAAATGATGTACCATTCCAATCTTTCTTTTAGAAATCGAAGGGATAATACAGCACAGAATTAGGTTCATAGGTAACAGTCAAACAAGGATCTCTGGAGCACGTGATTTGATTCCTAGCCCTAGAACCCACTGCACCTGTAAATCCAATAACTATGCTTGACTAAACTGTCTTCTAGAAGACGTATTACCTGTAAATTTTAAGAACCATTACTGAGAATTGTTCAGCTATTACTTTCTCTCACTTGATCATGTTTTACCTTTTTTGTTAGGTTAAGGATCATTATAGTATCAATTTTTTAGTTCCTCGTATGATATCCACAGTCAGGTAAACTCACTCCTCAGCTTTTCTACAATAACATGCTTTTTCCAGTCCCTGAATCCTTCTCATGGCTTTTCTCTTCTTTACACGCAGGCAATACCAGAACTAGATGCAGTATTTGAAGACCAGAGGCATTCTGCTGAACACAGAGCTACCTTTCTCATATGTTTGCTGTTTATGTATTCAAACGTTTTTAAACACAGCTCAGCACTGGAAGCTCAGACATAACTGATTATTCACTTTTATCCTTTTTCTTTCCAGCCCTTCCTTCCACAGAAGGCCAGCCTTACCCTGCAAGTACACATCCATCTTTCTTAGACATAATCTTTTACTTTTGCTCCACCAACACAACTCTTAGTTTGTATTGCTTACTCAGAGATCCATTTTACCCTGTCATCATACCCAGATTTTTTCAGGAACTGCAGAGTTTTCCAATAAATAGCACGAGGTTGGTAACTGGTGCACAGGGAAATAACACATCCCCAAAGTAAATATTTCAGTTTAGTAATTCACTGATCAAAATTAAATTGAGACTTATCCATTAACTACATTTAATGCAAAGGTTTGCTGACTTCCTATCATTACAGATCTTTCTTTAAAATGTCATGCTGTATCAACTGAAATGCAGACATCTACTATGCCACTGCTTTTATTTTAAAAACCCCAAAATTAAAATAAATCCAATAAGTTATTTTCCGTAACTCACAATAGCCACCATTAATCATTACATCTTTACATATCTTGACATCTTTCTTTCTTGTATCAGACATATTCTAATTACATAACAGTAACTACTTGTCAGTCTCCTGCAACTTCAAAAGTTTTAAAGACTTACTGAAATTTGACACTGATAGCCTAAAAACATGAAAATAGAACGTACTCATCATCACAAAATGCCAATTTATTAGTTCTGTCTGTAGCTGCTCGTAATACCTGTTTTAGTTAAGAACATTAGCAGCGGATCCATTTCACGATAATCCCCATTTTCATAAGCTTCTACTACCTCATGTGATTTCTTCCCAATTCCGTGATGAATGCCTCTATGTCTTCTGCACCAACAATCATAAATTTTAACATTTGATCTCATATCAAACCAACACCATTTCTGTTGAGCCTCCAATATGAAGAATGACATTCTCTGCACAAGAATTTTTGTCTTTGTGTGTTTTCTACATGATTTGCTTAGGCCTAAAAGGTTATTAGTATCTATTGGTATCAATTTGTCCTTTCTATTCTATCTCCTCTGGAATACAAACTGGCTTCTTAACACAGCAAGACTTCTTTTTCTGCTTCGGCTTCGGGGGTACCTAGCAGATAAATATAATAGCATGAACTGTTTCAGAATAATTTTATCTAAACTTTCTCCCAATAGATTTAGTTAGTAAGTCAAAGGCTACAGAGGAGTTTAAACATGACGTCATAAAGATTTAACATAAGCTCTGAGAAACTTGGTATCTCAATGAAAATGATTTCAAGTTACTCATCTACCTTGAAGCTCAGAGTTCTCTTTACACCACCAGTACAACAATGAGCTTAACAGTAAGATCATCTCCTTGGACAGGAGCATAACATTTGGCAAAGGCTTCATCACTGCTTGAATCAGATTAGAAAGAAGAATAAAACACACAGACCAAGCTAAAGCGTTTAGTAAACTCCTATATAAAGCTGAAATTTTGACTGCACAAGACCATAAGATCAACCCAGAGGGGCCTGTGGCAAAAAACTGTTAACTGTTTCTAAATCAGGGTTTGAAATATTGTTATATTAAAGTACAATACTGGTTTTGGATACATCCTTTATTCCAAAAACTTACTAGGTTTACCAACCAGAGCATACTGAAGACTGATCAAGGGTAGAATATATATGATGTAGAGATAAAAATGTAGGAAGACAAATTATAAGGTTGCCTCTATTGTGACAAAGGAATTCCAGGAACAGAACTAGGGAAGACAGAGAAACATCCCTGTACGCTTGAAGCACTGTAATTCCTCCAGCAGCAGGTATCCATGCACAACTTGAAGATAACTGCACAAGAACTTTATCTACCATGAAACAGAAATTTCAGTTTACTTCTGACACTTGACTGCTTTTCATTTTACCTTGCTGCATTACTTCACAAAAGTCAGAGGTACTGTACATCATGTAAAATGCTTTTTTCCCCTATTGCTCTGGGACATGAGTTCTCAAAGTTCGTCACACTCTGGTGTGGACTCCAAAGAAAGAGGGGCCAGAGCCCCCACAAACTACTTCACAGAAAAATACAGACTGTATGGAAGTTATTTATCATAACTGTATTTTCTTCTTCCCACCACCTTATTAGTTTCTGCATTACTGTTGAAATAAAGTACAAGTATGGTAAAAAAATTTTGATATTGGAATCTACTACTAGCAGAGGTAAAGCACTGGGACAAGATGGTGCTCATCTCTTCCAGTGCCTGGATGAAGGTTTTCTGTTTTTTAATCACCATTATTGTGAAAAGAAAAAATAAAAATCTTCAGTGGAAGGGATCACTGCTTTACAATACTTCAGACTAGAAATCTTTACGTATTATTCCCTAGAAGGATGCTGAGAATGAACTTAATCCTGAGAATACAACTAGTGTGACTTTTTAAAAGTTAAATAGCTCTATAAAATTCATAAAGTTCAGATGAAACCCTCCCCCATTAAAAAACTCAGATCCTGAAATCACCTCGAAGACCAGTCTCATTTTGGGGGAACCAGTATCAGCTTTATATAACTCCCATAACAACTGACTTATGTCATCTTAGACAGCAAACCTGCAGCGCTTGTGAATTTCTAGGGGAAAGATAAGTATAGTTTGTAAATAAGCTGTTATTGGCTAAAGCAGCTTTGTTTTTTTTAAAAAAAACAGCGACAGATGTACTGGAAAAATATTAATTAAATATAAAAATTCCTTATCACCCTATCAACTAAATTTTATTTCATTTTTTAAAATTACTTTTCATTCCTTTGAGTATGCTGTTAAAATAATGCATAGTGTTTCCTATCAGATTATAAATACATGTCAGAAAAAAATATAGAAAGAATTAAGATTGAACATTCAAGCACTCAAAATTTTGAAAGCATCAGATCAGTTGCATGGCAACTGTAATACAACCAGAGTGCTGTAGCAGTTTTAATCACATGGCCTTGTACTACTCATGGTACATCTCTGTTCTTATTAAGCAGGAAGAGAGAAGTTCTGTGACTGGAAAATGTTTGGAAAGCACAAATATTTTCACAAAATGAGCAGAATGTACTTAAAAGTTTTATGGAAGATAATTACATATGTATAGATAGCACATGAGGAATCTGCATTACCTTTTAAAATAAGCTTTCCTTCACATTTCATCTAATTTGAATATTAACTGTGAACAGGATTATCATATGTCTGAGGAGTAACGATTTTCATATTTTTTATGGATCTCAACAAGTACTCATAAGAAAATGGAAAAAGAATGGTAGCTTAAGATAGCTGCAGTTAGCAAGGTTATTTTAAAAAAGAGGAAATTCTTGAAAAAGTGCCTCAAAAGATTTGTTTGGTATCACCCAACTCACTCCTGATTCTGCTTCTTTGCAGTAACAAGGCAATTCCAAATAACAGGCAGTAAAAACTTTTTGGCTTGACTTCCCCTGCATTTTTCCTCACTACATTTACATGCACAAAATCTTATTTGGGGTTTTGGGTCAAATTGTTTCTATTTACTTGTCAGATTTTGTTACTGGACAATATAGAGACATTCCAAAAGAGAAACATCAGCATATCATACCTGAGAAAATGTTACGTTCCAATAATATTGGTAATACTCATATGCTCTTCCTCATTGTAACAAAGCTGTAAATGGAGTGCTAAACCCAGAAAATGCTTATGATGGAGTGAGGAAAGCAGCGCTACAACCATATGAAAGGGGAAATCAGGGAGAAAAGTACATTAAAACAACACACTCAGGCTCAAGTAGAAGTTTGTGGATGAATTTAGAGCTCAGGCTCAAAGGCAAAGACATCCCATCTGGTTTTGTTTCCTTGGGTTTTCCGGGTTTTGTTGGGGTGATTTTGTTTTTGGGTTTTGTTTGTTTGTTTTTCATTCATATTCTTTGTCCCCTTCAGAAACTATCACTTTATTAGAGGACAGGCCTAACACTGGCTAGCAAGAATCTAAGTATGCTTAACAGAAGTGAAATTACAGTCTGAATATCATGATAAAGGTAATACAACCTACCAGGTATTTCCATCCATGTTTTCAAAGCTTTTTACAATGGGAGTTTAACATTTTCACTGGTGTTTTACAGATAGAAGAGTGAGATGTAATAAAGGAAAAAAAAAAAAAAAAAGGGTGGATCTGGCCAGGGAAAATCCTGTTCTAGGAGCTGACAAGACCAGAATATTTAAGAAAAATATAAGGTGGGAAACATGGTTCATTCACTTCAGAACAAGATCTTGTACTTCCATCTGTTACCCCAACTACAATAATACATGATCCACCTCAAAGGGGTTATAAAGCAATAAGAAAGCTCACACTAAAATAATCAGAAAGCTGATCTAAATCTGTTCGACGATCTCTGTCCATAACAGATACGAGGTTAATGTGTTTCTAAAACTGCATTTAATCAAAAACATGGAAGTGAACTAGGAAGTTTTGTCACATACCTTTTCTCCCTAATGATTTCAAGGCAGGAAAAATATTTTTGTAATAGCGTTGCCACTGCTATTGCTATTATTACCTGTAATAAAATTCGTCATTTGCCTACACCTAACAAAGACAGTCTCAAAACCACATTGTTTTACAAGTTTTTAAGTACCTGCCTTGTTATGAAACAAATATGAAGATTTTTGTTTCTTTAAGTATGTATAATTTCTATCTCTCGATTATACAGTGAAAATATACCACACAAAAGCATAAAAACCCCCACAAAACCAAATATTCTGGTTCCATTTCTCATTCCCCAAAAAAACAAAAATTATGCAAAAAAATCTACTAGAACAACAAAAGGACAAAATTTCAATGTTACAAAAACAATGTATCAGGTAGTTTGCTATTTTTTTATCCAAACATAAAGACCTTGAAAGAAACTTCAAAGAGGCAAAGACTTTGGTGGATTCAGTATTCTGCAAGGTCATTCCAAACACAGGTTTACTGGGAACAGAAGGCCTCTCACAGCCCCAGATGCACATAACATTTAAAACAGAGGAAGAACAAACCAGCCAATTTCAACTGCTAAAAAGCACACAGAATATTAAAATGTCATCTGGCTGCACAGGTGTCCAGATTCAGAATATCCTTCTACATGTTTAAACTGATAATTCTCTATATAGACATTTTGATTTTTAGTGAAGCTAAATTGGGGAAAAAAAATAATCGAGGGACATACTCAGCACAGCTGACATGCTTGGGTACTGATTTTGTTTTCTCTATGTAATAGAACATAGTCTGTATAAGCTATCATTTATTTTAGCTAAAACTGCCACATGTAATTTCCAAAGAACCTATTTTCATGCAACTTATTTTTCCCCTACAGCCTCAAAACCTGCATTTATATCACCTATAGGTCAATACACAGGTCAATCTACTACAGCCACCTACAGCACAGTGGCATCTATACATGGAACAAAACTTACTCTTCCAACAGTCATATTCTACTTTTTACTTTTTTTCCCAGTGCAACTTTCAAGATACTTAAATGATACTTCATTCTTGAAAAGCATACTCAGAATTACGGCTAAAATAATAAAGACATATTTTGAGGTAAGAAAACAAATCCAATAAATGCCTACCTGAACCCACTGGAGAGGAGCCAACACTAAGACTTTGTAAACTTCCATTCCTGAGCAAAGTTGGAGATTTCTGAAGACCGGAGCTTGTCACGCTTCCTGCAGCAGATGCCACAGATGAAGTTGGGGAAGCAGAAGAAACTGAAAGATGGGAAATACTTTCTTGACTTTTATTTCCTTTGGGTCTACCAGGCCCATGTTTACTTTGCTTATTTCCTTTCCGTTTCTTCTCTGTTACAGTTTCTTCTTCTATTCCAGAAGTTTGAGCTCGTTTGTATGCTGTAGAAGTAAGGCCAGAATTACCTATGTCTCCAGGTGAGCTGTCAAAGTTTTTAGATTGGGAAACAGCTGACGATGAAGGGAGACCAATTAAGGAAGTGAAACAATTGACACCCCCCTCTTGACTCCCAGTCTCTCCTTTATGTACATCTTTGGTTGACGAAGCCTGTTGAGAATGCGTGAAACTATCACTTCGCAGATCTGTGTCTGTAAAACTCAAAAAATCCTGCGGAGATTGAACTGAGCTTCCAGAAGATGACTTTATGCTCCCAGGAGTGCCCAAAAAGCTTCCTAAAAAAGAAAGTAAAGAGAAGTACTTTTTTCCCCCCCTGTAGTTAATGAAAATTGATAGAAAAGGTTAGTACCTTAGAATACAAAAATTTGAAGTGCAAGGACTTTATGAGAAGTGTTACCAAAAGCTAAAGAATTTATTTTCAAGGTAACTCATTGCTTCTCATGCTGATCTTCACTCTACTGGATCCGATTCTCAGGTTCCTATCTGAGATTCAGATTTGAATTTGGGGCACAAACAAGGTGAAAATTAATAAAAGGAGAATAACAGCTTCACTGCTTAGATAACTCCTACATCCCTCATGCTTTGAGGCCACAGCAAACACCTGGTGCAAGTCAGAGCACTTCTTTTTTTAAACATACACATATATAAAAAGAAGGTGGCTGATAAACGTGCTATGATCGCATCTACACTATGCGTAGAATATTCCTTCCCATTCAGTCTAAATCACGGGTCTGACACAGGTCAAGGGAACAGCAATTGTACTTAACTTATTATCCTGGCTGAGGAGGTGTTGCACAGAAGTACTTTTCAAAACAACAGGAGAGGAAGTGGAGAAAAGTGTATAAAATTGGCATTTTAAGTTTTCTTTAGCACTGTCAGAGAACCATAAAGATCTTTTGCATAACAGAAATACATTGCTTCTGTAATACTTAGACGGCAGTCATTTCATCACTGTGTTAGTGCACGCAAGGCAGAAATGGAGCACCCGTAGGAAATACAAATATCTACTTCCACTGAAATTCAGTAATTTTATATGGGTGGGTGCATGTGGGTATTGTTTCGTAGAACTCAGATTGATGATGACTGTGAAGAAAATATTACTAAATACGATATTAGATATAAAAAAAGTCCGTTACAAATTACTGTTTCACCATTAGTAGTCCATTAAACAATATTAAGAATTCCATTTAAAATATAATTTACATTAATACAGCAATTTAAAAATCATAAAAAAGTTGTTTTGTATCTTAAACAAGTTACATCAACTTCACTTAATGCAGCTTTACAGAAAACAGAGGCACAGAGTAAAGATCTATTTTGCCATCTGCTGTGAGCAAGATTTTTTCTTTAAATGCAAGATTCCAGAAGGCAATTTTGAAAGTTTTGAGAAATTAAACAAAAAGCCACTTCAGTTTTTTCAAGCAAAAGAAAAAGCCTGAAATACTGAAAGAGTTCTAGAAAAATTGAAAAGTGCTCACTGCATAAACAAACTTAAAGAAAGAAAAACATCATAAAGCAGAAAGGACAGTCACCTGCTACACACCATAGTGAAAGTTATGGAAAAACAATTACCTTATAGAAGGTCTAGTTTGTTGTGTTTCAAAATAACATGTTTTATTAGTTAAGTAGTAAAAATACTTTTTAAATTT
Organism: Phalacrocorax aristotelis; assembly: GCF_949628215.1. Lineage (NCBI taxonomy): Eukaryota > Metazoa > Chordata > Aves > Suliformes > Phalacrocoracidae > Phalacrocorax > Phalacrocorax aristotelis. The sequence continues at coordinate 20,891,796 of NC_134277.1, forward strand.
TTTTTAATCTTTCTTCATCTCTGACGAAGATGTCATAATAAAATTAGCTTTTTAGAAGTGTCAACAGTGCATTGAGTGTGTTTTAGCTTATGCAATACAAAAAGTTTGGTATTTTGAACATGCTAAAGAAACTGTATATACTTGTCACGTAATCATCTTCTGCTTATATATTCAATGACAAAAAAAATAAAAGTAAAAAAGGTTTTTCCCTTTGAAGAAAATGGTATATTTTAAATAGCTGCATCTTGAAAAATTATTTAGGGGTCACTGCATCCTATACATTAGGTAGTCCAGTTTCATTCGAATATGCACTAACTAAAAAACATTAGCATTATTCCCTTAAAGAGCTAAGACCGACCCCTAGACTCAAATTCCTATGTTAAACTTTACCCCAGACTAACTTTTCAGCACATAAAGAAACTTACGTTTTTAGCAGTCAAAGAGAATACCTTAACAGTCTGAATAAAAGCGTCAGTTTTGGCCTTTAAAGATGCACAACCTCCTTTTTCATGTTATGACAATGAACATTTTTTCCCTGAAATAAGTTTTTTTTTTCTCCAAAGTGAAACAATGCTCTCATTATTGAGGATAAAGGATGAATTACTTTTCAAGTTTTAAATGTGTTAGATTTCCAATTCATGTCAAAGCAGAAGTCATGTTACAGCACAACAATTAATACCTTGCTGAAAAGGGCTAGCTGCAGTCACAGTTGTTCCTGGATTTCTTCCAGCACCAGGCTTTCTTCCCCTCTGACCTGAGCTATGACCTGCAGATTTCTTCCCTTTGCTCTCTGACCCTCTAGCCTCTGAAGAATCTTTTCCACTTGAAACGTGTGTAGGAACTTCCTGGAAATTTGCATTTGTAAACCGAGCTGTGGTATCTTCCAGCCGTTTCAAGGAGCCTGACATAGAGTTGTTGCTAGTGCTTGTGTATGTCTAGCATTTTGATAAGAGAAAAGAAATAAGACAAAAGAAACAATTAGGTCACACAAAAAACTGTAACAAAAGAACTGTTTAAAAGAACCCATTCTTTCATATAAATTTAGAAGTGTTCAAATAACTAAGGTAACTGCCATCAGTAGGCATTACATAAACTGAATTGTTAAGATTTTCAGCAAACCACTTAAGCACATAAAACTTCATTTTGTGGAAAGAAAATGCACAACAATAATGTCAGCTTTGGTTGAAATTGTAAACTCATTGAGGTCACTGGATTAATCTCAGATCTATGGCTACACAGTCTTTATATTCTATTTTAACAGGATATTTTTATTTTACTGCTTAAAAATAAAGATGTAAAAGAAAAAATGAGATTTTAAATGCTTTTCTGAAAATACAGGTTTAATGCAGTTTGTTTTGTCAAACTGGAAACATTCCACCAGCAGTGGAACTGATGAAGGCTTCAGAACTTAGGAACATGCATTTTTAAGACTTTATAGTCTCAACACCAAACCAAAACCAACTCCACCAAGCCCAACTGCCCCTTATGTCTCCACTTCTCATCATCACACTAGGATTCCCTGCCATTAGAACCATCCCATTCAGCCAGTTCCTTAAGTATCATCAAGTAAAGAAGACAGGTGAGATCTAGGTGCCCAAGACATGTGCAGGAATGACTGGCTACCTACTACAACCCTGCTGGCCTGACAGAAGCAAAAAGCATAGCATACTCTTGAGCTCCCAATGAAGATTTCTTCCTCACCCCCCACCCACCCCCAAGAATTTTGGCCCTTCTCCTACACCCATAAACTCTTCACAGGACTTTCAACAATTTTACCTTTAGGCCTGTTATTCTTCTGTTAAAATTTTGCCAGAATTGTTCATATTGGTGAACAATGGTGAAAATAGGTTCACAGAAAGTAATTAGGTGAGCAGGGAAACTGCGTGCACAGCATTAGGAAACCACACAAAGGAATATAGTAGTTTTCATAAGAAAAAAAATTTTGGACTTGGGATAGCAGAGTTTTAATATCAGAAGAAAGAAAATTAAAGCAAAAATTAGGAAAAAGGAAATCATATTCTGTTGTTGTTTATACTCAAACCAGCTAGTAAAAGAGCCTTTTGACTATCTAAAGCTTCTTCAAACGTAGAAGCTACTCATCTGTTCAAAACAAGCTTGGTTTGTTTCTCAGTTCTTTATAGAAGACAGTTTAAAATAGTATCTAAATATCTCCATTAAAGACCACACAAACACATGCCTCTCGAAACTGAGCACATACGCAAGTTTTCTCTTCCCCAGCTGGGATGCTTGCTGAATTTAGGCCTACAGCAGAATATTTCCTCATCTTTACACAGCTAGTACAAAAAGTTTTCCATATTTTTACTAAAACAGCTAAGACATTTACATAGAACTTACTTTGCAGTTGCAAATGCCAGAAGAACACTAAATATGCAATCTTTAAGGAAGACAAAAATTTCAATCTATTTGCATACTGTCCTGTATGAGTTACTGGGGGGAGCAGTAGCATTTATTTGGGGGGAGGAATCAACTTGGACAATGCTTCTTTCAAAACACAGTTTTCATGGAAATTGCTTTACTTGAGTGCTACTGCTAGTCTGCTGGTTTAGTATTAGTTTCTACTGTGATTTGTTTTAACTTGTTCCATGCAAACACTGTAAACAAAGCTAACATGGGTACCACTTTCCAAACTACAACAGCAGATCCAAATGACTCCAAAGACAGCAAAGGAATACACAAACCTGAAGGATTCAAACCGGTTGGGATTCATGCAGAACAGGCCAATGTAGAGAACAACCAGTCTCACTCTTCAAGCATGTTCCCCATTAGCTTACATTAGTCCTGCAGCGCTCCAACCCACTTACACCAAATCTATGTGACCTAGCGTACTAAAAATCCATGTAAAGACAATGCTTCTGAACTCTTCACTCATGAGTGAAAAGAGGTAGAGCACATCCTCAGCAGAAATCCAGTATTTAAAACCTTCATTTGGTTTTTGGACAATGATTCAAATTCAATTTTGCAAGTTCCTCTGTGCCACTTGAGAGAAGTGATTCTACTTAACATCTGAAGCTGAAACTCTGATATACTAACTCACGTTGATTATCATTGTGTCTTTAAGGTCCACAAGTAACAATGCCTCCATGTTAGCATTAAATTAAGAATAAAAAAATATTTCTTATTTTTCATGCTGTTCAACTACTGCTTTTTCTTTCCTTCCTGTAGCAAGTAAGACAGCTCATAATAAAATTAATCTTGCTATACAATGTTCTAAATGAAAAGTATACATCATTATGAGCATGTACAAAGTATCTGTAAAGTATCCACTGGGATGAAGCAGACTGCATAGCCCATCTAAAATCCAACAATTTTTAGTAGCAAATAATTTATTTTAATTTACCTACCTAAAAAAACCAGGCAGAACATAGCCCTTCAAAATCACAAATATAGCCCTATTATGGACTGCAATAAAAATATATTACAGACTCTCTGAATAATAGTGGAAAAAAGTCAGCCTGAGTCTGTAAAAGTACAATGTTAAAAATTATTTACCTCAAATTCATATTACTATACTGGAAACTGTTTCTAATGACGATGGAGCCAATTCTAAGGTAAGTTTAGCGGTTAACTTTTTGAACTATTACAAAGTCCACAAGTATGCTCAATTTTTCCTGAAACTGATGTGTCACTTGGCCCAAGTTAAGAAACAGTGGTTCAAATTTGGGTCATTTGAACAAAAGGTTTCCAGACATGACATGGTTTTTTCCACCCAAAACAGAAGTCAGGCTTTTTCTAGGATCCAGGATTTCTCCTCTTATGCAATTCCTTCCTTTCCTAATCCTTATCTCCTATCCACTCATTTGAATATTAATTGCAAGGATAATGCTCTGTAGAGACCAACAATCAAGAGTTTGATGTTATCGGGGTGGGGGGGGTGGGGGGGTGCATAGGGAAGAGAGGGCTTTGGTTTTTTCTTTTAAAAAGGAAATTAAGAGTTTAAGGTAGCTCTGCAGACTGGCCAGGGCTAGGAAATTACAAATAGGCATTAATTTGCACATACTGTGCAGAGATTTTATTTGACTGCAAGCCTGAATCCTGCTCTTAGCAGATTTTGGAGAACATGCACGCACATTGCGGTGGTTCTTTTGAAAATTTTCCTCCAACAGGCATTTCTGTTTTGGAAGGTGCTATAAAGCACACTCGGAGTTAGCATGTAGATTTTAGTATCTTGACACTAATAGGATGCAACAGACACTCGAAGTAAAATTGGTATCATTTGGTCAGTATTTTTCCCCATATTATATTCCTTACTTTAAGGAGTCAACTGCAACAAAGCGCCCTAAAACAGATATGCGCTAAGAATCCACAAGATATGCAATAAGATCTAAGGTAAAACTGCAGCACAAACTTTAGATGATTAAGCTATTTCATTCATACAACTTACCTACCTCAAAACAAACTGTTTTTCTAAAACGTTAAGCTTTAAAAGACAAAGGCTTAACATAAACACCGCAAAAAAACCCCAACCCTATTACACAATGGCAAAGTTATATTGGTTTGTTTGTTTGGAGTCAGGGAGAAAGGATCTGAGGATGGAGGCAAAGCACCTTCAGTTATTTAATGACTGACTCCAGCCTCTGCAGTCCCTGCTCCCAGCAGCACATGCCTTTTAAATGGAATAGGCTACTCGAGGCCCCCCCTTCACTCCTCACACTCCAGTCAGTCATCTTCCTCCATTTAAGTACAAACATCCCCCGAAAAGGATACTCCCCTGATGCTGTCACCCAGCACCATTCCTTGGTTTATTTGGGAGGGCTTGACTAGCTAAATCATGAATGTTAATCCTGTTCTCAAAAATCAATTGGTATTTGCTAGTCTAATTACCAAGCTAACTCTGTGTGTATCAGGGTTCCTTTATGCTTCCCATAAACACATTTGCAGGTTTTTTCCCTAAAAGCTGACTTTCACATTGCCAACTCAGTGCACAGAGTGCTAATGTCATTTTACACCCCACATATATCACACTCTGTGCCCTGAAGAGTTATACCACCCATCTGCAGCAAATCGTAAAACTTCTGGGAAAGCTTCAGATTTACAGTAAAGCTGTAATAATGATTCTTGATATACACAGTATGTTCCAAGGCTTGAGAAGCCTTTAGCCTTCATACAGATATATAGGCCAGTAGTCTTGCACAGAGAAGGGAAGGACCACAACAGGCAACCATCCCCTAAAATGCCAGATGGTAAGAGAATGGTCCAAGCAAAAACCAAACAAAAGGAAAAAAAAAAAATCAGCACACGTCCACATAGCCCACAAACACCTCACTACTGTAGGATTGTGATGCTATGTCATACCAAATAGAGATTTTTCTACTTATTTTATTCCCTTCTGTATCCCACTGCAGTAGAATCTGATCACCTCCCTCGAGAACCACAGCGGGCTGATAGTGAGGGTGAACTGAGGAGGGTTATCACCATCACCTCTACCATTACAGATAAAATTCAGTCAGCTCTACTTTCTGTTTGCAATATCTTTTATTTAGTTACTGGTTACAATTCAAAAGTGTATCTTTGCGTACATCGATCTGTTGGGGTTTTAACTAAAGCATTTAACTGAAGTGGTCTGAAGCATTATAAAAAGAAGAGAAAATGAAGCCGATAGCTTAGACAGAAAGAAACACAGGGTGTAAAAGGTTAAAAGAAGAAAACTACCAGGAGACCTGTGGATATTTAAATTCTACAATGAATACTTCTGGTTTAGTTTAATTCATTCATAATTTAAGGTCTAGAATTAGAGAGGTTCTATTCTCCTTAATAATTGCTATACATACATATATAGTACAACCTTGATTAACAGTATGGGCAACAACTCAGCAACGCTCTCCTTTTTCACTTGGATTAAATAGAGGTCTGCTAAAAATGGGCTTTTACTCTTGTTCACCTTACTAAAGTGTACACCATTCCGCCGTAAACTTTGTAATTAGGAAAAGTCATGGGGGAGCAATTAGAAAACAGATTAGCAGAACACCAGAATCCAACTGTCTTCAGCATTAAAAGCATTTTCTAACTGGTAGGACTCAAAAATAACCAGTATTTCAATATATTTTCTTTAACTTCTACACAAATATACAGCACCATCACTTTTCATCAAAACTTTTAATCATGATTAGACAATCGTAGTACAAAAGGGATATATTCAAGTAAGGTATGGTCATAGGTAGCACAAAGCCTGACCAAAAATTGTATCATCTAAAGGAAGTTCCCACACAAAAAAATAATTTTACAGGCAATTAATTTTGTAAGTTGTCTCAGACTCAAGAGGAATATGTTCAGGACAAATTAATAAAACGAAATTGAAAAAAATCACATGGACTGATCAGTACTATTCAAAGAGTTCTACAACAATTTCACTAAAAACTGTCACACTCACTGACTGCAATGTCTAACCGCTCTCAAATCAAAACAGTAAAGTGGCAAATGGACTCTACCTCTCCTGGGTTTATTTTTTTTTTTTTAATAAAGAGTTATTGAGAGCTTCAGAAAACCACTGACTAGTAAGTCTCACTTGACATAATAGTGTCAAAAAGAATACAACAGAGCCAGAAATAAGACTAGTTTATCAGAAGTGAGTCACAAATAATAGGACATTAACAGGTACACATCCTCAAGTTAATACTCCTACTATTGAGAACAAAGAAATATCCAAAGCATTCTAAAAACTAACTTTCTTGGTGGCCATTATTGAAGTTGATACCATTAGTTATCCAGGGACTACAGAAAGTTGGTATTTCAGTTGTTTTACCCTGTCCTGACAAGGTCTTGGTGTACTGTATGCAAATAGACACGTTTGTTGAATGCAACCAAACTACATACAATTAATCAAGTTTCAACTTAAAAACAGTGCTCTCTACATACTGACGGCTAATTAATTCAAGCCATGATTCCCTGACTCAGACGTCAAACATTCCCACAAGAATAGGACAAATGTTCTCCAACTTTCAAGTCAGAAAACACATTTGTCAATACTGCTGCCCACTTCGTAACAACACCATTAGTGTTATTTTTTTGGTGGACAGTGAAAGTGATTCTTGTAGCATACAAGGAGAACAGTACTTATTATTTAACACACTACATTGTCCCTTGAGTTAGATATTTGCTAGCACATTAACAGGATGGAAAGACCACAGAACCTAATGGAGCAGACTGCTAAAAAGGCAATGTGATATTACAAGCAAATAAAGCATAAGCTTCAATCTCCTAATTACCAGCTTAAACGCTTACGGGTTCAGTGACAGCTCAGCACACGCAATTGAATTTCAAAGGAAAGATTTCTCTACAGCTTCTCAAATTATTAAACACAAGACAAGGAAATAAAACTTACTGGCCTATCAGTGGCACCTGATTGGTGCTATTAAATAACTCACTATTCAATTACAAACACCTACGCCTTTCTTCATATTATAAACTTAAAAGTATTTTAGGATTTTACATTATAGGAAAAAAATACCAAGTGTGTTTGATAATTACAGAATCTATGCCATTTTAAGGCTCCGGTATATACACTGGAATGATTACATCGTGGAAGTTCAATATAAGTAAAGTGGAAGAGAAGGAAAACACATCGACTTACTTTCTCTGTAGTTACAGTAAGAGATGGAACCAAGGACGGTGAGGACTCTGACTGCTTCTTATATTTTTGCTTGTGTTTATCTTTCTCTTTATATTTCTAGAAGTTATAAAAGAGAATATAACCTAAGTTCAGCTTCATCTTTGACATAACCCATTTTAAACAGCATCAAGTGTTATCAAAGTCTGAGAGAGATAGTTATAATGTCCTGTACTATTTTAATGGAAACAACATTGTTTGGAAATTTTTATAATATAATTTTTAAGAGAAAAAAGGTATTTTTATTTGCTTTCAAAATACACAAACTGAAATTCAATTATAGCCAGCATTTATGAATCCACTGTTGTTAATATCCATCCTCCCAATGATCAATTAACAAGCAAAAGAAAGTGCATTAAAAACAGAGACGTGGCTTCTGCTTCAGAGGTCTTCCTGCATTTCTGCAACTGGACAGTATTTTTTGTTGGGATATTACTGTAAATTAATGCAAGGCTTTAGCTTTGGCTCCCCTACTGACATCTCCATGCACAAGAACGTGAAATATTATTTAGATTTCATTCCAAAAGGGTACAGTTTATATAGTAAGTATATTCCATATTAAACCAAATAAAATACGAAAAGCTATACAAATCATGTGTGCTTTCTAAAGATGCTGAGAATTAAAAAAAAAAAATTAACCACAACATGAAGCACTGGCAGTGTGAACGGAATTGTGCAAACAGAGAGAAAATAATTTTTTAACCCAGAGCCTTTAGAGTACAGTAGAAGTATTCCGTACTGATAGAAATCAATTCTTAGAGGATTATGGAATCCGATCCAAATTGTATTTGTTAAATAATTGTCGCGGCTTAACCCCAGTCAGCAACCAAGCACCGCACAGCCGCTCACTCACCCTCCCCACCCACAGTGGGATGGGGGAGAGAACTGGAAATTTGAAAGTAAGGAAACTTGTGTAAGAACAGTTTAACAACAACAAGAAGAATAATAAAAAGGAAGACAACAGAAGAGAGAGAGGGGAACAAAACCCAGGATAAACAAGTGAGGCAACCACTCGCCACCCACCAAACCATGCCCAGCCAGTCCCAGAGCAGCAATCACTGCTCCCTGGACAACTACCCCAGCTTATATACTGACATCATATGGTATGGAATATCCCTTTGGCCAGGATATCCCTATTGCCAGAAAAAGAACAGACAGTTGGCCCTTCATGGACAACTCACTGCATGCCTCGCTTTTGCAAGACCTGCTCTGACCAGCCACAACTAAAAAAACAAAACAAAACAAACACACACAAACAAAAAAATTCCACAACCAACAACAACAAAAAAAAACCCACAGCAACAGCTCCCTAAGACAAACATCTATCCAGAAAGCCACCTGGAAACCCACCATTCTAGGGAAGGTAATGATATCAAATGTCTTGACCTTGAACAAGCTTTACTGTAAGGAAAAAAAGGGGCAGACATTACTCTTAACAAGGACTGAAAATAATATTGCTAGTAAGGGAAACCTAAGGAGCCCGAAGGGCAGGCAGAACCCATGTATCCCATTTGTATATTGAGACTTAAATTTTTTAAGATTCATAGGCATGAGTTTAAATGTTCCAAACACCTGCATTTTAAGATAGTTGCAGAGCTGATAAATGCAATGCTACATTCTGTAAAAACAGGATTTAGCAGCAGAAACACTCCCAGGAAGAATACATTAAAAAAAACACAGGGCCAACTACAAAATTGACAAAGCAAACTTCAGTCTTGGTTCACAGATAGAGTAGCTCAACAGACCAGACTCAAGCAGCTCCTGGAACCTTTCTTACTGTAAGAAAAAGTAAGGCGTGATTGCCCTGCAGCCATTGGGTAAGCAGCTGTGACATTATTCATCCTAGAACTTGAAGAGCCCTGATTTATGATGTAGCTAAATACCAATACAAAATACCTAGAGTTCACATGTCATGATTAATCAGAAAGCTTTATTTATCACTAGGGATCTCATTTTTGGCTTTTGTTTCTTATTTAAACAATTATGTAATACCATCTTAATTCCAATAGCTACACACTGCAAGACAAGAAAACTAATATGATGCAAGATTTCTGGAATGCTCTAGCACTTTCTGTACATTGCCCTCTTGTGGGGTAGGGGAGTGGAGAATGGGGGGGGGGGAAGCACATTTTGCTTGCTTCTGTTTCTTCCACAAAGATTCAATCTACAAAATTACTGCACAACATGATTTCACAAAAACAGGATGGTTCCAACTCTTTGGTTGTTTTAGCTTATATACACGTTGGATCAATCTGAAGATCAGCACTTGCTCATTCATTTCCTTTAAAGTACTTTCAGGGGAAACTTTTATTAGACTACTGAATGAAAATATCACCTCACTGAAATATCAAATTAAGGATACATGTATAATTTTATCTTAGCTCTGATCTGTTACCTACAGAATAAGTGTTATCAAATCTATCTTTCCACAGTTTGGACCTCAGTGTCTGGAAAGACTTAATAATGCAAGTGAATGATAACTTTTCCAGTACACACAGAATGGACGTGTTCAGCTTTTCTCTAATGGCATTATTAATTCGTAAAATTTCCACATGGAAGTATCATTTGGCTTGTTCAAGATATTTACACTTATTTGCAATTCATTTTTGTTTCAGGAACTCACAGCTTTCTCTAAAGAGGTTTCCACAGTACTTCATTTCATTAAACTACACTCTGAAGTTCAGCTTTTAACAGTTCATTGTTACAGGTGAGGGGGAAGTTTCCTGACCCCTCTCTCACCTTTCCCACACTGTTTAGCCTGTCAGACCTTCTGTGTGCCAATTCAAACTGCTAAAACAGCAGCAGCTGCTGCTAGTTAGTTAGTCGCTAAATAGTTAGTATCCACTAACTAAAGTGGATAGCTTTCTGCTGTTTTAGTGAGCTAGGTTAGTTCAGTGAAGGAACATGAGGGACAGACAGTAACACGGACAAGAAGAGGCAGGTGCAGAACAGAGAAGCAAGAGCTCACCTGCCCAGGGAAGAGGAGACTAACCTCTATTTTGAAAGAACTAAAACACATGCACACTATCAGCAAGCACCAGCGCTCAGCCCTTCAGACAAAACTGCTGACCTTGAAGTATTCCATTTTTATCACCCTCCCTATTACAAAAATCTTAACCCCTCCACTACCTTTTTTTGTCCCAAGTTTTCAAACCTTAATATTTTTCGAATCTATTTTCCTTAGTGGTTCTTATAAGCAAAATCATCTGAACATTTAAATCACTAATTTTTCAGCTGGTGTTTTTGATTCCCTCACTTATCCAATGTATCAGAATGTTCTATTAGCACAGAGCACTCAGACTGGTGCTTTTGGCATCCATGGATCTTCTGCACTATCTGTCACTGAAGCTTGTAAATCCAGAGCTGTCACCATCACAACTAATGTCTTTAATAGAAAGCTGTGTGTATTTTTTGCTAATGTCCAATACAAGACCTGAGTGGCCTCTTATTTGTGACTAGTAGCTATTAGTAGTCCAACCATAACAATTCCAGAATGAAAGATGCCCATGGTCCACAAGTTTCAAATTCAAATCCTAATTTATCTTGTTTGGACAAGAACAGTCCTAGCTCAGGCATTCATGTATCTATCTATCATTTTATACAGTATAAACCACAGTAGGAAAACTAAATGCAGTAGCAACGTTGCTCCTGTCACAGTAATAAAAGGATATAGGCACAGCGTAGTTTACAGAAAGAGGCAGAACACTACTGCCAGCATTATTCAAATATATACATATTCAGCTCTAAGCACGAAACTTGTTAAGCACCAACCCTTGATACAATTACTTAAGACTCAAAAACCTCACTTCACTGCAAGGATAATGGTCAGAATTTTAACTGTCAATGGTAAGACTACCCAAGAATCGATGATAAAAATGCCAGCCAAAGCTTCTCTTAGGTGCAAGACTAAAGCACAACTCTTATTCAGAATAAGCTCTTCTTCTAATATTTAACATTAAAATATGCTTTTTTCTGTTAATTACAGTTTAATGTTAATGGGTAGTGATGGATACTCAGTGTTAAACACTGGAGTAGCACTTCATAACTTCAAAAATGGTGCAAGACTAACTAAATCAAGGCAACTATTTATTGTCCATGCTCACCTTCATTTATTCCTATAAAAGTTGCAAGTACTTAAAACTTTAAAATATGTATTATAATACATATTGTGAAACACTCCACTGTCTGCAAGGTAACTTAAAGATACCCATCAAACATATGTCAAGAAATAGGCAGACAGAATGGCAGGCAAAAGGAATACTTAATTTTCCTGGCTCAGTCAGCTTAACATCGCAGGTCACCTTTAACTGCATATGGTCTATCAGCACAGAAAACGTTGTACCTGGTGAACAGCATATACATACAACTTCATTAAAAAGTATCTGCAAACTGTTACAAAGTCAACATAAAGTACTAATTATCTTGTATTAATCTAGGCTCCAAAGCAAAGAAAAAGGAATATCTTACAGTACCTTTTGCTTCTACATCTCTCACAGTTATAGCTACAGAATTGAAGTGTAGAAAGATATATTGCTCAAACAGAAACAAAAATCAAGCAGTAAACTTAATGACCTATTTTTAATGTTCAGGTGTCATTTAGTTTTCAAATTAAGACAAACAACATTGCATAATTTTCTCAAGCAAGAAATGCTCACATTTCTTTGAAATTCAGCTTACTTGTATACCAGTTACCGAAAGTTACTCTCCTCTATCTTATAATGTGGCAGAGTACAAACATTGAGGAGTTAAGTAAATGGCGCTACAATACACTGAACTTGTAGAAAGATCAAGATCATAATCAGGCAAAAAGTCTTTTCTTAAAATTTTGTGAACATATTGATGAAACTGAAGTAATAGGTAATAATAGCATAAATAGAGTAACACCTAACAATACCTCAAGTATATCATTGCAATTTTTCAATGAAACAGAAAGTCGTCTTTGTTGATGCCTGCAGACTAAGGAAGACATCCAGATTAACAACGTGATTTTTCTTTTAAAAAAAACACAACTCTTGTTTGGTCAGCATAGTAAGAACTTACTATGGTAGAGATCTACTCAAGATTCTGATTCGCCCAGTATTATTCTAGTGACGCCTATAAAAACCACGGTGAAGTAGCAGCTCCATGAAAGAAACAAATAACAATTTCTTCAGATAAATGTTTGAAGATTTTACCACCTGTGGAATTTCAGCTTTGCAGTCTACAGAGACAATTATCGCTGCTACTAAAGACTATTATTTCATGCACAGGTTCTGCAGGCATCAGGTTTTGAGTTTGTTTTCTTTCATGGTGAAAGCAGAAGACTAAAGTGTGTACTTTGAGGGAAAGCGGACAGCTGCAGCTAATGCAGCCTTACAAAATTCTACATCTTACAGAGTAGTTTTTAGGTATACCTGAGGTGGTGTGTTTATCATTTTGATTTTACAATAATTAACTAATTCCAGAGGCCAAGCTTAATACTATTACAGGGTGTTTGTTGTGCTATGGTATACTAAAAGCATTACCCTTTTTCTCCATAATGAACATGATGTGTTATTGTAAGTTTAGAAAAAAAATACAAGGTAGTCCAATTAGTAATTCCACAACAAGCATGATCACTGAAACAGAAGTTCCTAGTTTTCCTCTTACTTACTTTTCTTAAAAGATAATTTAAATAAAAATGAGCTTATCTGCTTATATAGTTCTTCCTGACCTCCACAAGAGATAATTTTGCTGTGCCATCTATACCAAGCGGTACCAGTTCCAGTGGATTACATGCAGTTCATTATCAGGCTGACACAGAATACAGCACAAATTAACACAGAACTTCACCAGGCAACAAATCAAATAAGATCCACCTTTGCTCTTAATCCCACAGACTTTAAATATATATATATATTACTGAATACACTCAGAGCAGCTTTCAAATGAAATTTTGTTTGCACAGTCACACTCTGTCAGTGCTCTCAAATAACTAGATTTTCAACACAATTTGACATGAAGCAATATGTTAAAAAAATAAATTACACTCCTGCAAAGCCAGTAAAGAACAGGTGCCCAGAAATATTATTCGTCGGCACCAGCAGCAAAAGACTGCAGCATGAAGTCACACCTTCCTGAATGCCAGGAAACCCCCACAAAAACTCAGTCTTAGGAACAGGAACTAGGTTATGCAGCTCATAGACAGATATTAAAGAACATCTATAAGCTGAGCCACATATGGTATATGCTTACTGACTAGTTTTTGGAGGTGTTTTAGAGGCATTCTTCTTTCCCTCTGACTGAACAGAATTTGGAAGAAGTCAACATGGAAAAGCATCATCATTAGCATCCATGCCATACAACTCTCATTTGAATGATAGCTTTCTAGCGTTACCTCAATAATTAAAATAGAAGTAATTTCAAAGTGGTTGCAAAACACTTCTAGTTATCTTTAGCATTCTTGCAATTCTGCTTTATACGTCAAGAACAGTTGAGAGTATTAAACTGTCAAATCTATTGAACTGATTAACAAAAACTTTAAAAATTAATAAAAATGCAATGGGATACTGCATTACTGAGGTGAGTGGAGCTTTTTTCCCCCTAAAAAGTTACATTAAAACCCTTATGTTCAAACAACATCATCATGAAATGAGGCAATTAACAGAGAAGTGACATAATTAGAATTGCCTTTGCGACACTGCTTTATACAGTACTATAAATTGACTCTTCAGGACTAAATCAGAATGATATTTTTTTAAAGAGGAAAAAAAGGAAACCTTTGCTTATGCAGCTGAATGGTAACACAAAGAACTGCTCTTTGTTCTTATTTTTGCCATAGAACCTTATGGGATAAATGGCAGGTTGCTTTTATCTTTTCACAGTCAGTTATTCGGATAGTGAGGAATATGTTCTTTTTGCCTCTTCAGTCGCTACTTCTCACACATTTGCAGTCTTTAGTAACAAGTCCTTTTTTACTTTGCATCATATGAGCCATCATCGCAGTGGGTTTTAAATTTCCCCTTCCTGCTCAGCCCAGACCAAACCACTTCTAGCAATAAAGGAATCTGTGTAATTCAGCTGCTATACAGTAGTTACTTACTATGTAGTAAATTCCCATTTTCAGAAGTCATAAACATACAATGCTAGTACACTTGCCTAATTTTCACAGAAGTGGCAAGAAACACTTCCCAGACATGTTTAAGTTCCTTCTTTAGTCCCTTCCAAAGATAAGGCTGCCAGGAACACTAGCAAAGCAAGGTATTTTTCCACAGCCTCATGGTGGCCTAAGTTATTCCCTAAAAAGCTTGAGGTAAACACCTGGGCCCTGAAAAAAGAGCTATTATAACGGGATGTCAAGCAACATACTACCAACCTGAACTACAAGGCACACAACCTCATCTCTAATAATTTCTAAGTAACATCTCTGCCACAGGAACTAACAATACTTAGTGCAGAAGTAATTAGAATATAACTAAGCTATTTATTCTGTAGCTTCAAATTCCTCATTAAATCAAATGAACCAACCTTTGCTATGATTTTTTGATTATATCCTTATATATTTGCTATCGCTTTTGTAAGCACAGTGCCCAGAAAAGACTAAATACATATTACAAAGGAAAACACATTTTCAACTCAGTGTCTGTTTACAGAAATGACAGCTACCCATATAAATGTTTTCAGACCAACCTCTTCTTATTGCAGAATAATATTTTATATGCAAACGGCTAGCTTTTGAGGTCCAAGCAATAAAAACGGTTCCAGTCCTCAACTCATACAGCTTCTGCTTCGCTAAAAGCTTTAAGGATGCCTAAAGATCAGACTATCCAAATTTCCAAAGAACAAAGATGAAAGATAAAGTAGAAACTACAGTGTCTTTACGGGAAGGGGGAAGACACCACTGTATCTGGGAAGAAAGATAATAGATATCTACTATAATGTGACAACAATCTACATTCCAAATAGATTTACAGCAGAGGAAAATAAGGAAAATCATCCTAAAAAATGACCCTACTCCTCCAAGATACACTCTATATTTCATGTACTATATCAAATAAGTTATCACGTGCAGAAGGAAATGAAATTTACCAAAACAATGAACCTCCACCACATACGGTTCATTGCCTGAAAATTAGTATTTTGCAAAGCACAGGTCATTCTTTAACTACAGAACATGTAAGATTAAAAATGTCAAACAAAACATCTGTAGCCACAAAAGGTTAGGCAATTAATAGCTAACTGCAACTTTTTCACCATTTGGTGCTTTTAACTAGAATAGTGTTTTGTTATTATACAACATATAAAGCAAATTAAACTTGATAAGAGAACATGCTATAACATGCCAGGAGAACCTCTGAAAGTGAAATAGCAGGTTAGTGTCTCAAACTGCAGTGCTTCACTTGGTATTGCAGATCATGAGATCTTCTGGATTACAATGTTTCAGTTCATGAAAGGTCAAAGAAACTTCAATGTCATATTTCTAAACAACTTCAAGTCACAGAAGGCAGCCGGGACTTGCAAAGGCAAGCCACAACATTAACCATTCCTAGAAGATCCACGTCAAAACACTTCCAGAGCAGGAGAAGCTGAGCAGCTAGCAGAAAAAGTAGCGATACATTGGCTGAACACACTCTGTTAGAAAGTCCCTCCAAGTATTCCCTGAAGATTTTACATGTATTATGACCTGAAGAAGCATGGTACCTTCAAGGTCACTTTAAAAAAAAAAAAGCACCAAACAAATAAAGGGGGGGGGGGGAACCACCCCATACCCCCAAAAAAAACCCCAGCAACAGGTTTTTTGCACTGCTCAGACATACAAAACTGAAATTGAGCCTCATGCTCTAACTCAAAGTTTCTTCAAATCCAACTTCAAAGTTTTGTCAATGTGAATAAAAATCCATGCATGTATTGCTGACAAAACATGACCTGAAATATGATAGTGGTGAAAAACTAAGCAAACTAAGAAAAAAATATGGCAAATATTGGTAAGGTTTTACCTTGCAGGTAATTCTCTAGTCTGTGAATTCAAGACTGGTTTTTTCTACCAAAGTGTTACTAAGAAAAGAAGTCCTGCCAAAGCCCTGTACTTCTGTTATTTCAGTCATAAATTTTGATTTAGGTGTACAACCACATCGCAATGCACACTCCCTTCTGCATTACGAGATGAAGATGGAACTAGTCACCTACATCATTAACCAGATCTAAAGACACTTTTTAGAAGATTATCCAAGAACAATGGAGATCAACATCCATCCAAAGCGGAAGTGAGCTTTAAAAACCAAATCAAATACTAAGGAGACTAAGGGTCTGAAGACTGACATTTGTTACTCTATTTCCTGTCACTATAAATCTAGCCCCTTCATAAATACACATTGGTCAATACATTCTTTGATTTCAGCTTTTATGTAATGATTTTGAATAATGCAAAACTATGTCTACCCACACCCGCAGAAAAGTCTATCAAGTTAGTTGTACATGATGTGTGCAGGTGAGCAGTTTTGCACATATTCTTAGAGGGCTAAAAAAGAGCCAAAGCAAATTTGCATTACTGTGCCACTGTGTTATCACCCTGAGTTAAAATTTAGATGACAAATTTCCCAGGGACAAATATTAATCTAGCAGTAATAAAAACATAAATAATCATTATGATTTTTTTTAAAATATGTGAAGTCAAGCTGTTAAAAAGAATACACCCACAATAGAAATTAGCAGTCAGTTATGTTCTCTGTACCCTCACAGGAAGATTCCCAGGTGAATGACAAGGTATTCTGCCATTGCAGTGGGCTTGACCACCAGTACCAGCAAAACGTGTCAACAAGAGATGTCAGTTCTTTCACGAGGATAGAAAGATATAACAGGTTGAAACATAAAAAGTTAGATGCACCTGTTTATCAATACACTTGCTAAAATGTCTACCCGGTTTTCCTTCCCGCCTAGTCACAAAGGCTACACAAAAAAGAGAGTCTCTAATAGAAAACTAAAGCAAAGGAAGCTGCATGGAAACAGCCTTCTCATTGGATGTGTTTCAGTGTGCATCCCAAAACTGGTAGTAAACAAGAATAGGAAGGTGCACGTACAAATGCACCTGAAGGATGTTTCCTCATTGGACCCTAGTACCTCTAGTTTATCACCTGTGTTATTTATTATTCAGTGCTTCAGGAACAAGATTTCCTTTACACTTTTCAGCAAAAATTAAATTTATCAGAAAGTGCTACTATTAAGCAGAAGTGCCACATAATTAGCAACGACAAATCCACTTACTTTTTTCTCCTTCTCATGATGTTTATCCTGAGAGTGAGAGGAAGAATCACTTAAACTTTGATCATATGACCTATTAGATCCCCGTTTGCTCTTTTTCTAAAAAGAGAAAATACATTTATGGATAGAGAAAAGGAACCATTTGAATAAATAAAAAGTATAAAGCATTTCAACTGATAAAATGCCTTGCTGCTTGCAGGAAAAAAAAACTTCAGTTCCTGAAAAGCTGACAAATTAATAACACTAATAACATTAACAAGACTACCCAAAGTATACCAGAAAAAAAGCCTATCCTTGTACTGACTTTTACACCTCCCACAAATTTGCAAGATATGCTTTCTACAAAGAAATGACATGTGCCACTTTTTAAAGGTTAAAAGACGCTAGACACATTTTCAAGTTTTCGTAACATAAAACAGAAAATATGCTGCTCAAATGAGCATCACATGAAGCCACAGTGGTAGCACTGCCACATGCTTGAAATGTATTGTGAGGTGGCTGCTTTATGGCTTCACGATTATTATTCAAGTGACCTGTCTGCAATTTTTTCAATAAAATGCTTTAAAAATGGGATACAGAACGCTGTAATCACATATGCATTTACAAGCACCAGACCTGTATTTCCGTAATGATTGAGAGCCTAGTCTGGGACTGCAAATACTTTGTGCTAGGCCAGTGTTCAAAATGTTGTTTTATCATAACTGAGGTAGCGTTACAAAGACACTTCAGGTCAGCGCTTTGACAACCTAAGTTTTCAGTGGTACAGTAGGTATATGCCACTCACCATCTTCAGTAGTAAATACTAAACACCTGCATTTACCAGGCATCGAGAGTCACAATAATCCTAAAGAAACACTGAAACACTTAATCTTGCCAGTCTTTACTGTTCTTACCACTATAGTTTAGTAATGGAAAGCTAACTAATTACATGTCAAATACGGGGTTATGTCTTTAACATTCAACTTGCTTTTTAAATAAACATACATGTTCTCAGTCACAGTAGCACTGGAACATTCAAATCAAACGCATAATAGTGTAAGAGCTTGCCTTCACTGCTAAGTAATAGACCAATTTTGTTCTTTTTGTATACTTAGCTCAAGATAATTTAAAAAAAAATAAAAAGCTTAGTAAGGGCCTAGAAAGCCCTGCCTTATCTTCATTATGAAGCAAACTAGGCAATATTCACAAGAGCACAGAGCTAACTTCACCAAGCTTATCTTCTAGAATCCTAAAATGGATCATTGGCCCCGTGTTTTTACCTCACTGTGACCTACTCAAAAGTCACCCAAGTATTCACCTTTTTCAGCAGTGAAAACATGCAATCAGCAAGTTTAACTACACTTACAGCACTATCTGAACTTAAGTCTATAAAATTTAATTTTCATAATTCAATATTCATAAATAGCATTTTTAAAACATTAGTAAGTCCTTCAAGTCCACACACACACACATGTACACAGAAACCGACATCTGGAACTGTCAAACTGATAAGAAGTGATAGGAAAGACTCCAGAGGTTTAATCCAAAGCCTAATGAAATAACTCAGAAATTCTGAAGATTTTTGTTTCCTTATTTGCTTTTTAAAAATCAAACCTCGAGGCACTTCCTTGAGGTTGAGTTTCAGAGAACTTACAGGCAGGGAATATCCACTGGCTACATAGTGAGATATAGAACAAAAGGAAAAACACTAAAAAAAAAAAAAAAGAGTAACAGGAGGAGAAGGAAATGGAGGGCTTCTTTATCCTCTAATATACAGGAAAACAAGTAATATTTTCTAGATCATTCCAAAATGGGCTAAATTCCTAGAAGCCAACTAATCAAATAGTAAAGGAAAATATTACAGGAACTTAATGAAAAAACCACTAAATGTGCATGCTATTTCTGGCAGAAGGGAAAAACCCACACATCTAGAAAGTAACCACTTAGAAAAATATTTTCAGTTAGTGCTTCTGTAACTGTGATTAAAAGTGTTTTAATGAAATACAATCTACTTTGAGCTACATGAAAACATTACTTCTAGTGTTAATGGTCGTTCAGAGTGAGACAATAAGTCAAAGACATTTATTTACAGAATTTTGAAAATACGTACCAGTTTACTAAAATGGTATTTACAGTAGCCACAGTATTGGACATTATCTGCACCATTGCCTTCTTCTTCACAAAGAAGTCCTGCAAACTGTGCACTAAAAATAAACCAAAAAACATTCAAGAAAAGCATTTTTACATCAACTTGGATCACAGTATCACAGATGATAATGGACTCATACTTTTATCTCCATTTAATAGAAGAGATTTCGACACAAGTGACTTCTAATGGCATCCAAGCACAAAATCAACATTTGTACCCCAGTGAAAACCACGTATGGTTTATGCTTTGTTCTGATGGCTTTTTCATAGTCTTTAAGCCAATCACACAGGCTTACAGCTTGAAAATCTGCATATATTATGCAGGTACTCCCAAAAATAAATAGGCCAAGTAATTTACAATTATTCTTAGCTCAAATTCAAGCCAAAAATTATCTACTGTAATAAGTTTTTAACAAAACCATACTGTAGATCCAAAGAAGAAATTTTTCTAAAGTTGCATACATCCTTCTCTGCTTTGCCAGCAAAACGACTTTTTTTTCTTTTAAATAGAACTTCAATAACATAATCAATTAAACCATATTAATTGGTTTAAAAGACTGTGGCATGTTAATTTCTTTTAAAAAGAACAAGGCTGACAAGTTTCCCTGCCTGGACTAATTATTACCTTATTCTACTACATTTTGTCAAATCAAATTTGTTTTTTACCATTTGTAACGTTGATGAAACTTTCTTTATCTGAAAAACCAAATCTTCAGTTTAATTTTCCATATCATTTTTATTAGCATAATAATGCAATATTACAGTAAAAATGATGCACCATAATATTTAAATGAAATAATATATAAAGCAGCTTGTTTTCATTGCTTTTTAAAATCACTTTCCCCTCACTTATACATTATATTCTTGGGCAATCCAGAAATACTGTTTCCTGAATACATGCACACCTACAGCAGATGCCAACTACAGAAGACATTTAACAGGATCTCTTTAAGTGAAGATTTATCATTCTAAGCTTGCCATACAGACACAGATGGACTCAAGCTCATTTTTTTCTTAGACATTAGTTTTGTTGACCCAAAATTAATACACCTTGCCCTGAATCTCTGCCTCCTGTAGTTTTCACATTTTTCTTCCATTTTTTTTTAAATATTACAGAAGCCTCTTAATATCCTCAGTCACAGTACTCTGGCTAGGTATCATTTTCTAGCACCTACCCTTTTTTTTTTTTTTTTTATCAAAAATTTCTAAAAACTGGCAAGATAAATATTTTCGTTTTTAACCTAATTCTTATGGTCTTTATGGCACTCACTGAAAACAGGGTTTTGGAAGAAAGAAAAAATATGAAAAGGACTCATGCATGTTTTGTGGGGGGGGGGGGGAAAGGAGACCTTTTCATCCAAATGCTGGGACATAGACATTTTTTCACATCTGTAAGTAACCTCTTTACATGGTATGCATGCTTTGAGGGACACAACCTGTTTTCACCATTAAAAAAGCACTTGACATCGATCACACCTAATGAAAAATTAGATGCTTATGAAAGAGTAAAACCTGCTAGATAGTCAAGTACTTAAAAGGAAAAAAAAAAAGAAGAGCTGCCAAGAAATCAGCACCTAAGTACAGAATTATATACTTTAGCATCTGCACAAGACATTCAAAGTGTCACTTGATTACACTGAAGAAAATACACTTAAGTAGGTGTGCAAATACCATTTCCATGACTGAGCTGGTCACGAAGCAGCATACTGGGGCAATAAAACAGGCAGATAAATCTACGGGTTATATAGCTAGACTCTGTGTAAATCTGCCGTCTATCTACTGCAAAATAGCTTCAGCTGAATTGGGGGTGGGGCGGGGGGGAACCAAGCAACCAAATAATGCCTCTAAATTTTGGGGTGGAACCCCTTTTGCCTCCACTTACCTGTTAACATATGGTTTAATCTAATTATCCAGACTCTCTTAGAGGTCCATGAAGTGAGACAAGGATCTCCCAAATGCAAGCAAAACTAAATATCTTAAAGTGGAATGAGTCAGAGAGTGGACACAGCTGTTTGCTGCAACAGCTATACACAAAACCTAAATGAATAGTTCAGGATATACATGTATCATTTAGACAAAACCACTGAGGTGAATTACCCCTAAATGTTTGGAAATCTGTACCAGAATGAGCCTAGTGCATTTTTATGTATAGCTCAATAATTTTTCCCACTGATTTACCAACCACAGTTATACAATGTCTTCACATTGCCATATCCTATAAAATATCATCCAAGAAAAAGAACATAAGACCAAAAAAACCACTAAACCTTATTCACTGGAGCACACGGCATTTAATAGAACCCAAGGGAGTATCATTAGACAGCTTTTGCAACTCATAGCAATGTCTGTGCTGCCACTGCCATATTGATAGTAAACTCTATTATAAAGAAGTTAGATATTTCTACACAAACCACTTTACTGTATTTCTTTACTCAGAAATATACTAAATAAAGAATTTATTCATTACACTGTGTGCACTGATTCTTTCTGGAACATCAGAGATGTTAAATAATAAAATATACTTACCACGTTACATGAAAAGCTTGTCGACATCCATGTTTATTACATGTCATACAAGCACCAGTGGCTGCTTTACTTTCTCGGCCTTGTTCATCACAAATATAGCATGTCTATCAAAGAGAAAACACTTAACATGATAAGCATACAAATAAATTCCATGTTACTCACAGGAGTTTCTAGGGTGAGAACTACCAGATTTTGCAGCTAAGCTTGTAAGAACCTCTTTACAAAAGCCTTATTACGTTTGTTTGCAAAAGGAGATCACCTGGTAGACACTTGGGATCTGTGTAACACTTCACCGCTAAAGCAGTACCAATACTAAGGTTACTTAAATTCTATACCACTATTCAACTAGCCAAACAGTCAAACAGCCAAAGGTTAATAGCATTAGGCTTCAAGATTTTCCTTGCTTTCAAGTTTGTGTTTACGTCCTTTTAGGTTGCAATGATTTTCACATTCATTTAACATTACCTGTATTGGTGGCATTCAGAAACACCAAATAAGACTGAGTGCCTAATGGTACAAGATACCATACATACACAGACATGCATTTGTCTACAAAATTACATACAGAAAAACTGCAAGCTTAAAATTTTATTTGTACATTTGGTAGGAGGAATTTTCAGAAGTCTCACAGCATGCTTCAATATGAATATGATGCTCAGTTACCTTTAATTAAATATGGTGTTTAACAGAACTCTGCTTTAATTTCAGCATGACTTGGACAGCCCCATAAACCCCTTAGAAACTAATCAAGCAAGAACCTTCTGTAAACAAAGCTTAAATTAGTATATCAAACCCATTTCAAGCTCAAAAACAAGCTAAAATTAACATAAGCTGTCTAGTACTTGAAAATCTTTTCATAGCATTTCTGTGAATTTATTTGTTTTACTGGGATACTAGGGCAATTTGTAATATTTTCAAAAACATTCTCAGTAAAATGAGAAAAGAAAAAAAATAAGAGAAAAAGAATCCAAAATCTTTCTCATTATTCAATCCTTTTGGTTTGTTGTTGTGGTTTTTTTGTTTTAATGTATGACCAATAAACATAGATATATGCTGCATGGACACTCACTATTATGCTAGACATCACTACAGTCTTTCACCAGCATTTCACGGACAAATATCAAGCAAAACTAAGTCTTCTTCCATTTTTCTTAATTGTCCTAATTACTGAAATGCCATTTAAAGATATTCCATATCTCTAAACCTGTATCTAGATATATATATGTATACACATATAGATTCATATGACGTTTATGTGTAAAATTTAACAATTTAAGAACAGATTCTTAATGAAAGTATCCTCCTCCAGCATTCAGGTAGTCAAGTGCCTGTTTTTAAACAAGAGAGAACCTTACTGAGGTAACAAACATCAATGGTACACTGCTACCTCTGTAGAAATCCCATTATAAGATCTTAGGTAAGAACAGAGAAACTTCACCCCACCCACCCCACCCACCCCACCCCCAAAAAAAAATTGTCTACATTTAAACTGTAACTGAGTTATTGCAATTGTATCACAACATCCCTTCAGTGAGGACGAGTAGAATAATAAATAAAAAGAACATCAACCATGGATAGTAGAAAATACAGTTTAAGAAAAATGGACTGAGATAAAACTAAAGTAAAAAATAAAAATTATACAATGCAAGAGCCATGTTACTTAGAAAAACATGAAAATGGGTGAAATTCTGAGATCAGAACAGCATTTAACAGAGGTGTTTAGAACAACATTTAACATGAGATGTCAGCTAACTAAAGCATTTTTAACATGAGAGACTCTAGGGTAGGTGAGTCACTCTGCGGTTTCCACAAGACATTTAAAAAGCCTTACACTCTATAGCTAATATATCCTAAAAATCATACCCTATATCCTAACATTTGAAGGATCACAAAGGGGATAATCCTACTTAATTCTTTGACTTGCTCCCTTTGTACATCAAGGTAGTGCATACAGATAATTCAGTTGTCTGACAGGGTCTGAGACAGGCTGCTTTTTAGCTTTCCATACCATGACCTAACACATTTAGATTTTAGGAACAAACAAGGTCATGATCTATCAACCTCATCTGAGCAACTATATTAAGTGGAAGTAACTTCAAAAGTAAGGTACCTCTATTTATAGAGTTCAACAAACCCCATAAAACTCAAGCTCCAGTTACTGTTCTGTTTTTTTCTGAGTTCTGCCTTAAGATCTGTAATTTTTTCCTCACTGAAGCTCAGAAAGAAAAGCAATATAAGCAATCCATTTAGTAAGGGTGTAGGCCCTGTTTTTTCAACAGTACATAGTACATTTAGGGCCTGTGTTTCAGGACCACTTAAAGATGACTGAAAAATTATAACAAATGACCAGCTACATTACAAGCAGGGTTAAACACAATATATAGCAGTCTGCCTACCCATTTTAACAAGCTCAATGAACTTCTATCCTTCCTACAACAGCCATGAGAAGTATAAAACATGTTTCCTAGTCTTCCATATGAAACAGGGCCATGGTTCGTCTTCCCATTCCAATGTGGACAGTAAGTTCTCTGCAAAGCTGAGCTTCTCATGCTTCTCCCTTCTCTTAGACACAGAAATAATTCCAGAAGCCTGAGAACCTTTATCTTTCTTTCACAAAGCAGAAAACCAAAGACTTTGATGCATTTGCAAATCCATGCAATTGCTACAGCTCTGAAACCTCTGGAATGTGAAATCATAAAACTCCACATAGTGCCTCCCCATCTACAGCAGTACTGCTCTTCAAAGCTCTTAAGGGAAGAGAGTACTTAGACTTCTCTCAAACTCAGTGGAAGATAAGCAAAAAATTATACAAAGCTTTTGACTCAGCAAGGAAATTTTACTCAAAAAAGCTCAACAAATAGCTTCTTTAATGGCAAAATATACATTTTGCAAAGCTGCATTTACGTTTCTGTCAATATTTTTTCTTCAAAGATTCAAAACGTAAACCTTCTTTGCAAAAGCAAAGACAGAAGGGAAGATGAGGCAAGAAAACCTTATACAACAAAGCAATCTGAGAAAGAGTTTACCCTACTACTGTAACCACTACCCAAGAGCATTCCCTGCTTATAGAATCAAACCTAGGAGCTGTAGAGAAATTTCTCCTTGTTTCGGCAAATACTGAAATAGAAGTCTAACAGCTGCTTTTACTGCTAGGCGGATCAAGAAACTCCACATGCACTTATTTTTCAATCAGCTCTTAAAAGAGATTCCTAAAAGCAGTAATTATATTCAATTACCACGTACTTTCAAACTAACCTGAAAGAGACAAATAAAGCTCACATAAAATAGAGATCATCCACACATAACCATCCAAGGAATAACAAATATCTACTAAATAGGAGAGCAACTTCTAGTCCACTTATTTTTGGAAGCTCTCCTGTCAGTTAACCCGCTAATCAAGTCATTCAGTGGATTCGTTCTGTAATGCGATAGGTTTTATCCCAGAAGCAGGTAACTTCAGGGAAACAGCAGCCAAACGCCTTTACACTGACAAGCCTCATGCGTTACTGTCTTTCTTCTTGCATGTAAGATTACTGTACTTTATAACACTGCATGTTTTGCACTGTTCAATAAAGAAACAAGTCCACAGAACAAACTGTGTAAATTAAGTGCTATCTCCTGGCAAAACTCTGACGACATTTGTTTTTATTTTAAAGACTACAGTATAAGTTTTTCCTTATGATAATTTTCATTGACCTATATTTGCCCTGAATTCCATATGCTAGCCTTCTATCCGTATCCAGCCACATATGCATAATTATTTAGCACTTCACAGGAAATAAAATCTTTCTTAAAATCATCCTATTCCAACATGAGTTGACAGACAGAATGAAATTAGCAGTAAGCTTCTCTAAAAGGAGAAACAACTCTAGTCCCTTTTTTCATAATTACATGTTTATATTTGTTCACAATGCGCAACAGATGTTTTAAGAACTGTTTGCCATATCTACCTCTCAAAAAAACAGCTTTTCTTTCCCATTTCCTCCCCAAATTTATAAAGTCAGAGTTAAATGCTTTACAAAGCTTCTAGTCTAAAAAAATATATAATTTAAATAAACACAATTTATACTGAATGCAAAGGGGGTGGGGAGGTGAAGTTACTGCAGGCTACCTGGAAAGGGAATCAGTAGTTGTACTGGTCTTGAGGGTATTGCTCAAAAGCAGCCTACTCGGGAACTGGTGGCAGCTTAGCCACAGCAGTACCAAACTCAGCACTGGCTACAGATTTATCAAAACAGCTGGGAGAGTCCAGAGTCAGCGATTGCCTCTTAAATTTTGTTCTGTTACAACTAGACTGCTGTCGGCAGTGAAGTTAGATTGGTTTCATGAGGTTTGCTGGAGCAACTCCACTATACGCATTTCTTTGATTCCCCTGAAATCCACAGCCACTATCTCCCTGAACCAAATGGAGCAAATAAAGACAGCAAAAACTGGGTTCTGTAAAAAGAGAGAAAAAGAAAAAAAATTTGCAGGCTGGGGGTGTGACCCAAAACTTTGAAATTTCTGATATAGGTCTCATTATATTTTACAATATACTGTAGTGGCCTGTATAAAAGTAGTTTTAGGTTGACTGTTACCATGGAAAATAGGCCTGAATCAGAACACCCACCAAAACCACAGAAAATGAAAAGCTAGACACCACCAGGAACTTTATCTACATGATCTGTATGGGATTAGTAATCATCTAGCAAGCAAAAAAAGTCATGGTAACCACAACAAAATGCAAACTGGAATTTTAGCAGTAAAAACCAATTATACATCGTATATTTGGAAGAAAAACAGTTCAAGAAAGAAGCAACTTGAGTTGTAACAAAAAGGAATTAGAGACTAAAGGCATAGACTGACAATGGACTTTGTTAACAAGTAATATTAGTATACGCAGCATACATTTTTTGAAGTTACAAGGATTTACTCATCCAATATCAATTACCATCAGTGGAAATGGTGCAAGATAAAATCCAAACAGTTCCACAAAATTTTTGAAGTACATTAGCGAAGAACCACTACCAATAAAAAAAAACATTATGACGACTACTGGAGCAAAAATGAGAAAACAGATGTGCTGTTGGCCTAGAGTTGAGTAGAGAGAGAAAATAAACTCATCTGCCACAGCAAATCTGTACTGCTTTGTGTGCAAGCACAAAAGTTTTATTAGTTTTGCACTTAATCTCACTGTTGAATGTTCTTGCCAACGCAGAACAAAGCCAACAGTGAGGAGCCAAAACAGATGCTCAAGTAGGATGTAATAAGAAAGCACAAGAAGAACCAAGATCTTGATTCCTGGCTTCTTGGGTACACTGGTAAATAAGGTGGGCAAAACATACTGAAAGCAACTGTGAGAATGTGAAACAGACAAGGAAAAGACCAAAGTATGAAAAAAGAAGAAAGTATAGGAAAATGGGGGGGGAGAGAGCATCAATCAGAGATGTAAACTGAGGAGGAAGGAAGGGGAAAAAAATAAAAAAAGTAAAGGAGGTCACAGAGACAATGTGAACAGGACTGGTTTCCCTGTAGGAAGGGCACAAGAGGTTATACATGTCTTCTTTCTTTCTTTTATAACACAGTCTATTCCTCTTTTACCCCAGTGCCCACAAACCACCATAAAATAAAGTAAAAGACAGAAGCCAGAGTTAAAAAGAACAACGCAAGAAAAATATGTAATAAAACTAATCAGAAATTTAGACAGTTTGCTGCTTACAGAAGAGAAATATAAAAACATAAAGGAGGAAGTAGTTACGTCTAGTGGCAAAGAGGCAGCACAAGTTGAACAAGTAAAAATTGTAATTATCAATATAGGACATAAAGAAGTTACTTTTACATTGCTTTGCACTTTTTTGTTTTTAAAATAAAGCCATACCACACTTTATAAAACATTCCACCTCACTGACACTTATTTAGGAGCAGTTCTTCTACAAGCAAATAATCCCACTAAAGTGAATACTGTTTACAAAGGCAAAAGTCTGCAAACTTTTGCCTTAATATATTAGTATAGCTTTTCTTCCTAAAAGAAATGTTTATGAACATCATATCAATAACGAAAACAGTAGGACTTAGTGGTAATTAATAATAACATTTCAAATAAGCTGTAATAATATTTTAACCTATGAGAAATATTTCACATTCCTTTTAAAATAAACTGTTATTCAGAGATCAATATTTTTAATTAACAAAACAGTCCCTAATCTTTGAATGAATAATGAGACATGGCAGATAACTTTACGGCTTAATTTAATAACATAGCTTTCTCAATTCCTGAATTAAAGCCATAGCAGAAAACACACACCATTACTGCACACATTTATGAATTTTAGATAAAGTACATTCTAAGAAGTATAGTTTTTGATTATTAAAGCTCACAAGTTTTAAAATAAATACATTAGATATAGATAAAAGGACATATAATGATACCTTATTATAACGATCATGAGGAACAGACTGCAACACGATAGGTTCCATTGTAGAAACATTTGCAAACTGCACCTCGGGAATGTACAGAGCACAAACCACATGAGCCCAACCTACAAAAAGTTATAATTGTATTTAATTTTAATATTTTCTAGAAGCTCAAAGGACATTTCAGTTGAAGTACAAAGAACCCTTTAGAACACCTTTTTCCATTAACTACTTTGTTTAAAATATTACAGACATAAGTTACTTAAGTCATGTTTACATTTCAGTTCATATTATCCAAAATTTAGATGAGCTGTAATACATTAAGTTTATTCATGGGAGAATTTATACAAGTAATACCCCATGAAATCCAAATAATAATGATTTATAAAAACAGTGATACACAAATGGAAAACAGGTTATTTCTTTAGATTTCTTGGATTAACATAGTCATCATGTAAAAGCTATACAAATTCCTGCAAAAGGGAAATACCATCTGAAAAAACTAGCATTCATGCAAGCATTACCATCACATAAGACTTCTGTGTATACTTTTTATTTAAATAAAGTAATTCTAATTTGACTACACTCCTGTATTCTTTTTATAGAAGGAAGTTCCAACACAGACACCCCCACATCCCCTGTATCAAATCTCTTCCTTCTTTAAAGGTGTGGCCAACTCATTCTTTCATGGGAATATCAAGTCCTATACCCAGTCCTGTTCTAACTCATTAGAACGCAGAGTCTGGTTGGAGGTCTGTAACTAGTGGTGTTCCCCAAGGGTCTGTACTGGGTCCAGTCATGTTCAATATATTCATCAATGACCTGGATGAAGGGACAGAGTGCACCCTCGGCAAGTTTGCTGATGATACCAAGCTGGGAGGAGTGGCTCCCAGCCACTCCACAGCCCAGAAGGCTGTGCTTCCATCCAACGAGACCTGGACAGGCTGGAGAGCTGGGCCGAGGGGAACCTCATGAAATTCAACAAAAGCAAGTGCAAGGTCCTGCACCTGGGAAGGAACAACCCCAGGCACCAGTACAGGCTGGGGGTGACCTGCTGGAAAGCGGCTCTGTTGAGAAGGACCTGGGAGTGCTGGTGGACAGCAAGCTGACCCTGAGCTAACAATGTGCCCTCATGGCCAAGGCGGCCAACAGCATCCTGGGCTGCATTAAAAGGAGTGTGGCCAGCAGGTCAAGGGAGGTTATCCTCCCCCTCTACTCCACCCTAGTGAGGCCACATCTGGAGTACTGTGTCCCGTTCTCGGCTCCCCAGTTCAAGACAGACAGGTAACTGCTGGAGAGTGTCCAGGAGAGAGCTACAAGGACGATCACGGGACAGGAGCATCTCCCTTATGAGGAAAGGCTGAGAGACTTGGGTTTGTTCAGCCTCGAGAAGACTATGAGGGGATCTCATTAACACTTATAAATATCTGAAGGGCGGGTATCAAGAAGATGGGACTGGGGTCTTTTCAGTGATGCCCAATAACAGGACAAGGGGCAATGGGCACAAGTTGGAACACAGGAAGTTCCACCTCAATATGAGGAAAAACTTCTTTACTGTCACATTGGCAGAGCAGTGGAACAGGTTGCCCAGAGAGGTTGTGGAGTCTCCTTCACTGGAAATGTTCAAAACCCACCCAGATGCAGTCCTGTGCCCCCTGCTCTAGCCATGCCTGCTCAAACAGTGGGGTTGGACAAGATGATCTCACCAGAGGTCCCTTCCAAACCCTACCACTCTGTGATTCTGTGATTAACTTGGGGTCATCAATAAGAGCTTAGTTACTTATCATACTGTGTTTAACAACCTTTCAAGAAGTAAACATTCCTAATTGTCTGACATTTGGTTGGACGGGGGCAGAGGGAATCGCCAATTCAGAAAGAAACCTACTAACTTTAGGCCTTTTTTCAATACTAAGATCCTGAGAGTTGCCAATTTGTTTCAGTGGAGGACAATTTGCAATAACTGTAAATTCAGCAGAAGCTGCTACATAGCTAACCCAACATATACTGATACTAATAATAGCATTACAAGAGTAATATTGCATAGTACAGAGCTACCTCATCTGAAAGTGAATTTGGTGTAGCTAATCATTTAGCACTAATTCTGTTCTTCCCCAAGAGAAAAACTGAAGTCTTTTGTCACAAGACCTTCAGTACACCTTAAAAATAATTGTGCTTTCCTCCTACCCAGGCTTATCTGTATGCAAATATTAAGGACATAAAGTGACAGATTTACACCATTAGATAATCTAGCAGATATTAGATTAGGTAAAGAAAGTAAATTATCATTGTGCAAATGCATCCTATAACAGGGGGAAGAAAAAAAAAAAAAAAAAACACAACACACAACAACCAAAAATCCCCAACCACAACACACTGCCTCACTGCAGACCTTTTTGAGTTTTGTTTTCACCTTGGATTTTCTCTTTTTAACTACTCTGCCAAAACTAAAGGTTCTTAGTTTCTTCACCCAACGGTACTATGACTCTCAAACTGAGCTGAATGTAAAGTTGTGCTTACTTAACAGTAGTATTGTTGAGATTCTGGAATGGTATTTAGTATCCAGAACTGCATACATGCTTTTAAGAAAAGAATGAAAAGCACAAATCTCTTTTAGTTGCTTCCAGCCAATTGGTGTCCTCCCCTTCCCCATTTACTAAATTGGAAGTTATAATTTATATAGAAAATGAAAAGCACACATACAACCCTTACAGTCAACATAACACCATTCTACTATTTCATCTGCAACTAAATACAGTATCTATGCTGCTTCATTATTTTATTCACAAATAGTTGGTAGAATTATTCCACATAGAAAAATCATGAGACTAATAAAAGAGGAGGGAAAAGAAAGTATAAACTGCCAACTTGAGCTGCTTTTAAAAACAGTTCCAACAGACCATTTAAA
Source organism: Phalacrocorax aristotelis (assembly GCF_949628215.1). Classification (NCBI taxonomy): domain Eukaryota; kingdom Metazoa; phylum Chordata; class Aves; order Suliformes; family Phalacrocoracidae; genus Phalacrocorax; species Phalacrocorax aristotelis. Next base: position 20,923,586 of record NC_134277.1, read on the forward strand.
AATTATCATTAACAGACAGACTGAAAAAAACTATTACAATCACAGTCTTGTTTTTGTTCTCTCCTCCACTTGAAATATCTTCAGCGATTGATTGTTTATAAGGGCTTCTAAGACTTGCAAACTGCCCTAAGCCAGAGTCATCTTACTAATGACAGATAAATAAATGTTAACATAGTTTTAATGGTGAATATTTGTCTTAATCTCCTCTCAAAAAATAACTCAAATAGAAACACCATTCATCTAATAAAGCCATTAAACCAGTAGAAAAGTGTCACTGAAATTTTGAAAAAACCTTCTCCACTTAGTTACTCATAAACAGTTGGCAAAAGCTTTTACTTCAGATGTAATTAAGCCTGTACTCCAGTTACACTTACTTATAATGAAAAATTATTACGTAAATATATACAATATATCAGAGACATTAAAAAAAACCCAGACCAACCCACTTACTAAGCCAACTGAAATTTAGGTAAGTAAAGAATTTTCACGACAAGAAACCAGTTTCAGAAGTAAGTTTAACTGAATACTACTCCATCACTGTCCAAAAAAAAAAAAAAAAAAAAAAAAGAAGCAGCTAGAAATCTACAAGCTTACTATATTCCGATTTCCAAATTTTGGACCGCACATCCAGAATAGTTGTGGGCAATAGTACACCTTTATCTTCCATTATAACAAAAATGGTATCTATATAATAAAACAAATGAAGTACCACAGCACTAATACACTTTTTGAGTAAGGGGTCAATAAGTGTCCAAGGAAATGAGGACTAGGGACCTCTTCCATTGGTTTCTATCTGGTATCTTTAGATTCCAGATAATCGGACCTTGCTGAAAAATCACAACCTGTCCAATAAAAATTTAAGCATATGGGAGGCTGCAACACCCTTATGTTATCAGCCTCAATCGCCTACATCATAAAAGAAGCCTCACTCCAGCATCAGCTCCCACTAGAACTCTGATGCACCGTACACAACTGCTTAAATGTTCTTTCGTCCAAAGTGAAAAAATATAAGATTGTCAGAGCGCAAAACGCAGCTCACCTGGAAGAGCTGAAAAACACACAGGTTCAGCAGCTCTCCGTGAAGAAAGAATAAGGAAGACACTTTTCCATAACAAGTGTGGTTAAGGACTGGTTGCCTAAAGATGCTGCGGAGTCTCCATCTCTGGAGAACTCAAGGTGGTCTGCAGACTCCTCCACAAAACTTGTCAACTTAAAGAAGGTCAAGAAGATTCAGTTTTGCCATGTAAGGACCAGACAGTAGCAGAGGGAAACGGAAAATGAAGCAAACTACCACCATCTTTTCTTAAGCATCAAAAAACTAGTCACTTTTGCTACAAAGAGTAAGCATGGAAGCAAGGACACGTACAGCCAAAGAGTGATAGCTCTCCCCTGCCTCACTGATGGAAGAACGAGCTACTGGCATACAAGCAGACTTTACTCTTCATGTTTTCTGCAACCGAGAGGGCTCTTGACTATATAACATGGTGAGAAAATGCCTCCCCCATCTTCCACTGCCGCTTTCTTCTCTTTTAGACAACTACTCTCAGACAGAGGACAGAGCTCTGAACCCCAACAGAATAAAGTACCTATTGCCATGTTCAGAGGTGAGTGCTTTTGTCTACTGTTTCTTACTGTATGGCAACTGCTTACTTTGTCTGCAGTGATAATGAAACATCCTGAAGACACACCCATGCAAACTGTATGCACAGCTGGTAACAGAAGCAAGCATTTAAAAGGACTTATAATATTTAAGACTACATTAAAATACATATTTTTCAATTAACTCCATCTAAGCCATTAAGATTGTGCTGAAACTTCTTACTCACATCACTTGCTACATTATTCCTGGGCAACTATCGTCAGCAAGCATACACCTTTTTCTTCCCTCCCCCGCAAAAACCCCATCATCTCTTTGAGCCTTACCAATGTTTAAGTGTGAAAAACACTGTTGTATACCCATGTTTTAGAGTTTAAAAAAAACCCAGTAGCACTGTTCTACACATTCAATAACGTTTCAAACATTTTCAGTGGTTGCTGTTGGAACTGAAATTAATTTATCACCATTCCTCTTCGCCCAAAACACCACACAGAAATAACAATAGGATACTCTGACTTTTCTTAATTCTCTCCAAACTTAACCAGGATCTCATGCCATTTATCAGATGGTTTTGTTCCAAATTAGTTTTTTAAAGCCAGCTATATAGACCACATCCTTTACTGCTTAAATCCATGAGAAGCTTCCGTTCACTTTGGTTGCACATGGTTTGCATCCAAACACCTGGCCACAGATTTATTACTCACTTATTTTAATTTTACTTATAAAATTTACAGTAATTACTAACAAACTCTTACTACTTCCACTAAATTGCTTATACTCAATTCACTTTTGCTTTTATCACCCTTTTCAGGACAACTTTAACTTGGGGAGGAGCACAAATGTTTTTGTAAATGCAGGTACTGTCATCTTGCAAAATGTTCTTGAAATCTTTCCTGTCCTCAGAATTTCCTTTTCTTTGTATTTTTCCTTATTTTACTTACTATTTCTTAAATCTTTGAGAAGGTGGCCATTTTATGTATGTGCTTTCTCAATATTTTTACTACATTATAATATCTGGCTTGCTTACTTTAGAATAAACTTAGGCTTTAGCTTAAAAACAAGAAATTAAGAAATTTATAATAAGGATTCAAATCAGCCACCGAATTTGCTTGTTTCTGTGCATTCTTAACAGGACTGCCTTCTCTGTAACTGCTGAAAAAAAATACTCGCAGCAGGCTACCACGCGTGGGCAGATTCACTACCTCTTTTACTTTAAATGAACCAATATTCTACAACAATCAATGCCTCCATCCAGAAACTGTAAAATATCATCAGGTTTTTTTATTTATTGGAAACAACTTATTGGTGACTGCCAAATTAACATTAAAAATATTTACTTCAACTGTACTTTCAAGTTCTTACTTTGGGAAATGCTGCTTATCTTAAAAAAAAAAAAGGTAAATCCACTGTGCTTTCTAAGATAACGTCACGCAAGTATAGCTAAGAAACTCTCCTTTGAAAAGATCTTAGGAAACAACTTCAACCAACATTAAAACAACATCAAAACCATACAAAACGCAACTCTAAGATCTACGTAGGTAACAATAATAATGAAAACAGTTTTCTCCAATATCAGAAATTGGAAATACATGCTGAAAAGTCTCCAAAGTTTAAATAAGTCTCATGAAACTTCTAGCTTTTCACTTGAGCCCTTTTTTATTTTTATTTATCCCTCAGAAACACACTACTGAGCTCTGCCGATTTTTACATCTCATTCTGGCATGCAAAATATTTAATTACCAGCACAGAACCTATCCAAATTATACCAATCTTTTGCTGAGATTTTTATTTCCGGTGTCTAACTAATTTTTAACTCAGTGAAAACCTATCAGTACATACTTAGCAGGCATAATTTGAATATACATTACTCTAACATTCAGAATAAGAAATCCCAGGCTCCAGAACCCAAACCAAAAATCAATAGTTGATCTGTTATCCCAATGCAATGGAGAACAGGTAACTCCTAACAATTTCACCATCAGCAAACAAAGGGCTGTTGCCAACAAAGAACTCTAAAACTAGAAGCGAACTCTAACAAAGTAATCTAAAATCAACAAAGAAAACCCAGGAAAATAAATAATATACAGTATATTACCCATCTAACTATATTTTTGCCTTTACAACTACTGTTTAAGTGTCCAAAACTTGATTCACAAGAACTTTCGCTATAAATAAATTCATAGTACTTTTAAATCACCTGCCAGTGGAATTTTTGAAGCCTTGCTTTTATAATCTTTTACTTCATGATAAAAATAACAGCAACAGATTTATAATCCATTCTACCATCCAAATCAAGAGAAGTCTACCTATAGCTTGTGAACACAGACATGGAGCAGGCACTACACTAGCATTATGTCCCACAATCAGTGTTGAAGCTGTGCTGCAAAGAATCATAAAGTCACACCGAGATCCAGCCATAGTGCTAGTGTGGTCCCACAAGAGAGCTCTGGTATGTCATCACCATCTCTGAACCATGCACCAATTCCAGAGTAAAATTTATTTATGTGTTCTGTGTAAGTTCCTAAACAGTCCATTTTATCTCACTAAGTTTTACTTTATTGGTAACTACAGCTCACTCCTAAACCAAGTGAATGTATTCTTCTAGCATGGAAAAATCTTTCTTTGTTGAAAGGTTAGTTTCATATTAGGGTTGCTCCAAGTTGTAATTTAAGGATACACCTCAATCCATTTCAGTTGTGGGCTGTCACTAAAAGGTAAGGTCTTACCTTACTCTTCACTTTCAACTGTACATCCCTGCCCTCTCCTTGTAATGTAAACCTGACATGTAGCAGAGCAGATAAAATTTTATTCACCTGATTACTAAACTTGGGGAAAAACAAGTTTACCTTCCAGTAAGATCAGTAAATAAGTTGATGCAATTGATACTGAGGTCATGTGATTACCATACACAAAACCACCTGTGAAGAAACACCCAGCCATGGGAAAACCACAGTCCACTCCTTTCAGCAGGTCAACAGTTGTCCTAGATTAAATGAAATTGCACCCTCAGTTTCCACAATTATCAGGTCTGCTGACTGACCCAAAGACTCAGCTCTACTCTAAAAGGTGAATCCAGCAATGATATAAGTAAGACCGATAATTGTTACTATTTGCCAGAGGGCAAACAGTACAAAATAAGTACTGTTTGAGACCCTTAGTTAAGTGTCTCTTCATTAAGGAATTCTGTACACTTTTTTTCTGACCCCGATCTTCCTTTCCCGTGTAAAGGCAGTAAAACTTGCAGAAAAGAAATCTGACAGCTCAAGTCACTACCTTTTCTTTACCCCGGTATAGTTAATATAGTATTTTTCAGTATATTGTTTGACCCACTCTTTTCAAAGGTGGGTAAAAAGAAGGTGCTCACACTAACCACTAGAGATCTCACCACTGTAGTTGGCAGTCAACTTTATCACTGGTACTTAGAACAAAGGGACAATTTCTGGGTTGGTTGGTTTGTTTTTTTAAAAAAAAAAAAAAAAGAATAATATGTTTGTCTGTGAAGAAAAGGCTTCACTCTACAGAGTCCTACTATAGAATTTCATTAAACTATCCATTTATCCAAATGTGTGTGTTCCTCAGGTAAAGAACTGATACATTAGAAAAAGTCACTTTGGGTCATTATACAGCACCACAACAAATAGCTTGTTTTTGAAACAGCTACAGATTACATTCTACTTGTCCACTGAGTAAGCTAATAGCTTTAACAATTTTATCTGGCATGCTATGGCATTAATATAGTCTCTTCCCCCTCCCTCAGGAAACCCTTTTATAGATCAAAAGGAAGAAATGTCATAAATATTTATCTAAAGCTCTAAAAATTTTTCCTAGTTATACATTATTATTACAAGCAATATAAATAATAAATATACAATATAGACTATATGGTAATATGTATATTTATATTAGTAAAATATTTTAAACTGCTTATCCATTTTTACTGTCTTTCCCGCGGGAGGCGGGGGGGCGGGGCGGCCAGGGTGAAACACCACCACACATACAAATTCCTGCAAATCTGCATAAAAGGACCAGAACATTTGTAGGTAAACAGTTCTTGCAAAATGCATATGCCTGAATGTGTACATATGACATTATACCATCCACATCCTTAGACATTAATACTAAGAAAACTCATCAGAACTGTAAACCTGAGAGCTGCTGACTCTAATAAAAACAATAGCAATAGGAAAACGTAGCATATGATGTGTTTATAGACTTGGGAGATCCCAACACTAACCCAGGGGATGGGAAGAGAGCCTGGACGATGACATGACATAAAACCACCGCATTGTTAGCTGGCCTTTTCCCAAGCAGCTGCATGAAAGAAGTCTTGGTGAAAAGTCACACAAAGAATGCTGTTACACAGCATTCCTGATCATCATCCAGTGGAATCAGATTTCAAACACCTTGTAGAGCAAAATCAAGCCTTTTAGGCTTACAGAAAATTGTGGACAAAGATTGCTGTAGAGAAAACTAAACAGGAGATGCACAATATTAGATATAACTGAACAACTTGTTTAAAAAAAAAAAACGACTGCATACTCAGTATTATGACAAGATAAAAGAATTGGGATTCAAAAAACTATAATCAGTTCAAATCGTCATGATTTTATTTCCTCCTGAGTGTCAAAAACCCAGAGGAAATTACTGCAACAGTTAAGGAAACATTACTGAACTGAAAAGGCCAAAACTGTCAGACAGCCTACAGTTCTCAAGTCTCTTCAAACAAATGCTCGCTTGTTGCTTTTCTGTTTTTCAAAAAAAACAAGTGTTTATATTTTGTCCAACTACTAATCCACATACAGGGTACGAAGCTAAAGAAAAGTTACTCTCTCTTTCAATAGCCTTCTTAGACATAAGACAGCAAATCAATAAGCAACTCATATACATATCAGCCTTTCTCATTTTAAAAAACTTTTATATTCAGTCATGTGTTTAAAACCACAGTGGTACCCCTAAACGAACATGAATACCAAGCTTTCTATATATTTATTGACAAAATTCCTTGCAAAAAGTTCTTTTTTTTCAACTCAATTCGACTTTTCTACTACTAGTATCAATTAATAAATAAATACACAAATAAAAAAACCCCAGTAAATAACCTAAGAGGATTTATAGAACTGCAGTCCAGTCTCTGAACACTGAAAAACTCCTAATGTTTATGGAAAAAACAAATTCCACTCCACATATAGAGACGACTATTTTTTGTTCACAAAACTTAAGCATAGCCATAAGGCAGTCACAGATATTAGGCAGCCAAAAATAATAAAACATATTCAAAGTTTATTCCTAAAATTTCTGAGACTCACCCTGATCATAACCATGTAGTGTTCCACTACTCTTAGAAAATTAATTAAATCAAATGTGCAGCTAAATACAGTCAACTCTTAATAATCCTTAGCACAGATAACTCCCTGACATATAAGCCACACCATCAATATTGGTCCAGGCTACACTATGCTAAACGCAACTGTGTTGTTTCCAAGATCTGTGCAAGCACAGGAGCAGAATGACCATTTTCACACAGTGTGAAGAGACTGAACATGTGCAACCAGATCTTAGCTGCTTCTGTTCAGGGTCAGTTCAGGTCTCTGACAATGGAGAGCACAGGGGGGACACTGAAGCAGACTAGGATGTATTCCACTCAAATCCAGACAGAATTATCTCTTTGGGCTCCCTACAGGTTCCAATTACAGCAACAACAGCCACCGTCACACCAAGCCAAGAACAGGCAGGCATCTGTGTACTCTCCAGTGTACCAAAAAAGGTTATGAGCAACAAAAAATGCCATTTCCACTTGGCACTTCACATGAACTCTTTACTCCTTCCAGATATACTAGCAACTCAGTGCAGAACCATCTGCATGAGTTTCCAACATTAAGCGGAATGTTTCCACAACACTGTCTAGAAACCACTTGGCTAGTACAGTCACTATTATCTAGGATAACTGAACTTCCCCTACCCCACTCCCCACTTCCAATAACCCAAATAGCCAAGAGCTAACTAGGGCTGTAAAAATAGTTAACACCTCAAAAATGTGAATTACCTATGTCTTCTGTTTTCAGAGCAGATGCAGAAAACAGCACATGCAATTTCAAGAAGATTCTTCAGGCAAAAGCCTTACTAAAATCAGTACTTGTGTTCCAATTTCAGGATCTGTCCTAGTCTTGAGGTAGTATAAATGTTTAGGCTAGTGAAAACGTTCTGTAATTAATGAGAAAAATTTGCACCAAGAAATGGTGACCCATAATTACATTCATAGTCTATGTTAGGGAACACTAAACCATACTGTAATCATTTTGCAATCTAGATTCCATGGCATCATGTGCAGTAGATTTGCTTCTCTAAAATTTCATCTTCAGCTCTGGTAAGGATTATGTATCATTTGGAAGACATATAGTGAAGGGGAAAGGGGTTGGTCAGCTTTGTATACAAGGAATGCCCAATCAGTCTGGGCTTCATCCTGAAAAGCAGACAAAAGAAGAATATGACAGAGGTCTATGAAGCCAGAAGAGGTATTGAAACGGTGAACATAGAATAACTGCTCTATGTCACTTCCTATCACTCAGCAAGTGCCAAGTGGTATCAAACAGAAGTGTGAGGTAACAGGTTCAAAACAAACCTGTGTACATCTTGACACATCATACAGATCAACTGCAAAATTCCCAGCCAGACAACATTATGGACACTAAACCTTTATACAGAAGTGGACACGTTAATAGTGTACAGGACTCTTGTTCCATTAAATACAAAAAATACCACCTCTGCTTCAAGAAGTCCCAAAGCATAAATTCTTGTAGGCTGGGAAAGTATTCTGAGAAAGCAAACAAGAACTTTCCCAAGAATCCAGTTCGTACTGAGAAAGAGAGCAGGTGAAATGTTGCTTGGCCTCCACTATATGCTCCTCTCCTCCTACGATCTCAGGCCAGCACTTTCACGTTCTGTATAAGACCCATGACAGTTCAGCTCCAAGAATGCTGTATTTATTGTATCACTGAAAATTCTGTATTTTCCATAGATGATACTGGAGAACGCAACATTAACCCTCAGCAACTGCACAGATAAGCATGACTAGGATACAGTAGATGTCTCCAACCAGAAATATGAAACCAAAAAAGAAAGTCTACAGAAGTGCTGATCTCCAGAAAGTCAGATAAGCAGGAACAGGTCAATAAAAGGAGAGGGAGAAGGAGGAAGAATGCACACGAAGGAACTTCATGACACTTGGGGGGTGGGGGAACATGACACAAAAAAACCCACAGCACACCAACACAACCACACCATACACCATTACTATTTTCTAGCCAGTCAGTAATACTTAAAAACAAGTTTGATTCCCAGACAACTGTGTCACACATATCTTACACTGCTCCAGAGTTTTTAGAGGCAATATACCACCCTTACGTAAGAGATAAGATTAGGCTCCTTGCAGGTACAATTATGCAACTGACTTAAGACAGCTGCACAGGCTGCTGCTAAAAAAAAATAGTCCTGGTCATTCCCCTGTATCAGCATTAGCAGGGTCAGCTGCAGCAGGGAACTGATTTCATTTAGGTGAAAATAAACCTGGGGAGGGGTGTTAGTTTTAAATGCCGGTACCATCACAGAGGACGAAGTAATGCATAGCAAGGACCGTCCCTGCAGTAACAATGTCTCACTGTAGGTTAAGAAAATCATGGAACCCTACAGTAAAAGCTCAGTAGACCAAAAAACATTAAGAGTCCTGACGTAAAAGAAAATGCAGTATCATCAACATCCAAAAACACCCACGTTTCTTCACGTTATTAAAAAGCAAATATCCAGAAGACTGTTACCAAAAAAAACCCAAAAAAACCTACAAAAGCAGCAGAGCGTGTATAAGCTAAGCTATCTGCATATTCAAAACAAAAACTGTATTGGTTTTCTGGCCACAAAATGAAGTTACTTGTTGCCAGAAGGCAGAAAGAAGCTAACTTTGTATCACTGACATAAAATCAGTAACTTCTTACCTTGTTCTGAAAAGCTAAGACAATTTAATTATCTCTATACTTACAGAAAGACCCCATAATTACAAATTTCTACAGCTGGATCCTTACAAGGTTTAATAAGAAACATTTGTTTCAAAGTTCCTTCAGGAATACCTGCATTTTTTATCATTTCCTGTGACAACAAATAGTGTAAGAGCATTAAAAATACTCCAAGTATTAACCTACTGTAAATATAATTTTAAACTGGCATACCCATTACATGAGCTTCAGTAATATTTCCTTAAGTCTGAAACTCTTCTGGCACAATCCCTCATTAGGCAACTCTTTGAATGGAAAGCTTCAGGTTAAGAATGTAGATTTTTGAAATGCAACACCAGCTGGAGTTCATTTTTTCCAAGGTTCACATCACTTAACTTCAACCTTATACAGTAACTCACTTTCAGACAAGAATTCATAATTAAAATTAATACAGCTAACTGTACAGTTAAGAGAGGTAACTAATCGAATGCTCAGATCTTTGATGCACAGTGTCAAAATATGTCCTCAAGACTTTATGAAAAGAAAAAGTTGCAAAATTACCATGGTGAATAGCAAGGCACTCCCAAACACTTCTTTAAGTATAACAACAGAAAAAACACTTCAGCTACTTCACACTTCACAAATCTTACTGTATATTTCAAGAGGTTTGAGACTTTCTTGCTACTTACTTCCTTAAAAAAAAGCAAGTGTCCAGCTGCCATTTCTGAAGAAATTAAATGCTGCCATGTATCAATCTGTCTGAGAGGAAGAATGGTTCTAGGGCTAAAGCACCGGACTGGCGCTTAAGATGGTAGTTTCACTGACACACAGACAACACAGACTTCATACAATCTCCCAACACTCACAAGTGACACTATCACTAACGTGTTTGAGATAAGCAGACACTAGAATGGTGAACACTAGAGGTTATACTGTACGTTGCAGCCAAAGTGCAGACAAGGGAAAGGGTAGATCAGCCTGAACACAAGCAGGTATTGTGTTTCTGCAACTCAACTGCAACAGAAATAGCAAAGCTGCATCAACACCAGGCTAAGATATAAATTAGTTAGAATATTACATATGGAGCATAAAATCTCCAGAATACAATTTACATAGTGTCCAAATGAAACACAGAATCCTGATCATACTTTATCCTCTCATGAGAAAAAGGGTTCAGTATCAAAATGACCAGGCTATTTACAGACAGATGATGGACAGGCATTTAGAAGTATCTAGTAAAAAGAGAAGGAATTCCAGCAGTGATTGAAAAGTTAATTGAAATTTTTCATTAATATCACCCAGCTGTTAATATAAACATAACCAATACAGGATATTCAGCAAAGACTTTCTCTAGCAGTTCTACTCAGCAGGAGCAGAACTGATGATAACCCAAATGATGAAATTAGAAAGATGCAAGGGACAAGTAATCACTACTGCAACTTTTCAACTCTAACTTCTTTGTTACAGAATGTATTCGTAAATCAGGCATGAAAGAGCTATTCTTTGAGAATGTACTGATGCATTCAGTCTGACCTACAGACATAAAAATTCCACTTTCTTCCATGAATGGTGCACTTTCAACAGCTTTCTATAAATGTTCAAACTCCAACTTACTACACACAAAATTTATTCTTTTCCCCACTAAAATCTTATGTTAAAATGCAGTTTCTCTGTCATTGTAACTCTTTCTAAAAATAAAACTAAGACTAATGACTGATGTTCTCAAACTAAACTCAACCTAAATTGGACAAATAAAGGTTACTGTAAAATAGTTCTCTCTTTCCAAACCAGCCAATGTTTTCACTTATGTTTAGGGTCCCTATATAACTTTTTTTTCACAGTCTTATTTCCCCTCATACAAAATAAGAGAGTTCACAAAAAATAAGAATAAAACTTACCCCCATTATCTGTTCTCTTTAAAGCACCATCCTTATGAGGGCATAATTCACATCTCTAGGGAAAAAAAGCAAAAATAAAATAAAAAAATGGAATGATCATAGGAGCATTGAAAAAGAAACCACACACATCAAAACTGTTAGCTGTCATTAAGGAATTAACCATTCTTTCTAAGTGAACGGGTGTGTTTTCCCTTAACCTGTATTTGAACATTAATGTTAGTTTGCCACAAGCTAAGCTTTCTCCTTCAGATCTTGATACTATATTTAAGCTATTTGTAGTTCTACCTCCAAGTTTTTATTCCTGGATTCCACTCCCTGGAATTCTGGAGATGCCTCAAAAAACTATAACATGGGTAGACTCACTTGATAAGCGACTCAGGCACGGTCCAAAGACTCCCTGTCATATTTCTTTCTCCTAGGATCTCCGTATTCACCAAGGTGGTCAATCACAGAGATGTGCCATGGATATATTAGCACAGGTGCACATACTATAGCTGACTTCACGGTCTCTGCTGGCTCTCACTTACCCTGAGAGACCAAAAATAATCTCACTTTCTGTCTCAGAAAAAGGAGGTCAGAAGTTGACTCATCCTTAAAATTTGCCAAGACTGCACGACTGGAAACAAGCAGTTTGACATCATATCCTTCTGACATACACCAGGACCACAAGAGTATGATCTTTCTGCTATCGCTGTCTCTATCAAGTTCTTAACATCAAGTTTATCTCTAAGTGTTCTAGAGCAGTGTGAACCAATTCCAAATCGGTTCAGAGATGACAGAAATGGAACAAGTTTGACACACATTCCACTTCAACTGCTCCAAATGACATGCAAAGGAACACCATTATAGGAGATCCTATAGATTAAAACCTTTATGAATTCCCAAATCACAGACAATTCAAAGCATACCAATCTCACCAGCTTTTTAAGAAACTGCAGAACAGTCTGATCATCAGATGCAAACTTAACACCACATCCTTCAAATAGAGAGGTACATCTGGCATCAATACAGATCTTCTCTGTGTATTCCCTGAATAGTACTATTCTCCATTAGCAGCTAACTGGCAAGTCAGCAGATAAAGGAGCCTATGGTGCTAGAATTGACTCAGAAACAGATTGTCCAAATTTATTTGAAGAGTGAGAAATTCCATTCCTGAAATTCGTATGGCTGAAGTACACCTTGAGGCTATCTATTCCTCTTAACCTGTAAGAAAGTTGATATCAGCAGCAAAGAAGCTTTCACAAGGGGTAGAATAGAAAAGTTCTTAGATTATTTTTGCCCAGTACATTGCTATGGACAGCTTCACACAGGCAGAAGAATCTTAGGATTGCTGCTTTTTGCCTTTTGCTTCACTCATCCCTCCCTCACATTCACCCACTAAAATGATTAGCAATGTACTGAAACCACAGTACTAAGCCTATGGTGAAATTTAGAGATAAAAGTGGTTGAAAATTTCTGAACAATCCTGTAAGCTGCTTGCAGACTGGGAGCATTACACCTGTGCTTTTTTGAAGTCAAGATTATAGACTTCCTTGCAACTGAAATGAACCGATCAGTTCATTTTAAACAAACTCCTACATATGCAGTATATATGTGAGCTGTATCTCAACACTCCAGCTTTCTAAACATTAAATACTAGGTGCTGAGAGACACTCCGTAGCAGTAGCTTCATTTCAGTGAATTCCCCATACACCAAACCAGCCTCAAAGCGAGAAGCCTAGTATATACTGACAGTGACAGTGCAATAAAGTTTTTTCCCCACTCCAAACCTGCGAGCTGGCGGCTTAAGGCCAGTGAGCAGACATGATATATCTACCACTCAGCCAAGGGAGGCTGTTAACATAGTCTACCTTGCCCCACCTCTGCAAGCCTATGGAATTTTGACATACATTTTCACTAGTAGCAAAACCAGTTTTGGAGGTTCTCTTCTTCCCTCCACCTCTCCCTTATTCATCTCTCCCTCTACCACTCCCTCAGCTGCTGACTCAACTATCTGTAGGGCCGCACCTTAAGCCAGATCAGTGAAACGGAGTGAAATTAACTTTTTCTTTTTAACATTTTTTTATTCAGGTCGTATCACCAATGCAATTTAAGCATAATCCTACAATCAGCTGCATCAGCAAAACTGAAGGCACGGAACCATAGCACTGCAGCATTAATAATTAAATTAGAAAGCTTCTTGAGCAAACTTTACCACAAAATAAAAAAAAAAATTTAAATTATCACAGGACACTGAGTAGCAAGGAACTGAAACAGTTCTTCATGCAGAATAGTTAAGCACACTCCATTGTCTCTTCAGAGCTCAGTTTCAACTAATTTCTTTTTGTCTCATCTCTGTAAGAGGACTCAGGTCCCATAGGTCTTCCCTCACTACTCCTCTGCAGGCCTGGCTGCAACCAGTCAGAGAAGACACAAGACAGAAAACTGAAGTGGAAGAGGGAGCTTTGACAGGGGAAGAAAACTTGAGCAGGGAGTGCTGCAGAGTATCCTCTCACTGGCAGAGAGCAGTATGCCTGCACTCAACTCTCAGGGAGCTTGAGCTGGTCAACTGTGCAGAGCTACTTGCACTCTGACAACACAGAGCACTTCTGGTGCTGGGAATTCTGGCTACAATCTGCAATAACGTAGCACCCTAGGAAGCTAATCAGGGCACAGTGACCCTTTCCACTTCCCCCTACACATTATGAGCCCAACTCCTTCCCAGTCTCCATGCTCTCAGATTCTGTCACCCATTTGCGCTCTCTCAAGTTTCAATATGCACCACATAGTAACACCAGTAGCTTTTCCAGGCGGGAACAGAGTGTTTCAGCCCTTGAGACAAGTCACTAGTAGAGAAGTTTTCCTTTTTTATTTTCTAAACTAATACTTTTATTACTAGTTCTAAACTCTCAAAGCAATATACCACGTTAAAAAAAAAAGCAATGGTTTTAGCTGAGAATTTGCAAAGTGACAGGAAAAAAAAAACTTGGTAGTTTCAAAATGCTTAAACGCATGTTGTTACTAAAGGATTCTGTAAGAGAAAGGAAAAGAGATAGTTGGGTGTGTATGTATCTCAGAAGGCCAGATACTTTTAATTTGTTATTGGAATGTTTTTATCCATGCAGTGTCTCCTCCTTCCAGTTTACTTAAGAACCCAGCTTGGACTTTAAGTGAACAGCAACAGCTGAATCTCTCCAAAAGACGCCACTTCACATACAATTTGTATGATGGAATAAAGCTTCGATCTCTGCAACGCAGTATAAGGAATAACCTGACCATCTGTACAGATGGTCAGATGATCTCTAGTATTAGAGCACATGGCCCATGCCAGGGATCTCTTCTCCAGTTGTGCGTCCTGTCTTAGCTCTGGCAAAGGATTTCTGACACAGATTTGTTGTCTGAGCATTCAAACACATTGTGGAGAACTACTAAACAAACTGGGGGGTGGGGGGGAAGGGGTAGTGTGGGCAGACACAACACCCACAAATATTACAGCATAAACAGGGCAAGCTCCTATGACTGATCATAGTCCAGACAAACATCATCAGGTTAGAGAGTGCAAATGTGAATACCAAAGAGCCCGAATAACCACAGTCATTGGTGTGCTGGAAGAGCACTAGTCCTATAGCAGGGAGGGGCACCACTGCATGTGGTGCTGTAGGTACAGCCAGTTGATTTACATTTGAAGAGGAGTGAAAAAGACACAAATACTGGCTGAAGGAATACTGAAGGTGTAGCAAGTGACCTTGCCCCTTCCCTTCCTGTCCTTGCAGAGTGCAACGTGGACATCTCATTTTTGCAGCTCTTTGGTGGAACAGACTAAGTTCATGGGCGTAGCTTCTGCCCAAGAGAATTCAGATGAACTCTCAGCAGGAATGGCTTTGGACTGTGAGGTCTCCTGTAGAGGACTAAAGTGAAACATATCTCAAAGTTCTGCAGCTGGAACAGTCTGACAGCGTGACTGTCACAACTCACTTCTGAGGTACATAATTAACTTGCTGTTTAAGCAACAGACAACTGATTCTGTAGCCTTAGCATCCAGGCAAATTGAGACTGCCTGGGTCGGATGAAAACCCCACTGCTTCCCAAGGGGTCCAATCTTTAAAAGTCACCCAGCAGAGACCTAAAGTAGTCAAAAGCATGGGAGGCCCATGCAAAAGGGGAAAGAACCAATTTTTTTCTCTCATTATTAAAAAAGCAGAAGTAGCAAAGCAGATATAAAGAACAATAAAAGAGAAAGAAAAAAAAAAGAATGGGGGTGTCCACTAAAGATACCCCACAGAAAAAAGTTCCAAGACCAGAGGACCAAAATAAGAGACAAAAAGGGGAGCTAGATAAATCCATCTTCCTGTATGGAATTACTTACATTCCAATTTGCCTCCACTGCATTGTGGCACAGTTCTCCCCCTATTTTGGGTAAATATGCCTTTCCATTTGAACTAGCACTAACAGTTACCTTAACCAGAAGTAGGTCACATTACACAAATATCATTACTGGAGTCTTTTTGGTTAACCTACTCTACCAGTTTTTCAACTGGAAAAGGAAGAAAGGCATAGAGAAGCTGGTTAATCCAAAGGACTACCTTATTCATGTTGAAATGAAGAGCAAAAGACACATAGTACATAGGGAAGATAAAGAGACATAGGAACAAGACTATACAAGTAGGAGAGCAGGAAAAAAAGAATAGTAGGAACATAGCATTGTTCTTCCCTCAGGGTTCTGTAAATTTGGAGCAAGATTCATAAAGCATCATCTGCAGACATCTGTTATATGCTGTCTCTTGGTATAAGAAAACAAAGGTCAAAGAATTCTTGTGCAAGTAATTTACTGAATTCTGGTCCAAGGTAGGCCAATGGAACCATTCACCTGAGTAATGACTGTCAACCAAGTAAGGTCCTGCAGGACTGAATTCCCAGCATTGCAATGAGGCAATAAACTGTGTGTCTCAATATAACTTGTTAACCTAAATAACACAAGGAGATCTACAGCAGATTAAATAGACCACAGTTCCTAAAAGTTACCTGAGAAATTAGGCTGCATTTCCAGCTGACTTTACTTCAAGCTGACTTTAAGCGAACATAACTGTGCACTGCTGCCAAAAGAAGATCACTGGCCATCCCCTGCTGTGTACTTTCTACTGCCTCCCTTGCTCTGGGAAAACCATTCATTTGACTGTATGGAAAACCTAATCAGAAAGCTAAAAGTAAAATACATTTTTTTTTCTCAGCCAGATCTCTTCTTTGACCCATCTTTCCACAATGCCATACAAACAACAATGCCAGATTGAAAAAAACTAACAGGAAGACAGATACAGAGTAGGGTAAGGATACAGCTACCCTGTTCAGGAGCTGGCATCATCTATGCTGGCTGTAAGTAAGTATGCAATTACAACCAAGGGCCTTAAAAAAACATCATCACACCCACACATACCACACCCACACCCAAAAAGAGAAAACAAACCAAACAAAACTGAAAAACCATCCACCACACCCAAAACAGACTAATTTAATTTTAGTAGTAATATAGACATGTTTTTTGGGCCCAGACCCAGACATATTTATTAGGCCAATTTTGTTTTGGTATTTCCCTGACATTCATATATTCCAGGTTTATTAACAGGCCTCAGCCATATATACACAAACTGTTCAGTTTACAAGCTTATTTTCCCTCCCAAGTTGTACTATACCCAGCATGACACCTATGCTTCCAGAACAGGTTTGGTTTTTTTTTTTTTATCCAAAGTACGTTTTGATCACAGAATTACTGTTTCATATTGCTTGACAACAGCAAACAAACAGTATTTAACTAAAGGAACAACTTTAAGAGATTGCAATACATGACACTTAAAGTTACAAGTAACAAAATAGCAAGTTACACAAAATCAGCATCACGGTTCTTGAAACCTGACATTCTCTTTCAATCCTTTCATCAACAGGAGTTAAAACTTGGCATACAGAACATTTTATTCTGCTGTTCCTGTTAATCCTTAATCAAACAGCAGACTGGTTAAATCAATTTGGTTTTGTTGCAAGTTTTAGTTCACATTTCAGTGAAAACAAACCCTGCACACACTCCACCAAATTCTTAACTTTCTTAAAATTAACCTGGGAGGAGAGAGTCAGTTGCCAAGCAGAAGTTATTTATTGCTTTACTTCTGAATTTGCTTCCAAGTACACCTATTTTACAGCATACCATGCTACTGGGTATTTCTGTATATATCAAAATGCACTAACTAAACAAGCTCCCCCAAAGCACATGGACAGATTTACAACGGTAAGCAAAGCAGACAATCAGAAGGTTAGTTTCTGATCTGTGGCTTTCCAACTGGCAGCCCCTGATGCTCTTAGCAATCCTGCCTCCCATTCATCAGTAGTTGCAGAAGCCGGCAGCACAGCTGACTGCATCCAGCTATTCATCTCCCCAGCTCTGTGGTACATCTTCACCTATCTTTACCAATATTCCACCCCATTTAGTCTCACCCTTGGGTGTTAGCAGAAGGAAACATACAAAAGTCCCCTCTAACATGCAGAGGAAAGTGTCTTACATCTTCTCATCTTCCTTTTATACTTTTCTTTCTACATCCCTCTTACCCCCAGTGTTTTGACCCATTTCTTTGGGGGGGGGGGGGGGGGGGGGGGGGGGGAGTGTAAAAAAATAGCACACATACATTGGAATGAAAGCACTGAAAGTACGAAAACCTCTGTTTTCCCCCAATAACCCTGGAAAAATCTGGGGTGATTTTAGTGATTAGTTTGTGTTAGATTCAGGAAAATATAGTACTGAACAGGCAATGTGAACATCACTCCCTCTGTAAAGGGACACCTAATTCTAAAGACGCTTCATAGAAGTGTATTAATTACACCACAGACAACTAGATTATACTCAACAGAAAACCTCACTCAACTTCAGCTTATCAGAAGGTATCTACAGAAGAACAAATGCTTTAGAGCCTAAAAGAAACAGTTCTTGTAAGATCAGACAACCAGAAGATGAAAAACCACAGATATCTGCAGAGTGGTACAAACCAGTATACTGGAAGTTTAGATCTTGGCATAAATTCTATCAACAGATGAGAATTCAGATGCAGTTTGTACAAGAACAGACCCAGCAACAGGATGCGTCCCAGACTGACCATGTCTACAACATTTGCTGGCAGTAACTTACCCCAACCCTCAGAATCTAGTGACACCTCATTTTTCCCATTCACCCCTTCAAACTATCTTCTATGAAGCAAAACCGATACTGCCAACGTACAAAGATTAAACAGAGAAGACCATCCTCACAGCCCTTGAAGCCTCTAGAACATCCAATAAAACTCACAAGCATTCCCAGATGTTGCTGAAATTACTGAACATCTACTCACACCAAACTTAGGCTTTCCATTCATATCAAATCCTTCTACTCTGGTACTTCACTGATATTTTCTTTCGTGTTTTTTTCCTTAAACCAATTAGGTACTCTGAAAATTCCCATTAGAGTTTATTTCTGGGTTTTTTGTTTGTTTGGGGTTTTTTGTGGGTTTTTGGTTTTGTGTTTTGTTTTGTTTTTTCACCCATGCTTTATAATACTTGCCAGAGTCAAAACTTCATTTTTCACTTATTTGGTACAGCAAAAAGGATGAACTGCATAACGCCTTTTCCAAAACCTTCTACAGAAATACCCAGCCCAGCCAACGAAGAGACTGCTTTGTACAAAACCAAATCCACACTTTCTTATTTATCAGCTGGATAGCAATATACTTTATCAGTAGTCTCAACCTGCAATATTTTAAGACCTTACTTATAAATCCACAAAATACCCACCTTCAGTATTTTGATCTAAATGGCTCAAAAGATAGCTTACAATCATGCAAGTATTTGAAGGAGAAGTCAGCAAGTAGATAACTACACCACTTTTCAACCAAGGTATCTGAAGAGAAGCAAACTAAAGGTCCAACATTTCCAACCTATGATCCCACCAGACTTCAATATTTATAAGCCACAACGAAGACCCAACAGGAATCAAAAGATCTTCTGCCACATTTAAGAATCCCCAACTGGCTGACACCGCTAATAGAGCAAACTAACGCATACTGTCAGTACTTCTCTTCAAAAGTGCTATGTTCTGCAACTTGACAACTTACGAAATTAAGTCATCTCCATCTTCAAATAATCATTTCTTGATGCTGACAAA
The DNA here is from genome assembly GCF_949628215.1 of Phalacrocorax aristotelis. Taxonomy (NCBI): domain Eukaryota; kingdom Metazoa; phylum Chordata; class Aves; order Suliformes; family Phalacrocoracidae; genus Phalacrocorax; species Phalacrocorax aristotelis. Next base: position 20,943,215 of record NC_134277.1, read on the forward strand.
TTTGCCAAATCTCTGCCCCATCTCTGTTCAGTCATCTGTCCCAGGAGAAGAAGAGAACTTTTTTTGAAAGCAGACAGTTGACAGGTAAAAGAAAAACAGATTGACTACCTGAAGCATTTCGGGGTTTATACCTGGATAAATTAAAGATGTTCAACCTAGTTCTCTTGATATCAAGGCTTCAGATAAAAATATATGCAGGTTCAGTTAGCTCTGTCAAAAACATCTACTACAGATTTACAGACTATGACAAGAAAATTAGTCACTCAACATGCAAATCAGCATTCTTCCAAGACCATCCAGCCGGTACATACTACAAGTGACATTTAGTCATACTTTTAATCTATACATGTAAGGTAGCTAAAAGACAGAGAAAGTAGAGTACGATCTAACATAGCAATGACACACAGCCATGTATCAAGATCTGACTACTCCAACCTCTGAAGTCCAAAGCCGTAAATCTCCCGCTATGTATTTAAGACTAGTAAGCCCTGCCACATGTTGTGGGAATCCAAATCATAAACATACACAAAATTTAAGATTCACACATGGATCTCTAAAGGAAAGCATCGGAAGGCTATGAGAAATACCTGTCATGTTTGGCTGGATTTCCAACTAAACACCCAAGCTTTTGTTACCAGGCTGAAAGTATGCTACTGACCCAATTCAAACTAGCTGAAGAAAACACAGTAAGCAACAGTTCACTTCAGTGTCCTCCTGCAACATACTACAGGTGTACTCTAAAAACTCCTAGGTATAAAATGCTAGCGTGCATTTTAAGGCTCCTTGCAGTTAAGGATCTCCTTGCTTGCTTTAGAGACTTCTTCTGCCAAGCAATTTAACAGTCTAGCAATTAAACTAACTGTCACAAAACATTTCACATTAAGAATTAAGCAATTCCTGTAAGGCAAAGTGTTTTGCTCTGGTCTCATTTTGGTTAGTAATTCTGCCACAGAAACTTTAGCGCATTTACTAAAGTACCTGTGATACCAATAGCTATGTTTAAAAATTTTTGATCGAGTAGTACTTGAGCAATGAAATTATTTTATACTATGTTTTAAAGCCTGAATACTTTATGCATCCACATTTACCATAATGTAATTATAAATTCCTGCACAAGTAAGGTCTACATTTAGGTAAACTGCAGCTAATCAAAACTGAAAAAAATAGGAGACCTTTTCTACTATAATGAAGTGCTTCAAATAAGCTTATGAACTCAGCTGTATATTTAAAAACCAAGTAGCAATTATGCATACAAGCAGGAAAACATAGAAAAAAATATGAAGGCAACACAATCAGAAATAGCATTAATACTCCCGCTCTGATATGCACAGCACACAATAGAGCGCATAAGGTTTAGTTCACCAGTTGGATAGGAACATGCACAGAAATTCCACTGCACTTCTGCAGCACCTTCTGCCATTTGTACTACTAACCTTGATGACCAGACATTATGCAATCCCAAGCAATTCTGTCACCTTTGGAGTGACAGTGCAATAAGGTTATGAGTCTGTAATCACTACATATACAAAAAAAATCTTAACAGGAAAAATATTTTCTCCTATTCATGAAAGGGAAAGCAAACAACACTTGTCTATGTAATGGACAGAAAGCACAAAACACAAATCACTCGATCAATAGCATTTCAGAGTAAAAGAAGTTTCACGTGCTGTGCCTAAGTATCTTGAGACAGACTTTTGATTCCAGTTATTCATCTACAAACAAACACTCACTGCCTTCCAGATTGCACAGCCATTCATAAAAGATAAGATGGTGTTGTTGGGGGTTTTTTGGGGGGCAGAAGGGGAAAGCAGGAGGATATTATTAATAAAAGTAGTAGTTTCTCATATTTATTTAAAAAAATCTACTAGCAATTTGTATTTTACAGTCACTGTTCCTTCTCTTACTTAGAAGTTTCCTTTACTACTACTGTGTGAAAGCCACACAAATAAGAAAAGTACATAAGCCAATTTTTCTGTTGTGTGCTGAAAACTAAAGCAATTTTCCTACTACTTGTTATAGTATTCTTAAAAGTAATTGTGGTAACATTCTTATATAAAATGTCCTTTAAGGAAAATGATGGATACACATGTAAGAAAGCCATTAATTTCAAAATTTCTTTAGGGATTATTTCAAGAGATATCTTCAAAGAGAACACATAGTATATCAGTCCTGAATAATTTGGTGGCCAGGATTTCAAACTGAAGAAAAAAAGAAAAGAGCAAGCTTTTTTCTTCTAAAATTAAGTTTAGTTCACCTCTGTTGTGACTGTATTTATCAATTTGCATTCTAGTTTACAGACACAGGTGTAATAACCACAGCAAAATTGATTCTAAACACAAGCACAGAGATCCCATTCCCCTGGAGGCAGCCTGTTGAGCCAGAGCTGACAGAGCCCTGATCACAAATCCATATGCATACCGAAAGCCTGCATTCCTATTTCCTCCTTCTTTGCCTCCTGTTTAGGCAAAAGGCAAGTAATACTACACCTATGGTTATTTTATACTACATAAATGCTGGGGGTGAGGTGTTAAACTATGGCTACATCATACAACTCTTATGAGCAACTCTACAATAACAAACTTGTAGATGCATGTGATGAAAGAGTTAAAAAAAAGGAACTTATAGAGGAGAACTACAACCACTGTTATATTAAAGATTTTTTTTTAAAGTCTCAGCCGTTCAGATGGTGGATCATCTGTGCAGCAGGTGCAGGAACAGCTCAGGGCTGGCAGGATTACTAGCAGGAACCTACCACTGTGAGAGCACCATGTACCTGAACTGGCTTTGGAGGTGAAGAGTATAGCTGTGTTTCTACAGCTCCAAATCCTTAAGTATTAATTACTGTATGATCTAAACTGACTCTGCAGTGACAGTCTTTCTGTATCTGCACCGAGTTCCACAAAACACATGTGCAAGTGCAGAGACTCCAGTTATGCTAGATTCAGCTGAGATCCAGATGAAGACTGTCTCAAATCTGATGTGGCTAGCTCTACAGGGAGTCACAGCCCCCTCAACACATTCCCCAGGACTAAAATCCAGGTGGTTTATTAGACCAGCTGTAGTGTCATGCAAACATGCTGACTCAGTCCTGGGCCAGTACTGCATTCAACTTCATAAGCCCCCCCATCAAAAAAGCTAACACGGAAATGCCAAGTGTTAAAAACACCACCTTTACAACATCAGAGTAATTTGTACCAAGTCCAAACTGATACTTCCAGTTGCAATGGCAGGCATATATATATTCCTGAGAAACAGATCAATGGCATATGAATTCACTGGCAATGCTGTAAGCAATCTGATTTCGCATGTACAAGCTGAGCTGTGCCTGAGGTAGTAAAACTTCCTGGAACTCATAACACTGACGTTCAGTACTGCGATCTCCTCGTCAGTCTGAATCAAGTTGGATTCACAAGGACCAGCACCCACGTGGCTAATAAGCCTGACCAAGCTAACTCTTTGTGCAAATATTGGATGCCTCTGTGCTGCCTGGTATCCCTATCGCATGGATTATTCCAGCTCCCTCATAAGCAGGAATAGAAGTAGCTTGTAGTAAACTATAAACACATTGTCTATTTATACCCCACTATATACTATAATTATTTCATTCTCAAAATAAGATCATGAGAAAGATGTTTGCACGTAGTAGGATGATGGGGAAAAAAGTCTTCTTGAACAACAGTTGTGCTACAATTCCTAAACTTAGCTTCTCTAGTCTTTGGATACCAGTACTATCAGCCCCCAGACAACATATATGCACCATCCAACTTCCCAAGCCAGGACCCAAAGTCCTCATGTACTACTCCACACCTATACATCCTCACACGGACCCTAACATTACTTTTTCCTACATCAACATGTATCTACCCTGCTTTTTGATTCAGAAGTTTGGGTAAACGTGAAGATATCTAAAGGGCCCACTATACAGCTGGTGCTGACACAGGCAAAGCCGGGAGCGGTTGCCACCCATCTTTAAGAGATTCACATTCCAAGCTCACCACAGGTCAGCTAAGATGAATTACCTGATTTAGGGAAAAATAAGACTTTTTAAGCAATAGTTAAAAACTTACACAGTGATTGTAAAAAGTACATACTGGGATTACAACCTTCTATTTATTATGTATTACATATGCATGATGATAAGCTAAGTCAAATAATTAGCAGGCACCTCAATATGTGCATTATCCAAACAAAAATCACAGTTTCTCTCACACACACAAAAACATGACCCTGCTAGAGCCAAGACTCTGCATGACTTGTCAGGTATGGAACTGTGCCTTCCGACTAGTAGTTGACCATTCAAATCCCTAGACACTGGCTACCACCTCACTATCAAAACTGCAAAAGTCAACCAGCCAGGAGGCTTGTGTGGCTGGAGAGGGGAAAAAGAAAAAAAAAAAAAAAAAACAGAAAAAACCAGTATCAGCCAGCACTTTCCCTGACAAGAAGTTCGCACCAGCTTAGCGGCAGCACACAAAAGAATGGGAACACAGCAGACATCAGTGTGCAACAGCTGAAAGCGTATGGGAAGCCAACTGCTGTAACCTGCTATTAAGCAAAGTAGCAAAGTTCTCTGGTGATCCACCTACTTGAGTTACATGCTCCTGAGTTAGACTATTTCTTTCAGTTGTTAAAGCACGACTAACTAGAGCAAGCAATTAACCCCAGTATCTTATCAGAGTGGATATATTTGCCCAGTAATGGCAGCTTAAAACAAACAAAACAAAAAAAAACCTAACAAAAAAAAAAAAAACACACACCACACCCCAAACACACAAAATGCAGACAGCATCAGCAGGGAAAAATATGCCTGGAGTGCAAGACACTGACTCTGGTCTTTTTAAAGATTAAAAATAAGGAAGTAGAAGCATGTTCAATGTAATATGGTTAATTTAATTCTCGTTTTGTTTCTAGACAAAAAGGCCAAAAGAAAAAATAAGCTTCAGTCTCCAACAGTGATGATAAGGAGGTCTGCTCTTGCAAGTAAGTGCGTTACAACTTTAGAGTCTGACAAACTGGTTACAATAAAAGTTCCAGTTTTCACACTGAAGTCAGATTTCAGTTTAATTTTTGAATGCTAAGGGCTTCTCCAAGACACCTCAGAGACATCATATAGCAGTTGTTAAAACTACAACTACAAGAAGTTGTTAAAACTACAACTGTTATCAATCTGTTCTACCTCATATGCAATTAGTTTCACTTGAGAATTATTTAAACCTATGCTATATTACAAATGGGAAATATTTTTTTTCTAAACAAGATCAGTAACCAACTCGTTGAACTGTACCATAAACAGACCCCGATAGGCAGAAACAAGAATAGAATACGCCAGGCAGAGAATTCAGTTAAGTTCATCACTATTCCCTCAAAACAGTGAAAAAAAGGCAGTATAATGCCTATCAAAGCTATTCTCTTTGGTAAACTCAAGAAATTATTGAAACGCAGTGAGACATTGCTTCTTTTAGAACTCAGGACAGTTCTCTTTCATTCCTTGTACCAGAAGAAGCCAGGAATAACTATATCCTAAATCCTGATGAGAATTCCCCATCATGCACCAGAAAAATCCTCCTTCTAGCCACTCTTTTCCCCCTATGTATTTTTAACTTTGCTGTCAACCTGTCTATATCAAACTCAGCAACATTAAAAAAAAAATGCTACTCTTAAAACTTTACACTGCTGATGATCTTCCCAGGAAAAAAACCAAACAGCCCTTCCTTAGAAAGGGCAGCGGTTTTGATTTCCTGTTGACAAATATTTGGAAAGCACATAGAAATCAGTCCATTCTTGCTCTCACCAACAGGTCTGCTTTAGAAGGAGTAACAAAGTCTAGGTTACTAGGGCATTATGAAAACATTCATGGCAAGTTGGGAAAAAGTAGAACAAGATTCTTCAGTCCTATGCCAAAAATTGACACAACATTAAGTCATCCTACCATTTCTATAGCACTTTGTATTAGAAAAGGAAAGAAGTACAGCAAACAGCGCATGTGAACACTCTGCCAGGCACTGACAGTAACTAAAAATTTTGTTTCAGGCTCTTCATTTGTGTTTAGATAGGAAAGGTAGAAATAGTTTACACAGTGCCCTACGAGGCTGCACCACCTTCTCTTTCAGTTTTTGGATTTAAAAAAAATGTTTTCAGAGGCAAAAGAACAGCTTAGTCTTTCTATATACTCTCACTTTGTCTTTTGCTGGAACACAAACTAAAAAGTGCCACGTAGTGAGAAATGGGATTGCCTTTTTCTGAAAATGCCTGATATCAAACAGCTCGATCTAATAACATCCAAGTCTGACAAAAATAAAACCCTCATGTAATCAACAAAAAAAAAGTGCTGCAATTTTTTGTTGTTGTTCAGAAGGATTGTCTGAATCCCCACTATGTACCATAAAAAATTAAAAAGACAGAGAAAGGAAATGTTTCTTCCATTACATTCCAAGTAAGCATTAGATTCCGAAGTTAAGAACACTGCGTATTGGTTAGGTGTTCCTAGACTGAAGCTTTCAACTAGCAATCTAAATTGCTGTAAAAGAAAACTGGGCATAGATTCTATTTCCTCCCCACACCTAACTGTGTAATTATTAAACTGACAAGATTACACAAAACCCACACTGTAGATAAGAAGAAAATAATATTTCAAACATTTGGGGAAAAAAAAAAAGACTGAAAAAAGAAAACCCACTAAAAAAACCCCAAACCCAGACACACACACACCCCCCCACAGAAATTGTCAGAATACTTACAGTTACATACTTCCACTTAATAAAAAAAAAAAAACAAACCAGGTCTTTCTGAACAGCATCTAAACAGAAATATGACACAACTCTAACTGTTTTCTACTATTATTGGGATACTTGGGTAAATATTATCCACACAAGCATTGTAACTGGCATTACTTAATAAAAAAGCACATACCACTCTGGCTGCTCTTTCCTGAGATTCACACTTCCTGCAAAACCAAGGTCCAGTGGGTACTTGAACAATTCCATAGCAAGCTGTTTTGAACAAGACAAAATATTTCAGCAAACATAAGCAGCATTACAGTACTACTAATAAGAATGTTATAAGAAAGCTTAGTATTAGTTGATCTCACATCTTTTTAACAACTCAAACTGACATCTATATATTGCACATGAAATCCTATCACAATGGTACTCAAAATGAAGTACAAGCTCCCACTTAAAAAAAACATGCATTTTTAAAATATTCATTTGTTAAATATTAATTAGCTTGAAAAGTAATATCACCATTCAAAAGCAGCAATGTTTCATATGAGATCTGTCTTGCTATTTATTTACCAGCAAAACAGGTAAAACACTGCACAATAACAAACCCTCATCATTTATACTAAAGTCTTTTTTAAGAGAAAACTAAAAGCAACTAACAAATCAGAGTTTGTCATAAGGCATTCACACACTTACCTCCAAACAAGTTCTCTTACTCTTTATGAGTACAATAACTGGTCATAAGCAGGAAACCCATAATAAACTCAAAGATACAAAGTTTGCCCTTTTTTTCTCCCTGAAAATTCATATGGAGCTGTAAATACAGACTAAACTGAGCATGAGGGCTAGGACCAGTTCCAACGATAGCCAGGCTACAACATAAATCCTTAGGAATGAGATTTTGAGACATGCAGATTTCTCTGCAAGACTGTCATCTATATTTTTATAGTACATAAAAACAAAGAGGAGTTTGACAAGCAATTCCACAGAAAAACAGTTCAGTAATTTGTCAATACTGTTCATGTTTGAAATGCACAGATCAAGAAATTTTAAGAACTGCTGAGGGAATGAAAATGCAAGAACAAAACAGTATATTCTAATATCTGTATGGGTTTAACAACTAATAATCAAAGCGCCAACCATTTTCCTCAAAAAGATAATCCTGAATCTGACATATTTTTAATATCTCAATTCCCAATAATCATGTTACTTAAATAAGAAAATCTGGTTTACATGTGTAACTAGAAAAAAAATATATAACATAAATTAATAGTTAAGAGGAAAGCTGAGATTAAAAGTGTATCTTCTAGTAGATATACAAAAATATTATTGGTTTTGTGCTACCCTGAAGCAAAAAAAAAAAAAAAAAAACAGTAATGCTACAGTAGTATAAAAAAAATACCTTTCCTTCTACAAAGGAAAGTCAATGAAATCATTTCCTATTATATACATACATGTAGCCATATTAAGATCAGTCATCAGATTTTCAAATACATTATCCAAGTACTGACAGACCAAACTATCTTGATAAGCCCTTTCTACTGTACAATAAAGTTTTTTAACATGAGAAAAAACATCTTGTTTTAGTTGCATCTATATTAACCACAGATGAGGGGGACTTTGAATTCTTCTTTAGAAATTACGAAAGAGAGACTTTAGATGTGCAATCACACATTTAAATTAGCAAGAGACAGTGTAGAGTAAGAAACTAATTACAGAATGTAACTCGGAGACAGGGCTGGCAATTAGATTCAAAGGCAACACGAGGTGGGCAAAGACCAAAGGTGAAGTACTTTTATGTCTGCAAACGTAACAGTGTACACCTAGAGCCTAAAAAAGTCCACCACAGATTTGTGCTCTGATACACTGTGATACTGTTTATTGAGTTTCAGGACTTCTACTATTATGCAACACATAAAAACGAGATTTTGTCCTCCACAAATTGCCAATGACCTAACACTTGAAAAGAAGTTTCCTCTGAACTAAAAATAATCATAATAACAAAAGATGCAGTTGAAGTCTCACAGGTAATACTGCTGTCTGAACCTCAAAAAAGGACTACCGGCATTAACCGGAGATCTCATCTCGGTCTACAGTTCCTCACAAGGGGAGGAGGAGGAGCAGTTGCTGATTTCTTCTCTCTGGTGACCAATGACAGGACCAGAGGGAATGGGAGGAAGACGTGCCAGGGGAAGTTTAGGTTGGGTATTAGGAAAAGGTTCTTCACCGAGAGGGTGGTGGAGCACTGGAACAGGCTCCCCAGGGACGCATCACAGCGCCAAGCCTGACGCTATTCAAGAAGCACTTAGACAACACCCTCAGAGATATGGTGTAATTTTGGGGTTGTCCTGTGCAGGGACAGGAGTTGGACTTCATGATCCTTGTGGGTCCCTTCCAACTCAGGACAGTCTATGATTCTAACCATGAGGACTACTATTTTTACTACAGAAAGACTACAAAAAGAGTGGACGTGCTTCTTCTACCACCCCCACATGATGCATCAAATACAAAATGTAAAACATCAATAATACATTAAATCAAAAGAGACAGCTCTTCTTTTCTTAAGACCTCTATGACAGCATCTGGATTTAGAAGCAGTACTACTTTGCACACTTCCTGCCAGATTCAAATTCAGATTTGGACCTCACCTTAAAACGAAAGGGGAAGTTCAATATTCTTGTACCCAATTTACTGAAGTGTACCTCTATATTAGGAATACTTTCTAAAATAGACTTTTGTTGTTCCCACTATTTCAGCTCCAGCTGCTGCCGTAATCAAATTCTTTCACTGAAAATATCAGCAAGGCTCTAGATGCAAAGGAAGATGCCCAAGATAGTACAAAAGTAACAGCTGGTTCAGGTATGACTTCTAAAAGTATTCATGTTTTAGAGTTCATGAGCCTAAGATTCTGCAAAAGCAGAGTTAATGTACTGGTTAACATCACTCAGCTCCTAAGACAGCAGAAAACTGATTCAAAATCGGACTAATTTCACAGATCCTGTCAGCTCCTCTCTGCATGCAGTCCAATATTAACAAGAATAACTGAATTCTTTTGCAGGTCTCCTTATTACTATTTCTGATTATTTCTTGTCACTTTACAAAGCAGCATATACCTGAAACAAAAAACTTTCTGTTATCATCTTCAACACCATTTAAGACCAAGTACCAGACACAACATTAGTAGTATTAGTAGTATTTTCACATGCGCTAGGCATTCAGACTAATGAACTGGATTTAGGACTTTCTGTCTCCTCCAATTTGTTCATCACCTAGGAGTCAAAGAGCCAGCCATGGAGTTCATATGACTGCTTGGGAGTTGATAGGGAGAAACTACCATCTTATTCCTCATTTCAGCTCCCATAAAGCAAAAGTAATCATAACTTCCTTTCTTACAATATAAGCAGAAGAATCCATTCTCTGGCTCTGCTCTCTCAAGAAGGGTCAACCCACTGACAGAAACAAAACAATCACACATAGAGGAAACATGCCAGCTCCTGAGCTGAGCTGGAAACCAACCAACCAGCCTCCACTAATCCAAACAAATCCAGCATCAGCCATTCCAACTAACACCCTCCCCCTGCAGAACCACAACAGGAAGTCTCTTCACCTACCAGGAAACATCAGCCAAATGACATTCAAGGAAAGGCAGGCAGAGGAAGAAATCACATGACAGCTAACTCTTTCCTACACACCACTCTCTTCCAGGCTGAAACCCTCCTCGTCTACTGGCTGCCCCTCTAATAATCTTTTCTGACTTGGGAAAGGCAGAGACAACAGGTATTGAGTATAGGAAGAAAGAAATAGAGCGACAACTGCCAGAACAGATATTAATAAGGAGTCCCACAAAGAAGGAGAGGACTTTCTTAGGTAGTCTTTGGACTGCTGCAGCTGGAGTTGTTAACAAGGTACAAAGGCAGACTAGAAAGCATAGACACAGAAGAGGTACAAGGGGAGGAGGAAGGGAAAAAAACCGGGGTGGGGTGGTGTTCTTCATTTTTCACAGCCGTAATACAGTAAGTCATAATATAGGAAGTCTCACACGAGGGAAAAGACAGACTGGAAGGACAGAGGATGACAGGACAGGTCAGACCAGAAAGCACGTGGCCCTAGAAACAAGAAAATAGGCTTCATGGGTGACAAGAAGGAGCTGGGAAGGGGGACGGAGAGACAAATGGGAGAAAAACGGGCAAGGGGGGGGGGGGGGGCCGGGGGAAAGCAGGCCCAAGGGAAGAGGACAGGGAGCACCAAGAAGGAAGTAGCGAGGCCGGAGCGGGTGAGCTGGCACCCACCTGCCTACTCACCTTGATGCACTGCGACATTGCAGCCGTGCCCGTCGCAGTAGACAAGCGGGTTCTCGGCCCAGCCCCTCTCGTCGGAGCACACGCAGCAGCCGCCGATCATCTCCTTCATGCTATTGGAGAACTCGCCCTCCAGTGACACAGGCAGCAGCAACGGCTCGCTAGAGACCATCTAAGGGTTAAAAACACCGTCGTCAACACCACAGGCGCGCACACACACACGCGCTTCACCCCCTGCCTGCCCTCTCCCCCGGCGGTGTCTCCCCTCAGTCACTCAGCCGCCGCCGTCGCCACCGCCGCCACGGCAATGATTTAGGGCCCATGACCGCCTGAGCTGAGAGCCTCTTCTCGCCCCCGCCCGACCAACCGCCCAGGCTGTATCAGTCACGCAGGCAGGCAGGGGCGGCCGGCGGCGGCAGGCTGAGGAGGACACCACACAGCAGGCAGGCAGGGCAAGGCAAAGCAAGGCAAGGCAGGCAGGCAGCGGGGCCGGCGCGCAGGCGCACTGCGCGCCCCCGCGGGGAAGGCCTCGGCCTGGGCCTCCTCGCGATGGTTCACGAGCCGCCCATGGAACGTGAGCCGCGGCTGAGAGCGCGCGCCCCCACCACCACCACCCACCCAACCACCCCCCTCCCCCCACCCCCGCAACGGCTCCAACCGCCGCGCCGAGAGAGCGTGCGCGAGCGAGCGGCGCCCCGCCAGGACCGCCCGCCCGCCCCTCGCCGCGCCGCCCCTCGCCGCCGAGCGGGCCGGCTCCGCTGGCTCCCCCGGGCACCTGACGGCCGGGCCCGGCCCGGCGCGGCCCGCCCAGCGCGCCCCGCCCCTGCCAGCCGCCACGGCCCCCGCTTGGGCACCCACCTCGCCGTGCTGCCACTCTCCGTCCCCCGGGCGAGCCATCTCGCCCCAACCCCCCCCCGGCCCGTCCCCGGCCGAGCCTAACCCTAAGGGCGCTCCGTGCCGGGGCCGCCGGCTGGGCTGCTGGGCTCGGCTCGGGGCAGCCCCCGGGCGAAACCGCCCTCCCTTCCCCGCCCGGGCGAGCGTTAGCCGGGCTTATTGCTGCCCCCCCCTCCCCTCGGTGTGGGGGGGCGGGGAGGTGGCAGACATGCGCCCCGCTCCCACCCGCGATGTCACTCTGCTCATGCCCCCTTCAGGAAGGCTGGAGGACTCGCCCCGTTCCCGCCCTCCCCTCCCACCACGCAGAAATCATTTTTTACTATCTTGTTTATTTTCCCCCTGATGTGACTGCAGGACTAATGCATTCCCGCTCCCAACTTTTATTATCCTGTTTATATCCCCTCGCTGTGCCTGCAGGACTAATGCGTTCTCGCTATTACGCCACTTCCCTGTCCTCGCCGCAACTTTTACTGTTTTGTTTAGTTTTTCCCTTCGTTGGGGCTGCAAAACGAATGCATTATTAACCCCGCTCTTGCTTCTCCCCCCAAAACCCGCCCGCCGTACGGACGCAGTGCTGCGTGCGTGGCTGCCGCTGCCACAGCAGAGAAAGTGCTGCTGAACGGAAGATAGGACAAACAGAGAAACTGGGGAGGCCGCAGGGACACGCAGAGCCAAACGTGTTCTCCAACACAGCTGTTCTCTACTCTTAGAGGTGGATATGCCTTTCTGGAAGTTGTGCGTTTGGGTGTTTTGGGTTTTTTTTATTAAAACAATTCTAATTCTGTTGTCTCTTTTAATTAAGGGGGGGGGGGGATGGAACCTGGGGGGAGAGCGAGCTGAGGTGGACAGCAGACAGGAAAAATCTCAGGCTATTCAATTCTCCATTGTAAGCAGGTATGCCTGTAGCAGAAGGAACTAATTGTGGTGATTGTTAGGAGCACAGAGAAATTAAATGCAGCCTTGCAAAATTCTGCTCACTCACGTGCCCTGGGGCCAGCATTTATTTATTTATTTATCCATTCGTTCATGCATTTATTTATTTATTGGGTAAGGAAAATATATATTTATCTTCATTATCATGCTAAAAGGCGGAGAAGTGGAATTCATGTGTGGACTATATTTTTCATTATGATTTTGCAAGGCCAGGTGAGTTGATACAGTATCTGTACAAATCACTGCTGAATTATGTACATTCCTGGACACATTGCTACCTAGCACTACATATACGCGGGTTATATTTTACACATTGTTAACTAATAAAACATCTGCACTTGTGTACAGGAGTATGACAAACTGCTGCGTGGAGGGGAGAGGTAGGATGTGCACCATCCTCTACCTCCTAGACATCCCAGTCTGCGGTTTGTATGCAGGATGTCTTAGGTCAAGCTCTTTTCTCTCCTTTAAAGTTTTGAGTGAAATTATTTAGATAGAGGAAGAAAGGAGGGCGGGGGAAAAGGGAATATGAAGGGCCCAGCCAAACATGCGATTAATGCAGCCATTTGAAGCACATTCTAAACATTTATCTGTACGTGCGTGTTGCAATATTCTTGAGAGTTTGGAAATTTTTAAGGCATATGTAAAAAATGAGGGTGGGGGGACTGGAATGTCATACATTTCAGTTTTCATAAAATCATTCAGTGATTGCTCTCAAAAATACACCACCCCACACCCAAGTGTCCTAGCTCAACGCTGAAGAATACAAATTTGAACATAAACTATATTATAAAACATACTTACAAACCTATTTTTATTACTTTTAAAGCTTGTAAAAATACACTGAAAATTGCAGGTGCAAGCATTACTTTGTAGGGAAATAAAGCAATTCATATATCCTGGTATTTTAAAAAACGCAAATTATTTGAAGCTGATAGATACAGTGTCCCAGCTCTTCTTCATTCTTGTCAAGAAAATGACATCTAATTTAAAAAGCATTCTCAATGATTCGGTTAACCCTGACCAAAAAAAAAAAAAAAAATCACGGTACAGAAACAAATCTGTCCTTTATTTCCCTGACAGGTAAATTAAAATAAATATCTTTTTAAAATTAAAAGATTTTAAATATATTTTAATTTGCTGGATGACTGTATACATTTAGTAAAACTTGTAACAAACAATTGTAATTTTTTTCTCATAGCTTTTTTTTTTTTTTTTAATCATTGACAAGGTCCTCCTGCAATTTCTTCCCTGAAAAGCAACTAGTACAATTCCCAGGGCTTGCTTTTTGGGTTTTTGTTTGTTTGTTTGTTTGTTTTAATGTTAGCTATTTTAAGGCTTATTTTTTACTTTTATAAAGAAGCATCACCAAAGAAAAAATTAATCACTTTGCAACAACTTGATTAAAGCCACACCACGGCAACAAAGGTAGTTTTGTGAAAAACCTAGTGTATAGTTTTCAAATTAAAATATTTTAACCTCACACCGTGAAACACACCAGCTCAGTACTGAACAGCCTGAAATTTTGCTTTGGTCAAAATTCCGCCAAGCCTAATACATTCAATTATTTCATGAAATATTTGTAGTATTTTTTTACGGATTTCTGCTTAATTCTTTCTATAGAAAGAATGTACACATGGACTGAAAGAAACTCCATGACTACCACCTTACGGTATCGTGTAATATTTGATGGAAAAATTAAGATAACCTCTTGATAGTTCTGTAAAACAATCATTTAGAGGAGACCTTTGAAATGCAAAATAGGAAAAGAAATGCATTTCCTCTAAATAAATACTGCAAACATTAAGCCTATAACAGCTATGGAATCAGAACATAAAATCTTGTAGCATATATGTTCTTATGACTGTAGTATTTAATAAGCACTGACACAACACAGAAGGCCAATTTTCTTTTTAAAAAAAGAAGCCTGCCCTTCTTATAGTGATATATAAGAAATTAAAATATTTAGAGAGGGATATAATTCAGTAACTAAGACTGAATAATTTCATTGTTAATCTAAATGCAAGGAGAAAATTCAATTCTCTTAAAAGAAACCTACAAAACGTAGAAGCTAAACAAGTTACATTATGAGAAACGTATAAGAAGATTATATGTTTTCATATACTTTTAGAGTTTAGATATTTTTTCAAATAGAGTGTATGCATAAGTGAAAGAAAATTACACTTTCCAAATGCAAATTATTTTTAAAAGTTTTAAAAGTTTAAGGAATTCCTCAAGAAAATGTTGACATACATTAGCACATAGCAGTTTAGCTTAACAAAAATAAAGAGGTATTCACCTTAAATTCTTACTACCAATTAATCTGTTCCAACAATAACACTAAGGTTTTGGAATACTTTCTTTAAGTTTCAACTCCCCCCCCCCCCCCCCCAACATGCAAAATCATATTGTAAGTTTAATGAATAAAACAAAGCATTGAACAAGAAAAAGCCTTTCGTTTACAAAACCACATTACCAGTTGGATATAATCACCAGAAGAGTCTTTCAGGAATAGCAGAAAAGGCATAGACTTTGTATAAAATGAAGACTAGATTAGAAAACATGAACTGATATTGGGATTGGAGCTGTAGAGTGGGGAAACTCCACTGTTTCCCAGAAAGCAAAATTCTCATAGCAATTTTTGCTCCATTTTCAGATTGGGTCTTTGTTAGGAAAGCTTTGATCTTTACCTATGTGCAAAAGGATACACGCTGCAGCTAAACAGATGCAGCTGAAAACAGGAAAATTGCAATAACTTAGTGACACTCAATAGGTAGAATAATGCATCTCCCGATTATCCGTTTAAAATACTTTGATGCTTGTCTGCCTTTTGTTTATGTGAATTTAAATCATTAACAGTCTTCACTGAAATACATTCTAATTGTGGCTGTTTGCTTCATTTCTGGGAAGGCAACAGCAAAATGGTCACTTTACACAAAATAAAACGCGACTCTTGTGTGTTGACCTTTGCGCACAATGTGGTTTAAATGGCAGTCTGCCTTAGATCCAGCAAATTATTTCTATCCATGTTCAATTATGAAGGATATAGCACGTCTACAGAACCCATACGAAAAATGTTAATGTGTCTTTACATGCTTACTCTTAAATTGTACTAGGTAAAGTTTTCTTTTTCCTCCTATTCTTTTAATACACTGCTCAAATCTGTATTTAACACCTATCCAAATGCAATGTACTGAATAATTAAAAAGTTTCAACATTTAACACGCAGTCACTCCTTGACGGGGCATTTGCATGCTATATATTTACATGTTCTGCAAGTACAGATAGCAGCATCAAAGGTCATGTCAGTGCATCTCCTGGACACCATGCCTCCTCAGATGTTGAGCTATTTTCTTTTGTGCAAACGCAATTACAAATTTTGTAATTCTTTAGACTGCAAAGAAAAGGGGAAATAATTCCGCCAACTATTGTATTCATTTTCTTGCTTTTAATTGTATTATCACCTTTGGAGACTTTGGCAAATTCCACTTAACTGGCAGCAATGGATAAAATTGGTGGTTTTCAAGTACTGCTTCTGTTACTAATGTTGGCATTTAAATGTTAATTTCAGACCGAGGTTTACAGTAAACATGAAACAAGGGATTTTCTTTGAATGAACAATCTCAAACCAAAATTCTAAATACAGGAATCCTAGCACAGGATGTTTTTAAGCGCGGTGATTATTTCTTTCCTTTTAAAGATTTAACATTCCCTAAGAGATAGAAGTTAAAAGATTTAAATGTGACAGTTAATTTACAATTCTCTACATTAAAAAGGCATTTAAATGTTAACCACATTTTTATATGAGTCAAGTCAAAGTAATGATAATTACAGTATGATACAAAAGAACCTGAAATAAACTTCTAGCAAACCATATTGAATATTAATGCTGCATTAAGCCCTGAAAAGCTGGGTTAGTAAACTCTGGAATTTAGACTGTATGCAACTTAAACATAACACAGGGCTTTTCTTCAGAGAAGAATATTTCATTTCAAAGTTTGGGTTTTTATTAGGTATGTATTAATTAATTGGATTTTTATTAAATACATCTCATCGCTCCAAAACCAAGCCTCAGATGACTTTTCATCTGTAGGCATATCTCCACATAGGATTCACTAAATTAACATTTCAGAGAAATTACTAGCCTTTTTTCATGTTTGTTGTGTTGCGATCAGCAGTGTGATACTGCTCTGTGTCACAGGTCACATTTATTTGATTTCGGTTTAGGAATGGTATCTGTATGTAGTACATATTAAATACAAGAAACGACATGCTGGATTTCCCATGCAATATCTTAAATACAGACATATTTTAGATGGATTTGTATAAACAAAACACATATATCTAATATAGCGTGGGAAAGGAAAAGCTGGTTTGTTACATGCTAAAGCAAATTGGAGTAAATCAACCGCATCGGTGGGCTGTATAAGCAATACTACTCTGCTTTTCCCAGTACCATTTGGACAAAACAATGTTACTTTTTTTATTTAAAGTGTTTTCTTCTCAACAAGGGGCCACCACTTCCCAATCTCAAAAACACGCCCCAGAATATGTTAATTAATTGTATTGTGTCTCTGAAAGAAAGAGGTTGCCAAATGCAATAAAAAAAAAAAAGTCTTTCGATCAGTAAACTCCATTCCCACTGCTCGTTACCATCTAATTTCAATTCTACGTACACATACATAGATACATTTCCTCTAGGTACGATTTTGACCATTAAAAACTGTCTAAGAGTGAAAGTCTAACTTGACCACATAGGGTGTATCTGGGAAGCTTAACATTCTTGGCGAATTAAGCGTGCAAGCCTGGGATCACTTTTTGTCAATCTTGCTATGGTACTTCAGAGTCGGGAATGTGGGTATTTTTTATATCGTGGTACTTCCCAATTAAAAGTAACGACAATGTTCCTTTGTGAAAAAAACTTAATAAATTAAATATGTCAACACAACCCGCACAAATACAAAATAAAGGGCAATGAAGGATGGCAACAAACCGTCCCTCCCTATTTTTTTAATCTTCCCTTTCAATAAGACAGTTTTCAAATAGCGATATATTGTTTTAGTAAATACAAGAGCATTAAATGTCCTTTTGAATGATGCTTTCTAAATTTGTAGTTACCTTTCGAAAATTGCCCAGCAGCAATCAAGAGTAAATGCATCTCAGAATACTCAAGTAGAAGTAAAACAAAACAAAACAAAAAAATCTTTCTTTTCTCGACCTTAAAGTTAATGCCTTTGGATATTACCAGGGTGGTGTTTTTCTACTAAATATTACTTGCACCTTCAGCTTTCGGATAACAGGGACGCTTTTTACCATCTAAACTGGATTGAGCTTTTATTTGGAGGAGTCCCACAAAAGCCTGCAAGTTTACAAAGAGTGAAAGAGAAGTCCCAAACTGTATTCTCTGAAACAATGACTGCAAGCATGCAACTTCCCAAGTGTGCGTGGGGGGAGGAAAGTCACTTCAGAATTATTTTCAGCTAGGTGATATCCCTAAACATCGGCCTTTAACTGCTTTTACTTGCTGCTCACAACCTAGGCAAAACATTGATTTCTTGGCGATATATTTAATTTAAAAAATTTAAAATCTAGACATCACTTTTAATCTTTTAAAATAAATTCTCACGCACTCGGAGATAACTCGCTAAAAATAAGCACGGCTCTCCTAGAAAGGATTTTCTTAAAATAACTATTTCTCTATAAATTCTTTCCTCCTCACAAACACGAGCCCCTACCCGTTTTGATTTAATATTCCAGACACAACGTGCAAAGACAATTTTTTCCCTTAGAAGATCAAGGGCACTTGCTGGAAATTTTCTTGAACATCAAGTTAGTAAATTCTTCCTTGATATAAATACATGAGAAATACATGAGAAAGTTGAGGTCTGAAATGGCATACCAAAACAATTTAATTTCTCCTTATTTTCGGGGGGGAGGGGGGCGGAACAAGAGACAACAAACACTTTTCCTAGAAAACAAATTTTTCAAAATCTCAAAGCAACATAAAACAATCACTGGGGGGTGGTGGTGGGGTGTCGATCCAGACATTTTGGTGCTTATATGAAAAACAGGATAAGATTAATCTTCATTTTTATAAACAGACCATTAAGACGAGTTCCTTGCAAAATTCTCTTTGGCCACATTTATTATTCCAAATCCGGCAGTTCGGAGCAGTTTCTCCCGATTTCTTTAAGAAGTCCTGTTACTAAAATCCACCCACAAACAGACGTTACTTTATGCACAAACCCGCCGCGGCAGGGCGGCGGGGGGGAGGGGGGTTACCTTCCAAGAAACACGTGAGCTACAGCCTCCCGGGAGCTCCCGCAGCGGATGGCACTCCTACAGACTCCTCGCTACTTTGCACCCGTGTTCCCGCCGGAACCCCCGCGCCGCCGCGCGCAGCACGCCCGCTCGCGGGGGGCCGGCGGGGCCGGGAAGAGCAGAGCCGCGGGGCGGGAGGTCTCCCCGCCCGCCCCCGCCCCGGCCGGCAGAGCCCCGCCGGCGGACAGCGGCGCGGAGGGGGCGGCGGGGAAACAATGGGGGAGCGCCCGGGGGAGAGGGAGCCCCGGCGGCGCAGCGCTTCCCCCGACCCCGCCGCGCCTGGCCCTGCCCGCGTGCGGCCCGGCCCTCCGTGTCACCTCTGGAGCCCGCCCCACGGACGGCAGACCCTCGCTCACCCTCGCCATGCCCCGGGCGAGCCCGCCGGCTCAGCGCGCGCACCCGAGGGCACCCGCGCATTTACTCTTCCCGCCCACGGCGCGAAGCCGGCTGGAGGGCGAGAGGGGCTGCCCGCCTGGCCCGCCCCGCTCCCCGGGCTCGGCGGAGCGGCCGGGCCGGACTACCGGAGCCCTCGCCCCGCGACTGGCCGACCCTGACCCCGGGCCGGCGGGCTCGGCGCCGCCCGTCCCCTCGCATGCCGTGAGCACTACCAGCAGGAGAGGCGGCAGCACTACAGACCCGGCGCTGCAGTGCTCGCTTCTTCCCTTCAGGGGACGGTGCTGCACACAAAAGCCGGCTCAGCATTGTTCTCCCTGACCCGCAAATCCCCTTTTGCCCGCCGCTGAGTCGCCGGGAGAGGTGAACGGGAAGGACCGGGAGGGAGGTCGAAGTGGGGGGAGGGTCCCTTCGCGGGGTCTCTCGCCATCGTCGCCTGAATTCGCCCTCGTGGCGTGCCCGCAGCCTGCCCCCGAAGCCCATCTGCCCACGGCTGCCCTACCGGGCAGCCCTCGGACCCCGCTCCCTCACCCCACTGTGCTGCAGCCCCTCCGGACGGCTGCCAGCCCACCGGCCCGGGCACCGCGCCCCAGCCTCCCCCACTCGCCATTAGCGGGGCTCTCGCCTGCCACTTCGCCTAAAAAACCCCACTGACGCTGCAAAGGCACCTCCCCGTCTTTCAGTCACCAGAGCCTCCTTCTCGAGTTTCCACGCGGGAATCACCCACTCCACGCACCCGCGGTGGGGGGCAACCCCAAAACCAGTACCGAAGCAAGACA
This sequence comes from Phalacrocorax aristotelis, assembly GCF_949628215.1. Lineage (NCBI taxonomy): Eukaryota > Metazoa > Chordata > Aves > Suliformes > Phalacrocoracidae > Phalacrocorax > Phalacrocorax aristotelis. The sequence continues at coordinate 20,963,552 of NC_134277.1, forward strand.
TTACTTGGGGGCTTTGCCCTCAGGTCTGCGCAAAGCGAGCTGCTCCTTCACCTCGAGGGGCTTGCTTTGCCGACCCGGCGGCACGACAAGGGCAGCGCTGTCCCCGCGGCCGCCCCGGTGCCGCGGAGCGCCGGGATCCAACCCTCACCACTGCGCGAAAGCCACGGCGCGGCGGGAAAAGAGACGCGGGAACCGGCGGAAAACTCAAAAGCACGTGGGGAGGAGCGCAGGAGCCACGACACTGAGGAAAAACCACGGCTCGATTTAAATAATTGCATAATATTAGGATTTAACTTATAAATGTTTACATTTGGGTGATTTGATTAATGTCACGTTTGATTTCCTTAAAGCCACTGACAAGGTACTTTAAAGCACGAGATTAACGTCTGGCAGCAACGTTCAACAGGCGGGTCCTCCTCCTGCCGCCCCGCCCCCCCCCCCCGCGCCCGGCCCAGACCTCGCACCCCCTGCCCAAGCGCCCCCGTCGCCGCAGCCCCCCCCCGCTCACACGCGTGTCCTGCGGGTCCCGGTGTCCCCCCCCGTCCCCGCCGCCCCCGTCGGTTAAACCAGCGCTTCATGCACCCCCGCCGGGCCCGCCTCGGCCCCTCCCCCGCCCCCACCGGCCGTTCCCGCCCCGCCCCGGGCGCTTTCCCGTGTTTTCCCGGGATGGCGGAGGAAAGGCGGGGGGACGAGGGAGGAAGGCGGGCGGCTCGAGCGCGGCACGAGCGCGGCCGGCGCGAGGGGTTGTGGGTAGGAAAGCGGTCGGGCGGCAAAGGAAGCGGCGGGCGGGCGGGAGGCAGGGGTGAAAGGTCAGCGGCCGAGAGCCCCCGCGCCAATGGCGGGCGGTGCCTCGGCGAACGGGCGGGAGTGAGGGCTCCGCCGCACCGACCGGCCACACTGACCGACCGACCGGCCCAGCCCCGCAGCGCCCTCCGCTCCTCGCGCCCCGGCCGTGAACACCGGGCAGCGCGTCCCGGGCGGGAGGGGCCCACTCCTCCCGCCGCGCTTTGTAACGGCCCGGCCGCGCGCCCGCGCCCCGCGCTCTCCGCGGAGCCCGGCGCCGGCGGCGTTTGTTTGCACACAGCCCCCACCCCCGCTTCGTTCGTCGATGCGATTTACTTGATTTGCAAATAATTGCAGATCTCCCGCCGTCCCGTCCCCTCCGCCCCCCCTACACCCTTTCCACCCCCGCCGCCTCCTAACCTCCGCTTCTTCGCTCGCCGTCACCGGGGCGATCCGTCATTCCCGGCAGGCGGAGGTGCCGGCGGGGGCGCCCGGCACGTCCCCGCTCCCGCTCCGGGCGGCGGCGGCCCGGCCCCGCGGGGACGCTCCGGTGAGTTCAGAGCCATGAAGCCAGCAGCTCCGCTGGCAGCGGGCACCGCGGCCCTCACGGCGGCAAACGGCGCGGGGGAGGGGAGGGTTGGAATGTCTCCGCGACTTCGTCCCCGTCCCTCGCGCCCCCGCCGCCGCCGCCCGGCCTCCGGAGGCAAAGTTTGAGCGAGTCTCCCCCGGCGGCCCTTCGCACCGAGACCCTGACGGAGGAGGAAAACGAGAGACGCTCGCGGGAGAAGCGTTTCCCTTTGTTCTCTCATTGTCTCTTCCCGAGGTGGCGGACGCGAGGACGAGCGCTTACCTTCTCTGCTCCTTGCTCCAAAACACACGCGTGCCCATCAGCTGTAAAACGTACGGTCCGCCTGGGACGCGACCGCAAATGTCGGCAGAGTTCGTATTCCGTTCTTTTTAGCTCTGTGCTCTTTTTCGTGTAAGATTAAGTTGCCGAGCACGTTGTTGCAAGCTGTAGCCCCCCGCCTTAGTGAATGGTCACGTTTAGGACCCTCCAAGTCCATCCTAATTCTGCCAGTAGAATCGAGGGTATTGGAGATCTAAACTTTCAAAAGGAGAAGGGCCCGCGCCTCTCGAGCAGACCCGAAAATGCACTGCGTTCCTCCCTCGCTTCCACGGGAGGGATGGAAACATTTCGCCCCAGACAACTCAACGAAATATACATTTTAAAGCTCGAATGTAGAAAAGCTGGTCCCTCAGCTGAAATAAGCTAAAAGCGAACTGGCGCGAAGAAAAATCTACGTGTGTTCCGCAGCGGGAATCGTTTCTGTCTGGACTTTAAAACAAACAAACAAATAAAAGCATCCTATAGAAATATTAAGCGTAAAGTTTAAAGGGAAACAACCTCCGGGAGGAACGTGCTACCCAGGGTGGGACGGTGAATCACAGCTTTTGAAAGTGTCCCTTTCTCGGAAAAAAAAAAAAAAAAAAAAAAGTCTGCTTTTCAATTTCCCCCCGTGCTGCCAAGGCAGGGGAGGGGAGCCCCTTTTCTGCTCCCTTTGTAGTCCGGCCGGTGTTTCGCGCCCAGCCACGAGGGCGATTCCCCCCCAAAACCTTGCTTTAATCTGATTATGATGAGATTTGCTGATACAATGAATATTTGAAATGATCCTTGTGTCTTAGTGAGCAGGATGCATTTCCAGGCTCCCGTTTCCAAGGCTTCCCCGCCGCAGAGGGAAGCGGAGCGGTGGGGAGACCCCGGGGGGGGGGGCGGGGGGGGGCAGCCCCGTCCTCCGGCGCCCCAGGGGCGCCGGATTCATCCGGCCCGACTGCCTCGGTGGGCGGATGGAGCGGGATCCCGAAGTGTCTTTTCCCCCCGCATCATCACGCCTTTGGCAATTGAAAAATAAACAAACAAACAAACACAAAACAAAACAACAACAAAAAAAAAGAGGATGCAGGCGACCCAAGTAATTGTGGGACCGGGAGTGCGTGTTGTCTCACACACACCCCCCTCCTCCTTCTCCTCCCCCTCCTCCCGATGTGGCCTTAATAGCAAACTGGAGGGCCGGTTTATTTCATAGGGCCATGTTACAACCAACAAGGTAAATAGGGAGTAGTGGGGGGAGAAAAGGGAGGGGGGGAAGGAGGAGGGGAAGAGGGAGAGGGGGAGAGAAAGAGAGAGAGAGAGAAGGAAGGAAGGGGGCTTTCTTTGATAGCATTTAATTGGAATCGAAACATTGTAGGGCTGTAAACATTCTTTATTTATTCAGCACACATAAGCGGGCATTGTTTTATCACCATGATAATTACGGTGTCCTTTAAACCGACTGATAGCAAAGGAGATAAGGGAATGTGCCTCTAGCTCCAGATCAAATCGCTGGCTCTCCCCTCTCCCCGGGTCACCAGGATCCACACGGTCCTTGGAGATGAGGAGCGCCGGAAGATTGTGGCCTGGCCATCCCTTACGTCATGAAAGTGATTTGTACCACATTGCTAATTTGGTGCAATTCATTACCTCCCGATCTCCTGCATTTGCAACTGCTTTTCAGTTTGCGGGGTACGTTTTTTAGGACGCGGTTCCCTCGTGTAGAAGTTAGGAGTGATTAGGAGATCCTCACCTACGTGCAGGAGAGGATCTTATTTCCCAATGTTTGTTGCGTTACCTTTGTCTAATTAAAAATGCAAACTTTTAGGATCCTTTCAGAACAAAGACTCACCAAATCCCCTTTACGTCCAAGGATTTGCAAATTTATAAAGGCTGCATTGAATTCAGCGTGGGTCAAGGGGCAAAAAAAGGGTAGAAGGTCACTGCATTTTGATTATGGGTCAGTAAACAACATGGCATGTAGTATGTGTCCAGAAACTCCTGCTAAAAAGTATTTTTTAACTACCACGAATATAAAACTCCAGAAATAGTCTTAGTCCGTGGTGAGTACAAATTGCACAAAATTCTTGTGTGCAAGTGACATCCCAGCCCCCACAGAAAAAATACAACTTAAAATGCACTTAGCAGAACTCTGCATTGCTGCTTTGTTTACCAAGGAAAAAAAAAAGGGGGGCGGGGGGGAAGGGGGAAAAAAAAAAAAGGAAGAAAAACCCCAACCCTGCAACTCCTAGTCGTCATAGCATTATCCAGAATATGATTTTTTTTCCCCCAGACTGATGGTTGGCATTTCTTTGTCCTACACATTTAGGAGATTTAGTTATATATTCCGATTTGTTGTCGTACTAGAATTTACGGCAAATTTTAGGTACTACAGTCACATTTGGCTGACTCTAAAATAGCAGAAGGATCCTATTATACTCTTCTTTGACCCTATTATATTTACGCTACCGGACTCTTTGTGATAGCCTCTAGCTGCTTTCTATCTGTGTCCTCCTTGAGCGAAATATGCCCAGCAATACCGAAAAGCAGACAGTAGGGTTGAAAAAGAAGTTCTCAGTTGCAATATATATTTCTGCCCAGCGTCACGAAAGCAAAGGTTTATTTAATGCTTGTCAATACCTGAAGCCATGGCCCAGCACTTAACAAATAATAATAAATAATAATAATACTCTAATAATGTGGCAATCCTAGTGTGAAAATGCACATGACCTTTTAGGTTTTCCCGAAGATTTGCACAAGCGTTCTCCCCGTTAGCACAGCCGCTGGTGGACATCGCTGTTGCATTTCCCAACAAAACGTTTAAAAGACTGCAAATGGTGTGCGCATTACTTCATTGCAGAAGGAAGAGGTCAGGCTGAATTGCACTGGTATTTAAACGTAATCATACTATGAAAATAAATCAAAACATCACGTAATAGGAGTATTTTAAATGTTACACACGTTTTCTTTCTGGAACAACGTGGTTAAGCACTTTCCCGCGAGCATATATATTTTAACACAAGTTTACAAAAATGAAAGTATACGATTTCCAATAAATGGGAATAGGTCTACGGCGAGGTATTATGAATATTATTTTGCTCTTTCTTTTCTAATGAGGTTTATCCTTCGGCCAGACAGCTTCAGGACTGAAACACTACTGACTATAGGGTGTAGATTGCAGATTGCACGCTAATCAACGTGAAAAGGAGCATGTTTGATTGATAGTCTGTGTGTGTGTGTGCGCCTATACACACAACTCTCTGTAGTTGCGTGTATGTCTCTTTGGCAAAACCGGGCATCTCTGGGCGCCCTTATCTTAAGAAATGTGAGACAAACATCCATCCCTTTAATCATGTTCATCTTTGATCACCAGCGAGGGTGACACAGTCCACAAAATTAACAAAGAAACTCCCTTGCTTTTGAGAGATAGCTCCGTATACATCTGGGTCTGCACACACGTGCACGACACACACGCGGGCACACGGACACGCAGGCACACACCCCGGCTCCCAGTAAGTAAGTTATTGCATAACTTTTCATGTAATTGATACCAGGCACCTTTAATTTTTCATTTTCATTCTTTTGGTCAGCTTTCCCATTAACAATCCAAGCCATAAATGTTGGTGGTTATTGATCGCAATCCCCTGTGTGCGTGCAAATCCATTTTCAAGTCCCCTGCCTTTAATGTGCGTGTGCGTGTGCAAGGGGCCTCCGCCGGCTCTTTATCAGGATCCCCCCCCCCCGCCTGCTTGAAGACGACCCCGGATACACAACGTGTGCTGATGGCCAAGGGAAAGCGCACACACACGCACACACACAAAAACAACAAACCACCAAGAAACGATGGAGAAGTAGAGAAAGAGAGGTCTCCGCGTGAGATGCGGAGAAAGATATGCAACCGAAAGTGTGTGTGAGTACGCGGTGGGGATGCGTAGGTTGGGCGCCTGACGTTCCCCAAGACTTCTGGGGGGTTTGTTTCTCCCTGGCGGCGTTTGGCTCTGCCTCGACCCCGCCGCTCACGGCCGCACCTTTGGGATCGTCGAGGTCCTGCCGGAGAAGCCGCTGCCACTTTTAAACCTTTGCTAGCCCCCGGAATTAAGGAAACCAAAAAAATATAAGGCTTTTTTTAAACAGTTGCCGAACCCCACTGCCAGGCTGTCACTGGCAGCAGGCGGGCGCGGGTGCCCGGGGCTGCTCTCTGCGTGCGAGCGCACGCGTGGGTTTCCACGGGCGGCCGAACTACCTGGCAAATAAAGGACTTTTGAGCCCATCGGGGGTTTTGGTAGCGTCTCCTGAGCAGCTTTCTCGGAGTTTACCGTTCCTTTACTGTTGACTCCATAGCCTTAACCTTAAAGCAGGGGGAGGAGAGCAGTGGGGAGGGGGTGGGGGTGTTGGCAGCATATAAGTACATCAGGAGGAATTTTTAAACGACCTTATTGTCTCTAGCTCTAGAAAGACCGGGATGATTTCTTTCTAGCGCCAGCAGCTGTTTTCTCTCGAAACTTTGCTTTCAGCCTCAGCGTATACCAGGGAGGCTCTCACACGAGCGGGAGAGAGAAAGGCAAGGCTGGGGATCCCGAGGCGAGGCGAGGGAAGGCGAACTCGGCGGATGGTCTTAGCTGTGCCGAGGCATTGTTCGCTGCTGCCTCTCGGTTACGTTCAAAGGCTGAAATATCACGAGATCCACTCAATGATCCTTTTCTAATTCGAGGGACAAAATGTAATTTGCTGTAGCTCTGCTTTCTCGGATGGGAATACTATCCCTAGGTTTCAAAGGGAAAACTAGGCATCGCGGTTCGCGCACACATGGATTAAGTTGAACAGCGGCGATTACATCTGCGCTCAGAGCAACAGTAGTCCAGGGCTGACTTTTCAAATCTCAGCCCTCCGAGTTAGAGGCTCCCTTGAATAGACTTCCTCCATTCCCGGATGCACTTCTCCAAATTCCCACTTCTCTTTAGAATTCCTGCGAAATTGGGGGCTCGCCTGCATTCCGCCTTGGCACGCAAAGCTGCGTTTTTGCAGAGTGATTATGCGCTTTATTTTAGCTGTACCTGACGGCGTAACACGAACTCCACGCACCATATTGCCAATACGTGGAGTGGATATTGACGTCTGGGATTGAAGATTTTTTTTTTTTTACTGTTTGGGTTTTGTGGTGGATTTTTTATTTTATTTTAATTTTTCCCTCCGTCGATTTTTTTTGCCAAGTCCCAGAAATATGAGATGTCTCATTAACCTCACGGATACGTCTAATTCTGGATGTGCAGTGATACATAGAAGTGCTCGCGTTTGTATCCAGCGGAACACTGGATGCACGGCAGAGATTGGCGATTCTTTTTTTTCGCAGCGCCTAACGTGCAAACCGCAAGCAGCATCATTTTAACGTGACAAGGGAGAGGCGTGCAGCTATCGCAACATTTGCGAAATCCTCCCTCCTGACGCTCGCGTAATTTAACGTTCCTACGAAGAGGTTAAACCTTCATGCTGCTTCTTCAAATTGATTTTAAGGGGCTGCTATAAATGGAACATCAAAAAGCTGCGGCGGGGCTACTCCGAGCGGAACATGCGAACTGCGAGCCAGAAGCATCCTAGCCCGTTGCGATACCGTACATTGTGTGTGCCAGCACTTTTTTGTTATTACGTAAAGGCTCTGGGAAGCACCTTGGATATTTTACATTCTCCTTTCTCTGCTGGAAGCAATCAGCACGCAGGAATCCTGACGTGGGCTCTGGGACTATAGGACATTCCAGCTCGTGATCCAGCGCGGTTAATTGTGAAAAGTGTATACATTTCTGGCTTATCTATGCTTTGTTATGGGTCTGACGTGAGCCCGCGTCCTCCTCCCCCCTCCCGCAATATTACAGGCTGAATTTCAGTCAAAAGTGTTACAGTATCTCGGTGCAGGAACCCGTGATATTCAGGCAGCAAAATAACCCTAGTCCCCGGCTGTAAAAAGCTAATTAAGCAGAAGAGGAAAATCAAGATAAACTCGAAAAATGTAAGTATTCCCTCTCGTTAAGAACCGAGCGTTTAACTTCGGAGCCTCGGAAAGGGAAATACCAGGCTGGTCTGCACGTTTTCGCTAAGCTTCATTTTCCACACAATGCAGGATAAAACGCTAGTTTAAAGCGGCGACGTTACCGAAGGCTTTTCCACCGCTACCATCAGACTTATGTCCTTTAAATTCACGGCATGCACAAAAGAGCAACGTTTGTCCAAAACAGGCTAAAAAACACGCGAAACGACGGGGGGAAAAAGCAGACAAATCCTTCCTCGGAAGCTCGCGGCGAGGAAGTCTGAGAGGTCTGAGTGTGTTTGAGCTCGGATTGTTTAATAGAAAGATTTATATACTAACTGTATTATTTACTTTGGGAGGGGAGGTGGCAGTATAAGGGTATGCTAATTAGTGGGAGATTTTTTGGGGGAAGGGGTGGAATATCAATTTTTATTGCATCACCTGTCAGGAGTGTCCAATCAGCGTTGGCTTTAGGGGAATTAATTGATGAAGGTGTCTCCGGACGAGCTCACTTCACTCTGTCATTTTATTTGTAGCTAAAGCAGCGGCGGGAATAGCAGCTGCATTTCTTTTCTCTTCCTCCCTTCACATTCCATTATCATAGTTTCCAATGGAAAAGCAGGGAATGAAAGGGAACAGGTACTGATCTGCAGCAGCAACTTAGAGAAACACTTTGGCAAACCTGATTTTTAAGATTATATATTGTTTGTAGCCTCACGGTATTTTTTTTTTAATTTATTTTTTTAATTTTGTCTAAAGTTTGGCACTTCATACACCAGGAATAACAGCTTTTGTTATATTTTATTAGCAGGATGCCTTGAGACAAATACAGCATCTGGCTGAGGATTGTGTGTGTGTGGCTTTTTTTTTTTTTTTGTTTCATATCTCTCTCTCTCTCTGCAAATGCTGGGAATAATTTAATTCACGAAATGGGAGACCTGAAGTCGGGTTTTGAAGAGGTGGATGGCGTGAGGCTCGGCTACCTCATCATTAAAGGAAAGCAAATGTTTGCACTCTCCCAGGTTTTTACAGACCTGCTCAAAAACATCCCGCGAACTACCGTGCACAAGCGAATGGATCATTTAAAAGTAAAAAAGCATCACTGCGACCTGGAGGAGTTGAGGAAACTCAAAGCCATCAACTCCATCGCTTTCCACGCCGCCAAATGCACCCTGATCTCCAGAGAGGACGTGGAAGCCCTTTACACATCCTGCAAAACCGAGCGGGTCCTGAAGACGAAACGGAGGAAGATCAGCCGGGCGCTGTCAGCCGCCGACCTGCGGCCGGAGCTCGCCCCCGCCGACTCCTTCTCCGGCTTCTGGAAGGAGAACAAACTTTGGCTGGGTTTGAACGACTCCCCCCGGCCGCTGCTGCCCGTCAGGAGGAAAGCCCTGCGCCCGGGGGACGCCGCCGTGCTACCGGCCTCTCATCTACCTCACATTTTTAGTAAATACACTGGCCACAGCTACCCAGAAATCGCTCGGGCGCCATGCAAACCCCCCGTAAACTATGAAACGCCGCCAGCGGCGGGCAGCTGCGCGCCCCTCCGCGCCCGCCGCCCGCCCGCCGCCCGCCCCCCGCCCGCCGCCGCCGCGGCGCGGCCCCGGCTCCCGGCCGCCGGCCCCCCGCCCCTGCCCGCCCGCTGCCGCCGCCGCCGCCGCCACGGGGCGGCCGCCGCCGCCGGCGCCCTGGGCCCCCCCGGCGGCGCCCGCCGGCCCCGCGGCGCCCCGCGGCTGCCGCTACCGCCGCTGCCCCGCGGCTTCGGGCCGCCGCCGCCGCCCGCCTTCCCCGAGAGCGGCAGCAGCGACTCGGAGTCCAGCTGCTGCTCCGGCCGCGCCGCCCACGACTCGGACTGCGGCTCCAGCCTCTCCAGCTCCAGCGAGGGCAGCTCAGAGGAGGAGGACGAGGAGGAGGAGGAGGAGGACGAGGAGGGCAGCGGCGCCTCGGACTCCAGCGAGGGCAGCTCAGAGGAGGAGGAGGAAGAGGAGGAGGAAGAGGAGGAAGAGGAGGAGGAGGAGGAGGAGGACAGCACCTCGGACTCCGACTCCAGCTCGGTCTCCAGCCAGGTCTCTGTGCAGAGCATCCGCTTCAGGCGCACCAGTTTCTGCAGCCCGCCCGGCATGGTCCACGCCAACTTCTTGTACCATCTGGCGGCCGCCGCCGCCCCCCGGCCCCCGACCCCGACCCCGGCCCCGGCCCCGGCGCAGCCCGGCCGCCCGCCCGCCCTCCGCCGCCCTCCCGGCGGAGTCAAGCCGGAGCTGCCGGAGGAGTGGGGCCGCCCCGGCTGGGCTCCCGCCGCCCCGGCCCTGCGCTGCTCCGGCGGCCTAGGGAGCTGCTTCGCGGAGATAAGAGACGATAGGGTATCCGAGATCACATTCCCACACTCTGAATTTTCCAATAATGCCAAGAGTACTGACCTAACAATTAACTGTGTTGCAAAGGGGGCCTCTTCACCTAGCCCAAAGACAAACAATGCATTTCCACAACAAAGAATACTCAGAGAGGCAAGGAAATGCCTTCAAGCAACTACTACACACCGTGCAGATAACAATACAATAGCTGCTAGGTTCTTAAATAATGATTTTTCATCTGCGGCAGCAAATTCAGAGAAAGATTCCAAAATCCCTCATTGTATTGAATTTGCCACGGATTTGCCCTCTTTACAAACTGATCCCGAGGAGGATGCTGCTTCTCCAGGGCCAGCAGCAGCAGCTGAGCTCCAGTGCACTGATACAGGCAATAAGGCATTGCCATTCCTGCACAGCATTAAAATCAAAATAGAGGACAGCAGTGCAAACGACGAGTATGAGCCTGACCTTACAACACATAAGCTAAAGTGTGAGTGCAATGATACTAAGGATGAGTTTTACGGTGTGACTGAGAGTAATAACCAGGACGCTTTATTAACAGCCAAGGAAGATTCTGCATGCACTGAGAAAGAAACCACTTCCTTAAACACGCTGACTCAGAGTCAGGTCCTCTCATGCACTTTAGGTACTCCAAAACCTGAGGATGGGGAGTATAAATTTGGAGCAAGGGTGAGAAAAAATTACAGGACACTGGTTTTGGGAAAGCGACCTGTACTGCAGACTCCTCCAGTCAAACCAAATTTGAAATCAGCTCGAAGCCCACGTCCTACAGGTAAAATCGAGACACATGAAGGAACACTGGATGATTTTACAGTTAACAATAGACGCAAAAGGGTAGCCAGCAATGTAGCATCAGCAGTGAAAAGGCCATTTAATTTCATGGCAAATTTTCCCTGTCCACCATCACTAATTATTGGCAATGATGGGGATTTGTTGCCAGCTTATTCCTTAAACACCACTAAGGATTCCCAACCACCTCACAAGGCCCATCCTGTATGGAAATGGCAGCTGGGCGGTTCTGCAATACCTCTTCCACCTAGCCACAAATTCAGGAAATTTAATTAATAAAATAGTTTGGAAAATATTTTCTCGAACCACCTTTAACTTTCCTACTTTTTTTTTAAACTCTGCAGGATGGTTTGTACAAGCCCATTAACGCTATACACACTTTTGGAATCCTGTTTTATCACATTGTGAAGACAGAAACCGGATTACTATTTTCTTTACCATTACGACAGTGGTTTTTTGGTTTGGTTTGGTTTGGTTTTTTAAATTTTTTTTGTTCTGTTGCCTTTTTTTGTTTTGTTTTGTTACATTCCACAGAGTACTTCAGGCTAAAGACTCAAGTTAAACTCAGTTATTATGGTAGAGCTGGAACACTTTACTGTTTAAATGCTAATAATGCACCAGTACCTCAATTCAACTGCTGCAAATAAATGTCAAAAGGTTGAATAATAAATATTAGAATGAGCCATTAAATTTATGCACTAGATTTCGAAAATGGAAGTCTAACTGTTAATTCAGTTAAAGTTTGTTAAGTTACATGGTTGCACAGTAAGGGTTCACTATAATTCAATGTGGCAGCAGCCTACTTTTCGGGAGCTTTGTTTTCGGGTGCAGGGGTGTCTTTTTCGAAGAGCAGTTGCACTTACTCCTTTTTCTCTGGTTTGGAAACGCTGGGGTCTGCCTGCGACCCCAGCGCTGGGAAAAGCTGCCTCATCTGAAACCAGTAAATAAATGTGGAATTCTATTTTTGGTAAAAGGGTGTCTTTTTACTTGTACAGCCACTCTTTCAAATTGGGAAGCCTTTTTGTTTCACCCAGAGGTCTTAAATAAGGTTACTGTTACCCACTAATGTCATACTTAAGTTGTGGTCTGAACATGCCCCTTACAAACTTGCAAAGCAACTAAAATATTTGCCCGGCTAGCAGTACAATTTATGGTCCAGCCCCTCACGCTGGCTGGAGGAAATAGCAAAGCAGTAAATACAACACAGAAAGTGAAACGAGAGGCCATAAGTGGAAGGAATACACAAACTGAGAAGACCGTGTTATTCATAGCTTTTTGGCACCAAAACTCAGGCGTTTCAACCGTGTTACACTTCCCGGTTCTATCCTTATCTCTTGAAATTTGTTGTCGTGGTTTTTTTGTTTTGTTTGTGTTGGTTTGTTTGTTTTGGTTCCCCCCCCCCCCCCCATGCCATCCTCTCTATGTAGCAGAAACATTTCTACTGCACGTGACAATCAGAGGCAATTATCTATATTTGCACTTAATATCGAAATAGTCGAACAGGCAGACTTCTAGAGTCTGACCCTCGGTAAGACATGCTGGTATAATATATTGTGATGATGGAAGCAGTAAATCAAAATTATGGAAATTTGCACTGTTGAAAAGCATGCTTTAGCTTTATTTTCAATTAAAAACACTGTTTAAAAAAAATCCTGATTCCATACACTTTGAATTATTGCAGAGTTATCCGTGGTTTCCTCTCCGTTTGTAAGTTCACTGTTTTTATTTGGAGGAAATACGCTTCAAGAGGTTAACTGTTTCCCTCCCTCCCCCCAGTCTCTCGAAAAGAAAGGGAAGGGGGGAAAAAAAACCGAGAAAGGCTGGAGGCCGAGGTGGAGGCCGAGCTGACGGGGGAAGGAAGGTCTCTTTTGCGGGGGGAGGACGGGTACAGCAACTCTGAAAGCAGCCTGAAAAGTTTGCAGCTTGAGAAAGGCAGTTATAATTGAGTTGCTGAATCAGCAGAGTTTAGGATGAATAATTGCTGGTTTCTTTCTTTGGATTAGCATTTTATTTAGACTAGATCATTCCCAAATTAAATTTTAAGGATTCCACTCATCGATCAATCCCGGGAGAATAATTTATCGTAAATCAAAAAAAAAAAGGAAAACAAAGCAACAATGTAATGTTTACTGTGTGACTCAAAGTCAACATTTCTCATGGCAGTCCACTGCCTGGGTTTCAATTTTTTAATTCCTCCCTTTTGTGATGCCCTCTCCCAATCCCTTGTGTCTCTAAATATTCCAAGCAGTCACTAACTGATTTCTGCTCTGTTTACTATATCCACACCGTAGTTTTCCTCCGATTGTAAAAGGCCTGGTCTAAGAATACCTGCAGCCAAGTATATTTAGAGAGAGTAAACAATTGCCTTTCAGTGGAGTTACCCTTCCCCCCTGCACGCACACACACACACACACGCACACGCACACACATCACTTTAAACTGCCAATTGCAAAAGGTGCATTGCATACTTAACTGCTCTGCTGAAATTACGATGGTCGTGAAAAATCTGCTTACTGAAGTTGTTCTGAGATGAATGTTTACATTCGTGTGTTTAGAGCTGCACAGATTACAACCTTATTTCCAGAGAACTGTAAATACGTACAAAACATACCGCTCAGGAAAGCCCCCCTCTCTGTTAGAAAGCTGTGTCTGCTTGACAAAGGTTTTTCCTTCACCAAAAAAAAAAAAAAGAAAAAAAAAGAGCCAAACCCAAAAGCTATAAAGGTGCAATACGCAAAGTTGAAACCTAAAATTTTGCCTCATCAATTAAACAACATATCACTTTCAAACTAACTCTGTCCCCTGACCCTGTTTACTTCCAATTAGAGATATGCTGATTTGCCCAGGAATTGTAAATTACAGAGGTGCCTTTTCAGGTTCCCGAAATAATCCTGGGGAGGGGGGGGAGGGGGAGGAATAAGCATAAATTTATACCAAATAGGCTCTGCAGAGCTGAGGACGTGAAATATGGCGCCCAGCCCTGCCAGCGGCCCGGGAGCTCCAGGCCCAGGAGCTCCCGGGAGTGGGAGCGGGGCCCACCGGGCATCCCCGGCTGGCTGCTCCGCTGGGCTCCCCTCTGCCCAGGCCACGGGAAAAGGCAAGAAGTTAAACAGCCAAATAATTTTCACACGTGTACACCTCTGCACAGTGCAAGCCACTAACGAGGACATTTGTGGTTTTACTACCATTGGAAAAATTAGCCAGGTACAATAAGTCACTGGGGGGCGGGGAATGGGGGTGAAAAAGTTATTATTTCAAATTCTGGTAGTTTGGTAACTGTTTTTGATGGCATTGCAATTATTATTGTAAGCAGAGTTCATTATCATTTCGGCCTCAATAACGTAAAGTCATATCATTGAGTTACATAAAAATAACCAATTTTCTCCCATAAAGGTAAGTTCTAATAATGAGGAAAACCAAAGGTTTTTCAAGTGGGCCAGGTTACCATTTTGTTGCAATGTTTACAGGACAGAAAACATATTAGTAATGAATCACCACCATTTTCCAATTCCTGTTGCACGCAAAAATCAACAGAATTTTCTAGACAAAAAAGCAATCAAGGGAAGCGCCTGTTCTTTATGGACCATAGCCCACAGGTATTTGCCACCAGTAGAGTTCACAGGTAAATTTATTGGGAAGATTTCTGGTGCTAGATGGAAGACAAAATAAAGTTTTGGACTATGTTTAATTCTCCAGATCATTAAAAAGGGAACACGTGTAATGCCTTCAGCAATGAGGTATATTGCCTTAAAAGATGTAACTTGCCATTTACAACAATTTACTTCAAGAAGTGATCGTTCTATAACCTACTTGACTACAGTGGGGATAATCTCTTTACTGGTTGTTTATTTAAAATGCCACTATGAGCAATAATGCAAAATAGTGGTAGCTGTTGTATGAAGTTTGCTGTTCAATCAATTAATTTGGTGATTTTTTACATGGTGCTTGATCCTTTTTCCTCTAACAGATTTAGTTGCCAATAAATTAAAGTTTGCAGAAATGAGAGCAATGCTATCATGTTTGTGTTTGTCGCTGTTCACACGTGCGAGGGGTCCAAACACAGAGGGGTAAAAAGGTGGCATTTTCGACACACGGCGGTCATCTGCAGGAGAGTATTCTACATACGCAGTATGTTAGAGAACATGAAACATGGATAACGTTGTTAATTGTGGTTTTTATGGTTAAGAGGATTGCTGGAAAAAATATGTAACAGCTCGTCCTGGGATGTATTTGGTCAGCTTGGAAGTACAAAAGGAGGGCGAGCGCCTGAAAATGAAAAGCCCTGGCTAGCAAAACAAGGAGGGAGGCGTTGGGATCTACCTTGCTAAAGTCATGTTTGCAGACATTCCCCGTTCCCCTGGTATTTAGTCCTGCAACACTGCTTAAAGCAAGTGCGGTCTAAGAGCTCCGGGCCTGAGCGTGGGGTCAGGGGCTCGCCGGTGAGGGCCACAGCCCACCCTAAAACCTCTCGGGAAGGGACAGCTGACCGGTTTTCGGCCTTCCACGTTGCATTTCTTCACTGCGCTGATATAATTATTTGCCGTGCCCTAGGCCCCTCTCTCCCCCCCTCTCCCTTTCACTCCGAGGCGGCCTCACAAGCCCCCGCTTTAAAAGGCCCGAGATGTTTTGCATGAAGCGCTCACAATAGGGGTTGGGAGAATTGACAGTTTCAAAAACAAGGCGCCCTGTCCTTTCCAGATGCCGAGGACCCCTCTCCCGCACCATCTCTCGTTTGCTCCTCGCTGCTGGTGGTTTTATCCTTAGCATTGCAAATATACGGCAACAGCTGTGTTTGTAAACAGGGGGGAGGCCGGCGGGAGCCCCGCCGCCGCCGGCCCTGCTCCGCTCTGCGCTGCCTCCGCTGGCCGCCGCTTCGCTGCCTCACCGGCCTAGCGATTAGAAATAAAAATAAAATAAATAATTAAAAAAAAAAGCGAGGGAGTTTAAAAAAAACGAGCGGGGCCGGGGCGCGGCGGCCCTCGAGCGGTGGGCCTGCTCGGCGGCGGGTCGGCCCCTGCGCGGCGGGCCCGGGGGACAGCGCGCCTCGGGCCGCCATCTTGCCCGGCGCCACACAGCATCCCCCGGCACCCCGGCCCAGCAATCCCGCTCCCGGGGCGGCTCCCTGCGGCCGGCCGGGGCCGGGGCAGCAGCCTGCGGGGCCCCCGGGGTCTCCGCCGGCGCTTCAAAGCGGTCTCTCGGCGGGGGCCGAGGCTCCCACCCCGCTCCCCCCCTCCGGCTCCTCCGCTGGGGCGTCCATCTTCCCGGGCTCTCCCGTGGCGCGGCCCCGGCCCTCCGCCTCCCGCCCTGCCGTCTCCTTGCGCGGGGGGCCCCGGCCGGGGGAAAAGCAACGGGGTAGAAACCCGCGGTGGTTCCGCGGGGGGCAGCTGCTGGGCGGGGGGGGCGGCGCCGGGGGAGGCCTGGGGGCCCCGGGGGAGGTTTCGGGGCCCCGGGGGATGCTTCGAAGCCCCGGGGGAGGCCGTGCGCATTCCGCCCCCGCGGAGCCGTCCTGGGGAGGGGACGGGGAGCAGGGTCAGCGCAGAAAGTGCAACAGTGCTGTTTGCTCTGGCGTCTAAAATGCAGTCGGGGCTGTAAAGCGTGTGAAATTACGCACTGGTCTCTTAAAGAGTGGCTAATTTATAGTAAATAGCGAGGGCTTTGTAAATGGCTTTATTATGTTGTTTCTTGTTAATTGTTGAGAAAATCCCCATTGTTGAGTGTGAATGGCTTTATGGGCTAACCCGGTCTCCGGTGCAATCCAGGGGCAGTAAATGGCCGCTCCGCTAATGCGGGCCCAGCGCAAAGCCGGCACCAGCCCCGGTGACCCTTGGGCGCCGGAGCCGGAGTGCGCGGTGGGGCCGGGCCGGGCCGGGGCCGCGAGGCCGGGGCGGGCAGCGGGGCCGGGGTGGGGGCGTGCGGAGGCAGCGCTGAAATGGACGCCCCACGGACAGCCCCTGCACCGCGGGCAGCGGCGGCGGCTTCGTCCCCTGGGAACGGGAAAGCGCCGGGACCCCGGCACGGGGGTGACACCCATCCACACCCCCACACACAGCCCCGCCGGCTACCCCGTGCAAGGGCCGAGCACGCCGCCCCCGCCGTGGCAGCGCACACGTGTAGAGGCCGCTCCCCGTCTTTGTTAGCGGGGCCGCGCTGCCCCCCTGCCCCGCCGGGCCCCGGGGTGCCCCCGCCCCGCCGAGGGGGCACCGCTCCCCGCCGAGGGGGCCGGGGTGTCCCGGCAGCGCCGCGCTCCAACGTATCCCGCGGCCTCCCTCGCCGCCGTCCCCCTCCGGCAAATAAAGAGGACCTAGCACCCCAGCCCCCACTCCCCCCGTCCCGGGGAAGGGGCGGACATGGGGCAGGGGCGGACATGGGGCAGGGGAACCGCGGTGACCTCCCCCAGCCTCGGCCCGGCGGCCCGCGGCGGCCAGAGGAAGCGGGAGGCCGGGGCTCCCCCGCGTTTCACCGAAACGCCTCCCGCGCGCACGTGCCTGCGTGTTATAAAATACAAATCGCGATGAAATGTAAATTCCACTCCAGAAACTTATATCGGGCTATTCTCTTTCCCGAAATCTACCCCCCCTCTGACTTCGCTATTAGGAGAAATCCCCCTGGGTTTAAAGCACTTGTTTCAGGGATTTCGGCACAGCCCACATCTGTCGGCTGCCCCTCGGCGGCTCGCCCCGCTGCCGGCGGAGGACGCCGCGGCTCGACCGGCGGGACCGAGCCGCCGAGGGGCCGCCGCAACCCCGGCCCGGCCCCTCGGAGCGCGGCCGTTTTTCCAAACCGTCTTTCGGGATTGAATTGCAAAACGTGTCGTATGCACGGCTCCCTCTTCCCCGGGACTTGGGCTCGCAGTGCTTTTCCAGGCTGGTTAGGAGTGTCGGAGCGGCTAGATAGGGCTGGACAGTCCATTTCCCTCAAAACAGGATGTTTCCATCAACCTGCGTTTGGTTTTCCCCGAAGAGCAGCGGAGAGTTTAGCCGGGAAAGACGTCCCGGCTAAACCCTCGCCTTCAGCTGCCGCTCGGGTCACTTCACATCTTCGTATTATATTTCATCCTGTCATTCCCCTTTCTCTACCTTTCCGGGCAAAACAAATAAACTAACAAACAAACAGAGCCTCGGAAAAGCCGCGCTGATGGCGAAGCTGCCGCGCCGCTGCCCGGGGCACGGCTCGGCCCGGGGACACCCTCCTCGGCCTCCCCGTTTAACTTCTTGTTACCCCCGGAGCACCCCACCCCCCTCCCGGCTCTCCCGGAGCCCCTCCCGCCGACCCGGGAGCGAGGCGTTTGCTGGGGCTTCCAGAGGCTTTTGTGCGCTGGTGGAGATGCGTGTGAACGGGGCCGCGAGTGTTAAAACCGCCACATAACCTGTGCGAACATATGTTTTATATTTACCCGCGGTGCTTTTGTATTCCCGGGATTCGGGGATAAACTGCCCCGGACCATAGCAAACCCAGAAATATTGCCTAGTAGACTGCATGAAAACAAGGGGTATAAAGGGGATCGCCCGCTTTTGGAAATTATAATTTCCGTTTACGTGGACGTGACAGTTTGCGGAAGGGTAAATAGCGATAACGTGCTATCCCGCGCGCAGCTTTCCGGACCGTTTGAGAAACTTCGCTGTGTCTGCCGGGGACGTTTGAAGTAGCGCATTATAACCAGAAGAAGGATTTTCAGGTTGTTTCCCGCTATGACATAATCATCCCCGTCAAAATCTGGCGAAGTCCGCCGGAGGGAAAAAGATGTTCGTGCTAAATGGGGTGGGAGAAGGCGAGGGAGAACGGCCTTTAATACGGTCTGTAAAATAACGTCAGATCTCCCCGGCTGTGATCTCGCAGGCTCGCTTACATTTTAGGGGAAGTTTATAAATGGTTACCTGGGGTTTACAAATTTTCCTAGTAAAATCTCATTAATTACATTATGATTTCGGTACCCTTCTCCCGTAAAGGAGCCTGTAAAATGTATTAATTCTACACAAGCCCTGCCATTCATCAAGCCCGGGAACATTTGTATTTCCCTATCTAACTGCGTAGGGGCCGATAACTAGCCAGGCTCTCCAGATAATCGCTGGTATCTCCCGTCCTCCACGCAGAGCACTTGGCGGTGTTTGTTCCGCCCCGGAAAAGCGAGTTTCTTACAGAGGCTTGAAAGTAGGTGAACTTTTTAAAACACACCTGAAAGTTGGGAATCTTTATACGTGTTTGCATTGCTCGTGGGGCAAAAAGGAGGACACCCGGCAGCAATTCCTCATCAGAGGACTTAAAAGAGGTTCCTGCCTTTCCCGAGGCCTTCCTCCCTCCCTCTCTCCCTCCTCCCTCCCTCTCTCTCTGTAAACACCAGCGCACAGATGCGGCGAGTCTTCCCGGGAAACCTCCAGCGCGGAGCCCGGCTCCCCGCCAGCGCCTGCTGTCCTGCGCTTGTTCCTCCCGTTTTCCGCAGGAGACGGATGACATCGGGTTTAGGAAAAAGCTCGGGAGGGTAACTGAGAGTTCAGCGGCTCCCGGCCCCAACACCGGCACAAATTCCAAGATCATTTTTGCGGCGCCTTCGTGCTCTGGGTTCACAAAACCTGCAAACCCAAGCCGCCTTCCAGGCAAAATTTACTGCGTGTATTTGGTTTAGCAACGTCGATGGCGTCTGATCATTTAGAAAGACGAACGACATAAACATCTGATAGTTTGTATTAGAATCAAGCACAGTGACAATTGCACAGAGCTGGTTTTAATTTTATTCCGAAGTGTTTACACATCGACATATGGTAAATTTGTCTTCACTGAGAAAGTTAAGAATCAATAGCGTTAATAGCTTTGCATAGACATGATAGCGATTAACATTTCTGCAACTCTACCCGCCCAAGGTTCCTGAAGATAAATGCTTGGGCGCTGAAAGAAAAAGGGTTTCCAATTGAAGATTAGCCGGCTGTACCCGCAAAGGTGCTTAGAGGTTGCCCGTAGTCACTGCGGGTTCAGCAGGACCCGCTCTGGCCCTACTGCCGGGTATAAAGGAGTAGCAGCGCCTCACTCTCCTTTTATCTTTATTATTTTGCAATGCTTTTGCTCTCCAGTACCTGCAAAGCTCACGCCTGAAAAAAACCAAACGGCTTCTTCCCGGCTAGGAGAGCTGGTCCGTGATCGGAGCCTGGAGCCTGGCTCTCCCTGACTCCGGCTGGGATGAGACAGCCTTTCCCGGAGCCTCTGTCGCTCCGGGGGAAGCGAGAAAAGCAAAGCTGCCCAACCCGCTCCCTCGTTCCCGGGGTCTATCCGGGTGCCGCAGACACCTTGGGGTGCTCCTTGGTTTTCCCAAGGGATGTCCGGCGACCTCCGGCCGTAGCAAGGCGAGGTGGCAAAACTCGGTCGTGCCGGGACATTTTCTGGAATCCAGGACGTGTTCCCAAAGAGATACTAAACCCACGTATTTACGTATATTTAAAACCCCTCTTACGCAGGAGTCATCGACATTTGCAAACGCTGCTAATGCAGCAACTTTTCCCAACATTGAAGGACTATTATTTTTAATTTTCAGGTGTTGCTTTAGGAAGATCATGAAATCACGTAGAACCTTGAAGGCTAACCCAATCTACAGATGTCTATGCACGTCTCTAAGTCAAACAGGTCAAATATTTTTTAAACACGCATTTACCAAGCAAAAAAAAAAAAAAAAAAAAAAAAAAGCATCTAAGCTGGAAACCTGTGGGGGCATAACAAAAGGAAAGAGGCCAGAAAGAAATATCCCACAGTGGATTACAAGGTTATGGGACAGGTCACTATAGGAAAGTTAAACAAAAAATGAAGGGTACATTATATAAACCTCACATAATTAAAAAACAGTTCCAATGTTGTAGTTATACCCTCACATATTTGTTGAGTTTGTTGATCGAGTGCCGGTGAATTTATTGGGAGTTTATTCTGTTACCATACCTTTATTTACCCGGCTTTTGATTTTTCACATAATTAGAAAACTGACCGCAGCCTTTAATGACTGTGTATTTAATGGAGACTATCATTGTTTTACACGGCGGAAAAATGTACAGAATGAGCTATTATAGGAGGGGACGTAGGCAGACAAGAAATAAACCCAGCCTTATTGAGAGAGGACTCTAAGACGGTAATATATTAAATATTGCAGCGATCGATTTCAATACCCTGAGTGGACACGGGAATAAAAATTCACCCCCAAGATGAAATGATTGGGAATTCTTTGTTGGGAGGAAAAAAAAAGGCGATCTTTTTTTTTTTGTTTTGTTTTGTCCAGATCCTTTTTGTTCACGTTCGAAGAGGGCCAAGCAAGCATCTTTCAAGCTCTCGGGTCCCGGTTTGGGATATAACCCTAAAGGTTAGCCGCATCTCAATGGCGTTTCTCCGCGGTAAAAAGACGGGTCTTTGTCCGAACAGAGCCGGATTAAATATCAAGCCCGGCTCCGGTGCGCGGGACAGGGGCAGCCCCCCCGGCAGCGGCCCCGTGGGGTGGCGGCCACCCGCGGCAGGGCCGCGCACCGGGGCGCCGGGCCGGGGGCTGCGGGCTTCTCCCGCGCCGGGAGCCCGGGACGGGTCGGGCCGGGCCGGCCCGGGCAGGGCGGCGGGGGCCGGCTCACGCCTCGGCCGCCGGCGGGGGGGCGCGCCCCGGTGCCGGTGCGGGAAGGGAGCGGCACCGGACCGGCCCCCGGCAGCCCCTTTGTGGCCAGGCCAATTAAAGCGGCACACAAAGCTGCGCCCCCGCCGCCCTCCGCTCCCACCGCCGCCCCCAGCCCCCTCTTCCCTCCCTTCCCCGCGCCCTCCCGCCCCCCGCCCCGGCCTTTCTCGGCTTTAATTAATAATTAAAAGGAGGAATGAAAATTAAAGAGGAGGCAGAGGAGGGGACGAGGCGCTTCCGCGCCGGCGGGAGCCCTCCTGGGCGCTGGGGAAGGGGGCGAAGGTGGTCAGGCGTCGTGCCGGCCTGCCGGGCTGGGGTCCCCCCATCCTCCGGCCCATCTCCCTCCTCCTCCTCCTCCCCGGGGGTGCTGGGGCGGCCGCCCTGCACAAGGCTGTTGGCGATGGCCGGGGCTGAGGCTCGGCAGGGCATCGGCCGGGGGCTCGGGTTTGCTCCGCTCCCGCTCGGCTGCAGGGGAGAGGAATTACAGCCCAGAAAATGTGAACCTGTTGACTGCCACGTCCCGAGTGAAAGAGCCGGTAGTCTTTTACATTCCCAAACCTATGAAGTTGGGATGCCATCGCTGGGCCCCTGGATTCACCTGTCACTGCGATCACTGCCCCTGAGCACTGACAAATATTCACAATAAAAGAGTGAAAGGGTCTCTTAAGGTTCACTGATTTGTGTGTAGAACTTTGGAAAACTGCAAACAAGCGAGAAAAATTGTCCATTCTTGTGAAGGGAAATACAAGTTTGCACTTAACCGTTGGGCGACAAAACCCAAGGACTGGCCAAAGAGCCGGTGACACACACTGTAATCTCCATAACAATTTCATTTCCTCTCTTCCCTCTCTCCCTCTTTACTAGTTAGCAAAGGGTAAAATCCAGGGGTTTAATCCGGAGGAAGGCTTCCCATTTATTCCCACTGCAGGGAGAAGGGGATATTGAGAAAAGCCAACAGATCCCGAACAAAATGGAGCGGGAAGTCCTCGGGCTCGGCGCCGGCAGCGGCGGGCTGGCAGCATCCAGCTAGCGGACATGCTAGAGTCGGAGCGAAATAGAAACTGCCGCTATTAAATTTCCTTTTAAGTGTGCCTTTGGATTAATTGTACACGGAATCCAGTAATTAAGGCCCTTCTCTTCAGAGAAAACCTTTTCGGTTTCGTATTCCAGCGTCGGGCGTGATTGCTGCGTGCTCGAGAAAAAAAAAAGGGGACGAGTTTTTCCTTTGAGCGCAAAAAGTTGCTGCCACATAAATGGTTTAGTAAAAAGGCGACATTAAATTGTAGAGTATTAGTAATAATCACCGAGGGATCTGTTTTATACCGTCTCAGGCCTCAGAATCTGCTGTTCCCGTCTTGCTGGGACTAGGGAAAAGCGCTTCCCGATTAAATTCTACATTAATAGAACTTGGCAACCGGCAACAAAAACCTTGCTTAAGTGAAATGAAGAGACAAAAGGCACTTTAAATGCTGAGGTTGGGGGCTGGGGAGCTTATGCCACTAATTTTAAATGAAGACGACGTTCATGCTTTGCAACCGGTGGAGAGAGGGATAGCACTAATTCCGCTCCGTGGGCTCGCTGCTAGGCTCCGGGCAGGGCTGGCCGCCCTCCGCCCCCTCCCGCGCCTCCCCGGGACGCTCCGGTTGTGTCCGACACCCGGGAGATCCCCCAAACCAACCCCCGCGGCTGGGGCTGCCTCCCCCTGGCCGGACCGGGCGGCTGAGGGAGCCCCCGGGGCCGGCGTGGTGGGGGTGGGTGGGTGCGTGCGTGTGTCCCCATGCACTGCCCAGGAGAAACCTCCGAAACGGGGCGTTTCCACGACCTGCTCCGGGGAAGGTTGTTTCTCCCCTTCCTTGAGACGCGGGTGTCGTTTCCCACGGGGACACGCGACCTGAGAAGCCCCCTTCCCGATGCCCGCGAGCTCTGTGCTGTGCCGCGGGACACACACACACACACACACACACACACACACACACGACATCTCCCACGCGTGTCCGCGGGCCGTGGCAGCGGGGCGGCCGGCGGCGGGGCGGCGGGCAGGAGCCCCCTCCAGCGGGGTCTGCGCGGAGCGGGGCCGCAGCCCCTGCCCGGGGCCGGCTCGGGGCGCGGAAATAGAAATGTAACATCCCTCCAGACAAATTAATTTTTGACGGATTTATGGCACGGTTTGCTTTCAAGATATTCATTGGCTCCTCCGAGCTGTAATAAAGTCCAGCGTGCAGAAATATAAACACGCAGCGTCTGCTCGGCGGAAGCCCTCGAACAGTATCTGCCAGCGAAAGATCAAGACACTTTGTGCATTTTCCACAGATAATGCCCATATTCCGAATGAGTGATCAGAGAACTCCGGTATTGTTAAGTAAAATGAGAGGAAGGCG
The DNA here is from genome assembly GCF_949628215.1 of Phalacrocorax aristotelis. Classification (NCBI taxonomy): domain Eukaryota; kingdom Metazoa; phylum Chordata; class Aves; order Suliformes; family Phalacrocoracidae; genus Phalacrocorax; species Phalacrocorax aristotelis. The sequence continues at coordinate 20,987,385 of NC_134277.1, forward strand.
AGTGACGTGGGAGTCGAACAATGGCATTTCTGAATCAGTTTGGTTGATTGACATTTGGGGGCTTCATGACCCGAGGGAATAGGACTCATTACCGTGAATACACCAAAACATCAACCGAGATTAGAACTCTGGATCTTTCAAAAATCCTATTTCATTCTAAATTATAGTGGGAAAACACCAATCCTAAGAAAAAAGAAAAGAGAGAGGGAAGAAATTACTCCTTTATGCTCCTTTAATTGCTCAAAGCCCCCAAAAGAGAGGAGGAAATAGCGTGAAGATCTTCGGCGGCATTTAAGAGGAGAAAATTAACTTTACAAACTACAAATCTTGCTGCAAACAGACCACTGACCACGAGGAAAGTACATTTCCACGAAGAAAGTACATTTCTGGGACCTGCGGATCTTGCGCCGAGCTGAGGTGGGAACAGGCGCACGGCGCAGGAATAACTTAATAAGGCTATCTGACAGATTGATATGAATAACTAATTAGATATTATCCCATTTTCCTTTGCCACGCATTTTATATCCCAAATCCTCAGGAAAAGGACAAGTAAACGTCGGGGGGGGGGGGGGGGAAGGAAAATAAAAGAGTGAGGAAAACCGTGCCCAAAGCAGCCTGGAGAGTCAGGACAGGCAATCGCGAGGTGACACTGGATTCTGTGTGGAACATCGGCTGGCTCTGAACAAAGACCATCTATCACAAAATTGGGAGCCAAAACTCTTGTGGGGCGGTGGGCAGAGGGGGACAAAGCCCCCGGGAGCCGGTGCCCCTGCTCCCCCCGCGGAGCAGCCCCGGCCGGGGCCAGCGGCCGCCCCTGGCCGCCCATCTCCGAAACTGTCGCCGGGTCCTGGGAAGGAAAACACGGTCTCCGGCTCCAGCCCAGGGCCAGTGGGCTTTAAATATAGTTGTATTCGCTCCCTTCCTGCCTTTGGGAAATAAGTGCACAGGGGGCTCCTCATACACTGTGAAGCGCTTCGCCGGTGACATTAGGAATGTGGCTGCGAGGAAGGGTGGCCGTGTTATCAAATTTTCGATCAGTTATCAAAGCCGGGGATTGCTTCGGAGGCATTGCTTTGCACAATAGCAACAAGGAGGGTTTTATTTATTCGGCGACCAGGAATACAAACGATGAGGACCCTGGCAACCTTGCCAAATAAATTTAGTGCTTTCGGGTTAAAACACGGACAGGCAAACAAACCCGATGATTATCTAAATGTTCAATTACACATTTACTAATACGGCCGGTGACTCGAAGCCTCCGCATATCCAGATACCATCTTCATATGGAGACATCTTGGTTTTAATTAGCGATCGCTTTATTCTCATTATTTGTCGGAAAAATGGGGCTCACGTCACATTAAAATTAAGATTATTTTAATTTATTTAGGGTCTTAAGCAAAAATAGGTCTAATTATGTTTCCAATTACGGGGGAGAGGCAATTTAACTCGTCGGAGAGTTTGAACAAAGGCACGCCGCCCGGTACCGCGCCGTGCCGAGCGCGGCGGAGGGAAGGGGCCACCGGCTTCTCCCCCGCCCCCCTCAGGTACCCTCCGCGGGAGGAGCGGGACAAAGCGGCCCGCGGCCCCGCACCTCCCGCCCGCGGCGCCCCGCGGCCCCGACCGAGCCCCGCGTACCGCCGGTACCGGCAACCGCCCGGCAGCCCATCCCCGGGCACGGCGGGGAGAACCCGCCCGTCGCTCCCGGGAGCGGGGAGGACGGCGGGGGCCGCACACTCCCGCTCCGCCGGGAGGCGGCGGCCCCGGCCCCGCACCTGCGCGGGGGCCCCGCAGAAGCGCCCCCCCCGGGGGGGCAGCGCCCCCCGCCGCCTGGGGAACAAAGGCGGCGGCGCGGGGGACGCCCGCTCGGCCGCGGCGGCGGGTGCCGGGGGAGGCGAGGCCGGCGGCGGAGGGGCCGCCCCGCCGCCGCTGCCGCCGCCGCCGCCGCCGCGGCCCCCGCCCGCCGCTGGCGGCGCCAAACGCGGGCCGGCAGCGCCCCCTGCGGGGCGGCGGCGGCGCTGCAGCGCCTGGGCGGCGGCACCGCCCCTTAAAGGGGCCGGAGCTCTTAAGGTGGAACGGCGGGGGAGTGGCGGCAGCGGTGCTGCCGCCGAGCCCGTCCTGAAACACCGTCGATGCTGCCGCCGCCCTCGTCCTCGACCCCCCGCCCTCCCGTGAAGGCGTCGCTGGTTTTGCGGTGCATGTCAGTGAAGCACGGAGTGCTCCCACGGAGTGATTTTCCACGCGGGAGCTGCGAACCGGGTGGATTAGTCGGGGGCAGCGCTGCGGGGGTAACCCCCACCCGCGGCGGCAGCGGGGGCATTCCCAGAGGAGATGCCGGTGGGGCTGCCCGGGTGGAACCGACCCCTCCGACGGCCGCTGCGCCGCTAACGGGGCCCGAGCCTCTGCCCTCACGATCCCCGGCGCCACCCCGCTCGCTCCCGGGGTACAGACAGTCTTGCCGCCCACGCACCCTCTCCAGGGACCAGCACCGTGTTCGTGCACCCCCGGGAGCACTGGCCCCGGGTGGCGGGTGGAAGGGAAAAAAGGGGGAAAGAGGGGAAAAAAGTGGTGCTGCTCCAGGGCCGAGGCGAGCCGTGCCCGCCGCTCCGCACGGCGCGCAGCCGGGAGCCCTCCGAGCTCCTGCCATCCGCGGGCAGCTTTAGCCAGGGTTCCGGCCGTCTGCTGGGGCAGATGCTCCCCACGGCCCCGCGTTGCCCCCCGCGCACACGGACATGCGGCAGCGCCGTTTCGGGGGAGGCACGGCGAGGGAGCTCCCAGGCAAGCTCTTGGCGCGGCGCATCCTCCCCCTGCCTTGCGCCACTCGTCCCTGGGGCAAACCGAATAAAGTTAATTAAGAAAAAAAAAAAGGGCGAGGGGACAATCTCCCCCCCCCCCCCAGTATTTTGCAGCTGCCCGAGAAGGGCCCTGCGGCCCCGTCCCGCCCCCCCCGGGACCGCGGGGGATGGCGGTGCCGCCGTGCGCGCTGATCCGCCGTTTCTTGCCCACCCGTCAGCCTCACCCAGTAATGATTTTATTCTGGCTCTTGGGGTTAGCGAACGGGAGCGGGGACAGCGCGGGGGGGGCCTCCCGGGGAAGCGCCGGTGCTGAGCCCCCCGGGACTGCAGCACGCAGGGGGCCGGGGTCGGCGGCGGGGCCGGGGGAGCCGCGCAGCCCGGCGGGGCGGACGGACCCCGGCGAACCTCCGCATCTGCACCGCTTTTACCTTCAGAAACGGAGCCGCGGGGGCAGACGCGGGAGCTGGGCATGCCTCTCGCTTGCGCGAGGGCGCGACCGTTATTCTGAAAATTCAGGGCGGAATTTCTCATGTTTCTAGACGGGGGATTATTTATTTTTTTAAATTTCTGCGCGGGGGTGGTTAGAAACTAACGAAGAAAAATCTGCATTACAGCTACTCTACACAGGCCATTACACACGACGGTTTCCATCTCGTGTTATTAAGCGGTGGTTTGCGAGCGGCGGGGCCGCCCCACCGCGCAGAGCCGCGCAGCGCCCGGTGGTTTGCAAGCTCCGAGCCTCCACCGAGCCGGCCCAAATAACAGTGCAAATGTTTTCAAAATCACACCCGTTTTCTGCTCCCCCCACTCCCCCCCTCCCCGCCCCGCGCAGCAGAGCTGGATGACCGCGGCGCTACGCGGCTCTGCGCGGCGCTGCGCGGCGCCGTCCTCGTCCTGCTCCGCCGGCTCTTCTAGGTGAAATAGCCCATCAAAGCTCTGAAACAAGTCGAGGAAGGCAGGACGCATTGCCGCCTTGTTTTTTCTTGCCCGCTTGAAGTTTCTACGGAGTAGCTAAGAAATTAGGGCTGGTTCTTTCCCGACCAGGGAAGATCCCCGAAATTTGGCATTTATGTATTTACCTTGCTGGTAAATATATACAGCTTTCATGGGCTGGAAGCTTAGAAAAAATCTGCTCCCTGCCAAATTACCCAAGAGACACAAATGCTGGATGGGGGAGGTAGGGTTTCACCCAGGGGTTCGTGCACAAGAGAATTCAAAGCAGTACACGGCGATTTTTTTATTAATCTAATGTTTGAGGGGAAAGCTGTAAAATCCTGAGGTTCGCTGTGCCAAGGGAAAGCAACAATCCCATCGACTTCAGCGGACCGTGTCACAATAAGCTATAATAACCGCGATTAAAGCAGCAGCAGCAAATCAGGTACCTTATCTCCCCTTTTTATCTAAGGCATCAGAATATTCTGTCGTCCCTTGACAAAGGAGCCCTCAGCCAAAGCATTTTGTTCCCCTTGCCAGAATGAAACACACTTTCCTCCCCAAAGTAAACATAACGCATGTGACTAAAACTCTGGCAGGGCCAACAGCGGGGAATTTAACTTTTAAAGAAACCGATCTCTGTCCGTGATTGATGCCGTGTCGCTCTGACAACAGAGAGTGTGTAGCTAATTGCCTCTATAAACGAAAAAGATATTGCCCTCATTTTATCAAACACATTCTTTGTCCGGGGCTAAAACAAGTGTCACAGTAAATGAACATGACTGTAGAGATTGATAGTTTCCCAGCAATGAAATCTGAATAAGAACCCCACGTTGGCAACCAGTGTCTGGTTTAAACTGGGGAGGAGGTTTGCATTCCTTTTCAGGAGCAGTTTCCCTTCCAAGGACCCACCTATGGGCGATCACCTGGGCGCTGCTGGTCGGGGTAAGCCACAGCTCCTGGCACCAGGACCTCGAAGGACCTCCTGGAGGCCCCTTGGACCCCTCCAGCCCTGGGGACCTCTCTGGCCCTCGGAACTTCTCTGGGTGGAGCTCAGGCCACGGCTGCCCAGGCAGGCTGGTCTGCGGGGTGCAGCAATCCCGCCCGCCCCCGCAAGGCGTCACGGAGAAGGCACTGCAGGAGGTTTCCTTTGGGTTTCACTGAAGTAGAGGGTCATCCTGCGTTGTGGTTTTGTTTTGTTTTGTTTTGTTTTTAAGAGGGACTTCCTTCAGATGTTTTCTCTCGGTTCTCCAAGACTAATTTTTTTTCTTGATATCTTGAAGGCCAGCAGCCTTCAGTATTAAGAAGAAAAAGGGAAAGCTTTACAGCAATATTTATTCGAACAGGTAACAGCAAGTTCTGTGTGAGCACCTAGCAGAATAAAATTTCATCTTCAGCCAACACCAAAATGTGGCTTCTGAGATCGCCCTCTCACAACTGCTCAGTTTACATTTTTTACTCCCATCCTTTCCCTTACAAGACATTCCCTCGACTTTATATCCAGGCAGGGTAACGATGCCCTGTCGCACTCTCCGTTTTTTTCAAAGGGATATCGAAATTTTGAAGAGCATGGAGAAGAGACCCTCCCCTCCCACGCTTATATTTTGAGCCCCCAAAGCGCCGTACAAGATTCTCTTGGAGCGTATCCTTTCTTAAGGGACTGGATTAGAACATGAAATACCCTCCAGAGAGGAAATGTGAGCTGTGGAAGGTCTCTTTAAGCTAGTGGGGAAAGGCACAGCCTGAACAAATAGATGGAAACTGGAGCCAAACAAATTCACCAGTAAAGGAAAGCACTCCTTAGTAAGACACTGCCCAGGGAAGTGGCTAATTTACCTAATTTGCTGCTTTTAAGCCTTCCTGGAAATTATGCTTTTATTAGGCACAAGTTCTTGGACACAACACTGGGTGAAGTGGATGAGATCTAATGGCCAGTGATAACCAAACTGTGTCTGCTTTGTCTGGACTTCATGTTTTGCTAGATTCACAGAATCTAATGCTGTGATTCACAGCTTCTTCTTCTGCTTAGCCCAAACTCAGTGACACTGGTCAAGAGAGTTGTGAAGATCTTGAAGCGCAGGCACCTTCCCCTGAGGCTGCTGTTAAGGAGTTTTTAATTTTCCTTCAGTTTATCTAGAGTTGTTTTTGACAAAGTACCTCCGGAGTAAAGCATCTTTGGGTAATTACTTATGCTTCAGGTCTAAACTCTCAAATCCATTCCCTGGTCTTTTTTTCTCTAAGATTTTGCCCCTTACTCCATGGAATAACAATCACATTCTCAGTGCTGATATTTTCCCTGCTGAACCTGCCTTACAGATAGCATGAACAGTGCAGTTATGCCTATTAGTCACAGTGCTCGGCCCTGGTGTTAGACTAATTTGGAAAGACTTCCTGCATAGCAAGAAACAGCAGGATTTGATCATAGTCAGAGATCCATTACAACGTGCAGTAAGGCTCTTGAAGGAGCCCATATCACCTGGGACATTTAAAAAACTGTGCTCCATAAGGCACGAGTAAAAAAATACCACAGAGAAACACTGCATTCAAAGGAAGACAGATCGCTCGATCTGCTATGATGTTTTCCATCACTGAATTCTAGGACAGTGATTTGATTAAACAGTAATAATAAAAAAATCTGACAAAACAGGGAGAGAATGGACAGCGAATATTGAATCTTTAACCACACTATTTTGTTGAATATTAAATTAATGTTCCCACATGATGTCCAGGCATCCATCCTGATCTCCCTGGAGTCAATGGTGACATTTCTATTGCCTTCCCTTGGAAGAGGGCTATTTATCTGAGGGCATCTTGATCAGAATAAACACAAGGAAATAGATTGTGCTTGAAAATATTTTGAACTTCCTTTTGCCTGATTTGAACAATTGCTTTGGTCCTAGGTTATTAAATCTTGACTTTACCCCAAGAGAGGTTGCTGTTGTATTACTATCCCCTTCCCTTTGCTGCGGGGATAATCAAACATTTCAATAGCTTTCTCTTGACTGTGAGACTATAGTTAGTTTTAACCCTTTTTCAGCCTAGTCAAACAAAAATGTTAATGAAAACATCTTCAGACAGCACTTAGTCAATCTAAATATCAATTAGACTTCTTTAAAAAAGAGTGCTCTATCAACAGTTAAAAAGCAGATATTTTACAGAAAGGGAAATATATTGATACACTCTGTACTGAAGAGAAAATCACCTTGTACTAGAGCTAGGCAAATATACAGATTTTTGATGACATCTGCTGTTTTAAAATGGTACCCTAGAACTCACAGCTCACATCTCGGGCTCACAGCAACTGACATATTCTAAATTTTTAACAAAATAAAACGTGCTGGTCTTTGAATGAGTGCTATGGGAAAAAAGCACATATCTTCTGGTTTATAGTAGATAGCCTTTTTGCTGCTTTCTTGTAGCCCCCCCCTTTTTTTGTCCCCCATGGAAACATCCCCACAATAAGATTCACAAGTGTTTACATGAACGTCTAACTCTATTAGCTGCAAAGGGGGAGAGCTATAAACTTACCCGGTTATTCTTTGGTTTTAACTAAGGTAGCTGTCACTCAATTTTTCCCTTGGTTCCCAAACAAAAATAAGTAGTACTGGGAAAATGTGGCTGGTTTCCCAACTGCCTTTTCGTAGGGTTAAGAAGTATGCAAGGTATGAGCCCCGTTATATTATGTGACCTCTTAGGTATTAACAACATGCATTTTTAGTCTTATTTAAGCAGACAAGTTACAAATAAATACAGACCAACACAACAAACTCAGAGCAAAAATTTACCATCTGCTTCTCAGTATAAAAACCTTCCCCAATGAGTGGTTAATTTGCTTTCCTCATTCAGCAGCATAACTCAGCCGGACAATTAGAGGCCCTGGTATTTTAATAAACTTTCCAGGGGGCGGAGGATGCAGGGAAGGGTTAAGCCTCCCCCCAGCCCCTTCCGCGGGGGTGCAGAGAAGGAGCCCGGCCTTTTCCTAAGGAGAGAGGGGTGCGAAGGGACAGCCCGCTGGCTGAGTCGGCTGTTTGGTCAGGGGAAAAAGCTTTGTTTGGTGTTACTTTGTGTATTAATGAACCATGCCTTAAGGGAAGGGCCTACAAGAGATTTGGGAGTTTCCCGGGCGGGTGGGGGTCTCCCCCGGCTGCGAGGGATCCCGGCGCTCCGGGGGGGTGCTCGGGTGCTCCGGGGGGATCCTCGGGTGCTCCGGGGGGATGGTCCGGGGGGATGCCGATATCCCCGCGTCCAGCTCCCGGGGGCACGCGGGCACAAAGCAGGCGGGGACGCGGTCCTGCAGCCGTCCTTCGGGAGCACAAGTTGTCCCATCAGGACAGGGTTTCCCTCCCCAGCCCAGGCTCCTTACGAGCCCGTCCGGCGGCAACCCCGGCCCGGCGCTCCCGGCCCCTGCTCAGCCCCCCGCAGGGCGGCCTGGGGGGGTTGGGGGGGCTGTCACCCCGCCGCGGGGCAGCCCACCCCGGCTCTTACAGCAGGGACTTCGTGCCTTTGCGGTGGCGGGTACCGTTTTGCCGGGACGGAGCCGCCCACGCGTGGGAGCGGGGCGGGCGGCGCGGGTGCCCTCGTCTCGCTTCCTGCGGAAAACCGGGCTCGAACCGCAACCGCCGCCTTCAAAGGCCGGGGGGCTGCGGCGGCTCGGGGGCACCTCCTGCGCGGAGCCACATGCGGCGGGGCCACGCCGTCCGTTTGACCCACGGGCTTAAAAATACACAAGCGGGGACTTTCCGTCCCACCCGCGTCCGTCCCGGAGCAGCCGGGGTTTCCTAAGTTGATTTCTTGGGCGCTGTTGTTTGGCTTTCCCGCAGGAGGTGGTGCGGGTCCAACCCGGGCTCCCCTACCCCAACCGACCCCACCCGCGGGTGGGTGCCCTCTCCTTGCCCTTGCTCTTTACTGTAACATGCGGACCCTCCCCAAGTCCACCCTCCTGCCCTTCCACGCATCCAGCGCTGTGAATGCTGCAACTGAATCAGTAATACCTGGTTCAGGTATTCCCCAGGAATTTTAAAAAATCTCCATTTGGGGAACTAAGGATGATAGAAAACCGGGAGTTACCTATCCCCAACCGATTTCCCCTCCGGAGTTAATGACAGTGAAACGTATTTAATGCTGAGTCTTAATGAGATAAATATTTCCTTAAAAAACAACCTCATTCATTACACAAACCTGATTAATGCTTTATGTCTGTGGCTGTTTATTGACTACCAAATCAAGCCTTGTGGAAAAAAAAAAACCCACCCAAATCTTAATAATATATGATTGTGCAATTAAACAATGTTTTATAATCTGTTCACAAAAGGGACTAAATTAAAACTGCACAAGCAGCCATATGCCAGCATCCCAACTCTTCAGTACCTTTCTTTGTAGGCTGGGTTTTCTAAAGGTGAAAACAATCTCTCTCTTCCCCCCAGTACGGAATTCCCAGCGACAGCAGCAGCATTCCTCGTTAGCAGGATCTGAAACCTGAACCTTCAGCCAGGCACCACAGCTTGAATTACAGGACTAACTGCGCTGGTCCCATCCAGGATAATAGAGTTATTTTGGGTGTGGAGAATGGGTTCTGGGGGTCACACTGGGAGCGGTGGGGCGCACAGAGCACCCCTCTGCTCCCGCTTTCACGTCACTGCCTGCCTTCAGCCTCCTGGGCAGGGGGTGCTACAGCTGCTGCTATAGTAGGATCTTGGCCTGGCCTTCGGTTGAAATGTGCACGCTCAGTTATTTTTGGTGTGCCGCCACCATTTTTGTTGAGAATGTGACTGAAAGGAATGTTTGGAGCTTTGTGTCCTGGCCAAAGCATAGCACAAAGTCACGGGACGGAGAAAAGGCTCTTTTCTGGTGCTGGGTCTTTCCTCTTGCCAAATATCAAAAATCTTTTGAAAGCAAGTTGAAGGTATTATAAATTCCCTCATATGTTCCAAAAGTATTTTGTAAAGGAAAGTGTTCTGCAGCACGAATACTAGGGTAACCACTTACTTAATTTACCAATATTTTCATTCAGTTGTGTAAATTCCAAGCCACCACTGGCAAGGCATTAATCATTTGCACTCTCCACCCTAATTTTAAAATTGTTAATACTTCTGTCATGACAAAGGACTGATTTTATTATTGTTGTCTGTGTCTACATGTGAAAATTTACCACTAGACGGATTTTTTTGCAGAGAAGTACATAGGGAAGACTGTTTCTATGCTCTCTTTGCAAGAGGTCTACTTATCCCTGTCAGATTTCTGCAGGCCACTGCTGATTTTACTAAAACCGAAACGCTTACTTTGACTTTGCATTGTGCATTATTTTAACAGCAGAAGATGGCATATAAACACCTTTTATCTACTTTCCCTCCTACTGGGCTTGTAACATCAAAGATCATCCCATTCATCTTTTTTTCAAGGCGGGCTGTAAGTTTTCATCTGACAGGGTTGTTGAAAATCAAACTGACTATACTTGATCACAGTGGGATCTGCATGAAAATCCATCTGCAAGTTGAGCTGTAATACTTACCTGTCTAGGTCAATTTGAGAACAACAAGAATGATAAGCACACAAAGCTGAAACAGTGTTGTTTCACAGTAGGACTGTTCCACTGCCAATATAGCAGAAAAGGCTGATTTAAGTAAATGTGGAGCTGCATGCAAAGCCACATGATTTTATCCCAGAGGTTATTAGACGCAATTCATTGGGGTAATTTGTCTTTCCACTTGCCCTGACTTTGAATGCCATATTGCCTGGGGATTATCCCAGCTGAAGAAGGAGGATTAAGGTATGTGAAGGAATGTAGTGGAAGCATCAGTAGCGGTTTCCTGTTGAACAGGGGAAGAGAAAAAACATCCATGCGTATGCCTTGGTGTCGTGGGAGAAAAAATGCTGGTCTCCACTGGGGCTCAAGCTGTCACTGGAAAGCTTATGGGTGCAGGGCACAGCCACAGCTGGCACAAGCTGGAGGGTCAGCTCTGCCTACTGTAGGGGAGCCCTGGGAGGCCGTGGATTGTTGTTGGTGTAGTTTTGGCATTGCTAAGCAAAACAGACCCAGCAGAAGATCATATATTTATTTATTCCTTGTTATTCTATCAATTATGTAATTCATACACGCAGAAAAGTGGAAAAATGAGAAAAATCCTCTCCCGTTTCAAAATGAAATGACAGTATGCTATGATGTTCTGCCACTTTTGTGCAGTCTCATATATCAAATAACCTAACTATATTAATCAGATAAGTAGGCAAAACACTTCCCCCCCCCGAGACTTAGCCTTGCTTTAAAAAAAGAAAAGTTTATTTTGACATAGATATACTGGGTCTGCATGGACATGAGTAACCCTAAAGAAGCTACTTCTATGAGCAAATCTTGGACATCACATATTTATCTGGAAATTCAGTCATTAGCTGTGCATGTTCCTGTAATTTGAGCAAGTTCACCAGATATATGCGTGTTTATATGTGTATTCGTGGTTGAGCTAGTAATACTGCCTATAACTGAAGCTTTCTGACTCTTTCCATTATGTGGCCATGCTTATAACTCAGCCAAACTTTAACTACTGGGACTGAAACTTTCCAAAGAAATATTGAGCCTGAGGCAGAACCTGCAATGGAAAGTTTAAACTAAAAGAATTCAAATTTGTCTAAGAACAAGAGTGAGAAAATTGCTTTGTTTGGCTCATGTTAACAAAATTTAAAAAAAAAATCCCAAACCTTACAGAAAAGCTGTAGTGTTTTCTGTAACGGTGTCATGATCCAATATTTGGGGGAACAATTTGGAAAGACACTTCTAGCTGCCCCTGGGAAAGCATGTGGGAGTTTGGTCAAGCCATGATCCTCAGGGCAGTCACAGTTTGAGTGTGTTGCTTTTCTGTTCAAGTCTCCCAAGGATTTGATGTGACTGGAGCCCTTGTTTCTCCCAACCTGGGAGGCTGCCGTGGGGCTGAGCATCCCAGAGGGGCCGGTGCCGGCGTGGCACCCTAGAGCATCCCACGCTTTTGGGCCGGGCAGGCTGTGTTGAGTGGGGCTGTGCGGCATTGCCTAGCCTTTCCACGAAGGAAATTTCTATTAGGAAATTATGTACAAAAATAAGCAGAGGTTGTGAAGTCAAGTGCTCAGGAACTAGGAAATGCCAGAGTGACGTTTCCTGTGTCGTCTTCCCTCTTTGTCCTGCTTTGTGTAGCCGTTATGATGCAACTTTTGAGTGCTCAAACTGTTTTTACAGCTTTGTCCTTAAAGGCGTTTCTTTTCCTGTGATAACAAATAATAATTATTTTTTAATTGTTTAGTAGTAATAGCCTGATGGCTGTGCATATTACAGGGTAAAAAATTATTTTTTCTCTTAAGCAAAGTGGATTTTTAAATGAAATTTCGATGCTATTCAAACTAAGTGTCCTGTGACCCTGATGGAGATAGACGTCTGTAAATGAATTGGATCTGTCAGAGCTGTTGTCTCCCTTCCTTGTCTTTTGTTTGCTGCTGTCTTGTCGTTTTTGACCATTTTTGGTCCTTATCTTAATGTCGTGGCAAGAAGATCAGTATTCAGCAAAACAAAAAAAAAAAACGCTGGCTAAAACGGAGCAGTTCACATTGCCCTAAAGAGGAAGGAAGGATGCCTCTTCCTGCCTAACCGACGGCATGTTCTGAAAGGCGTTACTTATTGCTCTGCTTTCCCCTGCCTGTTTCCTGGAGAAGGTGGAAGGCAAAATGATAAACGTCCTTGGCTGAAGCTTGCACAAATTAGGTTACAGAGACAAATTACTTCCCAGATCTTCTTATTGTACATCCTTGGCAGGTTTTGCCTAAAATTAAAAATAGGTATTCTGTGTATTCTTGCTCCATTACTGCCTGCAAATACATAAACAAAACATATCAAAGCAGAATAGACTCTAATTGTGTCAGATACAAGTTGTACTTTCTTCCAAAAAGAAAGAAGCCTGAGTAAGGAAGATACAACAGCAGTAAAGTTCCTGCTTGCATACCCACTCAAATCTGACACTTCTGTAAATGCCTTCTAGCATTTAAAAAGCAAATTTTTACAACACTGTCCACAGAAAGCAGTGAGCTTTTTGGGAACACAATAGATAAAAGCTTCATTGGTTAATATAAAACCAGAGATCAGCTGAATGCCATAGAAGACCAGGTTCTAGACATCTGCTTGTGGAAGGCAAACTAAATGTGTTATGTCCCACCTGAAGTTTAATAAAATTTAAAAGCAACTGCAGAAATTACAGTGCAGTTGTGACTTGCAGGGGTGTGGGCAGCCTTCTCCCCTGTCGCTGATGCCAGCCTGCCACCCTGGCCCTGCAGGGAGGGGATGCTGCTCTGCTGGAGGGGGCGGCTGGGCACTGGCAGGGCTCATGGATCCTTCCCCGGTGCCCTAGCCCCTGGCCAGCCACACGCTGACAGCTCTGGGGGATCTGAGCATGCCAGAGCTGCTCCTTGGGTGCCATGAGTCCTCTCCTGTCAGGGGAAATAAGATGCTTCTGGTATTCTATCAAACTCCCTTTAACACCTCTCTGGAAGAGTTGCTGTTGTTGGTTTTTTTTTTAGTATTGGATTTTTCCAGTCTTTCACTGAATCTGCATACCTTTCGTTAATATATTACAAGGTATTATGCACCAGCTTTTTGTATCAGCAGACACAGATTGTTTAGTTCCCCAGTCAGTAAAATTCCATTTGAAGAAATGTGCTCCTGGGATTTTACCCCCTGATTTCTCTCTGGGTTGCCCAGACCCACTGCCTTCCCTGCAGGATGGGCACCCCTCCCTGCCCCCACCGCTCATCTCCATCCTGGTGCCTCAAGCTCTCTTCCACCTCCTGGCATCATGTGGCCCTGGAGTCACTGAAACAGGTCTCTTTCCTCTCACACACCTGTAGAGAGGTGAGACACTGTGTCTGAAAATCAAGCTGGGGTTTGTGGGGTTAAAAGTAGTCCCACTGGGAGACAGACAGATAGCTGAGCCCTGACTCATTAATTGTAATTAGCTAAAGGTATCTTCCTAGCGTAGTCCTGTTGTTCTTGGATAAGAACTGTGAGCATAAAGCCAGTAGGGTGATTACTCTTCATTCCTTTCACAAACCACCTTATAACATACTTACTTTATATTATACTATTTATAATGTGATCATATGATTACCTTAAGCTTTTGGCACATGTACATCAGGTTCCCTCTCTATATCACCACAGATGCGGCCCTGTGGGCTGAACCACAGCATTACGGATTTCATCAACATGTCTGTAACAGTCTCAAGCTCCTTTTCATGCTTCAGCAGCTCTGCTGTTACATATTTTCAGAAGTGTCATACACAACCAGAAAGCGGTGATTTCCAGATGGTATTTTTCAGTCCTTGAAATTAATCTCTATGAACTCCAGGCAATTACTCTGTTGATGCTATATTTGAACTGGGGTCTCCTTTGATAGATATTTTTGTGCAAAAGAAGTAGCCAGGATCCCAGGTCAGTCTTGTCCCATGTAGGGAGACCAGAGGGAGCCTGTGTACACTTGTGTCTTGCAAACAGCAGTCACATTTTCCTTTTGTTTTCTGTTGAGCTGCGATGGTTTTATTCGTCTGGTTTGTGAATCCATCTCCATGGATGTCCTGAGAGGCTGTGCTTGATAAGGAGTTGCTACGGGCTGTTGTGAGCCTGTGTACACTGAATTCCTTACTGAATAAATGTAAATGAGAGGATTTGAGGACTTCCACAACAATTGAGCTCTCCAGTTCTGTAGCAACCCTCATTTAATCGTGAGAAACTCATCAAAGAGCACCTACCAGCCTCACCAGTTTCGGATCTCACCAGGAGATTTTGGGGCATTGCAAACTCCCGCAGATTGAGGGTGGATCTGAAAATGTGAACAAAACACGGCTCAGAAACTGTTCCTTTGTTTTACTCATCAGCTTTTCTTCTTCCTTTGTCTAGATAATTTGTTTCTTAAATGACAAGATGATGCTGTCGGTTCTGATAATGTGTTCAAAGCTTTTGTAGATGTGGTGTCTTCTGTGCAGATAGCTTGTGGTTTTGCCAGTATCTTTTTGTTTTGTATGTTTTCTGGTGGTGGTCTGAAACTCTTGGCCTGTCCTCACTGACTATACGCTTGGGACGCAGCTCCTTACAGGCTGCTATTTGTTTCTTGAGGTTTAAGCCTTTAAAAGCTTAAAAATTGGGGCCAGTCTTAATGTGCCTTATGAACTATGTGAAGGCTTCTTCAGTTCTCAGAAACAACATTTTGAACTGAACTAAAAATTAATCTAATTCACTAAATCTCTTTAGTTCTTTAATTTAAAAAACTCTAGATCCTTCAGTACCTCTCAGTTGTGCTTGATTTGTTCCAGGTTGAGAAGGCACTCTGAAGGACTGAAGAAATCCAAATATGCGGTTTATTTCCTTGGTTCTTTGCTCCCATCATTACCTGAGACTATGCAAATTAAACCTGCTGAAATGTCTTGCTCCTAATATATTGTTGTTTGTACGTTTGTTTTATGTTTGACCAGCCTGTGCATTATGTCTCATGCAGCCAATGCATGTTTTTATGTCTCTTTTGGGCTTTTGAGGATGTGCAGGTGGAGTTGTCCAGGGTTAGGCATGTTGTCCAGTCAGGCTAACCTACAGAATATCACTCAGCTTCACTGTTACCTGATATTCAGGGATTTCAAGCTGGGAACTGCCTGCCAGGAATACTCCTTAGTTTAAGCGCAATCTGATGTTGCACTTGATCATATCTTGGTAAGTTCCCCTTTATCCTGGAGGATGCACTGGTGCAGTGTTACCACAGCTGTGCTAATTGTTTCCTTTCACTGCCTTCCACCAAGACTTCTGTTAAGTCAATCCCTAACTTGTACCAGCCAGGCTGCCTCACCACTTTTCACCTCTATTGCTGTCAGAGGCTTTGAGATGCTGTCTCCACTGTCTGATTTTTCACTAGCTGCACCTCCTGCTCAGCCTTACTGATGGCTTCTGTGCACAGCTCATTCCTTGGTTCAGCCTGTAACATACTTCTGCTGAATGGCAATCTTGTTCTGGCAGAAGAACATGGATCTTGCCAGGTTCAGAAGCAGCTGGATTCCCACTGTTGCCTGCAGTAGGTGCTCAGCAATAGCCATTATTTTAATTTGTGCAGTCCACACTTGCTTTCCTTCCAGCCTGTCGGTTTGTCCAAGAACTGGAGTGATTTCAGATCTCTGAGCCATCACTGTGATGCACTGGGTACCGATGTCCTCAAGCCCAAAGGTGCTCGTGCAGCTCTTTGCATGGATCATACTAGCAGTTCCTGGTGGTGGCTCTCGTCTGCCAGCAGCTTTATTCCCTTGCATATCATTTCCCTCTGGACAGTCTGTGCCTAGTGCTGTTGCCTGCTTAGCGTGGCCTGCGGACATCACCTGGCCTGGGACCCAGTGGGGAAAAAGTTTCTTTTATCCACTGTAGGTTGAAGCTTCTGGACCACTGCCCTCTCTAGTGGGTAATTGCTCCACTAGCCACTATTTCTTCAAGTGCATAAAGGTTTGACAAAGGAGCCCTCCTCTGGCAGAGGATTAACAGTTAATGTCCCAAAAAAGAAACCTCACTTCTATTTTTACACTTCTAGTTCTCCAGCAGTAAGCTGGACCAGGACCTCTGGCTATAGAAAGTGGGCAGTTTCCAGAGGCACTAAACTTCTGAAGACTTGCAAAATGGTCATGTATTTGCTGCCTGCTTTGCCTATGCCAAGACACAGGAAGACCAGGCTGGTTTCTCTTTCTGAGGGAGAGCACACAGGCTCAGCTCGGTGGAGGGCAGCAGCCCCTGGCAGCAGCCATGCTGCTCCCCGCTCCTCTCTGCTGGGTGGCATTGGCAGCAGCAAGCCCAGATCCGGGCTCTTCTGGCTGGTCCGGTCAGCTCTGCCCCTTTCCAGTAGCCTCTTGTTGCAGCAGGATCCTTGCTCAGCTGAGCTGGGCCCCTTACTCCCAGAGGGCAGACTGAGTTGTCACCGAGCACCAAGCTGGCTGTGTCCTGCTCCATGCACTGCCCCAGACCCCTACCCTTGTCTGGCAGGGCTGATGCAGACCCCTCGGCACACTGGGCTCTCCTCCGCTGGGGTGTCCTGCCACCCTGTGGGGTGCGCGGCCAAGCCCCCTCCTCCCAGCCCCTCTCTGCCCCCTGGTACAGCCCAGGGGTGCTGCTTGTTGCTGCCTATCTGCCATTCTTTGGTTCTTTGTCATCTGGCAGGGGCCAACCCTCCGTTTGTCGCTGGCTACCTCAGAGGGACGCTGGTGGGTGCTAAATCGTCTGAAGCTGCTAAAAAGCAGCTGGGTGGATATTTTAAACAGAACAGTCATTGCATCTGTAAATCTGTAAAAACAAATGCCAAGACAAACCTTCAGTGAGTTTATAGACTTTTTTTGTGTTTCCAGCCCTTCAGCTCCAGTTCTTCAGGATCTGAAGAGGGGGTGCTGGCGGTACAGGCATTTGTGCCCTCACACAGTCTTCAGCCAACAGTCCAAAAACATATCTTTAAAATTCCATTTCTTTTCCAGTTTGGGTGACTCCTCTTCCTCCTTGTGATTAAGAGAACATAGTTATTGTCTTTTCTGGGTGAGATGGAATGCAACCTGTGCATCAGTGGATGGCTTTGTGCTACTCCATCCACTGCTGACCTTCCTGGATAAACTGGGAGCGTGGCTGTTTTGAGAGTCTGCGTTACTCCAGGTCACATCACCGTGTTGAAAGGCATGTACCCAATCTGCTGATCAATAGCAGAGAAAAGGGAGGCTTGTCCTCTTCTAGATCACAAAAGCTTTTCAATATTTTCCCCACAGCTCAGGGCTCCCAAAATATTATTCTTCCCTGTACCCACTTTTGTTCAGCTTTCCAGAACTTTTTGCCTTAACTATCACTTCAAGTCTATTCAACATGATTTATTTACTGTCAAATCCTGTTAATTCCTAGAGGGGGATTATTTCTTTGTTTCATGACTAATAAACGTGTTAAATTGTGTTTTTATCCAGTGAAGAAATGACAAATACGGTCAGAGCCTTTGTTAGCTTCCAGGTGGTAAAGAGCTTGCAGAAGGAGCAGAGAGGGCAGCATAAGGGCTTCCCTTCCTTCTGCTGTTGGCTTTTTCTCCCACTGGCCAGCCAGAAGGTGGTAGGACCTTGCTCTCCCCATTTCATTGACATGGTTAACATCTGTGAAGGGGTTGGAGGTAAATGCCAGGAAGGAAGGAGAGCTATTTAAGCTAACAGGCGGCATTGGGTTAGGTGGGATATAAACTGCCAATGAATAAATTTCTGGTTGAAATTAGAAGAAGGTTTCCTGCCATTAGAAGAGCACAGTTTTGGAGGCTTGATGGTGCTTCCTGAGGTTATGTGACATGGTGTGTTCTGTAATCAGGAATGCTGATTAATTTAAACTGTATCTTCATTCTTGACTTTTAGTTACAGTCTAAGAACCATGTTTTCAGGAGTTTGCAGATTTAATAGGCTGCCTGTTTTGATGTCAGAATAACAGTTTTTACTATTAGGATAATAGTAAAGGAAGGCCAGGTATTTTTATGTTTTGTCTGTTTTTCCACTCACATGTAATTATGGCAATAAATCTGGCATACGACATGGGTATAAATATTAAGTGCATTTTATACCTTTGTAATATTTAGTGTGATAATTACTTTGAAACTTGAAGCTGTTTTCCAGCATGGATAAGAGGCTGAAGTATGACTCCCAGAAGTGAAGAGCTGGGGTTTTGCTGGTAGACTGCTGAAAAAGGAGATGCAGAGCCTCTGCAGGTTGAGAGATCCCCCTCTGTGCTCCTCTCTTTCTCTTTAAGGTGGGAAGATGTCAGATGTCTGATGTCTGAAACTGGTTTCTGCAGGTAGGCTGAAGACAGTTGACCATGAATTATAACTTGTATGGTGGGAGCCCTGTAACTCCTACACTGGATCCACTTAAATGCTTGGATATGTTAAGCTAATAAAGTTGCAGGCTGCTGCTGAAATCCATCCCAGAGTCTGTCTTCAATAACCTCCTTGTAGTGATTAATGACAGCAAGGCTGTTGCTGTTTGCAGTGAAGGATTTGCTTGTATCTGTCTGCATTTGCAGATAGTGAAGTTTCAGATAACAGATTATAGTTCCTGTGGTTCTTTGCTGCCTAGAACATGGCACAGAAATTTTACACCCCTGTAAATTGTTGTCAAATGCTGCTATTCTGGTTTAGTAATCCACATGTTCACTTTGGATAGCTGTAACTGAATAGTTACAGTACAATGTTGGGAGGAGGATTGGGACCCATTGCTTCCAGCAGTGTTGCTGTATCACTGGTTCAGACAGCTTTTCCCCTTCCAGTTCTGGGTGGATGTATACTGGAATATTTCTAGAGATGCTGGCAGCCCAGGAAAGAATACTTAGGATGATGATGACTAGCAATTTGCCATCAATGCCTTGCTTTATTTACAAAACATCTGTTCTTCATAAGTCCTCCTCTTCTTTCCCTTTTCCATTGTGCTTATGCCCATGACGTTAAAAAAATTATCGATTTGTTTTCTTAAAAAAAAAATGACATGAAAGTTGCTCAGGTATAAGTAAAATAAACTGTAGGAATCATTACACTATCAAATGTTTTCTTTGTAAGTACCAATAACATTTCTCTAATTGTATTTCAATAACTGTGGTTTGAATATTCTGCAGTTCTTGGTGGGATGAAGAGAGAGAAAAGCAAAAAGAAATTCAAGTAATCAAAAGATCTGATTCCCCAAGACCATGTCTTGGCTATTGCCAAGGCTCCTGGTGCCTTGAGGATGTGCTGTTTCTCATGGTCAAACCTCAGACAAAGAAATGGCCGTGCTGGACTTCCCTTCTCCCATCTTCCTGCTAAAGCTGAAAATGTTTTTAAGATTTCTTCACTGCTTTCTGCAACAGCCTCAGGCACTAGTTAGATCTCTCAATTAGAAGTATAGCATAATGTTAAATGTTTTGACTGTCAGAAAACATCTCTGCCATTTATAGTATGGCTGTGAGGTCTAACATACATGTACATATATTTGCAAATCGAAAGTGTCTTTCTGTTTGGTTTGGTACCAGTCACAGTGCATGTAAGTACTGCAGGTTTGATGTGTATAGCCACAGGGCTTTTTGTTTACTTTGTTAAAGAAAATATCTCCTATTAGACTCAGGTGAGTGATCAAAAAAAATTATGCAGATTTCTGCAAACAGATTTCACCCACCTGACTTGGAGTGTTCAAACACTACTTGTATTACTGATATTTTCTTCATGAAACTAAATAGAATAAAATATAGAACTATATTTCTAGTTTTGTGTTACATTTATAGATATTTTTTGCATTGTATCCTTCACTTTGGATCCTTCCAGAGCTCTTCCCATTGAAATTAATCTGAATGTTTCCTTGCTGGGGGAAGGCAAGGAGAGGCAGAAGAGCAATGGGGAAATTCCCATTCATTGGTTCTGCAGTGCTGATGGAGCTGAATGAAATCTTTCCACTCATTCAGCTTCTATGGCCTAATATTCACCATCTTGTGACTCCCTGGCTTGTGCCCATGGCACACTGAATTCCCAGATGGTCTCCGCATTGAAATGCTAGCCAGGCCTGGGGCTGTTCAGCTTCCAAGACTAGGCAAAACTGGGTGCATTGAGTCTAGTGTGGCGAAAGGCCAACCTGCACCTAACCATGTAATAATTTACAAATACGTATGAATCCTTCATATGCTGGAAGATATTTTTCATTCAGTGTACATATATATGTCCCATTAAACTGAGTAACAGTTACGCGTGTTCAGAGAGGAGAATAACTTCTGTGTTTTCTGTCTTACAAGGCATATGCTGTTGCGATATATATTTTTAATTGATTAAGAGGTGGGAACAGTAACAGTGTATCTGATCCAAGTTTTTAGCAAAAGACTCTTTATTGGCCTTCATACTGTAAAACATTATTCTAGGCATGATCCCAAAGGCATTTTTAATCATCAGGCTAGATGAAAAGAATATACATTCTAAGTATCCTGGAAGTACTAGTAATTTAAATTACAAGTTTATCTTGTTAACATTTTGTTTGGTGGGCAATAAGCCACAATTCAGAAATGTTAAACAAAATCCTGTCTTTTTAATAAAAATATGTTTCAGAGCTTTGGAAGCTTTTTCCTTCTCAGTCCTTTGCTGTTTGCATGGTAGGCTCTCAAATACTTGTCAGAAATACTCCCCTTGTTACTAGCAGAAGAATGGTCCTCACACCCTGAGTTTGGGGTGGCTGTGGTACCACAGGTTATTTTCTGGCACAGGCCCATGCTTGTCCATGCCATGAGGATGCTGAGACCTATCAACTCGTCCTAGGCATTATATGATCAAAAATGATGCTCATATCAAAAGCACATGGACAGTAACTTTTCTGGTATTTTCAAGGCAAGTAAGTGGCTGGATTTGCAGCTTTAACTCATGCTCACAGGTAGCCGTGGGGTTTCCTTGTATGTGTAATTTATCTGCTTGGGACTGTAGCCCTCAGTTAGCACTTATCCTGCACCCACAGCCAGAGCATGCCCTTGGCAGTGCTTTCTTGAAAGGTGATCTCTTGAATTCCCCCCGTCATTGTATTTTTACGTTTTAAATAATGCTCAAATACTTTAATACTAGAGGCCAATGTAAACATTTATATATACTTAAATAACCTAAATGAGTGGGCATGGTCTATAGACTTTTCTAAAAAAAAAAACAAACCCACCTTCCTTTCCTTTGCAAATGATTTATAGTATGAGATTCTATCATTATTTTCATAAGCTCGTACCATACAAAAGTGTAGCATGGACTATCTCAGAGCTATTGAAATAGGTGGTGAAAACCATAAAGTTAGGAAAGTACACAATTGTACGATAATTATTCATATGTCTGCTTTGAAATAAGAATATGCCATGTAAAAGTTAAGTTTTATGAGCAGACGTGTTAGCATGACCTCTTATTGAGGTCTCCTGTTAGTTTCTACTAGGAGACTCAGTTCTCAATTGTTTATAATGCTGCCATCTGTTATCTGCTTAGACTGAAATTTCCCTTAGCATGAACTTGGGTTGTGCTTTATTAGTTTGGAAAACTTCAGCGAGAATGGTTCATCCGGTAGGGGGAAACAGCTTTAGCCATGTTAAAACTCCTTTTTTTAATGATATACGAGCTTCTTGCTTTGGAACATCCCCTTATCTTCCTGATAAGGGGATGGGGAAGGAGGGTCTTGGAGCAGGATTTTTATCTCATTCTGAAACTGAAAACCTGGTCAAACGTGGTTTATAAAACAAAGCCGTTGTGCGCAAATGCCTTGTAGAAATACTGTAGGCTGTAGTCGCTATACTTCTAACAGAAATCCCATGCATGAAGAGCATCTCGAGCCAATGATAGCTCACATGTATGATTAGAAACCATGTTTCTGACAGCAGAGAAGGGTGATGGTGAGCCCCAGCTTTGGAGGGTGCGCGCCTAGGGCAACCTTGCATGGTGGTGCCATTCCCAAGCAGGATGGAGTTTGATGGGACAAGCACAGTCCTGCCTGTGTAATCATCTTGTCAAGGGCAGTTGGCGGGAAATGCTGAGCATTTCAGAGAGATCACCTTATCACATTCAGTAGCAGCATTATGATCCCAAAGGCTGCCACTGTGCCTTAATATGCCAAGACTTCCCATCACACATTTCAGTGGTCTTGCTCCTGATCTCTTCCCAGGGCAGCTAGGGAGCATAGACAGGACACCATTGCTCTGTTTTGAGCCTCTCTTAGGGGATAAGCTTAAAATTTCAGCTTCCTCCAATCGCTCTCCCTTAGCTGCATTTGTGTGTGTACCTGTGTGTGTTTCTATTTACCAAGAATCAATTGCTGCTGTCTGACATGTATCTGCCCCTGTAATTCTTGCTGTGCCCTGAGTGGTGGGCTAAAAGAGATGCCTGAGCAGACCAGATGTAGTGAAGATTTGCCATGTTGCTAAGGAAGGTCTGCAGTTTTCAGTAAACTGAACTGTGAGTATTGAAAGCAGAATTGCAGTTTCCTATCTTTTGTAATTTTTTTCTCCTGTCGCGTTATTTGTCTTGTTTGATCCTAAAAATAAAAGGATTTAGTCTTTAACCATTTACACATGAAAGCTGAGAGCTATCATTTAAATATTTTCGCCAACAAGGGACATTTGATACTCTCTGAGAGACTGCCAAGTGAAGAAAAATGTTATAAAGAGAGAAGAGGAAGGAGATTGTATAAATTTTGGAATAGCAAGTATTTGATTTATTTTCCCTTTTCCTTTCTCTGTGGGTTCAGTCAGTTATCTTGGTGGGTGAAATAGTACAAGTGAAATCAACTTTTTGATTACAAAATCTCATTGCGAAACTGAATTTGCTTGGGCTGGGCAGGCACTGCAGGCTGAACCTATTATCCTTGCTTAGCTTTGGTTTTCGGTGTATCTATTCTGGCTGGAGGCTTGAACTAGACAGTAATTCCAGCTTTTGAGGGAAATATCTTTATGAAGCAATCTACAGTGTTTACTGGAGATTTTCTACCCCATACCTAAAGCTTTGTGCATGACTTAAAAATAAATATTATGTTGAGCAATGAAATGTGCAATGTGCAATGAAATTATTGAAGTGAGGAACATATTGACTGAAATTAATAGTTTCAGTCAGGGTTCAATGAAGTTAACCCAAACACTCCTTACTAGGGGACAGTAACCAGAGAGACCCCCAAACAAAAGCCTAATATATCCCTGGGAATGGACATAACATTGGTCCAAATCCTCTCCCTGATGAGGAAGAGAAATGCAAAGGAGAGACTTTTCTTAACGTTTGGATAGGGAAATACATGCAAGTTGCCCAAGGTTCTCCAGCCAGGGATGGTGAGAGCCTGGCCTGGATGCCTGTGCCCCAGCCCCAGAGGTGTGATGTTTGCTAAAAGCAGAGAGTACAGTTCTGAGAATTGACGTGAGGCACCGGAAGTGAAGATCTGGCCAAAAAACTCTTCATTTTTTGAGAAAACCAGAAATAGGCATCTGTGAAAGGAGGGACTCCTGGAGGGCAGCTCAGACTGTGACTTGTTCTGGGCTGAAGACCGGAGAGCAGTGGGGAAGCTAATAACCATTTGTCTGACGTGAACTTTGAATTATGCAGACACATAGAAAACCCAAGGAATGATGCAGACTCAGAGAGATAGAAGATAGTCTTTAGCTGAAAATATCTGCAAGGTATTTACCAGAAGTGTAGCTATATAATAGAGCTTGTAGAGTCCTACTAATCTGTATAGCCTTTAACCTGTACAGCCTGGTAAGGAAGTGTATTTCGCACAGTCTAGCAATTGGGCAGCAAGTCTTTAACAGACAGTGAAGGTGGCTGTGGTTAAGGTGCACCTACTTTCATGTAGATGCATTCTTGCACATCAGTAAGTCAACAAAGATTCATATTTAAAGAAAATTTAAAGATAATGACTGTAAATAGGGATTTTGCTGAAATAGCCATTTAAAAATGATGTTGCATGAGAATTATTCTTTTATGAATATTATTAAGATGCAGTTATTTCATTTATGCATCATGTTACCTTAGGTTAATTGGTATTTATTTCAAAAGAAGGATTCACTGAGATAATATTATAATTACGTAGTCAATTGTACTGGCTATGCTAGGACTGATTGTATTGAATATCAATATAAGAATTGTGACAAGAATGACTACAAAATTTAAAGAAAAAAAGAAATGTATAAGAAATGAATTGCTGTTGTGAAAATGTAGAATTGCATTTCTTCAAGCTCATCTGTAAAATTCAGAATTTTCAGTCCAGCACTGGACTTCATCAAGGAAAATTGTTGTTTTTATGTATATTATTTAAAATCTTATATAAGCAGCAGTTCTTAGTGATATGAGGATTTTTTTCTTACTTTCAGTTACTTTATTCTTTTAGGAGACCTAAATTTTTAGTGTTTATTTTGTTTATATATGTGATATGCATTGGAAAGAAATTAAATCTCATTATAAGATTTTCTTCAGCTAATAGCCCCCTAAACCAGTCTCAAATTCTGTTTTTTTTTTCCAGTTTTGCAGCAGGGGAGTATTTAGATTCTGTGTATTTTTTTAGTGGTGGAGCAGAAGAACATCTAAGAACAAAGCTCCTCTTTTATCTGCATTTTGCTTCTTATCCACAATATTTGATTCATGTCACGGTGAATCAAATCTGCTCCTAGCCAAGAGGTATGCAATCAGTTAGCAGGGATGAAACGGAGTGATATTCCTGAAATGTCCCTTTACTTCTGCCCTAAAACCTAATCCCGTGTGCTCCCATTGTGTTTCTAAATAAGTTTGAACCTGGAACTTTTTTCCTTGTAACCTGGCTATTAGACTCTTTTTCCGTTGGCACAAGACAGAAAACTTGGTTTGCCCAGCTCAGGGCCCCATTTATACAGACCAATTTACTGTGCCAGAAGTTACATTAAAGCAGCATACTGCCCTAGCTGTTTTAGAACAGGATTCTGTAACATGGTAAACTTTCCTACATAAACATTTACCTATGCAGAATTTATGCCTCTACATTTTTGCTTTTTTAAAAAATAAAAATCACATTTTTCATTCTTGAAGTGGTGAAGACAACTTTCATATATATACTACTACATTGCCTTTTCCTGTTTCCAGAGAAAAAAATATTGTCTACTATGAAGGCTAACTCTTTCCTTTAGATTTACAGCATTATCTGCACACCTACTCCGCTGAAAAGGATGAAGAGGCAGGATTCAAAGAAATGGACACTGCTGGGCTTACCAGCCCAGAAAAAAAAAAAAAAAAAAAAGAAAGAAGGAAAGCAGTCTCAACATACTTTATTTCCCACTCAATGATGATAAACATAACACATATTGGCTCTTCTAATGACCCTATCTATACTGTCATATGTGGGTATCTGGTACTCCAACACGATTGCACCACAGTCTGTAAGCAATCTTTGCAACTTCACAGCGTTTTGGATATAGATGGAGAGCAGCGTACATGTTGACTTAAAATATTGCAGTAAGTGAGAAGCTAGTCTTTAGGGCAGGGCTTTAGAAAGCTTTTCCTCAGAATGATATGTTCACGAGTAACTGGGTATGTGCACTGAGGAAGTGGAGCTACTGAAGCCTTATTATGAGGTATAAACAGGAAAATTTTCGGGGAAAAAAAAAAGACTTGGATATCTAGAAGAATTGCATTCTGATTCATAGATGTGTTTGATTGTGTGATAACTTGGAAATTGCTACGCAAAGAAAGTTGTTGAAATACTGTTGTTGAGATGTTTATAATGAAAATGGATATGTTCCATACATATCAAACCAGGACTGATGCTGGACACACTAAGTCATTGGGAGGCCTTTCTACCTTTCATTTACTTTGTCCTGCAAGTCATCACCCAACCTGTGAAAACCAGGAAGGTTTGTCTTTATTTGATATTAATACATGCTAACATCCTTTAATTGATGTAATTGCATAATAATAGTACTTTTTCCCCTTTATGATGTTTTGACTGTAGATAATGTTGGGAAATACCCTGGGGAATGCCTCTAGTGCCCAGGTGGGCTCAGCGTGTTGGTCCTCAGGCTGCCGCTGGTCCAGTGCTGTGGCCCCAGGAAGCACTCTGTGGGTTTCGGCAGGAGTCCTGGCCGCAGCGTGACTGCGTTAGTGCGATGAGGGCTGCCTCTTCACAGGCAAATGGCTGTCCTGGGTACAGTGCTCAGGAGATGCAGCTCTGCTGCTTCAGTGCTCACAGCTAACTTGGTTGGAGTGAGCTTAAATCTCTCTGCGCCAGGCTCCACCACAGGGCATGGAGTGGCCTTGAAAAGCCTTGGGATAATTATGTTTTGCTTTAGAAGTCTTGCCCCACTGAACTCCATGGCAAAACAGCAGTTGACTTCACAGGGATAAAACCTGTCTCTTATTCTTGCTAGATTTGGACTAGAAATCTCAGCTTCCACTAAAGCTAATGGAAGTCACATGCACGTTCCAGGAGGAGAGCAGATCTCTTTCATCTCTTGAGTACCATGCTCCTCTGTGGCACTTCCAAGGCTGCATCAGTTATCACAGGTCCGTTTATTTTAATGATGCAGCAGGAGTGTCCTAACTTCCTATGAAGGTACTTTGTTGTAATTATCTTGTATGTCTAGGGGCACCACAAGGGGTTACATTTATTTTACTGCCAAAGAACTGTTGTTTCAGCTGCAGTTCTATGAAGAAACAATCACATCTCCAGCAGTTTGTTAGATTAATCACAGGTGTGTAATCCCAGCACATACCCTAGAGGGTATATCCTTTGACCCGTTTCCTTTTTTAAAGGGGAAACTCTGAATTAATATCAGTTGCATTGCTTATCAGCGGTCACATTGGGTTTCTGCAGGACACTGCAAAAAACAAACTAAAAGCTTCTATGACCTTTATTTTACTTGTGTATAAAAAAGTATTGTAATTTAACAAACCTGAAATGCTCATTGGCAAAATCCCCTGGAAAACTGAAAGTTAATGATAAGAGTTTGGATGCAGAACTAGTTCAGGAACTAAGTAAAGCTTGTAGAAGGGAAGAATTTATTTGCTCTTAGCACTTAGCCACGCTTCAGGGTTTTATTCGAATGGCATTGAAATAATTAGCTCATCAACTCATTATTTATTACTTCACAGTAGGCAATAGGTGAAGATCAGTGATCTTCAGCAATTGATTGGTCATCGTACAGGTTTAAAATAGGATCACCTTTGATTTTATGATAATAATTGTTCCTTCAGGATAACAGTAGCATCAAGATGCACTGCTTTCCAGCTTCATTCAATGCTTTGTGTTACCACCAATACCAAGTGCATTAAGAGTGTTTAGAGACAAAATGGAAGGTTTTCTGGACTATAAAAGATTTTTCATTTCAATCATATAACCATCTAATGTAGAAACAAGTAAATATCCAAGAACCAGACATTTTATAAGCTATAGTATGTTTAGAAGCCTCATCTGGGGAAAATTCAATGAGTATATGAGAAAGAATATGCATTTGCCTTTATTAAAAGTTGAATTCTTACGATAAAATAGCCTTAGGAATAGAATCTCTGTAGGGGAATGGATTTCTGTACATTAAAAATAAATACATCTAATGATTCATAGAAACATATGAACTGTTTTACCCAGGAGTATATTTTAAAGTAATTTTGGCTGCTTAGTCCTCTGTTCTTTTTGGAAATGAGATTTTTGTTTTACCTGAAGCAGTGAACACGCTGGGTTGGTATCAGTGTCTACCACAGCACTCCAGAGACATGTGTGCACTGTGAGAAAGTGGGATGAAATATTAGGGCTTCAGAATAACTGTATTTGTATTTCTGAACTTCCATGTTGAGCCCTATCCTGAAAGAAATTCAGACCCAAGAAAAATCATTGCTGAAGGATCGTTCCATACCAAGACTCAGCTCCACACCAAAATGTAGCACTATGTGAATCAGAGAATCTGCACCCGAATAGGTATTAATTAAGGTGATGAATGCAAATGATGAATGACTACTGGCATGGATTTTGCAAGGGCTTGTGCAGGAATGCAGCTCTTCCCAAGCACAAAGGCCTGTGGATTGCTAAGTCCACGGTGGTGGTGCAGATGTGAAGCATTTGTAAAGCAGTAAGGAAGTTTGGGGAAAACACCATTCTGGAAGGGCTTAAACCCAAATTTTCTTGCTGTCTGTATTCTTTGCTCATGCTATCCTGGAAGTCTAGAGTGACTCTTGGATATTTAGGAGTTGGTCTTAACGTAAGTCTTTTGTATGCCCTGAGGATCTGTTCAATATGCACAGTACACCCTTAGTTTCCCAAGTTATCACTAAGCACAGAAAAATCAAGCTTGCTATTGTTTTAGCAGGAGTCTCTCTAGGAAAGGAGTGGTCTAGTTGGTCTTGCAGAACAAGGCATAGATGCATTCTTCAAGATATTTATATGAAATTCATCCAGTGGGAATTCAGATTCCTTCTGGGATTTCTTTCTTGGACAGGGTATTGCAAGTAATAACCTTTAACTGCTATTAATAATCTATTAACTCCTTTGATGGCTCTAGCGAACACAGCTGTGTGACAGGAAATATTGTTTTGGGAGAATGGACGTACAGAGTCCACCCTGAAAAAGATATTTGTGGGAAGAAGAGCAGGGATTTAAAAAAAATGTGCCTTGCCTCAGCTGAGTATTTGTTTCTCATATTATTGTGCTTTATAATAGCATCAGCTTCAAAACCCAATTAACACTTTTATGAACACAATATGACTGGTGAAACAATTAATGTTTTTGGTAAAGACAAGGTTGTTTTCTGCTAGGGCAAATTCCTACGAAGGCTTTCTTGAAACAAGCACTACTTGAAACTTAATTGAAAATGACAACTCATAATTCTGCAAAAAAAAAACCCCAAAAATGGACATTATTTTTTTGCTGCAAGGTTTTCTTCAGCATCACTGTGATTAAGCCAGTGACAAATGCCTGCTCTGCTTCCTACATGAGGCTGCTCTGTTGCAGTAATAAAAGATTAATCAGAGAAAATGACTAATACTGGAAACATAATACTTAATTTTTCA
This sequence comes from Phalacrocorax aristotelis, assembly GCF_949628215.1. NCBI lineage: Eukaryota > Metazoa > Chordata > Aves > Suliformes > Phalacrocoracidae > Phalacrocorax > Phalacrocorax aristotelis. The sequence goes on from NC_134277.1 coordinate 21,016,618, forward strand.
GGCACTGCTAACTCGTTAAATGTCGCCTGCAATGATCCAATCTACTAGCAACCACTGTGTTGCAAGAGGAGCAAGAAACTCTGTTCCTATTGAATCATTTCATACACTGGTATCTTTGCTTTGAGACTTGCTGAAAGAGTGCTAACAGTAAGAAGGAAGCATATTAACTTTATAAAAAAAGAATAAGCCTCCCACTTTGATTGCTTCCATTGAATGTTTAGCGATGTAAGTTCTACCAAAGGGCCATATAAGAACTGAATAAATCCTTCAGAATTTCTCTGCACAGTGATACAGGTACACAGGACTTGTACCAGATGTTTCTTTTGCGAAATCCTGGGAGTACTTTCACTCTGTTTAAGTCTTGGCAGGAGAAAGTCATAGCAATTGCCACAGCCAGGCTGTGGAATAAATTTATTAGTATTTACAGACAGAAGAAGCTGAATGATCGTAAATCCTACTCCAGTGGGGCATTTTATATTGTTATTCTTATTTGAATTTTAAATTGTGAAACGATAACAATTTTACTGAAATCAAAGGGGAAAACCTGCAGTGATTTTAATTAAGCAAAATTTCATCCAAGGTCCCTATACAAAGTATTTTTTTTTAACAAGAACCTTATATGTTGAATCCTTCACAAGGCCATGGTATAGAGAAAGCCCCTCTCCTCCTGTTTTGTATATGTTTAATTAAAGCTGATGGTTCTTCTGAATGGGCAGGTAGAGCCATTCCATTTAGAAGGAATTAGATTCCTTAAAACCAGATGGAATGATGGGAAATGCATGCAAAGACTGGGCCAGATATGCCTTATTTACATATATACTTATGTGTACTTTACATAAACCTTATTACCACTCCCTGACAATCTCACTTGACCTAGGCAGACAACTTGTGGAGTACTTACTGTGGCCAACATTAGTATTACTGGTAGACCATGGCCTTCTGTAGCAAAGCTAGCACTAAAAACTGGATCTCAGGGGTTAAACCCAGTGCACTGTAGGCAACCCTTTCTCTGATTTTCAAGGACAGCCCAATACTAGAACATATTAATGCAATAAATCTCTCTCTTTTTTTTTTTAATTTAAAACCCACCAGCTGTAAGAAATACTGTTAAGATTTAAAGTTTTGAAATTCCACGAAACCACCTTCTGACACCCCATACCCCTGCGTTTTGCAGGCGACACCCCCTTGCTCAGCACACAGCTTTCACGCCGCCAGAAAGGGCGAGGAGCAGGGAGAGGCGGCACAGTGCGGGCAGGGAGGCTGAGAAGCTGCACATGGCCGTCTCCCCGTGGGCAGCCTGCCTAGCAGGTCCCACCCGGCACGCTGCTTGGAGCAGGGGGAATCGGGAGGATGCGGCTGGAGACCCCTTGGCTGATTGATGCTGGCTGGAGGCTGGCCTGGCCAGGTGCCAGCGCCTCCACCACTTTGAAAGACTTCTTTGAACCACATCTGTTTTTTCCAGCAACTGAGGACAAGTCAGTGCTAATCCAAGGACTAGTCCTGCAAACTGTGAAGAAGCTCAGATTTGTTTGCTGATAGGGTTCTGATTTTTATTTTTTTAGAGGATTTCTTCATCTTAGCTGTATGCTCCAGCATGTGATGCATATCAATTTCAGAATAAGGACTGTGATTCTTGTGTATTTAGTGAGTGCTGTTATATTCTGTTGGTGCTTCTCTAAGCGGTGGAGTATAGAAATGATACATTTAATTCTTGCAATTAAATGTAAATATCTAAGGAAAGGAAAGGAAAGGAAAGGAAAGGAAAGGACTCCATGAATACAAGATAAAATTTATTTTAAAATTATCTGCAGTATCTCAGATATGTCTGATGTTGGTTTGCAGTATTTGACATGCATGTGTTTATTTAAGTAACCAACCGTAATCTCTCTGAAATTAACTGCATACTAGTAATATCTGCTTGTCAGTTTTACATGTAATTGCTTCGGGATTTAATGCTGTGTAACCCTTCCTGGAAAAACAAACCTCTACCTCCTGCTTCAGCAAAGATTTAAAGTGAGAAGAAGATGCAGCAGAATTGCAGAGGACATTGATTCAGTGCCCCTGTTCTGTGACATCAGTTCTTTTTAATCTAAAAAACCTCATCTTTTTTTTTTTTCAGCAGAAAGAGAATGAATACTTAATCTGTGTTTTAATTCCTCATCACTCACTGTTTGCTGTATGTAACTTAGTGCATTCAAAGTAATCTGAACACACAAAAAAGTGTCCAGGTCTTTGCTGAGACACTCTGTCACAGGGTCAGCACTTTACGAATATGATTTGTCTTTACACCACTCAAATATGTGGTTTTATTATTTCCACCTCAGCATTGGAGAGCTGCAGCTCAGGAATGTTACCACAAAAACTAAGGGGACCTTTTTGAGATACCAGGACCTGACCTTTCAGAGCATCCAGAGAACAGATAAACTTTTATGTTCAGAGACTGACTTTGATTGACTTTGGCTGGAGGTGGGAGAGTTCGGGACCCCTGCGAGTTCCCCAGCCCCAGGGTGCAGGTTCTGCTTGACAGAAAAGAGGAACTTACAGTTAGTGACTGTGTGTGAACTCTTTGCTTTAGGCGAGCTCTTGAAGAAGTCTGCAGCAGAAGCAGGGCTAGAATTGAAAGGCAACGCTCAACTGTCTTAACCACAGCGCCAACTCTCGCTTCTTGCAAGTCACCAGTGGGGCCGAAACCTGTAGATTTACCGCCCAGATCACTGCTGCTGGATGTAACGGAATAACTGGTTGCTGCAGCAGGCTCTCGCCCTCCTTGGCCTGGGGATGCTGTGTTGTGGTGGGGGGTCCTAGAGCTACAGGAGCAGGACTGGTGGCCCAGGGTGCTCCACTGTGCCCTAAAGCCTTTTTACTTGGGCTTTGCTTTCTTTAGCCTGTCTCACATCTACTTCACCCTTCCAAAGCCCTATTTCAGTGCCAGGCTCCCCATCCCCTTCCCAAGCTCCTCTCTAGGGCTCTTCATCCTGGGCATCTTGCTTGGCTGGTTGGAGCTGCTGCCGCCTGTGGGCCGTATTCCAGCCCAGAGCTGCTGCCCCTGCCCAGCTCCTCGCCCCAGCGTACTGCCCCCTCGCCCTGCTCCCCGTGCCACCAGCCCCAGGGTGTCGGTGTACTTTGTCACTGCTGGGCTCTGCCGGGGGATGATGGCAGGGGGGCAGAAGGAGATTGTCCCTTGGCTGCCTCCTGTAGCAATACTGTGTCCTGGGCCGCTTGGGCACTCCATTCACAAAACAGACAATCCTTAGTGCAGATACAGAGTTTAGTTATTATTTCTAACAAACTATGCACTTCAGATTTTTATTTTGAGGAACACAATTCAAGTGGTTTCCTCGCTTCTTCCCCTTCCCAGAATAGCAAGAGACAAAGCCTGAACACTTGGATAACTGCCTTCACAAGTTTCTAGTTTCCTACCCAGGAATACAAAGACTGTCCTGAACCAGTTCCAGATTTTTGACCAGTTTTCTCCTTCACTTTTGTCTTTGGATATGGTTGAGGTGTTTTCCCTGATGTTTTCAAGTAAGTCAGGTGGAGGCAGACCCTCTGCACGAAAATTTTAGCCTGGAAGTTCAAGTGAAAACAGAGTCTTGTAATAGAAAGTGCCAGGACCACCTTCAGTTCAGGCAGAACAATCAGCTTATCCTGTAATCATTCTTTATTCTTTCCACTCCTTCCTCCTGTTGCTCCCCATTATGATCTACTAATCAAAAAAAGCTTGAGGAATGAGGTCCAGGAAAAAAACCCCAAACTATTCCAAATAACTGATTTTGAGAGAACTTTGCCAGGAAAATTAATGATAGAATACAGCCAATAAAACTATTTTTAAACAAATATCACACGGAAGATATATATAATTAGTATAATCTTACAGCAGAAAGAATAATCTTAATACAGAAGTTCTTATAAATTGTTAAGAAAACTTGCAGAATTTAAGTGGTAAGGAACACTAACAGGTAACAGGTAAACAGCCAGTTAGAGCTAAACCTTGTCCTGGTGTGGGGATGTCCAGCCGGGGGGGCCTCGTTGCGCCTTCGGGCAGAGGGCATTGCTCGAGCAGCAGCGCAGAGGTGGAGGAACCAGCTCCAGGGCAGAGCTAGGCTCTTATTATTTAATTGCTAATATAAAGCTGCATTACTCTAAGTGTGGAAAGTAGATGCACTTAGTGTACCACTTTGTTTTTGGAGAGGCTAGATCTAGACCTTAGCCTGACTTTTTTTATAGCCTCTGGTCTTGTTCTGGTCTTTCCTGTTACTATTTTTCTTATTGCTGCTTCTTTTGCCTTCTCTTTTGAGCTTAGGCTAAAAGCTTAACTGAAAGAAAAATAGCAAAGCTGTCACATTTTAGTGAACCTCTGTCCCTACTGCCATTTTCTTCAATATATCCTGCTTGTCCTTTACCTTAGGAGTGGGCTTTGAACCCTGCTTGTACCATACTGCATCTGGCAGAGCTGTGGGACAGGAGCTGGGCTCCCAGGTGCTGCTCAGGGTCCACATGTGATAGTGGGGACATTGCAAGTGTATCTGTTTTGTCCCAGTTACGCTGAAATGACAGAGCATGCAGTAGTAACAGCCTGGATAAGTACAACTATAAAAGCTTTATCTCTTGTCAAAAAGATGCTGTATCATCCTCTGGACTGGTTTTTTATGAGGGGAAGTGCTCCCTGCTCTTTCGTGTTGCTGAAGATGTTTTTTAATCCTTTGCTGCTTTCTTATTTGCCAGGGAGAGGAATTGTGTAAATGGAAGGAGTAGAAAGAAGTAAGGTTTTGGCAGTACTTCAGTTAGAGGAGGTAAAGGAGCCAGTACTCAGTTAAGGACTGTAGTGCTTCAGGAAAAACAATTTCTCTTTATAGCTAGCTGGAAAACTGCTCCAGTCATGGTAAAACTGAAGATTGAGCTGGAATCAAACTGTGACTGTTAATTCCCAAGCAGATTTCACAGAAGTTTGGGCAGTGTTTATCTGTGGCTGATGTGGCATTTCTGCTTTAGGCAATCTCATTCTTGCTGAAAATGGTGTTAAATAACACCTATGCCAAAATGACTTCTGGTAACACCATACAAACAGGACTGAGGTATATTCTGAGACAGCAAGTATTAATAATTGCTGAAATATAGTACCTATGCTCAATGCGTTTTTGAAACAAAAAAATCAGTAATATTTAAATTTGTTTCTTCCTACTTAAAAAGTAGATCCAGTGCCTGTGTCTGTAGCTAGAATTTCTCCTGAGAAACTGTTTGAGCCAGAAAGCAGCTTTGTGAATGCTGAATTTGAGTCCCAAACTTGCACTATTTCTCCCAAGATTTAACTGTCATATACTAGTTAAATAAAACTTGATATTTGTAGTAATGCCTTCTAGCTATTTACTGCAATATTGCTTCTCACAGTTAATATTTGATGCCTTGTACTGCATTTTGTGATTGACTTGTGGCTGAAGAGAGAAATAAGTGGAAATAAAAGATTTCCTAGGGGTGATGGCTGATCAGAAGAGAGAGAAAAAAACCACTTAAGATACTAAGTAAGTCTCTGGGAACTAAGCAGTTAAAACTGTGATTAAATATATTTTGATAGTTAAGTGTTGATTCAGTAGTGGTTCAGCTTCAATAAACAGTTGGTTACCCTCCTTGGTTCGCTCTCACTGGAAAAGTTACTGATCTGAATAGTTTCATTAAGTACTTGCCTATCAGTTCAAGTCACTCACAATCTGATTTTTAGCAATTAAATGTAGTCAAAGTCTGTCAGCAGGTAGTTGCCTTATCCTTTCTAGGCACTGCCAAAACAAATAATAACAGGTCAAAACTTATCCTTTTCTGGGCTTTGGTTTTCTTTAAGAAAATAAAATGAAAACACAAAATCTAGTCGGAGTCATCTCTCCAGGGCTGGCTGCTTTCCAAGGTTCACTCAGCTCACACCCCTGGTCCTCTTGCAATAAACAGTAATGAACGTAGACGAGTCGTAAGGAACATGGAGAGCCACCACTCCTTTCTTTAGTGTGGCTGGGTAAGTATGCTACCTGCCTTGTCCCTTTTGAAGATTTCTTTTCCCCCAGGAAAATGCAGCAGCCTGAAGTGCCTTGAGTCCAGCTGGGATGAGCCATATGGGACCATGCTTGTGCAGGGCCCCATCTGGAAGTGGTCTCTGGTCCCTTGTTTGGGGATGGATGGTGGCTGATGGGCACCAGCAGCTCCTCTGGGTGCGATGGGGTGAAACCTGCGGTGCTCTGTACCCTTCCCAGCAGGTGGGACTGGGGCAGTGGGGGCGAGGAGGGGTGTCTTCAGCCTTTTATGAAAAAAAGCCTCTCTAGGTAAGGCTTCGGTAGTTAGATCAGCTTGTACCTCTTAACAGGGTATGTGGAATTGGTTTCCAGTGAATCCAGCTGTTGAAAAGGGTTTTTCATACAAACAAAAACAATTCATATATGTGATTAAAGACAAATCTTTGCCTTTGGTGATGTTCAGACAGAAGTTGATACTCTCTAATTCAGACCCTCAGAGCTCTCACTTCACCTCAGGACTACTCACAAACACAAAATGAAACATAGCCAAAAGCATCTGTAGGACTGAAGCAGATGAAACACCCATAAAATGTTTGTAGGGTTTCAGACCAATATCACTTCAATATAATGAACTGAAATCACAGAATGAATTTGTGTCACTGTAGTTGCCTTACTAGCAAAATTTCAGTGTTGCAAATTCAGGTCAGGAAGAGCCTGCTAATAGGAGATTGCATCTACAACTCCTTGCCATAATTATTAAAAAAAAAAAAGAAAAAAAAAGAGAACATTTTTGCCATGTGGCCTTCTTCTGTTAATTTTTAAGTTTGCTTTGCTGCAGAAACCCACCTCTGTCAGAGCTTTGTATCAGGATATAATTTCCAACCTTTGTTTCCAGTTATAACACAAATTTAAGAAGATGAGAAATTAGACAAGTGTTTTCCTTCCCCCTGGAGGCTGAAGGTGACACTTCTGAGCTATAGCTGGTCTCCTCTCAATCCTGGCCCTTGCAACTCAAGTCTTTCAAAGAATGAGGGTGTGTCACTGCAGCTGCTGTATCAAACAAAATCAAAGAGATTCGATTAATATAAACTTCAAAATCAGCGCCATCTTTCCTGCACAAAATATTTCAAACACAGCAAGAAATGTCATCTCCCAGATGATGGAGGTTAATCTACTTAATCTCCTCTTTTCCTTGCATCTGAATGCAAACTACTGGGATATACCCAATTACGTCTCGCCAGTCAGAATAAATTTCTCATTCCAACAACTTCAATCAGATTTTCAGAGAAGACTTATAGTCCTTTTGTAATATCAGTCTGGCTTCTGAACCCATAAAGCAGGATGGACAAAACAGCCCCCACAAACTCCCACTTCTCATGCTGTCAGAGTGGGTGATTAAAAGATCCTGGGCTAAAATTTGTCCTTTGATTTGAAACCTCTGTGTTCAATGGACATGGCAGGGGCTGGAGTCAGCGGGATTTGGTCAACTGTCTGTAGCAACAGTGTGACTATATTATTTCAGGCAGGAAATATTCATACCGCCATCAGGTTTATAATCTAGAAACTCCTAATTTTACACATGAAAGGCTCATTTCTGATGTTGTTGATTGTTGCTTATTGAAGCTTTCTCCAGTCAATGACTTTTTTTGTCTGTTAAGTCAATGATTTTTAAGACTGAAGTAAACATATATTTGCATAGCAAGGTAAAACTTTTTTCTTCATACAGTTTTACTATCTACTGTTTAAAGTTGCTGATATGATAGAAAGCTAAATTTATCGCCATGCTAAGAAATTTCCTACTGCCAGTCCAACACCACATTACTCAGTGAGAAACACCTCTTTATGGACTAGCCAGGTTTTCTGTTTCATGTTTTCTAATGTTATTTTACTTTCTTATCTTGTTTGCCTTCTGCTCGTTGTTTTGAATCAGACATTTAGAATGTTTGAGTATTCAGTGAAACCACACACATTTTTCTTAGTAGTCTGAAAGTGCAGAAGTGTTAACTCTGTCCCCCAGTCCCTGTGAAACATTAAACAACCAGACACATGAGCTGGATTCTACATGTCTTCTGGTTCTTAATGTAATACAAGACTATAAATGAAATGTTCAGCTTTAAGTTTGCAGAAAAGCACAATTCTAAATCCCTTCTGTGAGGTTATTTAGCAAAGCAATTTAAAAGAAATTAAAATGAAACAAAATTTCCGCCCCCCTCCTTGTACTTGCATCATGCCTGGAGAACAGTGCAGTCCATATTCAGGGGTACACAAAAAATTCAAGTGTCACAATGTAACGTACTCACATCTTAAAATTCTGTTGATGCCTGTTTAAAAACCTATCACAACTTGATAGTTGTTCTAAGATAATGACTCAAAGTTTTAGCCCTTGCAGAATTAATTAACTTGATGTACATATTGGAATAATAGAAACCCACAAATATATCACTTAATGTCTCAGTTACCGTTATTTTTAACTTGATGATTCATATGCATTTTGAAACTATGTTACTTACCTCAACTTTTCTTACTATAGAAGATTTTTATGAGTCTGTCTTAAGAGGCTATTTTAGAGGAGAAAATCTAGGCTGTAATTTTTGTTAGTACTTTCCTGTATTTAAATAGTCCCTTGGAACCAGTCACGGTGAGATTGCTGCCAAATTTCCAGTTGCTGGTCAATAAAAACCGAATGCAACAAATAGTTGCCAGACAGGGCAATGTTATGATGCTTTTGGCAATAATAGTATGCATATGAACTTTTGGTGTTGGTTTAGTCAACTGTGGTGATTGAATGGAAATGGAACTGAAGACATTTCAACCTCAGCAGTAAGTTCCCTGCTGTCCTTGCAGGCACCTCCTGGTGAGTGATGCTGGGAAACAATGAACTCAGGAACAAAAGGACAACTACTAAAAGAAACTACTAAAAGAAACTTTTAACTCCTGCCTATAATCCCAGGGTTTGAGAAAAGTCACACAGAATGGAGCATAAGTACATTTTGGCTGAAAAGTATGGGAGGGTAGAGGAGAAGCAAATTTGGTCTGATCATACTGTCCTTTTTCAAGAAAGAAGCCAAATGGGGGTGAAGGTTGGTCTGGGAGCCATGCTGTAGCTCTGTTCGCCATGGTCCAAGCAGCTGCACTGAGCAACAGTGCAGGGGAACACTGGCAGCAGTCCTGGTGGGGCTGGGGAACCAACAGGTCCTGCTGCCTTGGCCCCCTGGGAGCAAGGAAAAAGCTGGATGCAAAGCCAGCTCTGCTCCTTACCGACTTTTCTGAATATTATCTGTGGGACTGGATGGCACCAATAAGGGCTCAGTAAGTCCAGTGGTGGCTGAAATGAAAATTCAAATGTTCAGAATCTGTACTGTGGCACGATTAGGTTACTTTGGCAAACTTTTTTACATCAGGATTTCCTGCATTTCATAACACATCCAACAGTTAATATTGGCCAGTTGACAACAACCAAGGAGTGCAATGAAAAATCAATTTGCAGCATGGTAAAATTAACAGCAGAGTGCTTTGAGATGCCATGCAAAACCCTCTGCTGTTTCATGTATATTTTTTTTGTAATCTGTAAAGAAAAGAGACAAAAGGAGAAAGAGGAATTTGAAGACAAAGCTACCTATGCAGGTTAGCCACTGTGAAAGAAAACTGAGGAAGCTGGCTGAGTTTTAAACCAGCTAGAGAAACAAGTAAAAAGATGGTGAATTAACTTCAGTGTTGGTAAATGCAAAGAAGCGTACACTGGATGGAAAAATATAGACCCTATATACATTATATATATGTAATATATATATAATGACCTTATATACATTAGCTTCATGGCATTAGATTGCATATGCACAGAATAGCGAACAATATGATAATACCTTTACAAAAATGAGGGTGAGCTCCCCCTGGGAGAACAAGCACCTTCTGCTACAAAAGGATGTTTCAGAATTAGAGCACTTGGAGATGGGCAGGACTGAATTATCCACACCTAATCACATATATAACCCATACTAAGGGCAGGATTCAGTTACTTAAACATAGCCACTGGTGTCATTTTAGATGCAGTAGGAAATCTTTCCTTGTGTCCAGCTGCAGCCCAGAAGCACACAAATCTCATACAAGTCCTTTGCCATGTATTACAGCTTCATGTAGCAGTCTTGGAAATACAAAGCAATTCAAATGGCACCGTGTTTAGATAGGTGAATTTACTTTTAAGTTCTCTTTCTTGCCTTTTTGGGTGCTGTTTAGCTCCCAGAAATCCCACTCTTCCTTAGCCAACTTGTTACCCATTCTGGTGCACAGCTGAAGAAATACTTATGATGCTATTTACTGTTCTTAATGGAGAGCTGTGAAAACCAGCTTTTAGCTAATCACTATGTAGTAGTGTAGATACCCAGTGTTTGTATGGTCTCTGTTTGCTAGAAGACTATTAAGAGAGTTCATGATCTTGTCCTTATGTCATGTTTGAGCCGCCTGTTTCATTTGACATCCCTGGCAAACAGAACATCCCCACAGTATGTCATGTGTCTGCCCAGCTGGCAACCGTGTGGTGACAGAGAGCATAGAAATGTATTGAGGAAAATTATAGAAACAAGTGAGACGCTCAGGTTTTGTATCTCTGCATTTTTTTATTGCTAGCTGACAGTAGAATTAAGCAGGTCATTCATATAGCTACAGTAGTTCTCATTCAGGGAGCTATTTTCACAACTGTGAGGGCTGATTTTTTTTTTAATCCTTAAAAGAGAGCTTAAGTTCTGATTAAATTGCTTGGGGTCACCTGTGGTGCACATGATGTTGCATTAGTAAGTTAGCATTAGTAAGTTAAATATAAGCACTGTTAGCTTTGTCTGGCCCTGCATTCAATCACTTGTTGAGGAACTGCACTGACCAACTACTTTCTAATCCTCTGTATAGTTATAGTGAATTAATCTAATATACCTGACATCCTCTCCCTTTAAAACAGTTAATGGTATTTTCCATATTTACCTCTGGGATTTCATACTATTTATAGCTCAGTAATACTCCAAATATATTGAGCAGTTTCTAGACATGTAGCTGACCATGCTCAGTTAGCTGGAGAACAGACATCCTAACTGTAGGTATGACCTGACTGAGACAGCATGAGGTGATGAATTAATGAGAGACGAAGAAGTCTAACAGCTGTTAAGTTGTTATACAGAGTTCCCAATCTCTCAAAATTTCTTTCTGAAGTAAAGTGCCTCCTTAAATAATGTCCCTTTTCACCTGTTTAACCTCACATATATACGCTGTCTCTCTTATTCTGGCGTCCTCAACCAGCCACCAGCTTAGCCATCATCTGCGCTGGTGCCCTGCCTCACCACCCAGATGCCTCGCACTGAGCGGGCTGGACACAGCCCATCTGTGAGCAGTTGGCCTCTTCCCTCAGCATGACTCCTCTCCTCTTTTACGACTCTGCTGTTAGATGTTTCCAGGCCTGCTTTTCTCATTCCTGCTGGCTTTCCCAGCCCAAATTGCATGAGCAGACCTCACTCCAGGGAGTGTTCCCACACGTCGTGGCAGGGCTACTCACTCCCTGTATGACAGAGGCAGGACTGATGGGATTGAGGACCCCACAGATTACTTAGTTATGGATTGACTCTTGTTCTCAGTGTAACATACTTTGAAGGTCATGAGTTGGGAAGAGCCAGCACCTCTGTCTAGGCTGACCTTCTCATTATCTGGCTGGCACAAACCCCACCACTACCGCTACGGTTTGTACCTTCTAGACCTTGAAAATCCAAACTTTCTCTCTTATCACGCAGTGTTTATGTTTTGTAGTCTTGCAGGGTATGAAATTTTTCTTTGATGAAGCAGATGGCTCACTCTGTCCTCCCCTTTGTTTATTATATCTTGACACCTGGTTCTTTCATTTGTATTTATGGTAAGATGCTTTTCTTCCCTGTGAGTGTTCAGAATCCAGACTCCTTTTTAAAAATCTCAATTTATCCACTTAAAAACATGACTGGGGAAATTTTTTCCTTTAATTTTCCTGCTTAATGGTGAGATTCCCCAAAAAACCCCGCTACATTAATTTCTTACGTTGTAGAGAATTGCTACAAGACTAGAACAAGGGACCAGCTGAGCCATGGGAAAAGATGGCAGTGGTTTTTTGTACACATAGATTGTTTGCAAATGGTGCTTGAATATGTCTTGGTATTTTCCAAAAGTGACCAATTTATTCTATATTTCTGTGAAGTAACAAACCACAGTATGAAAATTTGAGCCTGCCACATGCATCCTCATGAATATCACCTTAGTAGTCCAATGACACATTGACCAGTATAACGTTGAACTGAATTTGTTGTCAGTTTTATGATTTATTTTTCTTTACACTTTATCATTTATTACTCTTCTTGTAGTTTGTCTTCTTTTGCTTACTTTCATCTTCTCTGCTCCATTTCCTTTTCCCAAGGTAAATAAGTTCCAAATATTTTGTTCCTGCCTGTGGCAGCCACATTAAAGGTTCATCTGGCCCAATTTAATGTCATACATTGAGGCCAGCTTCAGAGAAAGAATTAGAGGCTGCACAATTACCCTTCAGTTCCCTGTAGAACCTAATAAGTCTCGTTCCCTGAAGAACAAAGGTTTTACAGCCTTTTTTATTTTAAATAACTTTTTTTTTCCTTCTAATTTGTGAATGATTCCTATTGCATATATGCTGTACTCCTAAGGAGTTTTTTCAGTTCTCCTGAGCACTTAACCTGCCCTTATGAATGCATTTTGCAAACTAGTAATACATGATATTTTTATGAGTTAAGAAGTATTTTCTTTCATCAAATCTGTGTTTGTTGCTGTCACTGGCTGTCTCCTTGCTCTTGTACTAAAAGAATTATGCTCTTTTCCTCTGTACGTTTTTCATTTATCTCCTGTTCACTCTCTCAGTCACACACTCCTAATCTTTGAGTTTTTCCTATGCTTCTGTTCCTTTGCTATCTGTCTCTAAAGCCATTCTGCAGCTCCTGTGTCTTTTCTGAGATAAGCTGACCAGAGAACATCAGTTCAAGTGCAAGTGTTGATTCATACAACACTATTTCCAGTTCTTTCTATCCACCTCTGTAGGTGCTCACACTTCGTTTGCTTGCTTGTCCACTGCTGTAAGTTAAACACAGCTGCAAGAGCACATCAGAGGTCCTCAGGGACAGTAAAAAGGGATATTTATTCTGTAGCCCAGTGGTTAGAGCACTCATTAGGAAATATGTCAGTTTTCTCATGCAAGAAAACTGAATTTGAATGGACAATGCAAAAGGAGCCGATGACCAGAATCCACATCCACACCTCTTGGGTAGATTTCTGAACACTGGGGTACTGAGCAGTCTTGGGTGGTCTCCCTCCACATGGTCATACCCATTCCCAGCTGTACAATGGCCCGGTATTAACTGATGATGGAGGCCAAGAGCAGGTGGGCATAATTTGTCCTCACTGCCTTTTCCTTCTGCCTTGGGAGAGGTATGGGTTCAAACCATTCTGGCAGCGAAGGGCTTGCAATCTGGTTTTCACTTATTGGACTAGTGCCGTTATCTGAGATGACTATAAACGCATGGGCAGCAGTATTTTTGACCAGAACTCAGACGGCTGGTGTGTTACACAGCTCCAAAGCATGGGGAGGAAGTGAAGAAACTTTCTGTGTGTCTTGGGTGGAACTCATCTGACCAAAAGTGGATATGTACATCTGAACTGGTTGTTAGGACTGCCTTCACCATGAGGGGTAAGTGAGGTGAACTGACTCCTGTCTCCTGTGCTTGAATCCAAGTGACCTTGTGGAATGGACAGACTTCTGCAGAGATGTGCAGGGGTCTCCAGAGGCAGCCAGGTAAGCTAAGACAGCACTGCTCTGGCCACACAAGCTGGTGAAGCTATGGGGTCCTACTGCTCCCCAAAAAACCTTCTTTGTGTGCCTGTGGTGTCTCAGGTAACCTCATTGCTCCCTTCAGGTCAGTGGAAGTTTTGGACAGATGTTTAGAAAGTGCCTGACTTCCATCCAAATTACGCTGTAAGTGCCTGTGTTTGCCTTTGAGACTCACTGTAAGGGCATGTCGATACCAACCTGGGACTGCAAGCAGAAATGTCCAGGCCAGCAAAGGCCAAGTGAGCTCCAGCCTGAGAGTAAGGATGATCTCATCAGCACATGCAGTGCCTTGGTGAGAGAGGCAGGCTTGCTAGTGTGGCTGCATGGCTGCACAGCTGTGTTAGATTACCTCTGACAGGGTGGTGTATCCACTCGGCACTACCGTGTGCACTGTGGATGGGTGTCCTGGCAGAGGGTATGATCATTTCTACAGAAATGACTGGGAAAAAAATGCCAGCAAAGAAGAAGAGATACTTAAATTGAAGAAGAATGCTGGCATAAGAACTAGTGGACCTATGTTTATGCTGGAAATCATGCAACTGTGTTTAATGATTAGAAGAATCGGTTTTTTGAACAGCCTTCCAGAAGCAATGGGGACAGCTATTGTTAAAACGAAGCTTGATAAATTTAGAAGCAGGCACTACAAACTCCTGTAGTAGCACAGGCCTGGACTGGTGAACCCACATGGTCTCTTTGGATCCTGTGTCTTCTATTCCTAATAATTCAGGAGCTTTTCCAAATGCCTATAAATATCCAGTCCTTTCAGAAGTTCATAATGCTCTTCCTTCATTAACCTCCTGTGGCAGCAAGTCACACAGTTTAATTATGCACATTGTTTAATAGGGATGTATTCTACTGCTTTGCAGTATCTCATCATCCCATTGAATGTTCCTTTATTGTTGTATTTGATGGATAGACCAGAAATGCCATCTTTGTGCTATTCTTTAGAACCTACATCTTCTTAAGTTCTCTCTCTTTCATTATCTTTGTAGGATATCTCCAAACAAAAGTTCTTTCGAAATTTTTGCCCTGTTTTCATGTAAGTTTCCTGTATCCTTCATTATTCCTGTTTTAGTTAAAAAAAAACACTTGTGACATCAAAAGCAGCATTGCTGAGAAGTGAGTACCCTTACTCTATTTAAATGAACAAAAGAACAATTTCTTAAGTAAATACATATAAGGTATAGCTCCTCCTTCTGAACTAGAGAAATGTAGTATGAAAGCTGTAATCTGTTGCAGATCAATGTTTCACAAAACAGTGAAAGTCAGTATTCTTCAGCAAAATGACTAAGCCACACAAATTAACAATAAATTAAAATACAAAATTTTAATCAAGAGTTCTTGCCTGTTGATTTAGTTTGTTTGATTTCATTCATCCTCCTAATAGCCCTGCTGTCCTCAGGGGAAGAAAGCCCTGCAGCACTTGCTGGCAACTGTAGTGATGGGGTGGGCTGTCAGGCGCCCAAGCCAGCAGCTCTGCTGTGCAGCTCTGGACACGTCTCCATTGACAGGCGCACACAAGCCTGACCCAACGCCAGATATGTGTAATTGTCTTAGTGTGCAAGGATGCAAGAGTTGCAGCAGGACTGAGCAGGGGATTGTTATGAACATATCCCTGTTCTGTCTAAATGGCTTCTGGTTTGTATTTGAGGAAGATACTGTGTGTAGCTTTTTGTCTGCCCATGCAGACGTACCTTGTGTGAACCCCATATAAAGCAAATATTTTCCTTGTGAGGATAACCAAGCATTGGAGCAGCTTCCCCAGACTCCACTGGACAAATCCCTGAGCAATCTGGTCTGCTGGGGTTGTCGCTGGTTTGAACAGAGGCTTGGACTACAGACCTGCCAAGGTCTCTTCCAGCCTGAATCATCCCATGATTCCACGACCTCAGTGTCTGGGGGACTTCTATGGCTAATTACCTACAGCCTTCTCCAGGAGCACTTGCAAGGTTAAGAATGTAGTAAAGTCACGCCCTTTCTTTATCTCCCTGTACCTCCCTCTAGCCTCCTCCTCCTCGGAATATACCATGTTACAAAAATGACTACAGTTCAGGTGAAAGCAATGAGAAAAAAGGAAAGTATGTCCAGAAATTCTGTGTCTAATACTTTTATGTACATCATAACTACAGACATTTGGATTTTAAGTGTTTCTTTCCTTGTGTGGCATTCTTAAAGGCATGGTAGAAGTAGACAGCTCTTCATGAGCTACTCATGGTCTGAGATATCAGCCACGGACAGGATATATAATGAGTGCATGCATCTTGGGAAACATCCACATATAGCCCCCAGAGAAACATGGCTTAGGCATGAACTGAATGTGCAGTGCTAATGACTGGAATGTGATTATACACTTAGTGTCTGGATAAAGTGATTAACCTGTTGAGAAATGTATGATGGGCATACAATAAAAGGTAATAACTAACATGTGACAAGGCATAATGGACATAATCAAATGCTTGTAAGGGAAAACCAGGGTCACGACTGAAGCCAGTTCGTCATTTGGAGTGATTCAAACCATTGGATGGATGGGATCCTGAAAGGTACAGTTGGGGCACCAGTCCCAGTGCTAACTGTCTCCTCTACTGCTCTAGAAAGGAAACTTGGGAGTCAAGTGATCAGCTGAGTCTTGTGGCTGGCCAGAAAGTTCTTGAGCTTAGTGCTTGGAAAAGATGGGTAAGAAACAAACTCGGGGGCAGCCTAGGCCCTGGAGAGCCAGCCGTCCCCAAAGCAAGGGACAGCAACTGTGGGACAGAGTGGCCAAAGGGAGAAGCAAGGCTGCAAGGACCAGGCAAGCTGCATATTTGATTTTAGAGAAAAGCATGGAAGACTGAGTCTTGCAAGGACTGGAAAATGTGTACAGCTGTCTCGGTGTACGGCTCTGAAACTTTGGGAAGGTGGGTGGTGACTTCCACCTCTCTTCAGTTCTGCAGGAGGACAGTGAGGTGCTGGTTTAATTTGTTTATACTGTAGTGACATTTGGAAAATTATGCTTCTTTAGTTCACCCTTAGGTGTCTTTAATCAGACTAATCTGGAGTTCAGTTTTAGTACTGAACCATGCTTTACTGTGGTACATAAGTGCTGTCCTTACATTAACTTTGGGGGTCGGTTGAGAGCAATATGGCAAATATGTTCAACAAACCGTTGTCTTTCAGTGTTGACTAGAAGCTGTTATCTTACATGAGGCAGAAACGTGCGCAGGACAGGCTTAGCACGCAAGCTAAAAGACTATGTAAAACTTTCCTGAGTCCTAGAAGTCTCCTCTAAAATTGCCTCTAGCCAGTACAGTGTAAGGTATCCTGCATAAGCTATCTTTCTAATAACTTTAATGAAATATATTCAAAGCATAAAACCACCAAGGAAGTGTATACTTTTCATTTAGGCCTGGGATTGATTTCCATATCAATATGAGGAACGAGCTAAGTGAAAGGCATGTGACTGCACGAATGAAATGGCAACAGCGCTGATACCTTAGCTCATAAGGTCGTTCATCTAAAATCTTCAAACGGTTGGCTCAAAGCCTGAAGAGAATACAAGTTTAGGTATAGATGAGTTGTCCGGAAATCTTTGTTGCCTCTAGCACAGATTGTGTAGATAAAAAAAAATGAAAAAAAAAGAAGAAAAAAAAAAGAGGTCCAGTAATATTGCTCTTTTGGACAGTGAGAATTTGTATTTCCCTCTTTTGGATTGAATGCATATAGCCAGTTCTTCTCCGCAGCTCTCTAGGCTTTTTCTGTTGACTTTAATAGTTTTCCATGTGATTAGAAGCATTATTTTGAAGTGTAAGTATAGATGGTATTTTTCAGAAATGCAAAATTCGTGGAATCAAATTACTTGTGAGAATCTCAGTTTTTTATGCCTAAAGTTCTCTGACATAATGATTGAGGAGAAAATCTCGTGACTATAAAGAGATAGAAAAAAGAGGCCTAAAACTTGAACATTAAAAAAAAAAAGAGTTAAAAATAGTAGAATTATTCGACTTTAGACTTTTCCCCCTCTCCTTATCAGCCTATTTTTGTAACGTGGACTATAACATCTCTAATAATAATCTACCTTCAATTTAGTATCCTGTAATTCTGCAGTTCTACAGAAAGATGCCAATGAGAGACACCTACAGAAACATCACCCCCTAATTAAATAGGCTAGCAACATAAACCTGTGTTTTTAACAATGTCAAACTACTTAACCTTCAGCCTTGCAAACTGACGTAAAACATACATAGTAGCATCTGTATGAACTCAAGAATGATGCAGAAAGGTGACAGAGGAATGCTTTAACATTATTTTGCCTTATTCCTGTAACAATACAGGAACAAGCTCAGCAGAAGTAGGTCCTGCTTATGGTGATAGTGGGTGAGTTCTGTATAAAGGCAATCCGCTGAAGAACGAGCAGGGGCTGCCAAGTGGGGGAGCAGAGGTGGCTTTCCACGGGAGGGCCCTACTTGCTGCATCCACCAGATGGTGCCACTCTTCAGCAGAAGCCGGCATCTCTTCTTGGAGGCAGCCTGCGCGTCTCGAGCTCACAGGAGGAGGAAAGTTTTCTAAGAACAGAGTTCAGGTTCTCAGATGCACCTTTTAGTCTGTGACAGGCCTTATTTGTATGACAATCTATAAAAGCTTTTTTGGTTTTTTTTTTTTTTTTTTTCCTTTTGCCTGAATTACCTAAACTAATTGTTCTGCTGCTGTATGGAAACTGAAGGGAGCAAGAGCCTTAAAAAAAAAAAAAAAAAAGAAAAAACACAAAGAAGCTCTGTTACACAAGCTGGCTTCTTAAGTGCTGTCTCCATCAAGCAATTGATACTTTATTCTACTTTCCACCTACATTTACCACTGATATGATGTTTCACTTTAAAAATAATATTCACACTGCTGGATATGCAAATGCATTCAGTGCTTTTATAAAGTACAGAGAACTCTTTTGTTGTTTTCAACACGAAGGAGTCAGGGCTGGAGGGAGGGTGGACCATTGTAATGCACTGATACTTCCATCATCTGTGTTAATAAAAAAGAGAAAGGAACTGCTAAAATCCCAAGGACCTGAATGTGGTCAATTTTTCTAGTTTTCAAAACCATTTTTTGATTATGTGTCTTGGCACTATAAATTTGTTGAGTTCTGTGCAATGTGGCTACTTTGTATGGCACTGACAGCACAACTCGCTGTTGTGAGTCAAAGGAAGACATTTAATTGCAAGGATGATCTTGTAGAGAGGCCCTATGTCCCTCACAGTGTGTGTCAGCCAGCTGATGTCTAATCCCTTCCCATAATGTTCATCCAAGGCAGGGGAGAAAAGACTGGGTTACAGGAAAAACTGTGGTTCGAGCAGCCCATTACCCTCCATCCTTCAGTGTGGAGCACTTGCACATCCACCCACCACTCTTCAACCTACAGCAAGCCACAGCTCTCTACAATACCTTCAGAGCGAACTTCTGTTAGCTTACACCAACTAGTGGCAGGATTAGGGCATTTTAAAGGAAAATTTTCTGCCAGACCTCGACTTCCACATTTTGTGGAACTAGATCCACAAAGCTTTGGGTGGAACAAAGTGAAACAGAACTAACTGTTTACCTTAAAAGTGAATAAACATCATAGTTAAATATATGTGTGAACAAGCACCAGATCTTTTAACTTGAATGCTGTTGCAGTTTCTCTCCCCCAGTAGCTGGAGGCCTGTATTACTCAAACTTGCTGCAAATAGTCAGTAAGAGAAGATTTGCTTTTGACGGTAAAGTGGCATAAAAAAGCTCGCACAGGCCCTTTATGCCATGTGCCCTATTTACTAAAAGACTGGGAGAGCCCCAGCTGTAAAGAATGATCAGTAGTTACCACCTACGAATGCCCACTGAGCTAACCTTTTTTTATTCACAAAAAATGTCTGTCAATTAGTCTGTCATCTTAATTGCCTCTCTGATTAAATCTCACTTTAAAATTCACATATAATTCCCTCCATGTAATTTTACTGGAAATAAAAAAGATTCTAAATGTTTCAAAGCTGCAGCCTGTGAATTTCCCTAAGTTGGCCCATCATTGACAAGAAAATGGTTAGTCACATGTTGTGACCTGTCACAGTGATTCCAAGAGCCAAATATTCAGAATCAGTTACAAGTCTCCTTTGGGTGACTTCTAGCCAAACCCATCTTAAAGAAGTAGTAAATGTGGATGACTTTGGAGGACTCTTGTATTACCAATTATTATTGATAGGGAAAAATTGAGAGTAGATATCGGATGTGTTCAACATAATTATATTTTAAACTAATTTTTTAGTCTTATCCAACTAATGTTGGCTTTTATCAGACTCATCTGCTGACTACCCTTCTGTTCTCTTCCAAAATTTGCTGGATATTCTGCTTTAAAGATCACTGCTGTGATCTGAGGAGTAGTAGGTCATAGCTGCCTGAAGGTGCTGCTTGATCAAAGATGGGAGACTACATGTTTACCTTTCTGTTTTACCCCTGAGTCTGGATAAGAGCATTTACTGGCTTCCACACAAATTCCAGGTTTGGTTTCTTTTCTTCAAAAGGCTTACTATTTATAATGCAACACAACGTTGTAACAAAGTACAATATGGCATGGGATGTATTTGAATATAAAGACATATGCCCTGGATCAATAGAATCTATGAATATTTCTATTTGCTTTTGAATAACTACGATTTCTTTCTTACATATTATTTCACAATGCGAGGCGTGCACATACAGATCCATATGTTAACTGCAGAAAAGATATAATGAAGGTGGTGC
The DNA here is from genome assembly GCF_949628215.1 of Phalacrocorax aristotelis. NCBI lineage: Eukaryota > Metazoa > Chordata > Aves > Suliformes > Phalacrocoracidae > Phalacrocorax > Phalacrocorax aristotelis. Next base: position 21,037,201 of record NC_134277.1, read on the forward strand.
TGCTCAGAGAAGTGGCTGAGATATTCTGCAAAAGAAAAGTATTGTAACTTTTGTACTTATTTGAAATAAAGCATATTTTTTGGCTTCCAGTCTCACGAGCTTAGTATGTTCAAAATATTTAATTGTGATTTGTTTTTGAGTTGCCACTTTCCCCAGCTATTTATTCTCATGAGCTGTCAGGGATGAACCACTCTGCCAAGAAGCCATCCTCCTGGAGGATATAAGCAAGATTTTCCTCTGAGCCAAGAGCTCCAGGGCACATAGGAATGAAGCAGGCTCTGTTCTCCCTTTGCAGACGCACAATGCGCCCGAATGCCGCCAACCCAGTGAGAAAAAGTCATGAACTTGCTCCAGAGCCCTGAGACACCTGGCCAGCTTCTTCAACCTTTTCAGCAAGGCCCTTTAAGCTAAATAATTTGTTTATAGTAATATTTATCCCTCACAGACATTTTCCTGGGGCGGACTCTCTCATAGTTCTGCTCATTTGATTAGTTTCCATAGTGACACTCATTTGTAGAGTTTAGAGTTGCTCATAGCAGGTTTCTGTAAATGCCAGACGCATGCGTGCCATGTTAATAAGACAAAGTCAGTCCTATTTCTTTCCCTTTGGTGCTCTGATTTTGCTTTACAATTAGGGGCATCCTCGGGAAAAAAAAGAAGGGGATGGGGGGCTCCTTTGGTCAAGATCCAGGGGCTGTTAGCTTATTATTCTGGATGGTATTTTTGACTGGACTAGTTCTGCCTGAATTGCAGTGGCAGCCTCTGAAGGACTGTCTGTCTGCATGAGCTATTATGTAAGCTGGGGAAACCTTCTATTACAGCAAGGCCTTTAGACTGTTGCTTTATTTAAAATGCAGAATTACATGAAAAAGCAATTCACTTGAGTGGTGCCTTGTAGGTTGCCTTTTATCCCAGGTTGAAATAGGAATTTGCTTTTCTTCTAGGGAAAATACTACTATTTCAAAAATAGGAGAATACTAAAATCAGATACAAACTCATATATGCACACATACCTTACCAGCATGCTTGCCTGTGGAAGGGACAAACAAATAGCTGCAATAAGTGAATAAAAGGAGATTTCCATACTGACAAGAGCAATTTCAGGGGCATGGTTATTTAAAAAAAAAAAAGAAAAGCTGATTCTTTGTAGCAATCACAACAAATTCATAGCAGACTGGAAGAGAGGAAAAAAAGGAGTTACTATGTATGACTCACAGACAGGTATCCCCACCAGAGAATCATCCTCACAGGACAGCTTCTGGAATTTAGATAATAGGTCATTGCACATATTTTTTTCTGCTTTTGGGGAAGAAGAAGAAGTAGAGGGAAAACTAGATTTGACAAGGGTTTTGTCACACTGAGTATTAGTTCTCTTAGGTTTCTTGCAGAGACTTTGAGGCCTCTCATGTTAGTTTGACACATTTCTTTCTGCAAGACACTGGAATGTTGTTTGAGCCACCGACATTTATGCATAAAAATAAAGCAACAAACAATTGCATGAGTTCCTAATAGCATTTGGCCAGATGAAAGACAAGGAACAGCATTCCCAAGAGACCAGAAGTATGATTCTGCTCCTGTATAGTAGAAAAAATGAAGAACAGACTCTCTGAAGCCAGAGAAATTAAATTGGGGTAAATGTGATGTAAGTCCAGCTGGAGTCTGGCCCTGAAGTTCACAAGCAATCTTGAATGCACTGCTGAGGTGGAACCAGAGGAAACCAGACGTGTCATGGAAGGACTGACCTACACAAGGGTAAGTGCTAACCTCCATATTTTCCCCAGCAGCCTTCAAATCTCAGTAATGTAAAAGAAGATTTATTGATTTTATTAAGACAACCAGTGAAAGAATAATACAAAATCAATGTCAAATCCTGTTGATTATTTAAAGAAAAGTGAAAATAAGAGACAAACCCTGTTTTCTTCAGTATCATTTTAAGGAAAAAAATTATAATTGTGGAATGAGAGCTAAAATTTTAAAGTCTATGTTTTCTTCCCCTTCTCCCAGCAGCCTTTACAAAATGTAAGTATTCAGTGGAGGGAAAGAAGAAATCAGATTTATAAAACAGGAAACCTCCTTGACTTCAGTATGGGATAATTTGTAACAGCTAGGCTACTGTGCCCTGATCCAGCATTGGAAGGGTGACATCAAATTGTGAATTCCATGTGATGCAGTCAGTCTTTAGGAGCACTATAAAGAGGAGGAGAAGGAAGTCCTCAAAAGCTTCCCTAGCTACCCAATAGGATTAATGGGATCTGCTGGGGAAGCTCTTCAGCTCTGTCTCAGTGAGCCAGATGGTGGCTGCAGGTGAAATCTCTCCAAGAAATCAAATTAAATCTTCCCTGAATATTACTATGGGTCTAAGAACAGTGCTTTCTCTGTTTAGGTTGCCTTATTTCTCTATTTGAAAAAACATTTATGAACCATTTTGTTTTGTGGAAGTCCTTAGAAATTTTGGAGGAAGAAAGTCCTGTGACTAGAGCATTGCATTGGTTTTGTCCTACAAAATTCCATTCGCATTTGACAGAGAGATTAAATCTGACAGGAAGGAAATGATTATTTTTTTAGTTGCATAGTCAACAAAATAATGGCAGCGTGTCAAAAACAACAGCTAAAGATGAAAATGTCATCTAAGACCGATTCTGTGCAAGCACGAAGCAACGTGGCACTGAGAAGAACAGATGGCCTCCCTGGACACAGGGAGGGAGAGCGAGGCCAAGCTCCTTGGACTCATCCTCCCTCCAGATAAGGTATGTACAGACTTGTGTCACAAGTGAGTAGTAGTGACTGTGCTGGGGCAGCGGTCGCTGTGTGGTAGCTTTGGCAGACAGGCAATGTGCTGTAGAGCAAAACACTGGTGTGCAGTTTGGGAAGTACTCACTTGAAATCCCAGTCCCAGCTCCAAACCAGGTTGTATCTACAGACATCAGCTGTTTTGCAGATATACAGCTCGTTTTACCCATTTGTGCTATAAAAACAGTAATGTTCTTATCCTGGGACAGAGATTATACATTTGTGAGGCACAAAGAAATGCGAGTACTGTAAGAAAGGCCTTGAGGAAACAAGTAACTCTGCATTCATTGCTGGCATTGGGTGGATCATTGGAAAGAAATATGATCTACTAATTAAAAGATAAAGGATAAAAATATAAAATACCTTCCTCATTATATCAGCATCAGTCAGAGAGATGAGTGGAGGCAGCCAACAGTAATGATACATATATGTAGGCTGACAACACCTCTAACTGTAGGTTATGAATCTGTCCCTGTTTACCTTGGTTTCCCAAGGAAGTGAGACTTATGTGTGCTGTCAGCCTGTCCATCCACCAATCTTTCTATCATTTTCCTCCAGTAACTTTTGAACTTGGCTAAATTCAATCAAATCTGACAGGAAAACAAGAAGTCTCAAAGTTATGAAAATTAGTGTCTGGGCAAAAACTAGAGTCTTGATTACTATCCTAGCTTTGGCAAGGACTGCAGTGGGAACCCAAGAGCTAGGTTTTTTAGTGCAGTTTGCAATCGAGCCCACCAGCACTGGCTGGCCAGTCAGCATGGATATGTCTCAGACACTGCATGTGCTGCCTCTTGGCTAGCAGGTATTTTACAGATATGAGAAAAAGATGTAAGTAATGCACTTGGGGATTTACAGAGTATGAAGGAGAACTGGAAGCACTGCAGACTGGTCACAGTTAAATTTTAGTGGGATCTACTGAGGCAGGACACAAGTCTCTGAGAGACCAGACACCATCAGAGTTGGGACTGTTCACCGATTTCCAGTCAGAAGAGGTATTGTATAAAGAATACAGATTTAGGAGATTTTATCGGCACTCAAAACTGCAAAGACAACATTATTCTTTTTCAAAGTATTTTGGCATTTGTGCCTATTGACTGACTCCATGGGCTACGTGTACATTTGCACTACTGCAGTGGAGAGATGATTCAAAGCTCAGGTTTATCATGTACAAAAACTTGTTCTTGTATGAAAACATTTACAATTTAAAAACCTGATTCCCTCTATAGATATGTGAAAATATTCCTTTATGAGTCTCATCTCATCCAGATTGAAGACAAAGGACAGGATTCTACTTTAGGGACAGGTATGTATGTTGCTTTAGAGTAAAATATACTGAATATAATAAAATACCTGGCAGTAAATGAAAAAGATTTGTAAAGTCAAACTTGGAGTAGAACTCCCATGGTTGCAGAAGAAATCGCAGCTTTAGCAATTTTGGCAGTAAATCTTCCAGAGTGGTAGACAAGCCACAGCTATTGGTTGTACAGCTAATGCTACTGGTTAGGACCACTGGTAAGAAAAGGTGGGTTCCCCCCCACCTTTTTTTATATTTTTAAGAAAAATATTAATGGACAAACACGAACTCATACAATAATTTTGACAGCATTCATTTATTGTGTGTCACTGATCTTACAAAGATCCCTTAAAACCAGGTCACGACCTGATTTTTTTTAAAAGTATAAATTGAATTCTGCACTGGTGCTTAGGAACACGTCAAAACTCTTATGTTCACAGGACAGCTTCTGCAAGAAATATTTTAGAAACCCATCTCAGGAATCACTGCCTATTTGGTATTCTGTAAATACTCTGTATTTGTAAGGTGGGTACTGGCTTAACATTTTTTGTAACATCATTGGTTTAGATAATACATTTATGTTTGGATTATCACATTATTTCCCTTGAAAGCAGTTAGCCACTGTAGAAACGGAAAATAACTTATCTTTCATATGTTCAGGCCATGGGCAGGCTATTGGTATCCAAAAAACCAGAGTTCATTCTCAGATTATTTAATTGTACCTTTCATAATGCGGTCAGAAGTATCAAGGAGGTTACAGAAAGTTTTGTCTTTGTGGTCATATCTTTCTTACCTCTTCCCATCTACCCAATACCGGTTGACTAATTTCTTGTGAATCCTGGTTGCTTCTTTTCTTCTTCTTGTGTTACAAGCATTTATACAGTTACATCCTATAATGAAGTTAATCATCTTTCTTAATAATTAAATAGGAATTTACTTGATCGCTGTGACCTGGATAAAAAATGCACTCTAATGCATTTTGGCATTCAAAATGCCATTTTGAAAGAGGAGTGAGCTGAACAGTATATTAAAACCAAACTTAGTGTTTGGCAGCATGCCATTTATCCACGCTGTTAGGGACAGATATGGAAGGTGCTTTACAGACACTAGATACATCCCAAAAAAGTATTCATCCCATAGGTTCGGACCTCCAAGCCTCCTGCCTCCCTCATTACCCCCAGCTGGTTTATGACCCTCTAGAGCAGAAAACAGACCGCACTGTCTCTTTTCTGAGCTTGAACTCATCAGCTGATGCAGTGCCTAATGATTTAAGTGCGGCGTACATGCCAATACCACGCAGAGATGTAAGAGCTGCCTTTGAACCAAACCTGCTGGGGTAGCAAAACGAACTATATTAAATCATCCCCCTCAGAGTGCTTTGCAGCTTTGCTTTTCCTGCCTGAATAAGCTCGCCCAGGTAAAACTGCTCGATGTTGTGAGGAGTACACAGGTTACTTATCTCTCTACACTACCCTAGTTCCTCTTGCATCCCCTGTTCATTATAGAGTCTATGTAGTTTCTTCTCTGCAAACAATCTAAAAATTCATCACCTATTCTAATGATTGTTTCTGGGTATCTTCTGCATCTTTAGATCTCACGGCATTATTGAAAATGCTGGGCGTTTAATTTAGCATGAGTTAAAATGCCAGTGTAATGCTGCGTAACACCTAAGAATTTTAGCATAGTTTAATAATTTTCTTTCGTGTAGGACTCAGTAATTTTCCAGGCTGCTGCTACCCTCCAAAGAAAAAGAAACACCAATATTTGAAGTGTTTACTTTCCTCCTCAAAAACTCAGATTTTACTTCCAGTTGTAGAATCTTCAAGTCTAGATTAAATTTTCTCCTCAGGCATTTAAATAGTGCAAACATTTTATTCAAGGCTAAATAGCTTTGAACTACTTTCGGGTTACGTAGCAATTAAAAAATCTGTAGTAAACCTGCCAGAGTTACAAAATAAAGCTCAGAGCCTTAGAAGAGTATTGAAACAATACCAGAAGCAGTACCAAAAGGAAGCCCATAAAAAAATCTATGTATCTGGAAAACCTTGTTATAAAGCGTAGTAAGTTTTCAGTATTTCTTGATTCTTCTAATATAAGTGATTTCTTTCCATAGTAAACCGTTTCAGAAAAAAGGTTGTATTTATACAGATGCACACACTCCACTCATGTAATATTCATGGTGTCTGTCTGAAGCATCCACGTCCTCTCACCTGGGCTTTATCACACTTTGCAGTGTTTGTGCCTACAAATTTAGGCATATATGATAAAAAACGATGTCCGATAAAAAAACTGGTCAGGAATGACTGTAGCTGTTAAGGACTCCAGATTTCATAACAATTAGAGAAAGGATTAAGGGATTAATATGTGCTGATCTTGTTATCTATGAGGTCCTGAAGCTGTAAAATTGGATATTGAAGCTAAATGAGGACAATGTGCAAGGTTGAACTCTTTAATATAAACTCTAGGTAATGGTAGCATAACAGTTTTGTTGTCTTCATTTTAATGGTTAATTACAAATCCTTCAAAGAAAAAACTATACCATGCAGTATATAACCTGAGGCATGGGTTCCTAGATCATTACGTGTATGTCCTCTGCAGTTACTGGCTGCCTTCAAGGATAGCCTTATCAGAATCTGAGAACATAAATGGTAGAAAAGAAGTAGGTTCTGTAGAAATATGAAAACTTAGAACTAAATTTTATTTTAAGTAAGTTCAGAATAAGAAAGATTTATCTATACTTGATTGCAACTTTTTCTATTATATTTATACAATTCATATAGATGTTACCCTGTATTGATGAATTCTTAGTATTCCAAAGTCATGAATCAAAGCATGAGATGAACAAATACACAGAAAATATAAAAAACTACTTATTGTTATTTTCTATTTTTGATACCTGTAAAACACAAATATTTAACCTAGAGAACTAGAAATTCACTACAAAATTAAAAATAAATGAAACTGAAATTATTGCAGTCTTACAATCTCTGGATTGCAGTGTCTGGAGTTTTAATGAAGACGACACTAACATGTTACTTCAAAAAATGTTTTCTTGTTAAGAATAAAAACATTACCTTTAATTTCAGCTATTTTATAGGTATTTCCCAGCTGTGGACTATCTAGAAGCAATTGTCTTGTGTTGCAGAAGTACTGTCCTTTCTCATGAATTTGATCTCAAGTATCCTGTGAGTGAAAAACAAATGGCTGCAACCTGATCAAACGCCTAGTGAGCAGAGGTGGCATATGCAGTATTCCCAGTCCCTTTGGGAGAGTAGGGACAGGAAGGGGGACTTTAATGAGATGAGGACAGGGACAGGAGTCCCTGTGAAGAATACAGTCCCCTGGCTGCAGTGGTGGCTAATGCTGGCTTTCTCACGTGACCCTGTTTTGGGTAGGACGTGTGGGAGGAATATGGAAGCAAGGCTGCGTATTTGGAATTGGATCACCACTTTCTGCTATATTGTGCTTCTCTGTACAGACACCTGTTTTAAATTCTAAAGGGACATATAGTCCTTAGCATTTTTGAAGTCTACCACACAGTGATTTGCATGCTTCAGGGAGACTTTGCCACTTAGAGCTATTTTGCACAGTCAGAGCAATTTAGAGTGAACGCTGATGAAAAAAGAAATCTCTTAGGTACGCCTTTTTTTTTTTTTCTCACTAGATTCATTACTTATTATGGCAGAAACTATTCGATTTTGGAAGAAATCTTTCTTTTATATTTCACAGAAATGTCTTCTTGTTCCTTTCTGGACTTTTATATCATCATGAGCTGCCTCTTCTCCTGGTCTTGGTAATGTTACCAAAATTTGCAAGTGAAATACGGATCCTGTATCTCAGCACATAGAAAAAAAGATGCACATGCTTGTTCAAATGTGATTTTTAAGCACACAGTCGTAAATGTTAAAGCCCACACAGAAAATTCACTGGGATGCTAAAGAGTGACTGACCTCATCAGCTGAAAGAGGCTGACACTGTGGGAGCAGAGGGAACTCTCCCCACAAAACTGTGATTCAAATCTGTGGAGTTGCAGCAATTTCTGAAGGCTACCATGCCTCTGGAGGGTCTCCATGGCTTGGTGAGAATTCCCCAACATGGAACCTCCCATGCCGTCTGCCTGCACAGCTGGGAAAGAGACCTGCACAGCTGGGTGACAACCTGCAGATCCCCAAGATTCAGAGGACTGGAGATTCCATCTGAAGCCTAGCAAGGTAGGTGAAACACCTTTACAAAAGCTTCTGCATTTACCTTAAAACAAAAAAATTAGAATCTTGGATTCCTGTTGGGAGCTCCAACACAAAAAACATTCGTTTCACTTGGAGCCAGTTGTTAGAATTAGGTAATGGGCTCTGCTGGATCAATGGGATACTGGTATTTTGGCAGATCTGACCTGAAGCAACAAAGAACGGTTTCTAAAGGAATTCTAGTGAATTTATGAGCATTTTCTTCATGTTCTATTAAAAACTTTTAGATGGAGGTCTCTTAGACATGGGCCAGTGAATCTTTACCACAAGGACAATCTCATGTTTTAAAAATTGTGCTCAAGTTATGTAGTTTGTAGGATCTGGGACAGCTTTTCACTGCTGGAGTGCAGCGTAGTGCTTCTGCCATCCTGAAAGATATGAGGAGAGGCATCAATGGCAAATCCTTGTAGTTGGTTAGTGAGCTACGTAATGAGCTACTTGTCTTTGCTCTTCTAGTTCATCACAGTCTACTCCTACAATACCATCTCTTACAGACTGTGTATCCACCTCTGATCAATCCTCTGCCTTTGTGGGCCACTTGTTAAATTTTCAAAGTTTCTTTGTTCCTTCTCTCTTGCTGGAATGAAGCTCACATAGATATTCACAAGAACAACATTTTTTTTTCAAAACTTTCCTTTCCATCAGTGTCTAAGAACTTAAATTAGCCTCTGTGTATGTATGTGTGTGGAAATTATATCACAGTTACCAACATAACCTAATTCTGGTTTTCTATTTCTCTTATGTCTTCATCTACTTCTTGTTCTTTGCCTTAGACTGCCAAGTATCTATGAAATCAAATGCCTTCTGATTTTATATTTTTCTGGGAACTCATAAAATAGAATCCAGATCAGTAAATAGCATGAGTACATACGTATGTAAGCATATAATGTAAGCATTTGGGGAGGTAGTCCCCTTGTGATGTGCCGCATTTTGTGATTGTGTGTTTTATGAACTTTGTAGGTCTGAGGATCAGCTCAAAATTAAAACACAGTGTTTTGTTAACTTGTTTTAATTCAAACTTTCCTAATCATTATTTTGACCATAATTCTTAGGATTTTTTTGTCCCTTAAAAAAATTTGCAGGCTGTCTGCAGTCGACATTTAGATCTTTCCTCAAAGGCAGAGAAATCTGCTTAGACCCAATTCTTTTTAAAAAGGGGAACTGATAAGCACCCACAGTCCTTCTGGATTTAATATATGCTACCCCTGCTGAGAAATGGGTTCCGTAACTACAGCTTTCCAGACCAAATACCTATGCCTGCAGAGGCTCTGCCTCTGTGTTTTCATAGCTTTCATATTTGTATCCATATTTGTCATCATGTTATCTGGCTTCTAAATTCCTCATCCAATTCCTAATCCATGCAGATTACCCTCCTGCAGCCCTGCCTGCTCTGTAGAACTGGGACCTCCACAAGGCCTCCATTCAAAGCAGGCAATCCAGCCTGCCCAAGCAGCTGGGTACAGCCATGAACCCTGAACGTCTGCGATCAGCACAGGCAAACCTTGATGGCTATTGAGCTCAAGAACAGACTTTTACTGGGCTGTTCATACTCATGATTGCTCTGCACAATTTCTGAGACCAGAATAAGATATACTTCCAGCTTTCAGTCTAGGAATAAGAAAGTTTTTTTTTCTTCCGACAAAGCCTTCTTTAAAAGTCATTTTATAATTTGTTGTGGTAGTGCTTATGTCCAGCATAGTATCTTACAGAATCACAGAACCACAGGTTGGAAGGGACCTCGGGGATCATCTAGTCCAACCTTTCTGGGAAGAGCACAGTCTAGACAAGATGGCCCAGCACCCTGTCCAGATGAGTCTTGGAAGTGTCCAATGTGGCCGAGTCAACCACTTCCCTGGAGAGATTATTCCAATGGTTGACTGTTTTCACTGTGAGAATTCATCAAGCCTTGACGAGGAATTTAGAAGCCAGATAACAAGCCTTGATGAATACCTCCCTGCCTCTCCGCACATTGGCTACTGAGAATGCTTTTCCCAACTCTTGAGTGCACATATTCCAGTTTTGTTAGGACCAGGCAGGATTTAGTCATTGTATCACTGGCTGGGTGTCTGTAGTCATGTAGTTTTTGGAGGAGTGTCTGACATAAGAGGTCTCTCAGCATTAGCAGTCACATTCTGAAAGCCCGCAGCTGCTACCAAAAATGAAGTGTTTGCATTAGTCTCAGTCCAATTCCTCCAAAACTAGCACTAACCCTCTCATTCCCACTCCTTGCTGAGCACTCACCAGAGTCTTAGTGAAATGATGTGCCCTTTTGTTCAGGGCAAATACAGCTCCGAATGGGTGATCTAAGCCCCTGTGTTGAGCCACTGCATCAGTACTGGCTCACATGGAAGGGATGCTAACAGTCAGGAGGGGAAAGAAAACACAAACACACACACTCACCTGGCTGCGACACACGATGTAGCTTCCCTTTGGCCATGTAAAGAGCCAGGGAGAAGCTGCAGCACTGTTCAGCACTATGGGAGCCACTAGTGTTGCAGTGGGGTAGGTAAAATGGAGCCAAAGCCAGGGCCTAAGGTCTTTCCAGCCTCCCCGTGGAAATCTGTGCTTGTATTTCACTCTTCAGAAAAAGTACGGTAGCACCAGTTACTAACACGCAGATTCAGCACAGGCACTGTTATGTAAGCATGTGCTGTCTTCCCTCTAACCTAAATTTCACTTACAGAGAAAATACAGGAGATTTGCAGGTCCACATGCACATCCAAGTGCCTTCAGCCATCTAAGCCCCGCCAGGTTTTTGTCAGCCCTCTTAACATATGAAGACCCTGGATTTCATCTTCTTTTCCATTCTTTGGCCATTCCTTTTTTTGTGTCCTGGTTGCTGGGACAGAGCTACTCAGATGAGATCTTATTCTGTTACAACTTTCTAGTGCTTTCCCATCATCCTTAAAGCTTCCCCTCAGGATTATTGAGATCCAATGAATTTTTCAAATTTTACTATTAACTTGACGTGCAGGCTCAAAAAATGTGATTCTTGCTGCTCAGCCACCCCTTGTAGTCAACCTCAACTCACTGTATAAGATAGTCCTATTCACAGTTATAAAACTTGCTAATTCTGCAACATGGCTTCTGCGCAGCATGGGATATTCCTCTTAACAAATCGCTGATTCAGTCTATATGGAAACATTCAGTGATACAGACCTTTTACAAAATCAGAGTTCACAGGCTTACATAGATAGATTTCCTGGTGTCAAAAAAATACTAAGAAAAGGATAATAATTTTTCTTATAGATTTATTCAGAAGATAATGATTTTTAACAATTATTAAAAGACAGTTTCTATGAGGCAGCCATTTAAATCTCATTATTTTTTCAAACACTTCCAACAAGTATGAGAGCCCAAAGCAGTGGAAACTGATATATCATGCTATGGGTCTGTCTTTGGGCAGCCAATTCAGCATTCTGTTTGCAGCATATCCCATGGCAATTTTGCAACCCTGGAGAAATGTGTTTTCTGGATTGCAAATAACAGGCTGATTAATTCAAATTCTTGGAATAACAAGTTGGTTCTGCACCCACTATATTTATCACTTTTTTTTTCTGTGAAAAAGCCCTTTCCCAAATTTTGTATTGTTATTTTCTTAGAACTAACCTAGTTCAAGAAAGGATAGGGTCAGCTTTTTTTTTTCTTTTGGCATAATTTGCCTACACCGATCTGTAGTGTTCACTGCATTTTAGACAGAGGCATTTCCATATTAGATAAATTGCTCTGATCTCTGCACTGACTGAGGAAGCTAGTGCTTCCAGGCAGATAAGAGAAAAGAAAAAAATTTTCCTCCCTTGCTTTCACCCAAATTTCAACAATGTTTTAATTTATTAAGGAAAATAACTTTAAATATCACAGTAAAATCAAACAGTAAGTAAAATATAATGGCCACACATTTTCTACTAAGCAAATATTTAATGCACTTAAATATATGTGTCCTTCTCAGGTTATTCAGGACATCTTATGCAGACAGCACTCATCGTTTTGGGGAGAGGTAAATAAATTCACTCAAGCTTCATTATGGACCTTCTATGCAGAATAACACTGTTACTACTATTTCTACTTATATAGGGAGGATACTCAATGAATGTTCTCTTCACTCAGCATTTTCTTTGGGTAAATGCTTTCTGTTTTCTGTCAAAGAGCAATCCAAAATATTAACCATCCTTGAGATGTTAAGTAATAGTGTTCCAATCTGTCACTGAAGAGCCAATGCTGGGCAGTAGCAAACCTGCAATTTTCAAAGTTGGATGGTGCAAAAAAAATCCTGTGGAATCCTTAATTATTTGCAATCATTCATTATCTTCAGTGAACCCTGGAAGCTGCTGGAGAATTGTGAACATGAACCATTATAGTTAAAATGGAAAACCCCATCATTTTAGGTATTATTTTCCTATGAATAAAATGCTTTCATCTTTTCCAGGAAGACATGCAATTAAAAAGCCTCTTTACATTTACTAAAGCTTCCAGAAATGTAAATATACATTTAAAATCACCTATGTAACTTTGTCACTGCCTCCTTTCAACTAAAACAATAAAATAAAACAAAATATAGGACTTAAAAAAAAGCCAGCAGCTGGTTAGTCCTCTCCTCAAACAACTGATTCCTTCACTGCTTCAGTGACTTGGAAAATTGTGAAGCTATCTATCTGAACCTCTCTCTGAGTTGCTTACAGACCAGCTGGATTTTAGGCTCTTCTAATGCTTAGAGTGAATTTCACTTGCCTTTATATCTGTAGAGCCAAATATTGATGTATTCTTAAATAATTAGATTAAGTCTTTTGAAGAGAAGACAATATTATTGTACATTACTTTGCCATTCATTAGGTAAGAGATACTCATAACCTTCATTCCAACTTAGACCTTTTTTTTGCCTGAGAAATTTCTTTGTCTAATGTTGGAATTGCTCACCATTAAATATTGCAAGGCAGGATCCTGCTTCTGCCCAGATTTCTTTCCTGTCCCCTCAGGCTCTTGTCCTGCTAATCTCACTTTGCTCTCCTCTGGTATGGTCTAGGCCCACTGCTGGCTCACTCGCAGCAGAAAGGCACATGAAATGCACGGGAAAATCCCTCCCACGTAAAGCTGGGTGGATGTTCAGACACAGTTAACATGGAGGTACCACCTAATCAATTCACTGGGCTGAAAGGTACTTCAAAGTGTGACCAGCCCCAAGTTCTTGTCTCAACGGAGACAAGACCTGTATTGTTCTTGATACAAAGTTAAAACCATAGAACAACTGAGATTGGAAGGGACCTCAGGGATCACTTCATTCAGCCTCCCACCCAGTGAGGGCTAATGTCAGCACTGGCTAACCTATTTCTAATGCCCAGCAAAGATGGAGTCTCTATCACCTCCCACCCAGACAGTTTATTCCAGTGCTTTACTGTCCCCACTCTTACAAATTTTTGTTAACACCTAACACGGATTTAATTAATTAATAATAAAATAAATAGTTTATGGCCTTAGTCCAAGAAAAACCTGTTGACAGGACAGGAGATAAAAATGTTTCCAGTGCTATAAGAACAGCCAGCTCCACACAATGTAGCCCAAAGCTTGCAGGCTTAGACCTTTCTTTATCTGCTATAGTTGTGAGGACTGGAAATTAGCTGAATTCTTGTTATTATTAGTTCTCATTATTTTGTAACAAATATGTTTTAAGGTCACGCAAACTTTTGTGCTGGAACTTTCCATTATTCTTGATTAACAATATCACTGTATATTTTAGCTCTGTAAGCTACATTTGATTATTATTATTTTGGGGGGGATTATGTACCTAAAAGAAATGTGTGGTTTGTGTTTCAGGCAGTTTGGTAGGTTAGCAGGTCTTGACTTACATTTGGAACAGTTTGCAGGTTAGTTGATAAGAATGGCAAAAAGAATAAAGAGAAATTTCACATGACAGTTATTACATGTAATTATGAGGATATTCTTGACAAATTTTGGTATAATTTGAAAACCTGACAGCTTGTGGGTTTTCTGATCTGTCGTTAGTTGAGTGGATTAATCTTACAACCATAACGCACATGCAACTGAGTTCTTTCCTCAATGATTTTTCATATTTTCTTCCTTTCCAGGATTATGAAGAACATTTCAGTGTTATGCTAGAAAAATTAGACCTAGTAAGAGGACCATATTTGAGTTGAAAACAAATTAAACACACCACACTTTTGAGTACAGATACCCTGGTCTTTTTTTTTCTTTCCTCTTTCTTCTTGTCATTATGCTTGCTGTTGAAGTGTGATTTTATTTTTTCTTCTAAAAATAGGGTTGTGATCTCTTACTGAGCAGGACTGCATAATGTAAAGTAATATGCTGGATCTGTCATACCAGTCACCCTCCCACTGCTGAGGCACTCAGAAGTTACAAGGGGGAGCACAAAAGCATGAGTTAAAAATACCTTATGGACTAAGTGACTGCTTTAGTGCTAAGATGATCTTGATGTTAGAGCTGGCCATACTACTTACACCAGTTTAGATATGCACAAGTGCAATTTCAGTTTTGCTTATGAGGAAATTTTTCTGATAGGATATAACATTTGGTCTGCAGGGCAATCCTGTCTTATTTAACCGGATTTATGGAGAGTAGATGTACTGTAGATATACAGAGCATTTATCCAGAATGATATTTATACATTGACCTCAATATTTATCCGTGTTGGAATACAGCCTGAGCAAAGGAAATCAGCCAAGTCCCAATCCAGAAGAGTCTAGAAAAGATGCCAATCTTTTCTTTTGCTTAACTTCTGAAGAGCCAGGCACAGTACGTGTCGTGGCCCTAAGTATGTGGACCAAGGCACCATTTCTGAATGATAATTGGTGGGGCACGTATTTACTACACTGTTGCTGTACGCTTCTGTGGGAGAACTTATCTTGGGCCGCATATCTCCGGGACACAGGGCTCTACCCACCCTGGGGACAGTGATGCACAGACATCAATATGATGGATACAAAATGTCCGTTTATTTAGCTGCGTCACACGCTTATATAGCTCTTGCGCTTCCTGTTCCTGCCACTCCTATGGGGAGGAGTCTATCTTTCCGTCACATCCCGTGATCTTCCGGTCACCGATCCCTGTCTATTTCCCTACACTACACCAAAGAAGTGTAAATGTCATGTTGACATTTTCCTCTAGAACTGATTTGATAACATCGAAGTGGGGAAGTTTACTACATTCTATGTTTTGTTTGAAAGTTTTCCCACAGTACAATTTCCAGGGTGTTGCGCTATTTAATAAATTTTCTGCAAGCATGAAGAATTTGTTTTTACTAAGAACCTCTTAGAAAGCTGACTTGGAGCGGTTAACATCTATTTATCAGAATTTTACGGATAAACAATTCTAAAGTTTAATTCAGTATAATAGTTTCTGACACGGACCCCAGAAATCCAGCCTCTCTTTCATCAAAGAGTTAATTATGTTGAAGAGAAAAATAATAGCTATGCATACCATTGTCTCAGTAGCTTCCTGTCCACTTGCACCAAACGGTGCTGTGAAATAAGCCTGTGACATTTAAAATTGGTGTGTGGTGCCAGCACGTAACCAGCTACACTGTTTGTGCTGAATCTCCTCCTTAGTGCAAATTAAATAGCCTATTGTATTTAAGCTTTAATCTAGCACACACGGATGTTAGTGGGAGTCTTTCAGTTGGTTTCAACATGTGTTGGATCAAGCCCAAGCAGCCTAGCAAACTATGTCAACAGCTTTTTGGTCTGAAGACTTTCCTCAGGAGGGGTCTTGGGCTGGTGTCCCCAGATATATTCAACCTCTACATGTACATTCCTGGGCACAACAGCTATCCTACCAGCCCTTGCAGAACAGAAGGCAAGGCCCTTATAGCCCTTTGCCTCACTTGTTTGCCTCTGATTTGTGATTCTCCACAAAGAAAGATTGAGAGACTCCTACCTGATATTTGTTGTTATCTCTTAGCAGAGGGATTGAAGGCAGAAAACAAGGTTAAGCCTGGCTTAGGTGGCTGCAAGGCTCTCATCCTTCTCTAGCTCTGTTTTTAAGTTAGGAGCACACATGGGCCTGTGCTAGGGATGGGGAGGTAATTAAGCCAGATTAGAGATTTGTTTAAATTAGTTTGTGGTAGGAGGAAGGAGAGCTTAAAGGGTACTCTCCTGCTTGCCCCAGATGGTACCATCCTGGAAAAACCTGGTGGCTCTGAACGGTGTTTTTCTGTACCACCTAGCAGACAGGAGTTTCTAAGGAAAAAATGGGATCAAGTGCACCAACACATGTGGTCAGAGGCAGCAGGGCATGCCACCACGCTGTCATCCCAGACTGATGCAGCTGGTGGGGAGGCAGTTGTGAGTTGGTGGCCACTGGTGGGTTTGTACCTAGCTATTAGTGTCAGAGCAAGGGCCTGGCTTGAGGGAGCTGGAAAACTGGGGAAGAGCAGGTGCTGTAGCCACACTGGTTAATTTGGGAAGCTCTCAGAAACATTGGGGTGGTTATTTTAGGGCTAATTGTGCATAACAGAGTTCTCTGCTCTGTGGCAGGAGATGAGGATGCTGCTGGCTGTGATGTGCTGCCTGATACAATTGCTGCTGCTGGTATGGGTAGCTCCAGCTGCCTGACGAGTCACACCGGCAGGGACTCTGAAAACCCAGTCCTCTGGAGTTTTCCCTCCTTCCCTTGATGGACCAAGTAGGTCACTCTCATGATAATGTGAAACATACTCTGCTGCCAAGCCGACAGGGACAGTCAGACTATTTGGTCTGCACAATACAGCAAGGGAAGGCGCAGACAGAGCAAAGTCATTAGGGCTTTTATAATGCAAATGAAAAGAATGAAACATTCTATATAATGTAACTTCATAATAATTTCCTCTGTGGCGTGTTCCAAAACTCTGCCTTTCATACCGCAACACAACCGCTGCTTGCCCCAATGTAACTTTAGAACCATTTAACAATGCTGTTTTCCTTTATTTATAGTTCAGTAGTCAAAGGAAAATTAACTGGTATCTCTGCAGTGTACCAATGTTTGGGCTCTATGTAATGCTCCACATTATAATTGCCTTCTCTAAGATAACATTTAAGATAATTCATAGAAAGCTGTCAGGGAAAAATGAGAACTTCACACTGAAAATCCTCAATTACATGTTAGAAAATGTAATTTATGTGAAATGTTGCTCCCCATTTACTTCTTGAGACTCAAGTTAATGTGCTATCTGTAATTCCAAAGTTAGAAGGAAAAAAAAGGTAAGTAGTCCCTATTTTAAGTTCCTCTTTGTTTTGTATATGCCTTTGTACCATATCGAAAAAGAAACTCCTCCGAAATGCAACATTACTGAGAATCTTACTCAAGGTCTAGAGTATTCAGATGAATTTTTGGCTGCATAATTACTATGGTTTTGTTTCTTCTCTTCTAATCTTTTATTAATGAGTGATGAAAAGAAAGGCACTTGTATCTTTTTCATGACAGTAGCATTTGGTCTGCTATTCTCTTACAGTCTATTGCAGAGAGAAAATAAATAAAAATAATAGGTTCAGACTAAAGAGATGACACAGATTTTATAAAGTGCCTGTATGTACAACACAATTTATTTTCATAGCATAACTTCATCTGTTAAAATAGTCAAGCTGTATATAAAAACTTGCATTGGATTTATTACCAATTTTCTAATGCAGTTATATTTAACTTAAAATAAACAAATAGAAGATTCAATTATGTATTTCCCCATCCAAGGCTCATATAACCCCATATGATAGTTCTGTATTTAAGGAAGATGGTTCACATTAGACTTTGTTCTGGGCCCAGTAAAGTAGCCTATGAAAACATGCACTCAAAGATGTTGGAGAGAGGAGACTTTGCTTCCAAGTTGTTACCCCTGACCTTTCAATGAAGGCAGCAGTGCACCAGGCCATAAATAGTGCCCTTCAGGTCACCAGAGATCCATATGGTGGTGAGGGTGAGGGCTGCACCTCTGCCTTGGCCTTTGTTCCCAACCTTTCTGTCCTTTGAAGATCTGTTGTTAAAAAATCAGGTATAAGGCAGAACTCATAGCCACATCCTTAAAGTGTCTGAGCTGAGCTCAGAGATGGGCTTTCTAAACTTATTGCAGAGGTTTGGTTTGGTTTTAGCAGTTTACCTTGGGGTATGTTGAAGAAGGTGAACATTCCTTAATCATGTCTCCTACTCTATTAGCATGTTCTGCAAGCCTGGGGCCAGGAACAGTGCTGCAGAAACCAAGGTTGGTGCTGCTGGGAGAAGACTATCACCAGTCATTGTCTTGCTGACCTTAGCCTGTAACATATCTGAACTGTGTTTTTTCATTTCATTATTTGTAGATAATAATTTATAAAGTTTATATAATCTAATTTAATAGCCTTGGAGCTTATAGTCTCTATGCTCAAAACAGAAGACTGAAAAAGTAACATATACTGGAAAAATGAAGAGATTTTACTTTTTACTTTCTGGAAAGGGATTTTGCTAATATTTCCAGGAATTCTCCTGTATACATCTTTCTTTTCAGCAATGCAGCCACGCTGCACTGTGCACCCTCCTCTTCCCCTCTTGCTCCTTGACGCCCCACGGGAGCTGCAGCTGTTTGGCAGGCTGCAGACTGGGCCATCCAGCTGTGCCTGGCAGGTGGGGTTAGAGGATGGGAGAGGAGCTACGGCGCAGTGTTGCAAATGAGTGTGATACGGGTTGAGCTGCAGGGGACATAGGTTGGGAGCCAGACGTGTGAGATTCCCTCTCAATGTGTGAGATTTAACAGGTCTGCACTGTGAAGGCTATAATTTTAAAATCTCGCTAGGAGGGTTGGAAACAGTTTCCTCTGAAGCCCAGAGTCAGGCTTGTTAATGATTCTGTATCTTTATTAGAAGAGGCTATTTCTTTTGGCATATTCCCTACGATACTTCCAGGCCACCTAGATAGTAAGAGTATTTAGTTACTCTGAACTGGTCACGTAACCTTTTAAAACATTAAATTGAACATTCTGGTCCAATCACAGCCCAACCCTTCCTGTATTTCACTATGTCCTTCAGTTTAAAAGAGGAAACCTTATGTTAAAAAGCTTTATAGACCAAGTTCCATCTACGTGAACTGTTTATTTAGGCAGGAAGCTACTCAAGTACTATTTCTGGAAATAATGGGAAAGTAGTTGCATAGATAAGAGTATGAATAATGCCATTGTTGTCCTTTTAGTCAAAGCCACCAAACCCCTCTCATTAGGTTTTAAAATTCAGTTTAGAACCCTAATTCTAGCTCTAAATTCCTATTTTGTTCCCAGGCTAAACATAGGCCAGTAAACAATATCCACAATCAACAAGTAATCTTTTCATTCCATTTCATCTTCATAAGCAAAATCAAGTAGCTTTATACTTTTACTCAACAGAGCAAATGAAAAGTGATATCTATTAAAACAGAATAATTAACATTCTGTTGTTCCATAGCTGACAGTCCAGCATAGAGCCTTTTGCCTGGACTGTGTTGGGTTGGTTGTCTGTGGTGGTAAAATTTTTGAAAATCTCTTTGGATTGGGATTAAGCAACTAGTTTTGATTCTTGACACAGGGTAGTAGAGTTGACAATCTTCTTCAGCTTCTCCAAGAGCTATGCTGATGGCTTTTCATTCCTATGTCAATTACTTGTTCATGAAAATGACTTCCTTTATAAAATAAAATATGCAGACTTTTTATCTCCCCTAACCCTTATTTCTTCTTAATTTATTTTTATTCCTGCAAAACATGGTAAAAATCCCTAATTCTGACTAGAAAGGGAGGAAAAACAGAGCTGGTAAAAAAAATCCCAACACATTCAATGCAATATACATAAAATGAAAAGATTCACTCCACTTATGTCTGGAACATCGTCTGACCTATAACTGGATTGAAAACTTACAGGGAGGTAACCAAGAGAAGGGAATAAAAAGAAGTACTAATAATGTATATTTCTTCTAAGCACTGTCACTGAATATGGAAATTTGATTTGAAGGCTTCCAGATTTCAGACTACTTTCTATGCGAACACTGTTTTGGGTTCTGTGAGTTCCTCACCTTGGTCTGCAAACCAAATTATAGACTGAACGGTTGAACTGAGGCACTGGGACCAGTGTAGCTCTGGCAGCGAGGAACACAGGCCTTGCTGTGCCCTGCCTGCACCTGTTACATTGCTCATTCCTCTCAAGCTACACACATGCAAATTTGATGGGAAGGGTGCACAGGCACCCCAACCTCTGATATTAGAACATGTTACTGAAGCGTAAGTGACATTGACTGTTTCTACAATCCCAAAGCACTGAAGACACAATTTATTAAATATTGGATGTATGGTTACAGCTTCCTAGTTGTGCTCATTTTCCTCCATCTCTGGATATGCCTGCTAAAAAAGCTAACACTGAAGCACGTGCTGCCAAACCCTCAAAACACCCTGTGCATTGCTGTCCACAGAACTCTCCCTGCTTTGTGCACCTGAATTATAGGGTGCACATGCTTCACTGATGCCAGCTGCTTCTTCTGAAACACATACATATGCACACAGGTAATAAGATTTGCACCTGAATGAAGTTTTCAATCTGCCTTTTGTTCATAAATCAGCTGTTATAGGTTCAAACAAAACCAAATGAGCTAGGTAACAACCTTCTGTTCACCATAATCCAAGTAACCTGCCCATTTTTACTAAGCTTTATTACAGTTACCTTTTGCCTTCAGTAAAAAATAAAGACAAAATCTTCCCTTCCCCCCCCAATAATTTGAAGAGAAATTACCATCCAGGTATCCTGGAAGAACTGTTAATAATGGAAAATCCTGACCCCATGCATAAAGTAATAGAAACCTCTACTGCCACACTAAGAGAATAAAAGCCCCTTCTTCTAGACAATTTCATAGTCACACTGACACTTCATCATTACTTTTTCAGATATTTGTTAAGCATATAGCTATTGTGGGATGCAGTATTCAGTTTGCATGCTTTCAAGTGAAGAAAGTAGATCCTAAGAACAGAAAACACTGCTGGTGATTAACTAACCATTTTTGTTCTAGTATTTCCTCACTCTATTAGATTAATCTGAGTAGCTAAAGATTGAGTGATTCTGAAAATGCATATTGAGATTCCACTGCAGAGTGTTGTTTGGATCATATTACAGAAAATAATGTAGTCTAACCACTGCTGGTTTTGTTTTCATTTGTTTTGGTTTTGGTAGGAAAACATTCCCTTTTGGTTTTAGCTTTTCTATAGCTGAAGTTGGAAACATACTTCCACTGATCCTTGCGTATGAAGAGTATAAACTACACTTTCGCAGCAGAGAATTTAAAAGCACATTTCTCTAACAGCACTCTGGGTAGCTCTAAACAAGGTCACATTAAACTTGCATTGTTCCTATTTGAAATGTAACTGTGCAGTTTCTTTTATGTAGCTAAATGTAAGCTGAAACAGTAAGGGTCAAAAACTGACTGGCAACTCCTGTGCCAACCAATATAGGTTTAATGTTTTCCCTTCCTACATAATTTAGGACTGCCACAGAATTTCACAAAACCTGTTTCAGCATTATTTATCTGTATTGCAGTACTGCTCAGAGGCTTCATCTGCAATTCTCCATGCACTGCCTTAACCACAAGATCATCCTTCCACTTAAATACGATACAATACCTATTATCTGCTGAAGCTTATACACAAATGTTATGAGCTGGTTACAGCAGTAAGACAGCATTTTAAGTACATTACCTTAACTTGTCCTTTATCCCACCTTTTATAAAAAACAGATCAGGTATGAAACATCAGTGAAGTACACGAAACATTATTTTTACAACAGTCCTTCAGAGTATAAGAACATATTGTCATGCTTGTTCCAGAAAAATGACCAAACGACACCGCAAGTGGGGCATCAGCTGTTAATTGGGGCATACTACATTAAGCATTTTTTCCCCACAAAATGTAATTAAATGAATACATATCTGGATGAAAGAAAACCACATTCTTTGCTGTGAGAAAGATAGATCACTGTGCTTACATGAACTTCTATTTTGTCCAATAAGGCTCTATACATCCATAACATTGTGAGCAGACTCCATTTGTAGAAGTTTGGGTGAAAAGAACAATGCCTTCATGGGATCACAGAAGGCAATAAACAGCTGCTCTGAGCTTTTATGTATGTCCTGGGAAATGCATGGTGACTGGGATGTCTGTAGCAGGAACTGGGATGGTGACCCATGAGCCTCTGCTTTCTTGCTATGCTTAGAAGTTCACTTGATGGCTCCAGCAGGTCTTAACATCAGCCAAGTTATAAGGAGCCTATTTTGAGGGGAAGATTGCTGAGGCAGTTACCAAGAAACCTTTTAGAAGAACTAGATTTAGAACCGAGATCCCTATGACTGTAGAAACAAGCATCTATGGGTCATCTCTTCCAAGATGTTGTCAAGTCACTTCCAATAACATACTTTCTAGTTTCAACAGTTTTTTGAAACTTTTCTGTCTCAGGTAAAAATCACTGTGTGAAAACACACATCACCATATATTTTTTTTCTGTAGCACACATTTACATGTTTATCACCCAAATGAACTGAAAGGAGCACTGAAAACCTTCCTCTCAAATAAACAAATATAAAATGCAATTGGTGATGGCATTACTCCATAGAAATATGAACTTTAGTAATCACCATTTAACCTAGTCATAATCTTTCTAATGGTGTAACACTGCTGCTCCAGAAGGTCTTTGTAACCTTTGTAACTTTGTAACCTTGTAAGTCTTGGACCACTGTAGGTATGCTGAAAAAAGCATCTAGCTGCAAGTGTTGCTGATTTGCAGTGCTCAGCTGAACTCCTACTTTTCAATCACCTAGGCTAGATAAACAGCCCTGAAATGCACCAGATGAGGTAAGTATGACAGCCTAAAATCTTGGGATGCCACTTATATCTTTCTAATACATACCCGTTGGGAATCTGACCTGACCTAGAGGTCCACCACCTACTACAGTCTCCATGCCTGTGGCAACAATTCTTTAGCTATAGTGCAAGGTCTTTGTGCTTTGTAGTCTTTGGTTTACACCCTCTTAGTCAGTGACATAGCGGGATGGTTGTATTTTGCTTTGCGGGGCTTTACCATTGCATCATTACCTACTCATAAAAAAAACAAACTGCTGATGAGTAACTTTCCATTGCTTTCTCACAATCATGGGTGAAGCAGATTTTTCTCTCCCACTGGTTTGTATAGAGCGAAATAACCTGCCTTTCATTAGAGTAGCACTAGAAAAAAGTTGTGGCTGATGAGGAAAGAGCGCATGAAAAAGTGCTGTAGAAATGAAGACTATGATTCAGATGCTATTTTCCCCCCTTGTGGAAAAAACTAATAAAAGTTAATAAAAGGATCCTGAAATAATGATAAATATTGGAATGTTTTCATACTGCCCGAACACTCAATTTAGATACAACTGCAGGTATTCCTATTGATTTTACTATTCCATTTTTAGTGTTGATCTTTTGGTTAATAAAAGTTTTTCCTTCAAGAATAAGGCAAGAGATTTAATTGTAGCGTTGAGACTGAGAGTAATATCCAAATGATTTTTGTCCGGATGCTGAGGAGAAGGCTCCGAATGTGATTTTAGTAAACTGGAACTTCGAGGAATGAAGACTTACCTCAATGATTTCACAACAGCAGTTTAGGGGAGCCTCTAGTTATTTCTAATGAGCTACAGAGCCGTTTCGCCCATTAGCCATCAGGCTGAATCTAAGCTAAGAAAGAATTAAACTTTTTCCCATACAAATAACATCCATTGCCCTCTACCAGAGATTATTTTAGCTGGGTCTCCTTCTCAGTTCCTACTACAGACTTGCTACTCCACTACACTGCATGGCCTTTGCAGAATGGAGATTGCTTATCTATTTGTTGGGCCTAATTCAACTCAGATGTGATCTTAGATGGGTCTGCAAATGACAGTGTCTGCAGAAGACACGGAGTTACCATGTATTCAAGTTTTCTTTACCAACATACTCAGATGCCTAGCATTCAGAGTTCCCTGAGTGAAAGCCATTGTTCACATCCAGTCAGATGGTCCACCAGAAAGTCTAAGGTAATCTGTAGGGCACAAAGGTAGCAGATGATGAGACTCACTGCCTCGGCACGGCAGGGCATGTAGGTACCTATTTCTACCTGTGAAATCCCAGACAATGGTAAGATGAGGCCAAACTGGTCTTCACACATTTGTGATAACTTATCATGCTATTGTTAGTGATGTACAGTGAGGAGACAAATCTTGAATTTCAGGTTGAAGCTAATTAACCACAACAGTAAAAAAATCAGATTCATGATTTTTTGAGAACTGCAGATCACTAGGACTGGCCCTGAAATAGACCGGCCTACAGACTGCAGGAATGGAAATGGAGCTGGTCAGCAGTTTGTCTGTTTGTTACTGCACCTAGACAGCCAAAGCCGACAACAAGCATTGACAAGGCTGCCTGCAAATCTACTCTCCTGTTGCTTGCAGAACAGCTAGTATCTCAGCATTATGAGTTTCACTTGGTGCCAGATGTTTATGTCTAGATGAGGCAGAAGAAGCTCTACAGCTTGTCATGCAATATTTAAAGCCTGACGAGGTATTTCTCATTTAATCACATATATTATTAATTTCAATGAAATTACTGTTTCTCCCCATGCCTTTAACCAGCCAGTGCATAAATGTTGGGTTGCTAAGGCAGAATTATAGCCAAGTATTCCAGTTTAGCTGACTGCATTCTGATTACTTAATAATGCTCAAGTATGTGCAGAATTTGTCCTTGCTGTGCACCACACAGAGTGCTGCACTACTGAAAAAAAAAAAGCTCAGAAAAGGCTGCACTGCATTGGCTTAAGCACTCTCCTCATTGCAGTTTATATTCCAGGTAGTTAAACAAGTTCACAGCTAAGGAAAAATATGTGACTTCTTGCTGTACCATTCCCACAGACTAATGAGCAAGTAAAAAATGGCTAAAGCCTGCTCCGAGGAGCTGAATTTACCATTCTGGCTGAAATTTGCATGCCCCGCGGGGCCGCCGGTGTGCCCCGGAGACTCAGCCTCGGAAAGGCAGCCAACACCGAGCCTGAAAACTAACCGGGATACAAAGCCGGAGGAACGCAGAGACGTTCCTCACCCCGCTAATGGGCACCGCGGGGCTGCGTGTGAAACCGGCGCGAGGCTGAGGCCCGCCCGGCAGGTGCCCGCCGCCCCACGGCCAGGCCTCGGGCCTAACTTCGGGGAACGGCCGAGCTCCCCAGCCGCCCCGCGGCTCCCTCGCTCGCTCCCCCTCCCTCTCCGCCGAGGCAAGCGGCTGGTGCCGCCTCAGCGGGCCCCGGACAGGTGTGACCGGGAGGCAGCCGCAGGCCAGCACCCCGCTCCCCCGCCTCAGGGCGGAGGCGCGGAGCCCGCCATCTCGCCCCCCTCGGGGTGGCTGCGGCGCGGGGCTCGCCCTCTCCTCCCTCCCCTCGCTGCGGGCCGCGCCGCGCCGCACCGCGCCGGTGGGCTTGGCTTGGCTTGCGGCTGCGGCGCGGGGCTCGGTGTGAGTCACTCAGCCCGCGGCGCGGGAGCCGAGCGCGCAGGCACAGGGAGGAGGCGGCGGGGGCGGGCGGGCGGCGGCGGGGCGGGGGCGACAGGCACCGGCTCCCCGCCCGCCCACTCACACATGCTGCCGAGCCGCAGTCAGCTGGAGCGCCGCTTCCTCCCCAGCCGCCGCCGATGACCTCCTCGCCCGCCGGCAGCCGCTGAGGACCCCCGGCGTCCCTGCCAGGGCAGGGGATGGTAGATCGGGCCGCCCGGAGCCCCGTCCAGCCCAGCCCGCCGCACAGCAGCCTCGGTCGCCGCCGCCCGCGAGGAGCCGCAAAATGAACCCCCAGTGCGCCCGCTGTGGCAAAGTGGTCTATCCCACCGAGAAAGTCAACTGCCTGGACAAGGTGCTGGGGCGCGGTCGGGCGGGGACGGCGCCTCCCGGGCGTGCCCGCCCTGCGCGCCCGCTCCCCTCGGCTCCGGCGGGGCGGGCAGGGCCGGCGGGGGAGCGGGGCGAGCCGGCAGGTGGCAAACGCAGCGCCTGAGGGGCTGCCGCTGCGCCGGCATCCGCGCCGCCACCGGCGACGGGCGACAGCCGCCGTGTCACCGCGCTGGCGCAGGGCCGGGGGCGAGCGGGGGCCGCGGCGGGCCGGGGAGCCCCTGCGGTGCCCGCCCGGGCAGTGTGGGCGCCTGGGGCCGGCGGCGAAGTTGTGGGCGGCCCCCGCCCGGTTGTAGCTGTCGGTGCCTCCCCGAGCCGGGGCGGCTTCGGCGCCCCTTGCGCCATGGCCGCCGCGGCGGGGGGGCGACAGCCCCGTCCCTCGGGGTGTCCCCGGTGGCGCTGGTTGTCGCCGAGCGCGGTCGCTCCGTAAGTAACAGCAACGAGGCTGTGCGAGATGCGCCAAGCGAAGGTCCCCGGAAAGGCAAGGGGGTAGGAGATATCGGGGGAGAGCACCGTGTTATGTGCTAAATTTGGTGTCTGTTCAGCGTACCAAAAAGCCATCCGTCCCATTAGTTAGTGATTTTATTAGCGTAGTATTGCATTCTTAGCAAGCGGCGTATGTTTTTTTTACTTTAACGAGGCAAAATGTCAAACTCCTGCTTGAGTTATCTTTCAGATAATCCTGGCAAGGTCAGCGCGTGGAGGTCTTGGCATTCACCTTAGCAGAGAATTTATGTTTCTGGGAGTGCTTCAGCAGCATCTTCAGTTTCACGTGAAAGTAGTTCTTTTGATGTAGTTTACAGAGGTCTATAATGCATGGCCGGAAATACTGATGTGTAGCTCTGTCTTTAAGTTTACTGTGCCCTAAAATAGCTTTCAAAACATCAGTATCATAAGTAATTCTACTTTGCATTTCTTTACAGTACTGGCATAAAGGATGTTTCCACTGTGAAGTTTGCAAAATGGCTCTGAACATGAATAACTACAAAGGATATGAAAAGAAACCTTATTGCAATGCGTAAGTATTATAGATGTCAAGTCTTGCAGAAATGAACATGAAAAAAAACCCTGGCCGTGGATGTTGTCAAATAGGTATTGTCATGCTGTAAAAACTTAATCTAGAGATGAAGCAGTGCAGCGTAGAGCAGTTTAGTATCTTTTCAGATGGCATATTCTACTCATATTGAAGTGGTAGAAGGTGAAAATATTTGATTATGTGTTTAGGCAGTGTTTTAATGTCAGATCTCAGGATACAAGTCTTTTCCTCCCGGAACGTGTCAGATCTGGTGCTGACTCCTATTACATTCATTATTGGCCTGCTGGATTACAGTTGTCCATGATGCAGCTCTCTGTTCAGGGTTATGGTCCTGATCAGCATTTTGTACTAAGAAAACAAACAAAGCGCTTCTCGGTTGTGTCATTTACCAGAGACAGTATCCTGTTAGAGATCGTGACAACCTATTTTTAAAACTGTTACGTTGTTCACATATCTCAGATTACTAAGATATAGATATTTACAAAATCCCTGTTTCTGGTGCTTCATGCTATTTTATGTTTTGCTTCTCTCTTAGATTTTGATAGAATAGATTCCATTCAGTTGTAGAGGATAATTATATTTTATTCCACTTTAGATTTTGTTGTGTGGATTTTGAAGAGAGCTTTCATGTTTGGCTTGCAAATACTGCAGAAGAGCATTCTGATACATGTAGAAAAAAAGGTGCTTATTGTCCTTTGTACCATGCTCCTAAGACTTGCTAAGTGCTTTTCAGTATGTTTTAATCTGTAGAAACATTTATAATATTAGTTGTTAGAAGGATATCTCTAAAGAATTTGGAATCAAGTTTGATCTTATGTTATATTTTGTTATTATTTTCACCTTCACCTACTTAGAACGTATGTTTTAAAGGGGCAGAATTTTGAAACTACAGACACATTTTTTTTTCCCAGAAATATTCTCCTTTACTCATCTTAAAATATTTGTTTCATGTTGAGGTAGACAGTCTATGGCTGGCCGTCACAGAGTGGTTCAGCAGCATATGCTCATTTCTTCCAGGCTAAAATTGAAGTCAGCCAGTGCCTATCTGTCTAAAATATGAGTTTCGTTATAAAAACTGCTGTGCTACCAGAACTTGAAACACCTGTTTCAGTGTGCACAGTTGTACTTAGATTGCTTTGGGAACATATGGAGTTACACACATACATTTCTAGCTTTCCTTGAAGTGCTCCACAGTGTATGGGGGTGACATTAGACCTCTTGCAATATAGTGTCGTTGGTTGCCAGTTGAGACTAACCTAAGGATATTGGCCCCAGATGGGACTCTGCTTTTGCTACTATTTGAGTTGAAGTATAAGTACAGGCTTACATCCTTTACAGTAGTTAAAACTGGTAATACGTTGGTGTCTTTTACGTAAATTTTTGTGGTTAAATTTCAATGATGATACTTTGGTTGCTTTCCTATGTAATCAGAAACTTCCTTGTACTTAATAACACAGTTTGTTTACAAAGTTTCCTCTGTGCTGTGCATTGGTGTTTCAATGCCATGCATATTTAACTTCTGTGTGGGAGACATTTTCATCTATGTGATTATGCTACGTGGTGTGTCCTTCTGTTTACAGATGAGGGGGGAATAAAGATGATGGATATGTTTTGTATGGTTCAGGTGCTATTCTTCCTGGTAGTTGCTTTAAGGAGCTCTGTAATAGTGATCCTTGAAAAAACAATCTCTGTCTTTGAAAGGTCCCTCAAACCTGATGTATGAAATGGGAAGAAACAACATAAAACCATGAAAGAATGGGTTTCTTTTATTAAAGAAGAGACAAAATTTAATGTAGAGTATCAACAAGGTGTATTTTGTTCTTAAATTTTGGTAAATTTAAGGGGATTTTTGTTTGTTTGCTTGTGGTTTTTTTTTTTTTAGAGAAACTTAAATAATCTAAATAATTTTAAGGGTTCTATGGAACCATGAGGGGAAGACTAAGTTGTGCTTTGTGGCTTCAACAAACTTTAATATCCTTCAAAGGAGGGATGTTTATGCAAAACTGTGTTTTGAAAATACAGTTGATTTAAATTGTCATATTTTGACACAGTACTCTTGCATCTCAAAGGTTACTTATTTGCAAAGCAGACACCATTGTAGTATTTCAAATTATGATGTGTCTTATCCAGTGTCTGTTAGTAAGGGGCAAATCTGTTTTTATGTTAAATATTGTTTGATCAGAAAATCTGTGAAGAAAAGAAGGCAAATTTACTCATACAAACACCTACAAGCACTTGACAAAAAGCAATTACTGTTAGACTGTTTATTGAGGCCATCCGTCAATGAAAGTGTGATTTGTAGATAAAAGTGAAGAAGCATGCACTGATTTGAATGGGACAGCAATACCGTGAAGTTGTTTAATAGGTTTGGAAGCCATAGTTAGCCTTTTGTAAGGACAAATTGAAAAGCACGTATCTTCAATAATTTCTGTAACTGTTTGTTGGTTCACATGTTAGATAAGGCACTTGAGTATATTTTGACCTTTGAACTTAAAATATTCCACTATTTTTTTTTAGGTGCTGAGATAAATAATTTTTGCTGCTTCATTGACAAAGATCAGAAGTTACTTTTAACTGTAAAACATAATTGTGTTTCCGTTACTACAGAAAAAGATATTGATTTGTGAATGTTCAAACTCTGCTTTTGGTGGAGGAGAGTAAAGTCAGATGGATTAACAGGAGCTAGTGACTCAAGAAGGAATATGTTATGAAATACTTCGATTCAGTGTCCATTAGAAGAGAGCAGAAATATTTGTAAATGAAGGATTCTGCTTTTTTTAAGGGCAAGTTTTTTGTTGGGCAGCTTGTACCATTTCTAGCTAATGGTTGTATATGTTCCTTGCGATATGGATACACTGATAGCAAAAGTAATGACTGGGCTGCTGACGTAGTAGAACTACTACAGGTGAAGTTGCTGAGTTGCCTAGTATTGCACTTCTGACACTGCTTTTGTAAGTTGTACATTTATGAAAGATTTTGCAACTGGGTCGTGAGGGAAAACTTTGTCTACATGTGCTTGTGTGTAATACGGCTTTGAAAAGAATGATCTTTGTATCACAGAGTTTCCATGAGGTTCCTTGACCTGTCTCCTTTTAAACCTTTCAGTTCTCCTGCTTGTAGAGAGAAGATTATACAACTTTTTCTCTCTCTTTTTTTATTATTTACATAATTTGTGAGCTCTTTGAGTCAGGATAGTTTATCTCCGCTTGTTTGTGTAGCACTTACAATACTGTGCTTTTATCTCAGCTGGCACCTCCGAGTAGTACAGGACTCTCATGACTTATGGTATTGTGTTTATCACTTGCATTCATGTTTCATCTGAAGGGCCTCATACACAACATTTTGAAACTTGTAGATGCTTAGCACATGGACACTGCTGGGTTTGCCTTAACAACTTAAGTCTTGCCTTTTATTTGCTGTCTGACTTGAGATATGCCATGTTGCAAGAGAGCTGCCTGATTTATGAAATAATGTTGATGAGACCAAGGGCTCTGACTTGTAGTCCAGTTTTGCAGTTCAGCCAGGTGCTATGCACTGCCTCAAGCAGGTCAATGAGTCTCTCTGAGTGTGCATATAGGTAGTAAAAGAAGCGTTAAGACAATTAAAATGACATGGTTAATCCCACGATTTGTAAATCAAGGTGGCTTTAATGCAAATTTGAACGCCTATTCCACTTTAATATCTGCAGATACAGATTATTAAATACTTGTTTAATATATATGGAAATGTTAAGAAGAAAAGATCTTGTTGTTGTTATTATTATCATTTGCAGACCCAGAGCTGATCCTTCCCAGCTGCAAATAACCAACGTGATGCAAGGAAATGAATGGCATTTTGGCAACTAAACATCTGTGTACTAGTTCTCAAGCCTGTTAAATGATTGAATCATGTAGAATGATTTTATGGTAACTTATTCTTACGAATATTTATATAAATACTTTTTTGACAGATTCACCAGACCAAAACACGAGACTACTTTTTATGCAAAATGTAGAAGCTGAAAACAATATTTTTGCAATGTTCTCTTTGCATTAGCTCTACCTGCTGATGCAAACACACTTCCTCCATGTGTGAACACATCCGATGGAGATTATTTTTTAATTTCTGCAAAACCTAATAGCTTAAGCTTCTGCAGACCTGATATAACCTCTTGCCAAAGGCAAACAACCTCACTATTGGAATAAATCTTTCTGAAATACTTAATATCTAAGATTTTGCTAATCGCCTGCACACAGGGTATCTTCATTCAAGTTTTTATTTATGACAGTCACCATATGGAATGATTACATAACTTAAATTTTAAATCTACTGTCATCAATCTTAGCGCGGATTATTGACATGAAGAAAAACTCATTAGCACTTTATTTTTCTAGACTTAATTTCCTTCAAACTCATGCCAGTAGGAAATAGATATGCAAATACATTTGAAATATTGTGGTGATGTTAGAAGAATTGTACTACAGTTTCAATCTGCGAGTGCAGTCAAACTTAATATTTTAAGATATTATAGGGGAGGGATGAAAAATGTCAAAGTTATTTTATACCAGCTTGGAAATGGTAAGAACATGGTAAAATTTCTGGACAGTCAGATGGGCTGGAAAGTGGAAGCAGTTGCTTGTAATCAGTGGATGAATGTGGCCATTAAATGGAATCCATTGTCCGGAAACGAGAACTTACGTATAGATATTTCGTTTTAGCTGTGAAACATGGGTGAGTTTTCTTTCTACTAGTCAGAAAACTTCTAGAAGGTGACTAGGAGTGTGATGATATTATTCTTACTAAAAATAGCTATCATTATCTTATTTTTCAGTATTGATTTCAGCAGGTGATTATTTCTCAGTTTAAATATGGCAGGAAGAAAGAAAATGAGTAGGTAAGGAGCAGCAAGAAAATCCTTCTGAAATATGGCGGAGCCAATTCTAAGAGTTGCAGTAAACAGCACACAGAATAAATGGATTTTTCTTTTCTAATTCTCCATCTTCAACTGTTACTGAACAACAGCTTAGTGTAAAAGAATAATACTGAGTTTGGGTTGAGGAGGAAGATTGTTTTGTGGCATGGTTAACCTTACAGCCAGTTATTTGTTTTTATTTTTCTCGTTTTGGGCTTCTCAGCCATTTCTGATCATTAGATTTCACCAAAAGTAAGCTATTGTATAGGTCAACCCAAAATGGTCATTCTTATTAAAAGAAACAACCCAGAAACTCGCATGCAAACCTTCCCTTGCTTTATTAACTTTATGTATTGAAGACTTTCCTCTTAGGATGTAGTATAAAATGAGTAATGGAAATAATAGAACCACTAGAAAAACAGCTGGTAAGGGTCTCGGGTCAGAGCCAAATACACCTATGTCATTTAAGTCTGTTATTTCTTGTTCAGCATCTCTTAAGTCCTGACTCCAGTATTTGAAAACAGTCATCATGTCTCCCCTCAGCCATCTTTACTTTAAACAAAACAGCTCTAACTCTTTCCTTATAGATTGTATTTTCTGGTAATTCTTGTTTCTCTAACTTCAGTTATCTCCAAATGAATTGCAGTGTGCAGTGGAGCATTACCAGAGCTGGTAGAACAGCAAGAGTGCCTATGCAACTCATATATAATTTTTCTCCTAAGTCCCACTACAGTCTTTGCTGTTCTTTTTTTCTAATTTGTTGCAAAACTCAAACTACTATTAAGTCATATTCATATTGTTGTGGGCTACAGTTTTATCTTTCTGTGCAGAATTGCAACCTCAGCAGTTGTTATTATCCATTATCTGAGCAGTTAATTGTTCTTGGCTAAGCACAGAACCTTCCACTTGCTTCTCATTGAACTAAATCTCAGTTTTTCCCCAGGCTGTTTCTCCAATTTGTCAAGTTCATTTTATATTCTAATTTTGTTCTCTAATGTGCTTATAGCCCCCTCCTATCAACCCTTCCACCAGAAAGCCTGTAAGCATATTGCAAATTTAGTAAGTGTAATCTTCATTTCATCACCCAGGTCGCTAGCTGAAGGCCTGGAAGGGTATTGGGAGCAGTATGTACCTCCATGGTCTGATGTGGCCTTCCCTTCTGTAGTGAGCAGTGATGAACAAGTGAAGTACTTTATCTTCCCTACCTATTCATGGAGTGCTAGATCAGGTGTTAAGTTCTGCATAAGAAAGAAAATAAAATTGTAAAAGCGCCTAATCATTGTGGATATTTATGCAAACTCTGCTTAAATATGAGGGATAGCTACAAGTAGAGGAAGCATATATTTCTGCTGCTCAGTGCTGTGGTATCTTTCTTGGTTAATTGAGCATTTAGTCCAAATTAGTATTGGTGGTATCCAATGAAATGAAACGAAAAGGAAAGTAGGACAAGAAGCTTAGCCTATTTACTAGAACAATTGAAGGAGCTTCTTAGGCAAAATATTATTTGTCTCTGAAAGGTGTTCGATGCATATCTTTAAACTCTTTGAAGAAGGCACATGAGAACACTTTGTCAGAGCTGCTGAATACTGTGCGTGAGGCAGATGGTCGTTAGTTGCAAAGGAATTACTAAAGAATAATCATCACTGACACTCAGATCTTGGGAAGGCTTGGGCTGTATTTTGATTGCTGTGACTGTGTCTGAGTAATGGGATGCAAAGACAGTTTTCAGGTTCCATTTCAACATGTTCAGTTGGCAGTGTCCTGGTTTCATGTTTGATCAAGACCTGCGTTTGACACCTTACATGCCTGTGCTGGTGGGTGTGCAGGGAGAGCACTCTGTGAGCTCCAACAGGTCCTTGGGTGTGCATTGTTGCAAGCTGTGGAGAGCACCATGGAGTGCTACAGCTTAGCTGCAGCCAGCCTGCTTCCCTGCTGGTGCAAACAGAGTAGAAAAACTGCCCTCAGGGAGATGAGTTGTTACCTTGTTTTCTCTCAGAGCAGGTGAATTCTCAGGCTTTATTGAGCCAGTACTGTCACATCTAGTGCCTGATGTGAGTATAGGGTCTGTGTTTGGAATTCACGTGCTTTAATATTCTTCCTGTTGGTGTAATTGCTCCAAAGGGACAATTACAATTTAGTGTTACTTAGGAAGTTGCTGGGGCAAATAAATAGAAAATATGCAAATGAATATTATACGTTTTATTTTTATGCAAGACTGCAATAAACATGACATTCAAACAAAGCTATTGGCAAGAAATGCTTATAAAAATCCTTGCTATGTGGAATCCTGATCTGTTGCCAGTTTATGTCTTGGCCCAAGTAAATACGTGTTTGTAATTTGTATGATCATTGGTCATTGTAAACTGCAGATGATTTTTCCAAGGAAGAACCTGTGTGTCTCCCAAGGACCTGTAGTGATAGAATATATTGAATGTATAGTCTTAGGGGACTGTAGTTACTGAGACATGGTTTCAGTAAGTGGGATTTTCTTTGCTTGCCAGTATCTTAGCCACTGTTGATGCTCAACGTTATCTTGATTTTTCTTAATAGCTATTACTTTCCATACTCATTCCCAAACACTGATGAAGTTTGTTTCATTATATTTACTAAAATATTTAGGCAACAGGACAAGAACAATAGATGAAATTTTGTGATTACAAATCATTTACTTGCATGGCAAAGCTGGAGTTTTGGAAGAGGTAATAACCAGTTGTAACAAGCCTGTGAAATATTGATGGTATATTTTAACAGCTTTATGATTTAACTGTTCAGGGTTGTAAATGTTCTAAGCAATAGAATTTCCTATCATATTTGCAGAAGAACTTAAAAATAAGGAAAATATTTTAACTTGGCTGAGTTTTAAGTTCTGTGTAGCTTTGCTAATGTTGCTGGTGGTCGCAAGTAAACCTTCTGTCCTGATATACTCTATATACTTTAAAAAGCTTGAAGAAAAATAAGTATATGTTCCAGTCTTTCATGTCACTTTGAATTTCAGAGTTGGTGATGACAGTAGGGAACGACAACATCATGTCAGCTGAGTGTCAAGAAGTATGTTTTGCTGTTTACGTATGTCAGTGGAAGCTTACTATATATATCCAGACAATGTAAAATTTTGGCTGAGTGGTCAGTTAATGTTGTTTTAATAATTTTGATTTTTGTGGGGTGCTTACAGAAACCTTGCTAAATGTGGAGATCATAGGAGTTACACTGAGGGCAGAGTTTGGCTGTGTGGTGTTGAGGTTCCTTGAAAAGGGGACAGGGAGGACTTGCAAGGGAAAAGTTTGCTGTAAGGAGAGGTGGGTGAAGTACTTGCTGAATAACTGGTCTGCCTGAATATAATTGACACCAGCCAGTTTGTGCTGCCCCTAGTTATGTCATCTCACACAGCAAGTTTTTGAAAAACCAAAAAACTGCAATTAATTCTCCCTCTTGATTTACAGATCAGTCCATTTCTGCTCTCTGAGCCTCCCTACTTCTGATGCTGGAGTTGATGTTGCATCAGAGTTGACCAAGCTGTTTTCCTTTGCTTTCTATTCATGTTGCCTGTGTAACTTTTATTTGTACTAGGAGAAAACTCTGGATGATGAGCAGTGCACAATTTTTAGTCTCGTATGGCTTTCTATTCATGGTGCCTGTGTAACTTACTTGTACTAGGAGGAAAACTCTGGATGATGAGCAGTGCACAATTTTTAGTCTCGTATTTCCTCCTCGACCTGTTTCTCCTACTCCTCTCCTCCAAATCCTCCTGTTCTTGGTTGTGGTGGAATTGTGTGGTGGTAGCTGATCGCATTACATCTTCATATGAGGAAGTTAAAAAAATGCGTGATCAGTGTCACACTTGAGAGAGGACTACAGCAATTAGTTTTCATTTTTAAAACTAAGCTATAATTTGGCCAGTAATCATTTAAGCATATATTGCAAAGGCTTTTCTGGGAATCATAGAATCATTAAGGTTGGAAAAGACCTCTAGGATCATCAAGTCCAACTGTCAGCCCAGCACTACCGTGTCTCTTAAACCATGCCCTAAAGTGCCATGTCTACACATCTTACAAATACCTCCAGGGATGGTGACTCCACCACCTCTCTGGGCAGCCTGTTCCAATGCCTGACCACTCTTTCAGCAAAGAAATTTTTCCTAATATCCAATCTAAACCTCCCCTGATGCAGCTTGACGCTGTTTCCTCTCGTTCTATCGCTAGTGACCTGGGAGAAGAGACCAACACCCACCTCACTACCACCTCCTTTCATGTAGTTGTAGAGAGCAATGAGGTCTCCCTTCAACCTCCTCTTCCCCAGACTAAACAACCCCAGTTCCCTCAGCTGCTCCTCAGAAGACTTGTGCTCTAGACCCGTCACCAGCTTTGTTGCCCTTCTCTAGAGATGCTCCAGCAACTCAGTGTCCTTGTAGTGAGGGGCCCAAAGCTGAACCCAGCATTCGAGGTGTGGCCTCACCAGTGCCAAGTACAGTGGGACGATCACTGCCGTACTCCTGCTGGCCACACTATTCCTGATACAAGCCAGGATGCTGTTGGCCACCTTGGCCACCTGGGCACACTGCCGGCTCATGTTCAGGCGGCTGTCAACCAACACCCCCAGGTTCTTCTCCACGGGGCAGCATTCCAGCCACTTTTCCCCAAGCCTGTAGCGTTGCATGGGGTTGTTGTGACTCACATGCAGGACCCAACACTTGGCGTTGTTAAATCTCATGCAGTTGGCCTTGGCCCATCAATCCAGCCTGTTCAGGTCCCTCTGTAGAACCTTTCTACCTTTGAGAAGACCAACACGCCTGCCCAACTTGGTGTCATCTGCACACTTACTGAGGGTGCCCTCGATCCCTTCATCCAGATTATTGATAAAGATATTAAACAAGACTGGCCCCAACACTGAGCCCTAGGCAACCCTGTTTGTGACCGGCTGCCAACTGGGTGGAAGTGCATAGTTATTATTTAAAGAGGATTTCTTAACATGTAGAACTATATGGAAACTATGTAAGTTTTGTCCTTGCTTCACAGTTTCAAAAATTCACACAAGGTTTCTACCCCTCCACCCCCTGCCTCCCCCTTAGGAGAGCAAATGTTTGGAGGTGTTCCATCATGTTCTGCCTCTCTGAATGGCAGCATTTTTCACACAGGTGTGTTGGCGTAATGCCAATTTCACAAATATAAATTTGTGCTGCATTTTAATTTAGTTATACCTCAGGTATTTTTTTGAACTTGGCAAACTAAATGATAATAGCTGTTTTTGTTTTGTTTTGTTCCAGTTTTACTCTGGAAAAATTCAGTACTTGTAATGCAATTCTTTCTAACATCAGAAAACTATAAATAGATATACTTAGGGGAAGATTTAAAAAAAAAAAGAGATGCTGATTTTAGACTTAATTAAAATGCAATTGGATAAGTTTGTGGAGGCAAAAAGTGGTAAGATGAAATAAATTGTCTAAATAAAAACCATGGACTATTTCTGCGGAACAGTGTACAGTGGCATACGTTCACCACAGTAGGGTGTTCACATGTTGCGTAGCATTGGTTGTGTCCACCTGCGAATGCAAGAGGGAAGAAATTTCTGACTGGATTTGCCAGGCCATGAAAAAAGAAAAGGGGCCAATATGAGGATTTCTAGCAACAGAAGTGCTCAATAGGTGGTTGACCAGGAGATGATTACCACTGTTAGAATCGGCAGCAAGCTTGGTATGTTGCTTTAAGGGAAGTTGCAGTCCATGTTTTAAAGAACCAGCCTGAAAACATTTATGTAGAAAAGCAAAGCTTCCTGAAGGACTCAAAATTTTTTTTTTGAGCTACTGGTTGTGTTTGATACAGTGGTGCTAGTGCCTTTGATGATGTATTTGATGGGTAGTAGAGAAGGGGTATTGATGGGTGGTGATTAAAGAGAGGGAATGTCTGTTGGAAGAAGCTTTGTTCAGAAAATAGTTGCTGAATGGCCCATCATGTAGGCGTGTTTGATACAAATTTTGCTGTAACATAGAAAGGTCTGAGAGTTTTATTTTTAAGTAGTTGATAGGAATTTGTCAGGCTATCAGAAAGCAGAGATAACATTTGTTACAACAGTTACAAGCATAACTTGTTGAAACACTGTGGCATCAGCACAAAATTGTTAGGAGGAATGGGGAAAGGGAAAACCAGGCTGAAGAAAAAAGTATCAAAAGGTATATTTAGAAGAACAAAAGTCCCTGAAATACGTGAAAGGAATTGACACCTCTAGCAAATGAGACTGAGAGGTAGGTAATATGGGAAACTTAATAGTGATGATTTGTCTACTTACACAAGGGGAAAAAAAAAAAGAGTATGCATACATGCAGAGAAAGCAAGGATAGATGAAAAGAGACAATTTATAAAAATGTTGAGCTTTTCAATTTAGCAATAGCAAACTAAATTTCTGAAATGGTTGCACTTTTGGTTAGGAATGGGGTTCTGTCATGGTGAGAGATCAGTTGGGATATGTCATGAGCTTTTGACTTCTTTTGATCTGAAGATCAAAAGAGATATTAAAAATAGGCATTCTCAGCTAACTGACTATTTAAACTGCTGTGTGGTTTTTGTTATAGTTGTGTCAGAGATGTTGGGAATCCACATTAAGAAGAATGGAAGAACCTGGAAGAAGAAAAAGGAACAGCAAATAGATGAATTTTGGTTGAGTTAATGGTCAGTCTGCTCCATCTCATGCTTTTCCATGCAGCCAGGTCTCAGTTCTTGCAGGGGCTGACGCAGAGTATTTGCTCTCAGTCTGTTCTGTTATTTCTGTCATCATTTTGACAATAATAAATTGATATTGAGAATAGGAGAGTGTTGTTATATGAAATATAATTTGGTTTATTGGCATTGCAGGTACTGAGGACTTCATCCTGCTTGAGGAACTTTCAGTGAGGTTTTAAAATTAGTATGAAGGTAGTAATTCATAAGAAATATCAGGACAGTTGGAAAAAAATATAGTTTTCACTTAATTTTATGCCCTTGAAAAATGTTTCTGTATGCTGAAAATAGACTACCAAATAGTGTCCCCAGGAAGATGAACAGCTGGAGTGGAAACTAAGAAGGATGGTGAGAGTTCTGTGGAAATGAGAACAGCATATGTGATTAGTTTTTTCTGATAGTCTAATGCAAGCATGGGTGTATTGAAACTTTGGTTTTTTTTCTAGTGAGATGTAGATGGATATTCTTCTGGGCAGCAATAACTTAGATTGGTGCTGGTAATGTTTGGCATCTATTGATTATGAACAACTCAGCATAGCCAGAGAATTATTCTTGGAATTTGTTTTGAAACGTAAGTGATCATCTGGTTCTATAGGCTACTAAGCTGCTTCAGTACTGAAGAAAATTTTTGTAAAAATTGGAAAACTTAAAAATTATTTAGATAGAGCTTTCTGTACTTGTTACTTCAGGAAGTTTGGAAAGACATTCTGAAATCTGAACACAAGCTGGTCAAGCCTTGTATTAATTCATTCTTGTGCTAAAGACCTTCTTTCAGGCTGACTCTTGCCTTTGTGGAGGAGAGACTCAAAACAATAACATCCAATTTCTTGTACCGATTAAATGCTTAACTTTCATGACCATGCTGCTGCTGCTTCAAGCCTCATTTGGGTCAGCAGCAGGAGTCTCCCTTACTGCCCGAAAGGCAATGACGGATTGTCTCCTATGCAGAATAATACTGTATATGGAATATATTAACAAAAGGAAAAGTTAAGCTTGTCAAGCTGGGTATGGATGTGAAGGAGACTGTAATATGCTTTTAGAAGTTAAAGGAAAGAGGGTAAAAATGGTTGTTTTCCTCTAATTACTTATTTCACCCCGAGGAGAATGGCTACTCCCTTTTTTCCATAGCTTACTCCATCCTGACACTTATGCTGTGTTCAGTGTCAGATCTCTCCAGCGGGTTTCTCATCTCCATTGCATGCCTCAGGTGTGACAGTAATTCAGCATCTGATGTGCTGTGACCACTGCCCATGGTGTGAGAGACAGGTCTGTCTCCCTTGTATTTTCCATCTGCACTGTTTGTATATGTCTTGGGTCTGATGTGTAAATGTTTCAGGCTCTTTTCGATGTGTATCTTCAGAAAGACTGGTATGATAAGGCACTGCTTCACAACTGGGATAACAGATATTAATACATGCAGTTAATAGTATCTATACATTTTACACCAAAGAAATTGGAACTGGACATTCAGGAACAGACTTATAATGGATCTTTGAAGTTGACAGTACAGTAGATGAACAGTTCATAGTAATAATTAATACTAATTAATTCTATACCTGTTCTAATTTTTTTCCAGTGGAACAATTTATTACCAGGAGATGTTTTTCAGAAATCTGCTAGCTTAAACTTCCCGTGTCCCCCCCCCCCCCCCCCCCCCCCGCAGGAATCTGTATTTTAACTGTGTTGGTTTTATAGTAGCAGAATACTTCATTTCAGAGACAAAGTATTTGCTTTGTCAGTTGGACTTATTTTGCTTAGTTGTATTTCACCAAAAAAACTTTTATTAAAATATCACGTGTGTTAATTATATATGTTATTTTTATTATAGTTGTATATTACATTTAGTGTTATGATGACAATGTACAAATAGGAACCCATAAATGTGGAAGGAGATAAAAGACATTATTTTCAAGAGCATGAAGTTGAAATATAGCTGGGGTTCTTCACTACAGCTTGTGAAGAATAGCCATTTTAAAAGAAAATGTTTTCTGAAGGAAAATTTTGAATATTAAAAAAATTTCTGGATCACAGTTCTTATCAAAAAAGAGCTGTTTTTCCCAATCATGTGTAACGTTAAGAATGCTTTGCGTATTTGTGCAACTGGATGCGAGAGGCTCTGCTGCTTCCTCAGGTGTGGGAGAAAGTTTAAAGGAAGCTCATAGTAGTTGTGGCCTCGTGGAGCACTTTAACACATGGTCTTTATAGCTGTTGTAATCTCCAGTTTTTATTTTCTTCTTATTAGACATATGTTCTTTAAATTTTAGTAGGGCTTTAGTAACTACTGTGTTGTTTCTTTTTTATACAGGCTTCAGTTAACATTTCTGGTCCACTCCCCATTGCTTTAATATGTCAAGCAGTGTGTCGGAAAGACTACCCACAACAAATATGTTGAATATTGCCCTGGAAAGCGGAGTCATGAGCTCGAGCATGTTAACTCCAAACAATCCCAAGACTGCTAAAATGATTACAAAGACAGTATTTCAATATATTCCAATTTGATTTTCTCCCAAACACATAGGTCTAACTTATTTTGAATTGGATTCCTTACCTTCTGTGGTCTGTGTTTCCTGTAGTATCATTCTGGAATCATTTTGGTTCAAGGTCTAAACCTGACAGTGTATCTGCTGAATTTTTGCTCTTGCAATGAAAGTTACAGAATAAAACTTAGTCTTATAAACCAAGCATCCTGTGGAACTTGATGTCTTCTCTAATCACAGGTATGGTTAATATATAGCTAGAATAGAGACTATACCTTTAAACAAAATAATTTAAAGATTGATAATAGGTGTGTTTTATATCCTGTGAATGGTAGTTCTTTTGCTATGTGTATGTCTTATTTGAGAAAAACCTTTAAGAGAAGAGGCAGTCTCTTATTTGCACAGTTGGCTTTTCTTACCTGAGATACAGACTCATGTCAATTTATATCATGTTACTAGGAACAGCCATGTCCCATATATATAACGAAAAAGAAAGGTGGTCTGACTAGTATTGTGATAGTTTTTAGTTTAGACTGTTAAAGTTAAGGAGATTTTAAATTTGACTCCTTGGTGCTTCATTGTTTTTCAGTGAAATGTCCTGTTATGGTTTTGTACATTTTCCTTTGCTACATAACTGCTTAGTAACTGTGAGCAAATTAAAGTTAAGATAAAAATGATTCCTCTACTTTACGTTACCGCTATATGCACACTTACTTTCAACCAAACAATTTTTTTTAATTCTAGACTTGAAAAAAATACACCTCTACATGCTAAACAAAAATATATTAATGGCATTGTTTGCCTATCTTTATTACAGTGAAGAAGCATACTAAGATGTCAAATATATTATTATTTGAAAAATGTTTATTCTGGAAAGAACTGTGTTGGTCATTTCTGTACGTATGTTGTTTGCAATTTTTATTTTGGGCAATTATGGTCAGTAAGACAATTTAATAGTAAATTCTCAGATTTTTTTTCTCTCTGTGTAACTTGTGAGAATGCTTATGTTAATTTTGAAAAGTTCTTTTTCTAAAGCAAAATAAAGGAAAAGAAGTAATCTGGCACTTTCTTTAAAGAGAAATAAACAGCACTGGAAGCCTTCATGGCAACTATACTAAAAAGTAATCTGTTCTGGTTATAGTAAATTAAGGACTAGGTGGACAGGAGCTGGGAAAACATCAGCATTCAGAGCTCTACAAATAGTCAAGCAACTATCAATTTCCCCAAACAAGTGATGGGATTATTTTTGAATAGGGGAGGCATAATCACACCTTTAGTACGTGGAAGACAGTGGATATGAAACCAGCAGGTAATGTTAGAAATAGACATCGAGGCTGGAAAGATTTTCCATATGCCACAATCTTCATGAAGGCTGTACTAAGTAGACCTTCATAAGCCATTCTGTTGAAGCATAGGAATTCATATCAGCTGTGTTAGCCTCGCAATACAGATTGGTGAAAAGCAGAAAATAACTTGCTGTTCCCCCAAAAAATCAGACCTTAAAATAAGAATACACTGAACGCATAAAAGGAAAAGATTCTGCAGAGTCAGGATGTCATTTGTACCATCATTTTTAAGGTGGAACACTTGAAAAGCACTATCATCAGTTATTTCATTTGTTTGCGGAGTGCCTATTATTGCCATAGTTGAATACCTTTCACCCAGGGGACATTGGTTATAATATATTGGCTCATCAGCTTTATATAAAACAATATGCATCTCTGATGGGGGGGCTGGAGTTCTTAATGTCCTGGAATGACGTTTTGAGGATTGACTATTTAAAATGAGGACAATTGGCTGAAACAGCCTTGCCATAAGTGTGGAATGTTAAAGGAAGATTGACAGAATTAATTACCCAAAGATACCTTGGGAACTGTAGAGTGGTGGTAGTTTTTTTTCAGACACCGCTTTGAAGAGGCTCTTTTAAAAGTTAAAGGTGCTTTTTAGATGTGGTCGCAAATAGTCAACTTACAACTGTTGCCTATATCTCCTAAGCTTCTCCCATCACAGGATAACAGTAGTGTAGATGGTGTCTCTGAACAGTAATTGAAAAAAATAATTGAACTAGGCCACTACCTACACTATGTTCTGTTTTCTCAATGGAAGGAATTAAGAAATACAGCCTTTTGTACTTTCCTCAGTGTTCCATTTGTCACCCTTTTCCCTGCGGGAGAGACGTACTCAGTGGAATATCTTGTTATGGTTTAATTTCATTCTTGCTGTAAGCAGAAAAGCTTTTATTGGCCTTACAAAAAGATGAACACATTAGGATAGTGGCAAATGTGGTTAATTTATATTTTGACTGACATAAAATATTAAGACTTGTAACCATTTCTTCAAGACAAGAAATATGTAAAACAGTGGGGAGAGAAGTACTTACTGCGCGGTAGCATTGGCACAAAGTAGTGGTATGTTAGGGTATACCCTGGGTGAAAGCAGAGTGGGGAGGTACAGCAATGTGACGTTCCAGGGAGGCTGGAGCATGGACCATGTTGTCACCACAGGAGAATCCAGAATGGAAAGGGCTCTGCACATGCTGTATGCTCGTTAAATGTTTATAACGGGCAGAAGAACTTAAAAATCGTGAGTGAATAAAGCTGGCAGCTTTCCCCTTCTGCTCCGTCCACACAGGTTTTAAATGATTCTCCTTGCCGTGGTAGCAGAGAGCCTGCCAGGAGTGCATTAAGCATCGTGATTAATGTCTGTCACATGTTTATTCTCTCATCTTCTTTGCAGCAGGTGGTGTGTATATGCAGTGTGGTTTTTTTTGTAGGTTTAAAGAAAACAAGGCTGTTTGTGAAGATGTGTGTATATGTAAAAGGAGACAACGTCAAAGAAATGGAACGTGTGCTTGGAGCAGAAGGGGCTTGTGGTCACACTAAGCTCCCAGAAACCGGGCTGAACAAGGGAGAAATTGCCTCCAGGAAGGCTCTGTCTCCATGGCAGATGACTTCTGCTCTTGTTGTAGAGACTTCTCTTGAGCCATAGGTAGGAAAATCAGTCATCCTCCCTTAAATTTGGGTTGCCTTTTAAAATATTTAGTCACATTCAGGATGAGGTCAGGTAACTTCAACTTTGAAACTCTGTGGGAAGGCAGCACTGATAGTGGCAGAAAGGTTTCGCATACTTATGCCAACCTCTTGCTTAAAGGGTGTTCTTGTCTACTCTGAACTGGAGTTTCCTCATGTTACTTGATCAGCCCACTGAATGTTTGAGCACTGCCAGGTGTGATGGGGACGTGCATACCAAGTGCAGCCAGTTATTAGAAGGGTGCTTGTACTTAAG
This sequence comes from Phalacrocorax aristotelis, assembly GCF_949628215.1. Lineage (NCBI taxonomy): Eukaryota > Metazoa > Chordata > Aves > Suliformes > Phalacrocoracidae > Phalacrocorax > Phalacrocorax aristotelis. The sequence continues at coordinate 21,081,824 of NC_134277.1, forward strand.
TGTATTTACGACTAGAAAAAAGGCTTTTTTATATTTTAAGTGAAGCAAAAAAATCCAAAAACCAAACCAAACCAACCAACAAACAAACAAAAAAACCCCAACCCCTACTATATTACAGTATTTTTCTTTCAAACTATGAGAGTTGATAATTTTATTTAAGACTTTTGGTAATAACTAATAATACATTATTTAAAGTAGTATTGATTTCTGGATAGTTTGGATACCATTAAGTGGAAGAATACATATGATGAATAATGAAATTAATTTCATGAATTTATTGTTATTTATCTGAAAAATATACTGGGATTGTTAGATCTTTGCACAGTTAATTGTATGGTGGAGATGCTTACAGCTGATACACAGATTTATATTTTCTATATATCTAAACTAGTTCAACAATCATAAAACTAAACAGACCTTTTTCCTTTAACTTGAACATGTTCAACTCTCTTTGGCTATTAAATGTGAGGTTGTATTTGAGTATCGTTACCTTGGAATTTTAATCTCATTTACACAAGGTCTTGGTTACGGTTGCTTAGTAACATGCTGTGGAAACAGATTTGTTGATTTATGATAATATATCTACAATATCTTTATAATTAAATATGTTGTAAGGAAAGCAAGTACACAATGTGGGTGTGTATTTCAGCTCAATGTTTCTAATAACCTCTGTCTTCACAGAGTATTTTACAATGAGTGTCTTTGTACTGGTTGATGTTTTATGTAACTCACCTGACAGCCGATTCACACTGTTGTATGTGGTTTGGTGGTAGTTTTGGATAATGCTGATTTGCAATTTGTAGGTGAGTCTGAAATCCTGAGGTTTAGCAATTTATTTCCATGGGACTGCAATTTTGATGTGGCAGTTATTTTGCAAGGCTTGCATTGATATTGGGAATATATTGGGTACAAGCTGTAAGAGAGGCTCCTAGTTCATTTTTACATGGTATTACACTTTTGTTCCCAGGAGAGAGAAGTGTGTTAGAGATTAAGCATCATGAGACTTGTAAAACATCTTTTTTTGACAGCTAAAGGAAATATCTAGAGAAGTGTTGGCTGTTGTGTGTTGCATGTCTTCAAGTATTTGCAATTAGTGTATTTTAAGGTTTCTTGATATCTTTAAGGTCTTTCATTTCTTTGCGAACTGGGCTCAAGATTTCTGTTTACCTCCTCTGCAATATATTGCAGAAGAATTCAGAAACTGAGAAGTTTCTAACACTAGCATGCTTATTGTGTAAAATGTCTCTGAAAGCAAAAATTAAGCAAGCACCTCTGAGGCAGAATGGAGTGTTATTAAAATCCTGGAGCCTGTTTTAAGCACAGACCCAACCCCAGGAAAAGAATATGCAAATAAATTTAAGAAATGTGTAAAAAACAAAACTAAGCATCCTGTATGATGAGACCTGCATTTAGTCTATATGTATTTTAAAGCATACAAAGCTTGTGTTCTTCAACTCAGAACATTTAAACAATTAGGCCGGATACATGGATGATTTGTGCAGGGCCAAACGCATTGGTGTTGCATAATGAAATAATAATAGTTTTGGCTCTCTGCCTAGTATATTTACCTCAGTTTCTGTGTAAAACGAAGTTATTCAGTCTCCTATCAGGCTCAGAAAATTTGCAAAGACCCTTACAAATTGATACCTGTAATTTCTTCTACAGATTTTGTTTTTCTGTATGTAATGCAAGAACGCAAAGGAAATAATTATTTTTAAAGTACTGTTCACATGGCTCTGTTCAGATGAATGTTTTGCTTTCTGCTTTCAAACGCTTGCAAACTATTATGGTTGTTCCGCTATTGTTGTATCCCTTGACTGGAAAACAGTGGGTGGCATTCATCTCACCTACCTTTGACATATCCCATGCCGATGTGCGTAAGCTGAAATCATTACTCTAGTCCTGTTTTATAGCTGGTGGAGAAATGCTTTAAGATTTTAATTAATCTGACACATTTAAGGTAGGTGAAACAGACTTCATTGATTGTTAATTATGTTAACTTAATCTTCATGGACTGATTCAGGTACAGAGGTTTACTTTTCAGGAAGTGGATCTTCAGCATGTGAGAGAGCAATTTTATGATGGCTGGCCCTGAACAGCTGTCAGAACCAAGTATCTTCATTTTCTGGAGCACCTACCAATTCATGTTTCCAGTCCTTTGGTGTTTCATAGGCACTCAAGCAAGTCCGTGAGAGGGGAAGGATTTAAGTTGTTCCATTCAATTTTTAAGCCTATTTTTGAGCTCTGCCTGTCACCTCACTGCACACTGAGCCCTAGGAGAGTGTGTCCCTGCACTGTTGCCTTCTTCAGGTTCTTGTGTTATTCAAACCTGCATCATTAGTGTAAGAATAGAACAAAAAACAATTACAAAAAATTTAACATTTTGAATCTCAAAATATTTATTATCCCAGTTTAAGAAGAAAAATACTTGTTCTTCTGTTTTTGGTGATCTCTTGTTCTGCATCTCCAGACTGCATCTGGAGAACTGTGTCAAGTTTTGGTCCCCACAATTCAAGAAAGACACAGACAGACTAGAGAGGGTTCAAAGGAGGGCCAAAAATATGATCAAAGGGCAGACAAAAGTGCCCTGTGAGGAAAAACTGAAGACATTAAGTCTTTTCTCCCTGGAGAAGAGAAGGCTCAAGGGGGACCCCATCACAGTATGCCAGTACTTAAAAGGTGGCTACAAAGAGGAAGGAGGCTGTCTTCACAAGGAACCATATGGAGAAGACAAGGGCCAATGGGTACAAGTTGCATTGGGAGAGGATTTATCCTGACACAAGAACATTTTTTTTTTTACAGTAAGAACATCATTCACTGCAGCAACGTCCCCAGGGATGTGGTAGAGTCTCCATCACTGGAGGTTTTCAAAGTGCAATTAGACAGAGTGTTAGATAATCTCACCTAGGCTCGTTTTCCCACAAAAGGTTGGACCAGGTGATCTCTTGAGGTCCCTTCCAACCTGGGCTGTTCTATGATTCTATGATTGATCTGAAATTTATGGCAGTATTGTCCTGAGTCTAATAAGTAAGGGCAAGTGTGAATAGCTATGAGGAAAACTAGGTGAGTTCAAATCTAATTTATCTTGTATTGATGAGTTCGTGGAGACTGGATTTGTTATGAGCCCTGTCAAAACTGGCAATGCAGGATTCATTCAGCTATTTTTGAATTTTGAGTTACGTATTGGATTGACGTTTTAAAAAATGTCATATATCCTGAGAAAAAAGTGTTTCACAGCCAATTAAAAATATTACAAAAAGTCTAAATTTAGTCATACACCTTTTTAAAATCTTATTGAAAATATTATAGTAACTTGGCAATAAACAATTCTGATATTTTAAAAAATATTTTTCTAAATGCATTTTTCAAGAAAAAATACACAGTATTGGATTGGTCTCTGAGACTACATGCAGATGACAAGCGGTAAAAGCATTTATGACATCCAGAAATGCGCAGTGACGCTGTGTGGTAGGCTCTCCAATGAGCAGAGCTCTTTTTCTCCCAGGACACAGAATCTCAGTGGCAACCCTGCAGCCAGACAGCACAGAATGGCTGTACACTTTTAGTGTAAGATCTGATGGACTACTTTTTTTTTTTTCCTTTTTTCCCTGGTTTACTTTTTTTTTTTCTTTTTTCCCTGGTTTACTTTTGCCCTTTCAGAATGATTTGATTAATTTGTGTTCAGTGTATGGAATCCTTTTCTATGGTCTTTCATTAAAAAAAATAATTGCTAAATCCAAGTCAGCAATTTATCTCAATTCTCCAAGTTCTCTATTTATTTTATAATATCTTCTGTGTTTTGTCTGTCTTTTATGAAATCTTTATTTACATATAAAGTAAGACATGAAAATTCTTCAACAGAAGGTCAATGCTCATGATACTGTATACCTGGTAAATCTTAAATTTATATAACAAAGATCTGTCCTTGACTTTTTTGGATAGGAATTGGAAAAAAATGAGTACTATTAAAATGTAACTTTTTCTGTTAATTTAAAAGCTCAAGAAAACATTTTGCTTATGTTGGTGATAATTGTGTAGGCAATGAAAGCAGTATTTTTGGAATACTCTGCTGGAGAGTCATGAGACCAGGCTCTACGGAGGTGGTAGTTGGCATTAACCGTGCTTTTTAGTCAGCACTGCGACACCAGTGTGTTCCTTTGACCACATTTCTCGTAGTGCAAAGTTGTGGCCCTAGCTTTAGAGTGGCTGGATTTACTTTAGAGAGAAAGGGGAAATCATGGGTGTGACACCCTGCATATAGAAGGGCCAGAGTTCTCCTTTTTTTTTTATCCAGTGGACGTTCTGTCCACAGCAAATAATCATGCTGCCTTTCACACCATGAAATTGCTCAGTTGGTAATGCAGTTTCTATCAAGTGAGCACGCACTTTGTTCCGCTTTTTGGAGCATTTGCCTCCCAGTTGTGTCAAAACACGGAGGCTACTTTCTGCTGGTGCTTTTAGGCGTTCACCTGGGTCTGCCGGGTGACATTCCCTTATAACTTTTGAAAAAGCAAGAATTGAATAGCTATTATCTGTATGATATTGTTTTTTTCTGTTTGATTAACAAAGGTGAACAATGACTGATTTGAGGTAGAAAAAAACCTTCATTAGTATTTTAGAAATGCAACTATATATGAAGGTCCTGCATTCCTTTTAGATTCCCCCTATGTCTGTACAACTCATATGCGATATGAATAAACTATCTTAGTAAGAAACCCTCTTACAAATATTCCTTTTGTTTCACTTTTGCAGTTGATGTTAATGAACTGTCCAGCTAATAATGTGGATCCATATTTAACAGAGATGTTAGCAGTTGGCCCACGTATGGCTGTTGTCTGTGGCTATTTTTTTTTGTCACTCACTGAGTAACAAACTTCTGGAAAAAACTTGAGGCTGGAGAGCACAATGACCTATAATCTGTCACAGTGAGAGAACCCACAGAAGTGCTTTCTTTGTTAGAAAGAGGATAAAATTCTTTATTGAAAAACCTTGTCTCTTAAGAATTTAATACTCAAACTGTTACATAGTCAGATATTTTAACTAATGGGAAAAATTACATTTGATTTATTGTTACTTATTCTTTTTGGAGGGACCTTTTCCCTGCTCATGTACTTGCAGAGCTAAATTTTCCATAAGATAGACATTTAATATTAAATTTCTGGCCTAGTTATAAATGTACCCATAATCTCATAAATATTATTCTGACATTATCTGTGAAGTGAAAGGGAAATTATGAATACATTTCTTGATCTGCTTTATAATATTTTATGTAAGATGTGTACTTCAGACTATATATAAATTAGTATTTTCTTTGTTCATAGAACAGTTCCTGTGTAATCAAAATCTTTAATTTTTTGCCATTTAAGTTCAGTTTACTGTGAATATTGATTAGATCTTTGACCAGCAGGGGTGGCTTGTGGAAATATATCAGCCCAGTATTAATATTCTTTGTAAATAAAGTACATGGAAAAAATTGTGACTAGGCATTAAGTGTAAATTTACACTGTGTCAATTAATATAGTGATATGTAAAACCAGAAGACAGCGCCTTCCTAACCCTAAGCTTCCTTATTGCTGATAAGACCCTACCTATCTAAAAAGTATACGCTGCCCTTCATGTTTGGGTGTTGCCTTAGGTAATGTTGCAAGCGAGTGACCCCCATACTTGGGGTGTTGAGTCCTTTAATGATGCACTGCTGGAGGGGCTCTGAACTGTAGTGAGAGGGAAAAAACAGAGGGTGTGAGAGTTGGAAGGTGATGGGTGTGCTGGGTCAGGGGAATTCTGGGGAAAGGGGGCTTATTGCTCTTCAAGTGTCTTTATGTTACTTCTGACAAAGAAAAAGAGGGTAAAGACTTGCCCTTGCTTTAGTTGGCTCATAAGAGTAGTCCAGATCACACACAAATTTTTGTAGTAAGTGGCATGCAAAGAAGTGATGTACCTAGCATCATGTCTGAGACTATTTCAGCTCTCAGGCATGAGTGACCAAGTGTCTACCCAATGCAGGTCTGTGATAGCAACCTGTACTCAGGACACACTGGTATATGGTAATAATATCTAGAGATAGAGAAGTGTAATTTTGTCTACCCTAAGTGGAAATACATTAATCTTTATGAAGACCCTCATAAAAATTAAATGACAAATCAATATAATTATTCTCATTATTCTGTGTGTCTTTTTATAAAAACATAGCTAACATATGCATTTGTTTTAGTGCCGCGCATGGAAGTGCTAAAGACTGGAAACCAGCTTTAGATCCTTTTAGTCCATCTTGCACTGCAGTAGGACTAAGTTTACCTAAATTATGCTGAATATATGTTTGCCTAATTTGTTCTTAAAATTCAGTTTTCTTAGAGTCCTTGCTCTATGGTGTCCTTACAGTTCATAGTTTGCCTGAAATCAGTCTTATTTTCTGCAGTTTTATCTTAATCCTTTTTGTTCTTCCTTAGCACATGTGGAGAACAATTGCTAACTCTGCTTTTTTAATAACATTTTATGTATTAGAATGGTGTTACCATGGCTCACCTCAGACTTTGTCTTTTTAGCCTGAAAGAACTTAATTCCTGTGGTCCTTCTTCCTAAATTATACTTTCAGAAACTCTTCTAATTCCTGCTCTTTCTACAGATCCCTCCTAGTTTGTGTTTTCCAGAGTGATATTTACATTTTAACAACAGTATCATAGTGCTGACTTGTATTTAGCCTATCTTCTTATCACTTCCAAAGGCTCTCTTCTCAATTGCTGCATAGGCAGAAATGAGCTAATGGAAAATGTGACTTGGAAGAAAATTTCTGAGAAACTATCTAAAAGGTGGAATATATTTAAGGTGGCTGAAATGGGCATCTCCAGAGCAGACCAAGATGTTTACTGTCTGTAGTGAGCTGATTATGTGTATGCTTCTGTATATTAATTGGATGCAGTAATACTGCTGATGTCAGGAGAAGTTACAATCATCACTAACTGATGATGCCACTAGGGTAGCAGGCTGTGATCCTGGTAGTGTCAGAGTGCATTAGGAAGAACTGTAGCTTCCCAAGGTGGTGGTCCTGTCCAGTGGCTAGATGACTGCCAGGGTCTGAGGGGACCCAAGGTTTGTGTGCAGTTCTTGGTTCTGTGGGTTCACAGGACAATACTTAATTTCTTTACACCTAAGTGTTTCTTTTTTTTAATCTGTTAAATGAGGAGACTGATGTTTGCTACACTCATGAGAAGCACTATGTAAGAACAAACCTATATTCTATTTGTTCATACAAATGTGTTTTGAATTTATATAGTAGGATATTATTACATACTAAAAAAGGTAAATAAAGGGCATACTACCATGATCACTCCCCAGTCTGGTAGTTACTGCTTGTCTACCTCAGGACTTGAACATCCCCATCTCACCCGCCTGGATCCAAAGGAAAAAATGATGCCTGAGGCAGTGGATATGGTCTGAGCCAGGAAGACGAAGTGAAGGAGTAAAACATGCTGTTCAGTGAGAAGATACTGCCATCTCTACGCTCATCATCCTACCTCTTTTCCAAAATGAAGGCCTGCTGTCCTGGGGTTCGTACCTGGTATTTGCAGGTTTTAGTGAGACAAGCCATCTAGAGTCAGGTTCAAAACAGGTACAGGATCTGGAGTATGGCTCTTATACTATATACGTCTTAATATCCAGGTAGGCAATTACACTTGATATTTGAGAAGAGCTCAGAGAGGACCTAGAAATTATGTCTGGATGAGATAGTGATAGTAGTCCCACCTAATGCTACCACAGTGCAGATCCTGCAGGAGGACCATGCCCTGCTGTTTACCTGTGCATGTGCAGCAATTTTGACCAGACTTGGGCTGGCTGTGATTATGTTGCTTTCCACTACAAGGTTTACCCAGCAGGGACTGTATCAACTCTATGCCCAGTGTCAAAATACACAGGGCCTCCCCATGCTGTGGGCTTAAATGGACCTAGGGGAAGGTCAGATGCAGTAGAAAGCAGCAGAGAGGCTGCCTGATTTGGTGAGCTGGTTACGAATGGATGTTGGTTTTGGTTTTAAAGATATTTCTCTGTGACCTTGGCCAAAAAAATTCTCTGAAAGTTCTTTAGCTGGAAAATATTGCTTGTCTTCTAGAGGTGGGAATACCTTAGAGGAAGCATGTTAGGAAATCTTATTTATATTTTTATTTTAAAAAAAGACAATATACTCTTGTTTCTGTCCTCCTACGTGCCTCCAGAAATGAACAGGTTTTTGATCTTCCTGCTGTTGAGGTATGCAGACCCCTTATTCTCTGCAAACCAGGGCATTGCATCAGCAGTGCGGAGCAGAGACAAGTCCTGGTCCCTCAAACAGGGTGCTAAAGTGCTGCTTAGCAACACGCGCCTGCCAGCGCCAGCGGCCGCCCCAGCCCGTGGAGACTGCCAGGAGAGACAAGTTTTCAAAGTGAGATCTTCTATTTAAATATTTCTTACAGTGTACAGATAGCTGGAAAAGAGGGCAGCAGGCAGAATGAAAGCAAAGAAGCTGCGGAGGAGGAATGAGAAATAAAGGAAAGGTGTCAGGCTCTGAGTGAGCAAGGATCCAAGGAAAAAGAAGAGGAGAAGAGAGTAAAATTGGGAAAGAAAACTGCAGGATGTAAGAGGGGATGCGATTAGAGAAATCAGCAGATATTGAGAACTAGAACTGCGAGAAGCAGGATGTCTTCATCTTCAGGACCAATGTTTCGGGGTAAATGTTAACAAAGTGAAATGATGTTGAAATAAGATGGCACAACAGTGATGATGGGATTTCTGTATTGTTTTTCCTTCATTGACCTAATTTCAGAATGTAATCAGAAACAGTTAAATACCATTATGCAGTAACTATACATAATACTGTTCACAGTAAAATGGCATAGTAGTGCTTATTAGGAGAGAGTTAGGAAAAATAAGCAAGTTCTGTGCAAGTTTTTATCCTCCTAAACTCACAGATATAATTTCTCTTTATTTAAGACAGCATTGAATTAGTCTATATTGCTACAAGTGCTTTCTGCCCTTTTCTGTATAGGCACAGATAAGTTAGAGAGTTTCATTTATCATCAGAATTTTGTGGGTATGATAAAATGGAGAGTTGGTGACATTACCCTTTTCTTTCCAGCTTCCTTGGCAGCTACAATTGCCCTTTCCTTCTCCTTTATGCTTCTGTGCTGCTTGAAAATGCTGTCTATTCTCTTATTCTTGACATTATTGCTAATTCTTTGACAATCTCTTCTTTGGTCTCCTTTACTCCCTGGAAATTGTACTTTAGACTTGATAACAACAGTTTTCACCTGGCCATATTGTAAGAGACCTTTTGATACTTGCAGTACCTGGGCACGGAGTCACATGGAGAGGACAAGGGGGAATGGACACAAGTTGCTCTTGGGGAGATTACAGTTGGACACAAGAGGAAAATTTTTCACAGTGAGGACAGTCAACCATTGGAATAATCTCCCCAGGGAAGTGGTTGACTCGGCCATGTTGGACACCTTTAAGAGTTGTCTGGACAAGGTGCTGGGCCATCTTGTCTAGACTGTGCTCTTCCTAGAAAGGTTGGACTAGATGATCTCTGAGGTCCCTTCCAACCTGGGATTCTGTGATTCTGTGATTTCTGATGACATCCAAGTCATTAATCACTCACGTGGAAGTGTCCCCCCACTTTTTTTCATTTTCTACACCCCCACACACACCCCCACACACACCCACCCACACACACACCCCAAGTTTGGGCATGGGTTTTGCCAGCATTTGTGGTATCTTCTAATGCTTTATATGCTGTTTTATGGTGTGGGGAAGAGAACTTCCATCAGGCCTCTCCTTGTTTAATTTGGTAACTCATCCCTGGGCAACCTGATCTCATTGTGGTACTTTATATGCTAGGTGTGCGTAAGAATTTAATAGATGATCTCAGACTTTTCCACATGGCGTTCTGCCACTAAAATGTAAACATGGCAAAAACTGTCCACCTCTTTCCCCCAGGCTCTTGTACTTCTGCACTTCCTTGAGGGCCACTGGCTTCGTCTTCCTGTCCTGCATACGCAAAACTGTGGTATGTAACTTTCACCCCACTTCTTTCTCCCTCAGCTCAATACCATTTGCTACTGCATTTCACTCATTACATCTCCAGTAGTGTCCTCCTTGTCTCCATTTCTGTTTTGAAACTGTTGCCTTGGCTTTGATGGTTTGTCACCTTTTTGTTCATTGAATGTCCAGATCCCCGTGTCTTGTCTCTCTCCAACCTTTCTAAATGTGACCAGGAGCTGCCCTATTTTGTTTCTGATTTTGACTATACCTACTGGATGATACATAACTAGTAATTCCTTTTTCTTTTCCTTCACTTCTACCCTTGTCTTCCATGTCTTGATTCCATTCTCATTCAAATCCCTCCTTTGTGAACAAGCATTCAAAGGGACCTTTAAAGCCTGGCTTTTCTGTTGCATCTTCACTAAGGCTTACTTTAAGAAGTAAAATACAGAAAGTAAGCAAACCCCAACGCCTCCTAACATTATATGAATGTAACATTCCTGCTTTATTCTGTCTTCAAACTGAATTGACCTTCATTACTGCTTCTTCCTGTGTTGTCTATATAGATTATAGCAGCTGTATCAAGGATTTGAGTTCTACCTGCAAAGTACTGGCACACTGTGGGTGTTCTATAAAGAGAAGATGGTGATGACGATTTAGCAAACTTAGTACATTTTGAAATCGGATACATTTTAGTGTTTGACAGCTTTTTTAAAGTATTCCATTAGCATTTTCTTCATCTAATAGAATGGCTCCTGCATTATGCACCTTGCAATGAAGGTATATGGATTTTAAGCTCTTTTAATTGTTTAGAATTTTTTTAGAAACAGTATTTTCCATTCAGCTTGCTGCTGTTCTCATCCAGTCCCCTCTGTCTCCTCAGTTGTGAAGCTTTTGCAGACTGAATTTTCCTCAATCACATAAAGTGCAATAAGTTTATTATTGAACTCTGAGATGTTCTTGGGTACTGTCGTGGTTTAGCGGCAGCTCAGCCCCACACAGTCGCTCGCTCACTCCCCCACCGGTAGATGGGGGAGAGAATCACAAGGGTAACGCTCGTGGGTTGGGATAAGAACAGTTTAATAATGAAAATTAAAAGAAAACAACAGTAGAAATGCAATGTAAAGGAGAACAACGAGAGGCGCAAAGCCCCGGGGGAGGGGGGAAGGGAGGGGAGAGGGGGAACGAACCGCCGGAACAAACCGCACGCGCCGCAGCCGCTCGCCGCCCGCCGACCCGACGCCGCGCCGCCTGCGCGCTGCCACTGCCCCCCCTCAATATACTGGTCATGGTGTCACATGGTATGGAATGAACCTGCCATTGGCCAGTCGGGGTCAGCCGCCCCCACCATGGCCCTGCCCCTCCCAGCCCCCCCTGCCACGCCACGCGGCAGAGCGCGGGAAGCTGGAAAGGTAGCTGACCCCCACAGTGAGGAGAATTAACCCCTTCTCAGCCAAAACCAGCACATTCTCCACCCCTTATTCCATACCACTTACACCATGCCCAGGTCCCATATGATGCAATACAACCGTACCAACCACCACCCCTCCCCTTCCCATCCTTTAACATAATACACAGACATCATTCCCTTAGTTCATGGATCTTCCCTGTAAAATGTCCATTAAAATGTCCATTGAGTTCACGCAGTCCATGACTCTGGGCTCCATCTGTTGTATCAGTCTTTCCGGGTGGGAGAGATGGTGTGTGGCGTTGGGTTGCTGCATACCGAGTCAGTCATCGTTCCATCACTGCTGCACGGCTTGTTTCATAGTTGATCTTCCATGGGTTGGGAGGCTCGTACTCTGATATCATTGATACAACACAGAGGTGACACACAATATTATATAGCAGTTCACATTGTGCCATTCAGTTCATTGACTGTTTTCACCCAAAATCAAATCCCCTTGAGGCACACATCGGATTTCTCCATCCTCCCGCATCACCCACCAAGTGCACCCAGGTCCTCGAGCAAAAACAATCCCACGAATGGGTTTGCCTTTGCCAGAGGCAGGAAGAACCCAGACTGTTTTGCCCAGCATACTTTTTGTGTGCACTACAGGGACTCTATCCCCTTCCACAGTATGTAGGATTTCTGACTGGGCAGGGCCAGCTCGGTTGGCAGATCCCCTCGTGTTGACTAACCACGTGGCTTTTGCTAAATGTGTATCCCAGTGCTTGAATGTCCCACCCCCCATTGCTCTCAGTGTGGTTTTTAACAGTCCATTGTACCTTTCAATTTTCCCAGAGGCTGGTGCGTGATAGGGGATGTGATACACCCACTCAATGCCGTGCTCTTTGGCCCAGGTGTCTATGAGGCTATTTCGGAAATGAGTCCCATTGTCTGACTCAATCCTCTCTGGGGTGCCATGTCGCCACAGGACTTGTTTCTCAAGACCCAGGATAGTGTTCCGGGCAGTGGCGTGGGGGACAGGATATGTTTCCAGCCAGCCAGTCGTTGTTTCTACCATTGTAAGCACATGGCGCTTGCCTTGGCGGGTCTGTGGGAGTGTGATATAGTCAATTTGCCAGGCCTCCCCATATTTATATTTCAGCCATCGTCCCCCATACCACAGAGGCTTTACCCGCTTCGCTTGCTTGATTGCAGCGCATGTGTCACATTCGTGGATAACCTGTGCAATAATATCCATGGTCAAGTCCACCCCTCGATCACGAGCCCACCTGTATGTTGCATCTCTCCCTTGATGGCCTGAGGTGTCATGGGCCCACCGAGCTAGAAATAGTTCACCCTTATGCTGCCAGTCCAGATCCACCTCAGCCACTTCAATCTTGGCAGCCTGATCTACCTGCTGGTTGTTTCGATGTTCTTCAGTGGCCCGACTCTTGGGGACGTGAGCATCCACATGCCGTACCTTTACAACCAGTTTCTCTACCCGGGCAGCAATATCTTGCCACAATGTGGCAGCCCAGATGGGTTTGCCTCTGCGCTGCCAGTTGCTTTGCTTCCATTGCTGCAGCCAGCCCCACAGGGCATTTGCCACCATCCAGGAGTCAGTATAGAGATAGAGCACTGACCACTTTTCCCGTTCAGCGATGTCTAAGGCCAGCTGGATGGCCTTTACCTCTGCAAACTGGCTCGATTCACCTTCTCCTTCAGCAGTTTCTGCTACTTGTCGTGTAGGACTCCATACAGCAGCCTTCCATCTCCGGTGCTTTCCCACAAGGCGACAGGACCCATCAGTGAACAGGGCATATTGCTTCTCATCTTCTGGCAGTTTGTTATACAGTGGGGCTTCTTCAGCACGTGTCACCTCCTCCTCTGGTGATAATCCAAAATCTTTGCCTTCTGGCCAGTCCATAATCACTTCCAAGATTCCTGGGCGACTGGGGTTTCCTACTCGAGCCCGCTGGGTGATCAGTGCAACCCATTTACTCCACGTAGCATCAGTTGCATGGTGTGTAGAGGGGATGTTTCCTTTGAACATCCAGCCCAGCACTGGCAGTCGGGGTGCCAGGAGCAACTGTGCTTCAGTACCAACCACTTCTGAAGCAGCTCGAACCCCTTCATATGCTGCCAATATCTCTTTTTCAGTTGGAGTATAGCGGGCTTCAGACCCTCTGTATCCCCGACTCCAAAACCCTAGGGGTCGACCCCGGGTCTCCCCAGGTGCTTTCTGCCAGAGACTCCAGGTAGGGCCATTCTCCCCGGCTGCAGTGTAGAGCACATTTTTTACATCTTGTCCTGCCCGGACTGGCCCAAGAGCTACTGCATGGACTATTTCTCGTTTAATCTGTTCAAAGGCTTGTCGTTGCTCAGGGCCCCATTTGAAATCATTCTTTTTCCGGGTCACTTGATAGAGAGGGCTCACGATCAGACTGTAATTTGGAATATGCATTCTCCAAAAACCCACAACGCCCAAGAAAGCTTGTGTTTCCTTTTTGCTAGTTGGTGGAGACATGGCTGCTATTTTGTTGATCACATCCATTGGAATCTGACGACGACCGTCTTGCCATTTAATTCCTAAGAACTGGATTTCTCGTGCAGGTCCCTTCACCTTACTTTGTTTTATGGCAAAACCAGCTTTCAGAAGGATTTGGACTATTTTCTCTCCTTTCTCAAAAACTTCTTCTGCTGTGCTGCCCCACACAATGGTGTCATCAATGTATTGAAGGTGTTCTGGAGCTTCTCCCTGTTCCAGTACAGTCTGAATCAGTCCATGGCAAATGGTAGGACTGTGTTTCCACCCCTGGGGCAGTCGATTCCAGGTGTACTGGACGCCCCTCCATGTGAAAGCAAACTGTGGCCTGCACTCTGCTGCCAGAGGGATTGAGAAGAATGCATTAGCAATATCAATTGTGGCATACCACTTGGCCGCCTTTGACTCCAGTTCGTATTGAAGTTCTAGCATGTCTGGCACAGCAGCACTCAACGGTGGAGTGACTTCATTCAGGCCACGATAGTCTACTGTTAGTCTCCACTCTCCATTAGACTTCCGGACTGGCCATATGGGACTGTTAAAGGGTGAGTGGGTCTTACTGATGACTCCTTGGCTCCTCAGTTGGTGAATGAGTTTATGGATGGGGATCAGAGAGTCTCTGTTGGTGCGATATTGCCGCCGGTGCACTGTTGTGGTGGCGATTGGCACCTGTTGTTCTTTGACCTTCAGCAACCCCACCACAGAAGGGTCCTTTGAGAGACCGGGCAAGGTAGACAGCTGTTCAGTTTCCTCCGTCTCCAAGGCAGCTACACCAAAAGCCCACTTGTAACCTTTTGGGTCCTTGAAATACCCTCTCCTGAGGTAGTCTATACCAAGGATGCACGGAGCCTCTGGGCCAGTCACAATGGGGTGCTTCTGCCACTCATTGCCAGTTAGGCTCACTTCGGCCTCCAATACAGTTAGCTCTTGAGATCCCCCTGTCACTCCAGCAATGCTGATGGGTTCTGCCCCTATATAGTTTGATGGCATTAAGGTGCACTGTGCGCCGGTGTCCACTAAAGCTTTATACTCCTGTGGGTCGGACGTGCCAGGCCATCGGATCCACACAGTCCAGTAAGCCCGGTT
The DNA here is from genome assembly GCF_949628215.1 of Phalacrocorax aristotelis. Classification (NCBI taxonomy): domain Eukaryota; kingdom Metazoa; phylum Chordata; class Aves; order Suliformes; family Phalacrocoracidae; genus Phalacrocorax; species Phalacrocorax aristotelis. The sequence goes on from NC_134277.1 coordinate 21,096,856, forward strand.
ATCCCTTTCCTCCACCCGGCTGGAGGCAGGGCCCCTCTAGTCCTGATCATGGCAGTCACAACTCACTTCCTGTAAATGTGAATCAGGAGTCCCTCTATTACACTTAGAAATAAAATCTGCGCTTCTACTCCTCTGTCTGGGGACTTGCTCGCTGGAAACTGGAGCAGCAGCTTTCCTGGAAGAGCCTCCCTGAGTGACTGTTCTTCCTTGCAGTTCATGTACTCGTGCCTGTAGGGTCGAAGTAGGCTTGCCATCCCACCTCATCATGTCCTCTCCGTGGTCACGCAGGTAGAACCATAGGGTGGCCCGTGGTGTGTATCCCCTTCTTTGAGCCAAAGGACGCTTATTCCTAACAGCTGAGACACTGCTCTGTCGAGGTGGGGAGGAGGACAGATCTTCTTTGAGTTGCTGGACCTCTTGGGATAGTTTCTCCACAGCAGAGACAAGTGAGGAAGAGATATTTGTGTCATAATCCCGGAGTCTATCTATCACCTCTGCCACCGTTGGTGTCTCGTCATCTTTCCAGGACATCACTGCCAATGAGTTTGCATGCGAAGATGGTGCGCTCCGTACAAACTTCCGCCACATGGGTCGTGTGCACTCGGCTTCATCTGGATCTTTGGATGACCGTTGATCATCCAGGTCACCATAAATCACCTCAAACACAGCTAATTCCCTGAGATACTGGATGCCTTTCTCCATAGTTGTCCATTTTCCTGGGCGATATGTAACATCTTCTTTAAAGGGATACCTTTCCTTCACTCCAGACAGGAGTCGCCTCCAGAGGCTGAGGGCTTGTGGTTTTTTTCCAATTGCTTTGTCAACGCCCCCTTCCCCAGAAAGGGATCCCAATTGTTTGGCTTCTTTTCCCTCTAGTTCCAGGCTGCTGGCCCCATTATCCCAGCATCGGAGCAGCCAGGTGGCAATGTGCTCACCTGAACGACGGCTATAATCTTTTCGCATATCTCGCAACTCGCTTAAGGACAGGGATCGGGTGGTCTCTATTTCATTTATTACTTCTCCCTCCTCTCCCCGCGATGGCCCTGGTTCTTCATCATCCCGTTCTAAACGAGTTGATGTCCGCTTCCAATATTTCGTCTTATGTATGGGGGCAACTGATACTGGTACGGGTTTATTTTCTGAGCTAGCTCCGGTACTTGTTGTGGGGGTTTGAGTGGCTGCAGTGCCTGTTGTCAGAGCTGGATTGTCTACAGTGCCAGTCACTTTGCATTTCAATCCAGAGACATTCTCTTCCCCCTGGGGGCACTGAATACTGTTGAGCAGGGCTCGGTATGCATGGGCCAGACCCCAGCACGTTGCAGTTATCTGTGTCTCTCTGGAGTTCCCAGCGTAACAACATACTTTCTCCAAATATTCTACTAGTTTTTTAGGATTCTGCACTTGCTCGGGGGTGAAACTCCAAAACACTGGGGGTGCCCACTGCCCTAGGTATTTGCCCATGCTATCCCACATGCCCTGCCACTCGTAACTATCAAGCCTCGGGGCAGATTTCTGGGTGATATTCTTAAGTTGCTTAGTCAAAACCAAAACAACATGCCCAAAAACTAACAATGACTGCACCTTAACCACCCAAGGATGTTCAAGATACAAAAACGTTGTTGTAACAAAGGCACAGATATCATAGAACAAAGTTGCAAAGGTATTATTCTGTATTTCCTCCATATAAAATCTCTCCGAGGAGGAGGTATAATTGCTAATTGCCTCAACAAGGTGGTATCCGAAGTACAGTAACGGTTTCAGCAAAAACCCCAAATACCAGATAAAGCTGAAAACGAGTGTTTGTATAACAAATCTCGTAGGCAAAACATTACTAATCACAGCAGAACACAGCAGACTCAAACAACCAACACCGATTTTTAACACCCACTGCAAAAAGGACAACATGGTGCTGGGACCAGCAGCTGTTGTTATCTCCAACCCTCGAGCCCCACGTTGGGCGCCAAAAAGACTGTCGTGGTTTAGCGGCAGCTCAGCCCCACACAGTCGCTCGCTCACTCCCCCACCGGTAGATGGGGGAGAGAATCACAAGGGTAACGCTCGTGGGTTGGGATAAGAACAGTTTAATAATGAAAATTAAAAGAAAACAACAGTAGAAATGCAATGTAAAGGAGAACAACGAGAGGCGCAAAGCCCCGGGGGAGGGGGGAAGGGAGGGGAGAGGGGGAACGAACCGCCGGAACAAACCGCACGCGCCGCAGCCGCTCGCCGCCCGCCGACCCGACGCCGCGCCGCCTGCGCGCTGCCACTGCCCCCCCTCAATATACTGGTCATGGTGTCACATGGTATGGAATGAACCTGCCATTGGCCAGTCGGGGTCAGCCGCCCCCACCATGGCCCTGCCCCTCCCAGCCCCCCCTGCCACGCCACGCGGCAGAGCGCGGGAAGCTGGAAAGGTAGCTGACCCCCACAGTGAGGAGAATTAACCCCTTCTCAGCCAAAACCAGCACAGGTACTATGTAAAGTAGTATTTAATTTCCAGACTGTATCAAGAAAGGAAGAACTTCACAGTAAGTTCTGCTGAGTTTGAATGGCTCTCACTAGATGTGGGCAAGAGATCGTAAGCAGTGTCATATGAATATTTGTTTCAGACAGTAATTCCTGCTGAGCAATAGACTAACTGTTTAAGGTTTGGGGAGACTGGTGCAGAGATACTGGGGAAAGGCTACTTCTGCATGAAGGATGGCAAGAAAGGCTGGAGTAAAGCCTGAGATGGACCAGAAAAGTCAACTGCTTCATGAAGCAAGTGGAAGCTAATGGAGCTGCTGAAAATGGGGTGATCCACACGTTTTCTGTAGGCATTAAAATCTGCAGAAGTAAGGTGTGCGTATCTGAGGTCAAGACAGCTGAAGCTAGAGATGGCTTTAAAAGAATAGCATAGGGAAAAAAGCAGGTGAAAATTCAGGCAGAAATGGAGTCAGGCTGTAACGTGTGAGAATAGTTGTTTTGATCTGCAGTAAGCTGTGTTGAACATACACATTTTTGTTGATCACACTTATTTTACCTAGCTAGTAATCATAGAATCATTAAGGTTGGAAAAGACCTCTAAGATCATCAAGTCCAACCATCAATGCAACACCACCATGACTCCTAAATCATGCCCTGAAGTGCCATGTCTACAAGTTTTTTGAACACCTCCAGGAATGGTGACTTCACCACCTCTCTAGGCAGCCTGTTCCAATGCCTGACCACTCTTTCAGTAAAGACATTTTTCTTAATATCCAAGCTAAACCTCCCCTTATGCAGCTCGAGGCCATCTCCTCTTGTCCCTATTGCTAGTGACCTGGGAGAAGAGACCAACACCCACCTCACTACCACCTCCTTTCATGTAGTTGTAGAGAGCAATGAGGTCTCCCTTCAACCTCCTCTTCCCCAGACTAAACAACCCCAGTTCCCTCAGCTGCTCCTCAGAAGACTTGTGCTCTAGACCCTTCACCAGCTTCGTTGCCCTTCTCTAGAGATGCTCCAGCAACTCAGTGTCCTTGTAGTGAGGCGCCCAAAGCTGAACCCAGCATTCGAGGTGTGGCCTCACCAGTGCCAAGTACAGTGGGACGATCACTACTGTACTCCTGCTGGCCACACTATTCCTGATACAAGCCAGGATGCTGTTGGCCACCTTGGCCACCTGGGCACACTGCCGGCTCATGTTCAGGCGGCTGTCAATCAACACCCCCAGGTTCTTCTCCACGGGGCAGCTCTCCAGCCACTTTTCCCCAAGCCTGTAGCGTTGCATAGGGTTGTTGTAATCTTTGTGTGTGCATTGTGACTGTGAGATGTGTACACTTGAGAGTTATGAAGCATTTCACTAATTCCTAAGGCAATGTGTTGGTTTAACTGGTTTCTGTTGGTGCAGGTATGCTGACAGAATTTGTTTTCCAGTTTTGAATATTTTTAATGTATAAGATCCAAGTTCATCTTTAAAGTATGCAAGGAATGGAAATTTCCACTGTCAGATTTTCCTTGCAGTGAAATATTTTGCCTCCCACATACTGTAGTAGTATTATATTCACAGTCCTACACAGGGTATGCCTGATCTGTTTCTTCATCTTGTCATGCTCAAACAGGGGCTGAGGTGTAACTTTAGATGTCACTGTGCAAGTACATGTAGATTTGCATCATTTCTGTGGCTCTCTGAGCTGTTAATCTTGGAAAAGTAATTGAAACATTGTGCCAGTGTCTCTACCAGAACATAGCTGTGGAATGGTAGAAAATAGATATAGTAAGATAAAGTCTTGCAGAATTACATTCTGTGTGCAAGACTCATAAAATGTAGGACCTACTTATTTATCTTTATAATAAATGGAGAAAAGTTCACACCCAAAGGAGAATTTCCACTAGGTAGTCAGAATTTTCCAGCAGTGACTCAAATAAACCAAGACATTAAAAGTCTTGGGTTTTGCAGTTTTGTGTAGTACTCCAAGGTTACATCAGCTGTTTGAAAGGTGGTAGAGAAAGTTATTTCCATGTCAACCACAGTAACAAGCACAGGTCTATCTGCAATGTCTTGGGAGCTTCTACACTTGATTTTTAGTGTTCTCATTCTGAAAGTGATTTTGAGTTGACTTTGAATGTGGAATACTATTTTCTTTTTTTTTTCTCCTAGCATCCTAGATTAAAGTTACCACAGCCTGGGGAGGGTACAAAGCAAAGAAGTGCAGACTAGTGAACGGTTAACTACATTTTAAATGTAATGTTTGCATTGTAAGGTTAGACACTGCATGCGTGCAGTGGAGGTTCTTGGAAGGCCTTGGCAATTGCTGAGCTGCCTTGAATGGTAAAGGTTTAGAAAATATGTGTATGCCTGTTGCTGACCTACTATGAGAAAAGCTGAAAAGCCACTGCTCCTGCTGGGTGTCACTTACTGCTGGGTGCTCAGCAGTTGGGACAATAGGATGTATTATTTCAGTAGGGCAGAGCATTTGTAAAAGTTTCTAAGCCACTCTTACTGAAATGAAAACCGAGTTCCTTTTGTTTCATTTTTTTTCTTGTAAAAATAGATGGAGACAGTTGTGTTTTGTGTTTTTTTTTTTTTAAACTCACTTTGAATGCTTATGACTTTGAACTCTCCCAACTTTGTTTGCCACACTCAGCACTTTTTTCTGTGAGTCTTTAGAAATGATTCTGTCTGTGATTGTAATCAGCTGTATTGTTGGAAAACTTGTGTTAAACACTGCTTGCTGCATGGATGTGATTTATGGTGGCTGCTACAATTCATGGCTTTATTGGCTGGGGATATCAATAAGAGATTGCAAGGGAGTTATTTCACTGAGCTGCATTTGATCATCTTCTAGCTACTCTCATTTTCAACTGATGTCAGAAAAGTGCAAGGTCTCACAGGCGTGAGATGTTAGAGTCTTGGCATAGTGACTAGACACATGGGCCAGACTGGCTGGTGCATTTTGCCTGGGAAAAAGATGCAAAATTCTGTCATTACATATTTAACAAAAATTATGGAGAAAACTGATGGAAACTGTGCATGTTCCTTTTAGGGCAAATTCTGATCAGTGTAACTATTCAGTGACAGCAGTAGTGAGATAACATGATTATTAGTGTAAAAGAAAGGTGCCATCACGGTATCAAATTTAATAGCTGCAGTTTAAATGCTTGAGTTGTCACAGAGTTTGGCACAATTGTAGTATTACTATTTCCAGCTGTTTAGTATTGAGCATTAACTTTTGAGATTGTTAGATGCTGTAAGTTAGAATGCTTTCTTGTTTGAATCAGTTACAAAGGAAATTAAGTATCTCTACCAAAATGCTTATTCAGTAAGTTAATGTAATTTAACAATATACTATGCAAAAGAAGCCAAAAAATCAAACTAGAAGATTGTTTAACGATTAGCAGATCTTTCATGAATAGACATTGGGAGAGACTGGAAAAGGATAAGTATTGCTTCCTTCTTGGATTTCTAGCAGAATGATTTTATGATGATTTAAAATACAAGACCAAATCACTTCTCCACATTAATTTTGATGAGTTTGGAAGAATGAAAAATCCAAGAAGTTATAAAACAGTTGATGACATCCAGAAAAATCTATGCACAAAAGGTCAGAGAAATTTTGCATGATTCAGCGTATGAATAATACATTATTTTTCAGAGAATATTTTATGAAGTGATTGTCCTTTGTTATGTTTATGTGTGAGAATTAGGTTTTGTCACCAGCAAGAAGAATTCATTTTCCCATAGCTTTTTCTTAAATGCTAATTTATTGCTATGAAAGATGCCAAAGTGACAGATCTGAAGAATGAAGCCCTCTATTTATCTTCTGAATGGATGGAGCATGAGTAGCAGCGAAGCCTTTCTCATGCTCTTTTGCAGTGTGCCACAATCTTTTTACCATGTCCTGAGCATATTTTTACCAGTGAGAGGTGCTTATTCATTCCATGGTTTCCCTAATGGACTACCAAGGGTATCAATTAGTGACAAGTGAACAGCAGCTTTACAGCTTGGATACCTGCCCAGTAGGAATAGAAACTACCAACTCTTTCACATAGGCCATCAGAGTAGTGAATTAGTGTCACTGCAGATAGGAGCTGTTTGCAGTTGAGCAAAGGAAGAACAGAAGGATCCTGTTTTTACCACCAAATGTCTTAACGTGTGGAAAAGGATTCCAGTTTAACTCAATGATCTTTAGACTGTGGAATAATTTTTTACCTCTGACACTAAACTTGCAGTATTACAGATGCTGCAGTAGAGGAATAAGTAAATAATAGATGAAATATTTTTTGTATGTTTTCTCAGTGCCCTTTTATCTACTATATATGAGGTTGGTATGAGTGGTACCGGTGCTTTTAAAAACCTAGGACTAGAAAATGGGATTATTGTGGTTTAGAACTAGCATTTATATTCCAGTTTTATTTGTGCTTTGGTTGGTTATGGGTACTGAATTTAATTCCTTGGTCCTGCAAACATTCGAATAGAAACAAGAAAAAAACCATAGCAGAGAAGAGCATGATAAATTGGCATCTTGTATAAAACGCACCTAAGATAAAAGCAATACTTGTTTAGATAAGTCTTGAGCATTCAGGTAATACAGCTTTCCATGTTCTTAAGAATTGTTCCTGTGCCTCATCCTGTATTACATCAGTTATTCTACAACAGATCTGTTCCTGTGAGCCTTTTCCAGGCTTGTCCAGACTTGCATATTGAATTTGAAACTCTCCTAATTCCCTCCTACTTCCAACTCCCGTGTTGTTAGGCTCATGCTCCAAATGCAGGCACAATTCTGTCCTTTGCACTGGTCCTGGCTTACACAAAACCCAGTGCATAATGTGGGAGAGAAGCTTGTAGGTCCTGTGTTTCTTTCACAGCCCTTTGTAGGGTGACTGTGTGGGTATGCTCAGGAAAGTGAAGTTTAATTAATAAGGGGTGAATTTGTAACCTATTAATTATATCAGATTAAACTAGGCCACTTTACTTATGAATGAAAATGTCCACATGGGGGTTTAATATGTTTTAACTAATGCATTTTAAACTCACACTTGAAGTCAATTTGGCTCAGTGTTCACAATTTTCCCTGTGCTGATATGCCCATAGAATTTTAAATACGAAAAAGATTTGCTGCAATTTCTAATAAAGATATTTTTTTTTCCCCAGGAAAAAGATTTGCATGCTTTATTTATCAGTGATTGAAAACAGTAGAAGAGGTGGAAGCTAGATGCTGAACAGAGTTGGTGCAGTGCTCTTTTCTCCTGCTCCCAGCAGTTTCCATAACTGAGAATAAGGATTTTGGGAACAAAGTTCCTGTTTCAAAGCAGGCTGAACTCCCATATTTCACTGCTCATGAACTCCAGATATCAGGAAGCAAGCATCTAGGATGGCATACTCTCTCATACTTAAGCACTGTGTGGTTTTTTCCTTTTTTTTTGTCCTGCCTCCCAAATAAGAGTCTAAAACATCCCACTATAGACTCATTCTGACTGTGTTGACCTCTGGCTCAATGAATATTTAAATACTTCATGAAAAGTTAGATATCTCTGAGGAAAGAAAGATTAAAGGAGACCACTCCAGAGTACTTAGTGATGCAGCAATTAATGCAAGGTGGTGCCTAATAATGCTTTGGGTCAAAGAAGATTACAGGTCTGAGAAGGTGAGGTAGTGTTTCTTAATATAAAAGTATTAACATTCAATTTGCTCAGAAATGATATTTAAAAAATTTGGCTCTTTTATTGAAATGAAAAACCAATTTGTTCAGACTTCAGTTTTGGTGAAGAAAGTGAATGGATTGGAAATGGAAGTAACATTGCTCATAAGACACAAGCTGTAATCCTAATAGAATTTTTTTTTTCCTGTTTTAAAAGTGTATGTGAGAGAGGGGGGGGCAATTTACTTATTGAATGGTTTTTGTTTTTTTAACTTGTAAGCATGTAAATCTGGAAGAATTGTTACATTGTTACATGGTATCTGAATGAGGGTGACATTGAGGATCTTGAGTAATAATACTGATTTCTTTTGTAATAGAAGTAACTAATAAAACACTTTCATATGGCTTCTCTTTAGTAAATATGCTTATAATTATTTGAAAAAGATCATAAAATATGGCTAAATTGTGTGAAGCTTTTAAATATAAGTTTTTTTAAAATGAGCTTTTCCTAGTTATTAAATTACGCTTTTTTTTTAAAATAGTCATAACGAGCCGTTTTTTTCTCTTTTACCATGTCAGAAATTTTGAAATTCCCATTGTACTGTCTTTGCCAACACTTCCTTGATTTCACTGTTTTCAGAAGACAAAGGAAAATTTTTTGGGACTGATTTTCCTATTACTTACATTTGGGTTTAGGAGGAAAACTCCATTTTAGCAAAGTCTCATCTAGCAGCCTTCTGATTCACCTTACCTCTTGTTTAAAGGGGAAAGAACTAAATCGCTCTTTAACTGTGTAACATCTGTTTTTTCTCATGTAATTGCAAGGAAGTTGAGTTTGGATTACTACTGGTGCTCATGGGGCTACGTGACTGGCATTGCTGAAACTAGAGGGACATTAGTTTTATGTAGCAGGGTGGTGGGCGAGAGGTAGTGGTGCATCCCATCTTTTGACAGTAACTTGGTGTTAGGTTCTTGCATTGACCTAAGCTGATTAAGAAACTGTACTTGTGGCCTATTTAAATTATTTGTAATTTCAGCTGAGATAAATCTGTGGCTTGTAGTTCCTGCCCCAATTTCAAGTGGAATAGTGGTCCAGATAACTTCAGTATCTGTGAAGATGCTTCAGTCAAAGTGTTAGCAAATAAAGGTCATCTGATCATCCTCTGATCTTTTTGGTCCACCCGTTGTTGATGTCAATGTGCCTCTCAATTATTTCCTGCTCACAGAAAGCATGTGCTGTGTTAGCAGTGAGTAACTTTTTCTTTTTTTTTAATGTGTGTGTTGGACACCCCACTGCCTGTTGACCAGGTTTTGAACTACCGTATTGTTTCTGGTTCTTTCGGAATTGTTTCCGCATTGAGAGATGCTGTGTGGAGTGAGCAGATGGACAGGATTTTCTGGACAACCTTAAGAACAGCTATGATGAAATACACACTCTGACTAAAAGGACTATGATCTAGCTAGATCGTGGGCTCTAACTACCCTGTATTCTGTTACTGATGATTCTGTGGTTTGGCTTGACCAGATGTGCATACCATAATAGCAGTAATTATAATGGAAAACACTGAGATGATGGCACTGCTCTGAGCTGTCAAGTTAGGCACAATCTTCCTTTCTCCTTCTCCAAATCCAATTAATTCCATCTGCAGTTTCTTCTCATTCCCAGTGGTATTTATGAAATAAAATCTTAAGTTTCTAATCTAGGAACTAATTGTAAATTAATAGCACTAGTATGTAACAAAGAGAAGGATTAATGCAGGCCCACACATTCACTTTTCCTTTTTGATTACATTTCTGTATTGGATGGATCTCTCAGGGCTGCTACTAAGCTGCAACATAGTCAGGAAAATGTTTATACGTTGATGAGAGAGGTTTGGGGTTTTCTTTCATACTCGTAGTTTGGCTAGGTTTCTGATTTTCTTTAAATTCTGTGTTATTGTCCTGCAAACGGTCTTCTAATGGTTTCGATGAATTGCTGTATTTATTATTGGGGGCATGGGAATGATTTAGAGTAACTATAGATGGTTTTGAAAGAAAATCAATGAGGTTTGTGTTTTCTGTTGTTGGTTTGCTTTTGTTGAAGTGCTGCCATTACTTATAAAATGGAAGGCCTAAAATTTACTGTCCTTTTACTATTGGAACAATATTTCTGAGCTGTATTTTGAGTGTCCCGAATTTGTTACCTACTATAATTTCTTGTGTCCTTTATATTTGTGTAACTGAAGACATTCTTATTAGCTTTCTAAAGGTTGAAGTGCATTTGCTTGCGATGCATGAATTTGCATTCGTCTCAGAAAGGTAATGTTTTAAACTTGAAGAGTGCTGATAGTCTGATGATGATTAGTGTCTTTCCTCGTTAATCAGACTGTGCCGCTTTTCTCTTTGTGTATCTCTGCTTTTCATTAGCGTAAATGTTTAGTACTCTGTTCAAGCTCTGTATGACGCGGGAAGAAATATCTGCAGCTTGGCTCTCGTTTGCCCTTAAATCTTTTGCTCTGCTATTACTTTGGCCTTGTAGGGACTGTCCTTTATAATTTCCTATACTATCCATATGTGTTTGACCATCCTTGATATTAATAACAGATTAGACCTTTGTTGTCTGCCATGAGATCTAAACACTTCCACTGGGCTTAACATCCTACAAAGAAGAAAGAGAACTTCTAGGAGAGGGAAAAGGCTATTTAGAGAGCTGAAAAGACAACAAACCAAGATTGCTCCTTTGTGTCCGTCTCTGTGAGGTGTCTAGTTCAGTATCTCTCTTCACACAACAGACTTTTCAAGGCAGGACTGCTTTATCGTTTCAGAATAAATTCTGACTCTTGTCGCTTCATTTTTCATTGCTCCTCTGGAGCAAAGGGGTCTCAACCTGCCCGAACTGATGTGTGGTGGGTTTTGCTGCTGTGAAGTGGAGCTCCTGAGCACTGGTGTGTGGAGTTGTCTGTGTTGCCTCTTCATAGCTCAGTGGCCAGGCTATGTCTAGAGGGAGGAAGGATGAGACTTTGAATTTATAATTTCCAATTAATTCCCAGATACCAGACTGGCTTTTGGAGTCTCTATGCCCTGGATTTTAAAATAGTAACATCGTGAAGGCCTATTAGGATAGTTAGGAGGAGCAAGACAGCATTCTTTGAGGCTTCTTAAGCTGGAAGTGAACAGTCTGCCATAATTAAATAAAGTTAACTGCCTTCTTCAGTTGGAGATGCTGGCTGTTCTGAAAGAGGCTCTGAAAGGGTTATGAAGCCTTTCCTGACTGGAGGGAGTGCAACTTTGTCTGCAACTAGTGACTCAACCAAATGTCAAAACAGATTGGTTTCTAGCTGATTAGCAAACTTTTCCTTCCCAAGCATGGTGATGGACAAATCTGTGAACAACTCTCTTAAGACCCATCAAATTGAAGCCAGTACCCTTGGTCCTTCCTGCCCACGGGTCATACCCAGACTTGAGATAAAAAGGCATTAGTATCATCGAACAATGCTGCCAATGAATAGTGGATAAATGTGTAACTACCTTTCTCTGACTTGTTTAAAGTATTTGATAGTTTATTTGAGATACTGGTGGCTCTCCTTAATGGCAGTAGCAAGGGCTTTATTTTTCTTGCAGTAGGAAAGGAGAGACTGTTCATTAACATGGGATGGTTCATTTTTACTGCTAAATAACCACACCAACAACTACTGCAGCTGTTAGGATTCAGATCACCCCTTTCCTTGGAAAGAGCTTCCGCATGATGTTGTGGCTAGGAGAGCAAGCAATTAAAATCAAAGTTTTGAGAAAGGATTAATCTATGCTGCTGTTGCTTATTTTTAAGTGCATAGCAGACAAATGCTGCCTTAAAAAAAAAAGATGAGAAGCCCTGACATTGAATTGGTATTCACTCCATATGGCCCATTTAATGTGTGGTAGATGGAAGGAATGTTGCCGCTTATTTATAACAAGCTTGGCACAGCAGCAGTATGCATTAGAAGTGAACACTTTTGCTAAAATACAGTAAACTGTGTTAGTTATTTAGATTGACTTGTGCTATAACTGATAAAATTCTTAGATATATCTAGTTGGGATATTTTTTGTAATACAAAGCAAGCAGTAATGCCTTTGTTTATGAAGGTGAGACATTAACACTGGTAATAGTGTAATTGATAGTACTAAATATATATACCAGACAGTTATCAGAAATTGTAATTTACTTTGTTGTATTCAGTGAATATACAAAACCATTTGTCTAATCTAAGGTGCGGATAACTTTCAGTTTACTGTGTCAAATCCTATTTCACTAGAGGTCAGTGCCCTCTTCTGTCTTTTGTATCTTTGTACTTTGACTCCAGTTGTCAATATGTTATGCTGGATATGTTAGTGACTTGCACATGCAGGTGAAAATCTCTGGCATGTGACCCAGCACGCTATTGATTGGAGATTATCAAAACATTACATGAAATGTCTTTTGAACAGAAAGTGTGATTAACGTTAGATGTGCCAACCAGGAATGAGGCACTGCTGGACTTGCTATTCACAAACTGAAAAAGCCTGCTTTGTAATATCTCGGTTAGTGATAGCCTTGGCTGCCGTGACCACAATATTGTGGAGTTCGGGACCCTGCTGAGTGTGCTGAAGGTCAGCTCTAACACAAGGATTCTGGATTTTAGAAGACCAAACTTGAGTGCACTCAAGGCTCAATAGGGAGGGATTCGATGGGAGGCTTCCATGGGATAAAGGAGCTAGGGAGTGCTGGGAATTCTTCAAGAACACTCTACTGGAAGCACAAAGCCAATTTATCCCCTACAAAAGGAAGGAAAGTAAGTGGAGCAAGAGGCCCCCATGGCTCAACCATGACCACCTGGGTCTACTCAAATCCAAAAGGGAAGCACACCAGAAATGGAGAAGTGGAGGATTATCTGTCGAGAGCTACAAGGGCATAGCCAGAGTGTGCAGAGATGCAGTTAGAAAAGCAAAAGCCCAACTCGAATATAGCTGTAGATGTGAAAAGTAACAAGAAAGGTTTCATCAGACATGTCAACCATAAGCAGAAAAAGAAGGAAAACATAGGCCCACTGTTAAATGGAAAAGGAGAGTCAATCACCAATGATGCAGAAAAGGCAGAGGTCCTCAACACCACCTTCACCTCTGTCTTTACCAACACTGTTGGGTCCCAGGCTTTGGGAACAAAATTGCTGATTGATCCAAACACCGACCCACCATCAGTGAAGGAAGAGTTAGTACATGAATTACTACAGGAGCTTGACCCCCACAAATCAATGGGCCCTGACGCCATCCACCCGAGGGTGTTGAGAGAGCTGGCTGACATCATTGCAAGGCTACTCTCCATAATGTTCGAGAAGTCATCGAGAACGGGGGATGTCCCAGAGGACTGGAGGAAGGCAAATGTTACCCCTATCTCCAAGAAAGGCTCAAGGGAGGATCAGGGTGACTATAGGTCCATCAGCCTTACTTCAATCCCTGGGAAAGTTATGGAACGAATCCTCCTGGGGGCCATCACTAGTCAAATGATGCACTTGATTGGGAAAAGCCAACATGGCTTCACTAAAGGCAGATCGTGCTTGACAGGCCTGGTGGCCTTCTTTGACAAAGTGACTTGCCTGGTTGACATGGGGCGGGCAGTGGACATGGTTTACCTGGACTTCTCCAAGGCCTTTGATACAGTCCCCCATAGCCTCCTGCTGGAGAAATTAATGTGTTATGGCCTAGGCAAGTGGTCTGTGCTGTGGGTGGGGAACTGGCTGACAGGCCGTACCCAAAGGGTGGTGGTAAATAGCTCCTTTTCCAAGTGGCAACCTGTCACTAGTGGAGTCCCCCAGGGATCAATATTGGGCCCAATGTTATTCAGTATCTTTATAAGTGATCTGGATAACGGCATCAAGTGTAGCCTGATGAAGTTTACTGATGACACCAAGTTGAGTGGGGAAGCAGACACTCCAGAAGGGAGAGCTGCTTTGCAGGGAGATCTGGATAGGCTGGAAGATTGGGCCAGCAAGAACCTTATGAAGTTCAACAAGGACAAGTGTGTAAGGTCATGCACCTGGGAAAACATAATCCGGGAGTGCAGTACAGACTGGGATCCACCTGGCTGGAGAGCGGCTCTGTGGAAAGGGACCTGGGGGTCCTGGTGGACAGGAAGCAAAACATGAGCGAACAGTGTCTGCTGTGGCCAAGAAGGCCAACAGGATGCTGGGTTGCATCAAAAAGGGCATCACCAGCAGAGATAAAGAAGTCTTTATCCCGCTCTACTCAGCTCTTGTCAGGCCACACCTGGAGTACTGTGTACAGTTCTGATCCCCCCTATACAAAAAGGATGTGGACAGTCTGGAAGGGGTCCAGAGAAGGGCCACCAAGATGACCAAAGGATTGGGAAGCCTGCCATATGAGGATAGGCTGTGAGAGCTGGGTTTGTTCAGCCTTGAGAAAAGGAGGCTCAGAGGGGATCTCATCACCATGTACCAGTACTTAAGGGGTAGCTACAAAGAAGATGGAGACTCCCTTCTTACATGGAGTCACATGGAGAGGACAAGGGGGAATGGACACAAGTTGCTCTTGGGGACATTCTGATTGGACACCAGAGGAAATTTTTCACGGTGAGGACAGTCACCATTGGAATAATCTCCCCAGGGAAGTGGTTGACTCGGCCACGTTGGACACTTTCAAGAGTTGTCTGGACAGGGTGCTGGGCCATCTTGTCTAGACTGTGCTCTTCCTAGAAAGGTCCCTACCAACCTGGGATTCTGTGATTAAATTTCCAAAGGAGAAATTCTCTTTCTTGAGCAACTATGCCGTTAATATTGATGCTTGGATACTGATATGTTTTCCTTCTGTGATTAAGGAACCCTTACAATCCTCATACACATTCACAATGTCACCCAAAATGACTGCCTTAACGTGGAAATTAGCCACTCTGTCACCTTATTTCTGCTTCCTATTGCTTTGTCAGGACACAGGGCTTTTGGAATTGAGTTTATTAGAGTTGGAGTTGTGTGGTTTTGTTTGTGTTTTAAGCTTTTCAGCCCTCTTTTCTAACAGAACCTGCTGTGCTGTTTAGGGTCTTTCTGATCCATTTCCTCTCCTTCCTACATCTTGCTGATAAGGCGGCTGGAATTCCACCCCTGTCATTTGGCCCTTCATTGCGGTTGGCATTTTCCAGCAATGAGCTCTGTGACAGCTGTTCAGAGATTTTATTTTGCTATAATAATATTTTATTCCCAGATTTTTTCCTGCTTGGAGGAATTAGGTATCCCCCCATTACAAAAAGACATGCCGATTTTAGAGGCTGTGTTTCTTTTGCTTTGAGCAGCAGTACATCTCGCTTCATCAGTTATAAAAAGGAGGAGTTTAATTTTGATGGTTAAAAGAAGCTGAGTCACTGATTGAAGTTGCCGTTCCTTTAAGTGCTCCGTTCACATGCTTCAGCTTCAGAAGGCATAATTCTAGCGGTATGCCCTGTATGTAGGGAGAGGGAAAGAAATTATATTATTCAGGAGAGACATAATTGTGCAAAGGTGCAAATTACAGCCGGCTTTAGAGCTGCAAATAATTGCTTTGATTTGTTGATTTAAAATTGTAAGGAGGGGGGGAAGAGCACTGCTGGCATTCCTTCATCCGACCTCCACTGGAAGCTCTTGGTGGCATGTTGGGTGTGTGTAAATTGACACTGTTCTACTGCTGTTATTGTAAACAAGCAAACTCAAACCAGCTGAGGCTTTGCCCCTATATGTTTTGTGTACAATATTGCTTTGTGTCATACTAAGAAAACAACTGTTTTTCGACTTGCCTTTGTACAACAGTGAAAGATTTATAGCTTCATTCCATCTGAATAAAGATTCTCTCTTGTGCTTTTTCCAGAAAGGAACCCGAACAGAGTTCAAATTTCTGTGTGCCAAGGGAGTTAGATAAGTGAGCTACACTCTTGAAATTAAGAACATCCATGAGAAATAGTTTGTGAAAACATCTATTATACACTTTTGAATAATTTATAGAAACTGAAGCTATATTGAAACAGCAACCTCTATCCAGGGCTAAGGTATTAAGCCACACCAGTGCTCTTAGCTGTCTGTTAGTAAAATAGGGGCTGATGTGTAGGTCCTAGTTGTATTTATTTTCTTCTGTTCACCTGTCACCTTACAAAGATTATTCATGCTGTGTATCCTTTCCACATGGATGAATTTATAAATGGGAAGAATGCCTCCAAACCCCTGTTCCTCAACTCCTGTATTTCACCAAGGTCTGCTTTAAGAGATGAGGATTATGGTCTTGCAGAGGGTAAAGAGGGTGGTGGTGTTACCTGGGATTCCTCTTTCCCTGGTAGCCACTACTAAAATGTTGAGTAAAGATCATAGGAATGGCCATATGGGGTCAACCAACGGTCCATGTAGTGTGTATCCTGTTTGTAACAGTGGTCAGTGACAGATGCTTGAGAAAGAATTTCTGAGTATGTCAAGAACTCGGGGGATTTCTGTCATATATTCCTAGTTTCCAGCACTCTGTGACATGATACTTCCTTGATTAAAGTTCTGTGTTCATGTAGAACTGTTCTGGATGGAGTTTTTCTTTTCTAATTTGTTTAACTTTTTGAATCCAATGACTGGCTTCCTTTATGTTCTGTTGCAGATTGACTGCTATGTTACACTATATAGAATCTGAGTAGGGGTTCCCATGACATGACGAACACCTAGCAAAGATGTTATTGTTTCTTCTCTAGCCTTTCCAGCACCAGCCCTGTATTATTAACGTGGAGTTAAGGGTCTGTATGAATTTTTTGAGAATTTGCTCCCAGGTTGTTTTTATACTTGTTTCTGGGATTTAATGGTTATGTATTAGGTCTGCTCTTCTCTGGGGATTTCCTCACTCTAATTCCTCATCTCCTTTTATTAAGAATAGAACATAGACCTGACTGTCTTATTTGTGAACAATCTTTAAACTACTGTGTTTTTGAAATACATCAATTTCAATTTTTGAACCCCCTTTTTGACAAGATTGCAGTGTCAAAAATAGTAATTGGACCGAATGAAATTTTGCATTTGAAAAGGTGTGAAACTAGATTGCTTTTCCTCGAAAGCAAGTGGGAAAAAAAAAAATCTAATCTGTCATTCAGAGTGGATGTGAAACTTGTATTCTGGTCACCTGTAGTCATTAAAGAAGCAGTAGCATTCTGGAAATATTAAAACTGCCTGGTTCTATAATGCCTGAATTCTAGATTTACTGATGGTATTTTGTATTTCTGCTTTTTAAACTGAAATTTAATGATAAATGTAATTCTTTTTACTCCTAAATTGGAGGAAACATCCATTTAGACATGTTGGTGGACATTGGAGTTACATCTCTTAATGTACTTGTAAACAGTTCCTTTTTGCCAGAAAAGTGAGTGAGGTAAGCTAACACAGGCAATAGTTTAAATCACAAAGCTAGAGAACAGCTGAGCTTGGAGGGATATCTGGAGATCACCTAGTCCATTCCCCTGCTCAAACCACAGTCAACTAGAGCAGGTTGCTCAGGACCATGTCCAGTCCTCTTCTGAGTATCTCCAAGGATGGATACTCCACAACCTCTCTGGGCAACCCGGTGCCAGCGTTCAGTCACCCTCACACTGGAAAGGTTTGGGCCTACTTTTAGATGGATTTTTCTGTATTTCTGTATTTCAGTTTACACCCATCATCTCTTGTGCTTTCACAGGGAACTGCTAAGCAGAGTCTGTCTCTGTCTTCTCTACTTCCTCCCAGTCCATCCCATATTCATACACATGGATAAGATTTCCCCTGAGCCTTCCGAGGGAGCGAGATGAGCCTATGACTGGCCTGTAGCTCCCTGGATCCTCCTCTTTGCTCTTCCTGAAGACAGGAGCAACATTTGCCTTCTTCCAGTCCTCTCCAGCCTTGCCTGAGCACCATGACCTTTCAAAGATGATCAAGAGCCTCCCCTCAGTGACATGGGCCAGCTCCCTCAGTATCTGTGAGTGCATGCCATCAGGTCCCATGGACGTCTGTATGTCCAGTTTGTTTAAATGTTGCCTAACCTGATCCTCTTCCACTAAGGGTAAGCCTTCCTTGCTTCAGGCTTTGTCACTGGTCTCAGGGCCTATGAAGGGTGCTCTTACCAGTAATCACAGAATCACAGGTTGGAAGGGACCTCAGGGATCATCTAGTCCAACCTTAAATGATCAAAGCAAAGAAGGTGCTGCCAAATATTTTGGCCTTTTCTACCTCCTTTGTTAACAGGTTCCCTGCCCCGTTCAGGTGAGGGCCTATATATATATTTTTTCCTAAATATTTTTCTAGTGCCTTGGGATGATGGTCTGTTTTTGTTTGCTGTTTTTCTCCACATGTGGCGATGCTAGTAACTGATCTTACTGGAGCGTCATAAGTAAATTTCTGTTTCAGATGAAGAACCATTATTATCATTATTATTTTGGATAAAACAAAGCCGAGTGTAGGTGTTTTAAAAGTGCCTAGAGATGGATATAGGCATCCAGCTCTCATTTAGGGAGCTGATGCAGAACTTCAAGGTGCTTGTAAGAATGTAGCTCTCAGGATAAGTCTCTGAGGTATAGTGCAGAGGGTGAACTCAAGAGGTTCTAAACAAGCTTGTTCAAGTACTAAAAGCAATACTGCTGTGTTAGCATAAAGATCTGCCCAAGGTAATTAACCTTGCAGAGGAACTAAGTAATATAAGTGTGGTAGAGAGCTATAGTTACACAGCGGAGCAGGGTTAGTGGAAAAGAACAGGCTATTTGGTCATTTTTGTTGAATTACATTAACATATGCTATAGAATTATGCAGTAATAATCTAAAAAGAAAATAATATTGCTAGGAATTTTATGGAGTAAAGTCATAGTTTGTGTCTGGTCAAGGACCATAAGTTGCCCCTCTTTCATCTGGTCCCATGAGGTATGGATTCACATATGAAAGGAGGTTGTTGTTAAAGCAGTTTTAGCCCTTCTCTGAGCAATGCACTATGCTGTGTGTGAGATTCAGGTCATATGGCATTATTGGTATAGTTCTGCTGCACCTTTTCTGTCTCTTTCTTCTCATCTTCTTTTCCACACTGTGGTTGTAACTAGACCTGGACATACTTTTAACTGCTTGCTTTAAGGTGTATTTGCTCTGTATGCAAGCAGAGTGACTCATGGTTGATAACCAGTGGCTTAACACCTACTCTATCTCTTCAACTCTGCTGTCAGGTAAGAGTTAAATAGTGATGGGAGAAGTTTTGGGTCTGTATGTGCTAGTGGCCAAACCACGTTCAACCAAAACTGGTGAAGTGTGATTGAAGTAACTGACAATTGTTGGTCTTTTTGCGTGTTCCTTGCAGTGATGCAAATAGAACTGCAGAGTCCAGCTGTTGAAATATGGGAAGCAGCAGCAAAAAAATCACGGTGTTTGAAATCAGTGGCGCTCTGCTTGCAGTTAAGTGCTGCCTTGAAGTGGAGCCTCAGAGTTGCATTTCGTGGCTTTTGCATCAGCATATCTCTCCTGTGTTCTGTTGAAAGTGCCAGGGATCCTCCGGCAGGAAGGCATGGAGCTGGAGGGTGGCTGAGCAGGAGTGCAGGGGCTGCAGGACAGCCTGCCATCAGCTGACACACAGCTGCTCTGGGAAGCCGGGGGACATCTGTTTGTGGAGGGTATGAAAGCTGTGGGGAGAAGGCAGAAGTGAAAGGCTCCAATAGGAAAAAAGAAGCAACAGAATGAAATAGTCTGATTTATTACTGAAGTATTTTAGGATTCTGAAATTGCTGAATTCTTTGATATTGCCTGCAACTGTCAGCATGTCACTGAAGTAATAAGTCTAGATAGAAGGGTCAAAACCAGAACTAGGGATGTAATAGAGTTGTATAATCTGCTTTCAGTGAATAGGAAACCTGAAAAAGGATAACAGTCACAAAAATAAATTCTAAAATTTTTTCCTAGGGTTTACAAGTAGAGCACAGTGCATTTGAATTAGTAAGTCTTTAAAAATAAATTACTGCTGCATTGAGCTGAAGCCATTATAGTGACAGATGACCTGGATTGTTTTGCTGGGAAGGAAGCACCCTTCCCTTGAGGAAAAAGTCACAGCTGCTTATCTTGGCTATGCAAAACCAGAACCTTAAATATTTATTTATTTATGTATCTTACATGGAGAGTTTAGAGGGGAAACATAATTCTTTTTAATTACAGTAACAGTGAAATAATTCAGATTTCTTTTTACTTTGAGGGTGTGTTATGGATACTAAAAATACCTGTGGTGAGTTTGCAGTAATCATTGATGGGACTCCTCTTTTCATGATACAAGGTGTAGTAAAATGCAGACGGTAACTCTCTGCAAATCACTAATAGCAAAACAGAAATAACAAAATGATTATAATTTCTAAGCTTTCCTTCAAAGGGCATGGTCGTTTCTCCAAACCTAGGTAATGGAAAGCCAGTCGTGTCTGGTTAATTTTTCTAGGGGCTAATTTTAAATTCTTTATTCTTGTGCTTTAATCAATGGCATTTGGAAAGACTGGTGTGAAAAGTGTAATTTGTTCTGAGATCATAGGAAGTAGACAGAGAGCGAGCCTACATCTCCCCATTCTTGGTTACTTCTGCATGGGCAGGGCTGACTTCCATGGATGCTAGAAGGTGTTTTCCTTCTTACGCAGCAAAGAGAAATTGAGAAAGTCACTACAGAAGCGGGATTTACAATTTCCTCCCCCCCCTTCAATTTAAATTTAGATAACTAAAATTGTATCTTTTGAGAAATGACTTGAAACTTTGTTACTAAAAGTATGTCTTGTACATTGGCTTGAGAAATTACGTTTTCAGTTGTGAAAATTTGTAATCTTAAATACAAAACAGTGTATCTCTAAATCTCTAAGTCCTGTCACTTTAACGTTAACTTCTTGATGACACGTAATGAAGCATGTATTAAAGCGGAACTGAAACATGTCAGCAAGTTAAAACAAAAGCAAAATATTTTTGACTGTGCACATGCAGTGATGCCATGAGAAATACAACAGTTTGCTGAAAGCATGCAAGTTGTCATGCTGGCACAGTTTTAAACAAGCAAGGCTAAATGAGGCACAATATGACATTTTGGAGTTCATGTTGGGAGTAAACATGCCACAACAATCAACTGTCTTGTTAAAGAGCTACAAAAATAATTTATTTCCCCTCCAGAGCAATTCCTAGGGAAAGAATAGTTAGTGTATTAGCTGTGTGGGAAAAAACTAATATGCAGATTTGGGTCATAAGAAATAGAAACATCAAAGGGAGAGGTAGTTTGTTGAATCTCTCTTTTCGAGCACTGAAGTGAACAGTTTACCATAATTTCCATTTAAGCCTGTTCCATAATCAAGTATATCCCACCAGCAGCTTACATAGATGAAACTGCTTTGAATATAAAATACATTCTTGACTATTTGACAATTTTTTCCCAGTGTTTTGATTTGTTTGATTTATTCTAGAACTGTAGTGAATATACATAAGTGTATATCAAATACTGCTATATAAGCAGTCTTTTAAAAAAAGGTAGTTTTCTATGTAATTGTCGACAGATCTTTAAAATATGAAGTCATACATATTTTGCATTGGCATCATAGTAAATACAGTGATTTAAATTTTCTCCTTGAGTTATCCTCTGAAACCAGCAGCAAGACCTACTTAGGGGAACTTTCCCATCAGAAGTATTTTAGCAGGAAGCAGAATGCTGCTAGATGCCATAAAACGCTTTTCTGTAAATTGCAGTGACTTTGGCAGGCAGGATTTTAGGAAGACTGCCTTTCTTGACCACTGACAGATGCTGAGGGTCTGAGTCCTTTCTGTAGCACTCCACCATCGTGTTATTTTGTTCAAGGTTTTATTTGGAACATAAAAAGTCTTCTGTTTCATACAAAAAGTGGCTCCTGAATTTAAGGAATTAAAGAGAACCTGAAAATAAATCTGTAAACCTAATTCAGAGTAGTTTTTTAGCAAAACTTTCATGGCAGTAAAGACTACAGTGTTGGGCGTTGACATGGAGACTTTTTTTACAAAGCTTTTGGGGGGTCTCTTAGGAAATAGGCCACCTAATTTAAGTACCAACTTTGAGATGAACCTGGACTGCAAGTACGTACTGTGTTCATAAGCAGACATGTGAGGATGCTATATTTGTTAAGAAGACTTTGCCACTTTTTTGACTTTTTAGCTGTACCACTGCTCTCTCCATGTACCACTACCATGCCATGTGTCTGATCATTTCTCAGCTACTGTTAAGCCTTTTGCATGATTTCAACCAAATTTGATGGAAGTTCAAGCTAAGCTGATGGCTTGTGTGAGTTTCCCAGAAAAGCACCCAAAGAGAAGAGAGAGAGAATGGGTAATAGCTTACCCAGATAAAAGTGTATGATAAAGCAAGGTCATGAATTAACCGCTTCTGGGATATCAGGGTATCTGCAAGCAGTATTGTCTTCCAAAGTTGTATCTACAGAACCCCAAATTTCAGCTGTTCTGTACTTGTGTTCTGCCACATCTCACAGTCAGTTTTCTATTAAACTCTGTGTGTTGCCAGTTTTTCCTTTGGTTTCTTTTACACTGAAAAACTTAATCTCAAAACTATCTTCTAAAATATCTGCGTGTTCTTCTCCTTAATTGCTGACAAAAGCCTTGGTAAAATTCAGGCTATAATAGGAGATGCTGTGACCTAATTTCTGAAATTTTAAGTGAATTTTTTTGGCTAATTTATTCTCTTTCTGGGAGAGTGGTGGTGTATCTTTTGTAACAGATACTACTAAGGGGTAATACAAAGTATGTATGTGGTACTGTTTGGGTTGGAGGAAGGGAGATGCATATTAACGTGATTATTTGCAGGATGAAAGATGGTGAGGTATTTAAACGGGATCTGGCTTTAGACCAAAGTGAAAAATTAATGGGCTGTAATGTTCTTGGCTTTGTTTGATGAAGTGCTCAGTGAATGTTACTCAACTGAAGAATAAATATTCTTGATACAGTTGTTGAGAGAAAAGAAAAACCATTGCAGCACATTGTGACTTGGTGGCATTAAGCATTCATTTAATCAGCATGTTAATCATTAGCTTTGGTTTTGGTTTTTGAGTTCTGGAGTGAGGCACGGCTGTTCACAAAAGTATGTATAAGAGTGTGAGGTGGCCAAATCAGAGAGGCTTAATTACTGAACAGGTTTTGTTTCAGTAACTATGTGGTGTATTGCACAGGGCTAGAGACTATGAAGATTTGCCTGACTTTTCTAAATTTAGATCTAGGTACTGTATTTCACTGCAGTGCCTGCAACTTTCTGTTGCCTTTACATCGACAGGATCCCTCTGCACACTAAGGTAATTATGGACAGCTTTTATGGCCAGTAAGTGCAAGATAAGTGGGTACGTGACTAAAGAGACATTATAAGGATAGGTGCATTGAAAATATCAGTGGATGAATAAATAATTGAGTAAACTTTTCATGAAGAAGTTTGTGGTGAATGCAAAGCATATAGTACAGGTAAATTTTTTTTTTTTTTTTTTTTAGCCTTTGCTTACACCACTCTTCTGAGTATATTAGTCGTAATCATCCGAACTGAGTAGCACTTTGCAGGGAAGGGTGTGATGCTCTGGGGGGATGTTTGTTTGCCCTTTGACATATTCTTGTATGCATGTAATGGGAATTTTTTTGTGAGCGAGAAATATAAGTTGTGATTGAAATCTGTGATAAATTATCTGGTGGATGCTTAGGGGAAAGACAACTGCAGAATGAGGGGAAGAAACTTTGAAGAGGCTTATTTCTTATATGAATGTGGGATGATGTCTTGCTGGATAAAATATTGAATCATACAAGCTTTTTTTTGGTAGTTTGAAGCTTCAGCTATTGCACAATGTGTAATTCATATTTAGGGGGATTATTAAATTCTTTTTCTGTTCTTATAACTTTATGTTTTGTAAGAGAGTTAGTGTTGATAGAGTTGGTAGACATCTCTCAGCTACAGTACCCTGTATTATCTTTCCAGTATTTAATTACTTTTATTAGTTTTCGTTGTTATTTGGTTAGGGTAGCAGAAAAATTGTTAACTAAGTTTGATTATTCTGGCATGTGCATTCATTTATCTGATTTTGTGACTCAAACTTAAGAAAAAGAGAAGTTAATTTGTACTATAAAGTGACTTGGCTACTGCAGACGCGATAGAGTAATACTCATAATGTGTAACTTAAACCAGTTACAAAATAGGATAAAGATGTACAGACTTTTAATAAGTATCTAATTCTTTTGTGAGTAGCGAAAGTTAATTTTTAGTATATTACAAAAAAGGTACACGTAAGCACCGGCAATTAAATTTAAGAAAGGACCAGAACTGACCAAGTTAATAATGACTTGGAATAAACATCAAATCTCCTACCTGCTGCCAAAGCTTTAGAAGCACCTGTGAAAAGTGTGTTAGCAAAGATGCATTGTATGTGCAACTTGGAGCTTTTCAGCTTTTTGGGGTGGAAGCTGCCTGTTAGGCTAACATTGAAGTATTTTTATTTAGAAACAATTTAAACCACTACCTGGGAGATTGCTGTATATTTTAAAAGAACAGGAACAATGAAAGCCACTTGGGTGGTAGGTTTCACAATCATGCAGTATTTTCTGTGGAGTAAGGAGAGTTTCCTTAGGCTGCTCATGGCTTGGACAAGTGCACTCTGCGCTGGGTTAAAAACCGGCTGGGCGGCCGAGCCCAGAGAGTGGTGGTGAATGGAGTCAAATCCGGTTGGCGCCAGTCACGAGCGGTGTTCCCCAGGGCTCAGTGTTGGGGCCGGTCCTGTTCAATATCTTCACTGATGATCTGGATGAGGGGGTTGAGCGCACCCTCAGTAAGTCTGCAAATGACACCAAGCTGGGTGGAAGTGTCAATCTGCTGGAGGGCAGGAAGGCTCTACAGAGGTACCTGGACAGGCTGGATCGTTGGGCCGGAGCCAAAGGTATGAGATTCAACAAGACTAAGTGCCGGGTCCTGCACTTGAGTCACATGCAACGCTACAGGCTTGGGGAGGAGTGGCTGGAGAGATGCCTGGAGGAAAAGGACCTGGGGGTGTTGGTTGACAGCTGCTGAACATGAGCCGGCAGTGTGCCCAGGCGGCCAAGAAGGCCAATGGCATCCTGGCTTGTATCAGGAATAGTGTGGCCAGCAGGAGCATGGAGGTGATCGTGCTCCTGTACTCGGCACTGGTGAGGCCGCACCTCGAGTACTCTGTTCTGTTTTGGGCCCCTCACTACAAGAAGGACATCGAGGTGCTGGAGTGTGTCCAGAGAAGGGCAATGAAGCTGGTGAAGGGTCTAGAGCACAAGTCTTATGAGGGGTGGCTGAGGGAGCTGGGGTTGTTTAGTCTGGAGGCTGAGGAGGCTGAGGGGAGACATTGCTCTCTACAACTACCTGGAAGGAGGTTGTAGCGAGGTCGGGGCTGGACTCTTCTCTCTAGTAAGAAGCGATAGGATGAGAGGAAATGGCCTCAAGCTGCACCAGAGGAAGGTTAGGTTGGACATTAGAAAAAACTTCTTCACTGAAAGAGTTGTCAAACATTGGAACAGGCTGCCCGGGGAAGTGGTTGAGTCTCCATCCCTGGAGGTATTTAAAAGAAGGGTAGATGTGGTGCTTGAGGATATGATTTAGTGGTGGACTTGGCAGTGATAGGTTAGCAGTTGGAGTCGATGATCTTAAGGATCTTTTCCAACCTTAACGATTCTATGATTCTATGATTCCTTGTGCTGCACAACTGGCCTGTTGTGCTGCATGTTTTAGATACTCAGTGAAACCACAATTCTTCCTGCAAGGGCAAAAGACTCCTACAAATGTGGCATGGAGTCACATCATTGGTGTGAGAAACCCCAGTAATGCTCAGATCTTTTGGAAGAGCAGTAATCTTGGAGCTGATTTTGTTTAACATAAATTCTCAGAGTACTGCTGTTCTGGACATATGAAACTTCAGTCCTAAAAACCTGAAAGCATAAATTGGTTTTTGATGCCCGCCTAGACCCTGGTATCCAAATTGGCCTTCATTACAGTCCACTACAGTGAATTTTAAGAACTGGAGTCCTAAGGCCAGGATCCTGTCAGGTACTCAGGCACTCTTGTTTCCTATACGTTGTTACCATATAATAATAACTGAACTGAACAAAAGCCCGCCTAGCCTTTTCTTTGGTTGGAAAACCCAAACAATTTATGCATAATACTTGCCTTTGATGGCAAAGTACAATTTTTTTTTTTTTTTTTGTGTGCGTGAAGCAGGAAGACTCATATCCATGAGATTCATTAAGATTACTGAGAGGGGAAGTAGGCATAGATGTGTCAAACCAAAATATTGAATTTTTTAATTTATATTTTTGTAATTTTGCATGTGTCTAGATCCTGTGTGAAATTCTCAGAGTAGCTTGAGTCTATGGAAAGTTTAAAATGGTAATGACAAGCTCTTTTTTTTTAAGCTAATATTACTAAAAATCCCCACTGGATAATGACATTTTCATGAAAGGCCATTATAAAATGGACACAAAAGAGAACAGTTTCTACTGAAGAAAGTACTTCAGTTTTGTTTGGCCAATGATCCCCATACTGAAGTGTATATACCACTGGTGGTAAGTGAACTGCTTTAAATTCATACGGCGTGGTGGCAGCTGGAGTGAGGTTGCCTCCTGTGCCATGGGGCAGTGCCACGGCACCTCCTGTGAGCAGCCCGGTGATCCTGGCTTTCTGCCTCTTCCTCTCAAGACCCAGAAGGCAGTGGGCATGAGGCTGGGAGCAGTCGGTTGTGAAGCACAAGGTTGGTGGTGGCAGATGTGCTTTGCCACGTGGCAGAATGAAGGGCTCTGGTTTTGACTGGGGGGTGGTAGTGAGGAGGGTGGAGGTGGGCGCCTGCCATATCCTGTATACGCAGGCTGACATAAGGGAGGACATGGAGGTAGGGTCCCAGCTGGGGCTTTGAAATACTGATACCATGGTTGATGCCAGCTGCTCTTGAGCCTGCTGAATTGATTTGAGCTGTTTTTCCCTTCCAGTAGTTCATTTGTGTAGTAATACACAACTCTCAACCTTTTTTTTTTTAACCTGTGTGGCTATTTATTACTAGTGACACAGAACAGGATAGCATGATAATGTGAAAATGTGTACAGTTTATCTAGTGCATGTGGAAGCAAGAAAGTGTATGATGCCAAAACACCGAGGATTGCTGAAATACAGAAATTGGAGCTATCTTAGGGCTTGTATTTGAGTCAGTTACCTTAGCAGCAGCAGGACTTCTGCAAAAAATAGGTTGGAACTGTGAAATCTCTTGTGTGCATTATGGATACTAGTTTCCATTTCAGAGCTATACAAAACTTTACTAATTTTAAAGGAGAATCGTAGGGTGTTTTTCCAATATGGGAAACAGATCCAGTGTGTGTTGGAGGTGATGAGAGTTGAGAGTGGGCAATGTCGCTCTGAGAGTCCGCTCCCTGGAAGAATCCCTTCGCCTGAGTGTGCTGCTTCTGACTCTCACTTATTAACTGTTTCTTTTTAATCTGTATTGTGCTTGCTTGTGGAGACATGATCTAATGTAAGTAGGATCTAATTCATTAATGACTTAACAGTAAGGTCAAAACTTAGACTGGCATTGGGAACGGGCCTGGAAAGTTGGCGAAAGAGAGTCAGTGTTGCCCTCATTCTGCTTGTGGTTACCTAAACCAGAGACAAAATGTACCTGAAGTTTATCTCAGTGTGAGTACATCCTTATTTGGGAGAAAGGCAAAAAAAACCTCATTGAACTAGAACTGAAAAAACCCAACCAAACAAAACCACTGTAACTGACACTACTTTACAGGACAGTGCTATATATACTTCATATAGCAGGTGTCACAAGAAACTGCTAGGCTCTGATTGTGGGCTAAACAACATCAGTGGAAAAGAAGCAAGGCTACAGCCTTCCTGCTAGCTAGTTTGCAGTTTACCCTTCCAAATGGATTTGCTTTGGCTTCCAACTGCAATGGGTTTTAGGCCAATTTCGTGGACGTTCAACTTAGCACATAAATAGTTGTGTCCCTCAGCACAGGTATTTAAAAAGAATAATTTAGTGATAGTATTAACAGTGATGGCAGTCAAGGACAGGATATATAGGTTATCACTGACATCTAATGGGTTATTGTCTTGATAAAGACATGGCTTTGCTTGAATTTTGAAGATAAAAGGGCGTCATATTCATACTTGAGGATGAAGGCTTGGCTCAGTGAGGGACAACTATTTTTTTTTTTCTGGTGAAGAAAATACCGATCTCTCTGTTATCCTGGGAGCTATTAAAGAAAAACTACAAAAAAGTCTCACTGCCAGTATCTGTTCACAAACTCTCCTGTTGAGAATCATAGCTGGAAGAAGAGCCATTTTCATTCACCTGCGTGGTTAAATCACTGAAGTTCACATAAGCTTTGAGCACCATTAGCTGGTATGCATCTTCATCTTGTGCTTTGGAAAGCCTTTGCAGAGATTTCTGGAAATGCTGACAAAGCAAAAGAATTTTGGAGCCTGTGCCTTGGTGGATCTTAGGAAGAAATTCATGGGGCAAGTAAGCTGGTGCCCTGTTCAAACGTCAAACTCTCTGGAACTGTGTGACTTCTACCTTTTGCTCTTCTAAGGGACTGCTATCATAGGAGTTCTGAAAGGAAGCCACTGAATCATTTCTAATTTCTTCCATAGTTGTATTTAACAAATCATCTTCTCCACAAATGCTAATTTAATGCTTGTCCAGCACTTTGAATAGGAAAGCAGTAAAATAAATGTAAACATTATCATGAAGTGCTTGGAGGAGTTACACTAATGCCAGGGTCTAATGGTGCATTTATAATATATTGCATTATAGAGCATTATTATATAGTGTTGCAGTATATCGTGGCTTGAGGCAGCGAGTGTTTGTATCGATGATGATTCTTGCGGCCAAGTTTTGCTCTTTGAATCTTTCAGTTTAGAGGTAGGGTGGGGTGCATCGAAATTATTGGTCTGTAACATGAATTCATATATCTTGTGGAAAACAAGTATTTTTGAGGGTGACAACAGTATTTAACCTCAGAATTTTGGCTTCAGAAGCACTGAAAAACCCCATCGAAGCAGAATTTTGGCACGGTTTGGTACAAGGAGCAATCCCTCTTGTGTTTTCCCCCTCACTCTCCACTTGGCTGCAAACTCTCAATACCAAGCACCTGTACTGCAGAGACTGTCCTTTGGCAAGGAAAGCAGCCTGCTCTCACCCATTTAATTGTCAGGGCCTGTGGCTGGACCTATGCTACCTTCTCCCCCATCCCTCCGGGCCTTTCCTGGAACTGGAGCTCAAGGTGCCCAGTCACTCTAGACTGTCACCCACCCTGCCATCTCTTAAACACTGCATCCTGTTATTCAGGTCACATCAGAGGAAGAGAGTTAGGAACTTAGTGCTCAGGTGCTGGAGAACAACCTGAGGTGTTTCAACTCCATCCTTTAGTCCTCGCAATTTAAGGAATGCCCTCTTATCTCACCCTTACTGCAGCTGCACAAGGAAGAGGAGGGGGCTAATATGTTTTCTGTGTCCATTTCATTTACATAGTAATATAATGTAACCCTGTATCTATGCACAGGAATAGGTTGTGGTGGGTGGTGGTGGTGGGGGATGCCATGGAGTCTCCATGACTGGAGGATTTTAAGAAGAGTGTGTCAGAAGCGGTGTGGGTGGTCATAGTGCAGTTCTGAAGCAAGGGATGAACCAGGTGATGTCTTGAGCTTTCTTCAAAGCCCATGTTTTAGGATGCTGTATTTTTGTGTTGAAGCAAAGCCAGTGACTATACTACTTATCTAAGTCAGATTTGCACTATAATCCTTTTGAAAAGAAACAGTGCTTTGCTAAAAATTTAAAAAACTACCTAATGAATGTTTTTAATGATCTCCCTTGCAGGATTTAATTTTTCAAATGTCTGTTTTATATTTTACTGCAATACAGATAACCTGAGATGAAAGGGGAAATTTAAACCTTTGTTTTTTCCTTCCATCTGTCCTTTTCTCCTCTTGCTTGAGACTATTCAAAAGCTAATTCGTCATATACAGTAAGGGAAGTAAGAGAATTAACAAAATTATTAGTGTAGAGGAAGACTCTATTCAGGAGATATTGGAGAGAAATTTGTGGTTGAGAAACCAAGCCTATTTCCAGAAGGAATTGTGCTAACTAGGCATCCTGCTCCATATTCGTTTCAAAAGTGTACCTTTGCTGACTCTGTGGGAGGCCACACGTGCACCTCACAGCAATCATCCTGACCGTTTCTCACTCACACGCTTGCAACAGCCACTCTTCCTATTAGCCCAGGTCCAGATACTGATTTGCAGGTACAGATTTTACACCAGCTCTTCTTTTTCTGCTGTCAGCTGCTTCCCCTTCCAAAGCATTGGGCTGGTTTGATATTAGAATATGATGAGTATGTCTTACTGCTGTTGACTGGGCAGAAGAGCTTATATTTTCTACTTTTTAAAAATTGTGTTCTTACTACCAGAACAGTAATTTTTGCCCCCTGTTTTTCGAGTTTATTTTAGGAGTTGAAATCACGTATAAAACCAGGAAGCAGAACAAATAGGCAAAAATCCCTGAATTCTTCTCATGGCTAAGTGAGAATGGAATTATTTTCAAGAGGTAATATTATTTCACAAGGCTGCTTTAATTAGTGTACTTCAATTTGGTTGATTTTTCTTTTTTTTTAATTATTATTGTAAACTATTCAAAGAAGAGGGTTTTCCTTGTTTGTTTTTAAAGCACACTTGCAAGGTAAGGTATAGGAAAATGCAGTTTTCCATCTTATCTGTAAGAAAGCACCACAAATCAAAAGACGTCTTCAGTTCAGGGCCACTAGTTCACTGATTTTTTTCTTAGAGATTATAAAAGCATAGTTAACGTATTATTACAAACAATATCTATTTTCAGTTAGCTACCTAAAGACATGCAGGAAGAATATGTAGGATGGGTATTGTATTTCTTCAGAAAAATCAGTATGTCCAAATGTATATCTGATGTATGCACAGCACTTTGAAAATATGTTTTTTTAATGCTAAGATGCAACAACACATTGGATTGTTGCACAATCCAACAAAAACTTTATTTTGGGAAAAAAAGTCTGTCATTAGTTGTTTTTAGTAGCTTTAATCCAAAGGTTAAATATTACAGGTAAATTATAAATATTGTACATATAAAATGAGAAGCAATAGGTAGGTATGACAAATACTGAAAGCAGAAAAAAATAACAAGGAGGCTAGGAGTTGAAGAGTGTGTGTCTTTGATGGACAGCAGGCTATTTCTAAAGAAGTGTTAGAAAAGTAGAGCTTAGACAGTAAACTTTGAACTTTCACATTGTAGGTATTGGTATCACCTGAAATCTGTCTGTAGTTAATGGAGAGGAATAGTCTCTTCTAAGACATGACACCTCCAATCTATCTTAGATATCTAGAAGTGCCTCTCTATTAACTATTAATGGAGTCTAGATGACTAGCCTCAGATGTAGACACATACACTGTAGATGTCTGTGTTTTATTAGGTGAATCTAATTAGACAAACCCCTTGCCTGAGGGGATAGATCCCGACAGCAAAGACACAGCTGGAAGTTTTGGGCAGTGTCGTGGTTTAGCCCCAGTCAACAACCAAACACCACGCAGCTGCTTGCTTACTCCCTCCTGATGGGACAAGGGAGAGAATTGGAAGAGTATCCCAACTCATGGGTTGAGATAAAGGGAGTTTAACAGGCAAAGCAAAAGCTGTGCACGGAAGCAAAGCAAAAGGAGGAATTTATTCGCTCCTTCCCATGGGCAGGCAGGCAGTTCAGCCGTCTCCAGGAAAGCAGGGCTCCATCATGTGTAACAGTTACTTGGGAAGACAAACGCCATAATTCCCAATGTCCTCCTTTCCTCCTTCTTCCCCCAGCTTTATATACTGAGCATGACGTCATATGGTGTGGGGTACCCCTTTGGTCAGTTGGGGTCAGCTGTCCTGGCTGTGCCCCCTCCCCTCCCAGCTTCTCGTGCACCCGGCAGAGCATGGGGAGCTGAAAAAGTCCTTGACCATTGTAAGTGCTACTTAGCAAAAACTAAAACATCTCTGCGTTATCACCATTTCCAGCAGAAATCCAAAACATAGCCCCATACTAGCTACTACAAAGAAATTTAACTCTGTCCCATCTGAAACCAGGAGAGGTGGGATTGGAAATTTGCTTGCAAATACAAGTTGTGAAGAGAGGGCCAAAGATGAAGTATTGTTGAATTGCCACGAGAAAGTGGAAGCTGTCTGGGGAGAAATTCCTGGATAGAGCATCAATAGTGTGGTTAGAGGGTGAGGTGGAAAAAACCAAACCAGCCAAGGAGATGGTTCCAAAAGCAAAATCAGATGTAACAAACTCTAGATGATTGCAAGATTGGGGAATAAAGGATGATTTGATTGCTTGTTGTTGATTATGACCCAAAATATTTGGGAAAATATCCTCCTGTTCTGGGCTGCACTGTCATTAGATCTTCTCATGAAGAGATTAGGAAAATGCTCCCACAATCGCTTCCATGGCTAGAACATAATGGACAGTTTTGGTCACAACATATGATTTTTTGTTTTTGATAGAGGATGTGGAAAATAAAAGGAACTAGAGAAATTCTGTGGACATAATAACGCATTTCCAACTGGAGAAACCAGTTTAAAAAATTCTAGACTTCAACCTTAAAAATGGAATTGAAACTATAATGACCATCAAACAATTTGATGTTAAGACAGAAATTTTGCTGGTGTGAAAAATTTGTAATAAAGTGTGTCGTGTTTGTGGAGTCACTATACACCTACAAATAGATGAATTTCTGTTGGTTTTAAATTTCAAGCATGTTGCACTACTGCAGGGCAACATGGTAGGACTTTTCAGTATCCCAGGAGCTGAGACTTTATGGCTATTTTGCATATTGGAATAAGAATAAAATGATGAAAAAACAAACAAACCCAAACCATTCACTTCTCTGTGACCTGACTAGGAACGTGAGAGAAATTGTCATAAATTGATGGTCCCAGTTCCTCTTTTTACCAGACTTGCAGTGAGCAAAAAAAAAAAAAAGGTTTATTGGGGAAAAAGAATTTGAAGTTAATTGGTGCTTCACAGACCTATAAGATAATGTATGAAATGCATAATAAGTCTTCCCTAATTCTCTGTATAGGAAGCAATCATCATCCTGAAAAGGTTCTTAATAAGTTTTTTAAAAGAATACCTTTGTAGTCACTTGGATTTGGCATTTGAGAAAAAAAAAAGTCTTTGGAAAACCTTTGCCAGAAGTGTGACAAAGATACAATACTCATTAGTCTTTTGATTTACTAAAAATGTCTATATAAATATATATTTTTGCGATTTTTTAAAAAAACCTGAATTCTTTGATACAAGAAAGGAAACAATTATGTTGTTACACGTACGGTAGGCCGTTGATGCTGTCTTGCTGATGGAGACTGTCATTTTCTCCTGTATGGAAAATGGTATAGATTATTTAAAAATCGGGCAACATATGCTGTATTATACTCTTCAGTTTACTTTGTAAATAAAATATTATTTTGCAGCAGCATTTCTTGGTAAAAAGCAAGGGTAGGTGATAAGATCCAATGATTATTGCTTAGGAAGGAGTGTCAGGACTGATTAGTATCTCGTTCAGGTTCAGTAACTGATGGGCTTCCCAGGGCTGCTTGTGTGAGATTGCTATCGACTTGAACTCCTTCCCCTGTTATTGGGGAAGGTCAGTAATAGTTTGCCGCAGCAAGTACCCTGCTTGTTTATTCTTCGTAATGTAGAAACCTGAGCAGAGAATCTCAGTTTTATTCTAGCTTGAAAATGTTTGTATTGTTTACACATGAACTCTGAAGTGTTTGTTGCACTAAAAAACATGAATCGAAATCCAGTGCCTTTCCCCAGTTACCTAATAGCTGATTCCAGGAATGTGTGCTTGACTTAGTGCCTTTTGGGGTATTTCTGATTTGATATATCTTTGTCTGTTGTGAGAATTTTATGGAACACGCTAGCATTTTATATAAACAAGATCAGTCAACTTTAAAATATCACCCCTCCTGATCACAGTAATACTTCCACTTTGTATGCAATAGCTCTGCAGCTAGACTGTCAACAGGAATAAAACTAAACTTGTAAATTTTAAATATCTTATAAATATTTCCATTTAACAGCAATGCTCCGAAGTTCAGTGTCACACTTGAACAAAAATTACCGAGTGAACTGAAGACATAAATGTCTTCTAGCATTTACTGTATTTGTCACATGTGAAATATAAATATTAGTGCCTAGGAATAGAGGACTCACAAGTAGGCTGAGGTTGGGGGAACTCCTCTATCTTCCTGTACTTTCATAATCTATATGCATGTGGAAATGCTGAAAATGCCAAAGGAAGTTTGGATCTACTCCCTCAACTGTATTCTTCTGTGTCTCTAATGCAGTAGTGAAAATCTGGGTGAGAGTAGTTTCAGCTTTCTTTTAGTAGTATAGTAATTTATTCTGCTTTCAATGGTGAAGATTCATCTCACTAACTAAATGTCCATTTCTGTCCACGAAGTAATAATTTTCCAGGGACTCATAGTATCTCTCAGCATCTTCAATGCTCTCAGTTCCAGGCTTCAGAGAGGGAAGAAGTACATGCAGAGAGGTCAGGTAGGATAAATGATGGCCGGATGACAATGGACGAGGAAACTGAATGGTCCCTGCAGTGCTGTGGCATTAGTCAGGAGTCTCAGGGAGAGCTGATGGGAAGTTCTCAAAAAGCCAAGTGGTATCCATCAGTTGGTATGAGCCATCCCCTTTCAAGAGGTCCCATGGAGAGGTGACAGGTTGTGGATTTTCTTCACCTTGTCTTGCATAGGCTGTTTCCAAAGGTCACTGCTGATTTCTTGTCTTTTTTTTTAAATTTTATTTATAATATACAGTGTCTCAGCTCATATAGAATGTGATGCGTCACCATTTGGAGGCTTCTGTCTTTCTACATTGATGTTTAGAGGCGGTCTTGCTCGTCACTTAAATGAGATGGGAGATTTAAGTTCTACCCCAACTGTGACAAATTGGTTGCAGTCTGTTAGTTCCTTTTTGGAGGAAAGCCTGATTTGTGTCTCCTTACAACTCATCTATCTGTTCCTGTTTTAGTCCACCAATACAACTTGTTGTACCCTTAGTGATGTTCAGGTTACTGTTCAGGAGATAAACTTGGGTCTTGAAAACTCTTGGAAGAGGGGTACATAGCCCAAGTTAAACTGTTACCAGAAAGTTGTTCAGCTAAAACTTGACCCAGTGTTGGATTTTTGGTTAGAGATCATAAAGAAAGAAACAAAACATGAAAAAAGAAAATCCAACATACCTGTGTACTTTAGAGGTGAGGAACTTCACTGGGCGAAGAAAATTCTGTTTTAACTTTAATTTCCTCAGCATTTATATGTTGTTATGCCTTTGTCAAATTTGACAGTGAAATTGTTCAGGAGTTTCAGAAATCCATGCAATGTTTTTTGGGTGGAGCATAGCTACATTCTTGAGGCCGTATTGCAGACCAAGGTGGGAACTGTCTCCAAAACCAAAACTGTGCATTGGTGACATCTTACTAATAGAGACAGACCCCTACCTTTTTTCTGAGGTGTTTGTGTAATTTGTTCAGGTTTGTTCATTTTAGTGAATACCCTGTTGGTAATTTTACTGTGGTTCACGTAGCAGGAGGCAGCATGCCAACCTTCAGGCTGGCCGGGACATTGTCTTTTCGACTGGAGGCTGTGGACCATCCCTTGAGTGGATCAACTTATCGCAGGTCCCATCAGCAAAACCCATTAAGCTTTCCCTGAAGGAAGCATAAGCAGTGCATATGCTTTAAGGTGGATCTTATTCAAAAACACAGCTATTGCTGATTGTTTTAGATATCAGCATTGGGGATCTGTCGGCAAAATGTTACTTTATATAGCTGTTGGCTCTAGGCTATAGCAATGTACATTGTTGTTTCTCTTCATTGACCTTAAAAAAATGTTAGTGATTTATTCCATATGTCTGGGCACTAACCTAAGGACCCATTATGTGATGCCTTCTCTGGAGAGGAGAAAGCCCACGCCTAGGCTCAGCAACAAACTGACAGTTACTATTTACTGTTGGGGCAGAACATGGCTGTATTTGCAATTGGCTTCACAACATTTTAAAGGGAATAATCAGTTATCACCAAAGTAATAGTCTAAAAGTAAAAAAAACCAAACCCAACCCAAAACAAACAAACAAAAACATCCCCCAAAAAACCCCACCACACCAAAGCAAAAAAGCTCTGTATATTAATCCACTGTCTTTCTGTGTAGCTGCTGTCCAGGGAATTATTAGTCAATAACAATTTTCCATATCCTGACTCCCATTATGTGATTGTCTGAAGATCATCTTTTGACAATCTTTCTGTGCTCAGCCATCAGTCACATGCTGACAATGACACACTTTCTTCTAGCTATTGCTTCAGCACTAGTATTTATTAAAGATGACGATTGTGCCCTCCTCCATGTTTCCTTCCCTGCAAATCTTTCTGATTGCTGTCATGAGGGAGTAATTTTCCCTGCTATGCAGTTGCTGTAGTTGTGATTTCTAACCTGATCGATATCTTGAGAGATTTGTGAAGTTTAGCAGGCTCTGGATGGTAGGCCCATTGAATGCTGAGTCATTTTCCCTGAACTGCGATAAAACGTCGCTTTTTGCTGCTTCTGCCGTCTTTTTTCCCTCACTAATTTACTCTTGTCTTTTTTTCCTTTGTCACTTCATACTTACAAAACTGTGTGTGCGTGTGTGTGCATGTGTGTATATATTTTTTTATTTTCTTGGCCTGGCTGTGTCTGTCTCCTTTGTTTTCTTTCCCACTTTTTCTTTTTTGTTACCGAGTTCTGTGGTGGCATTTGTTGTGTGCTGCCAGTAATGCTGCTTTTCCCTTCTGCTGGCTTTTGTGGGTTTGCGATTGTCAGCCTGAAGAAGTCAGGTTTTATGAACTGTGGTTAAACAAACCCAATCAACTAGCCAACCAACCGAAAAAAACCCAAAACCAAAAAACCTCAGAAAACCCCGAACAATTAAAAATAGTAGTAAAGCCTTCACAGAGCAGTGAATGGCCACCCTGCTCAGGATATGTGTCACTAAAAAAATTCAGATAGTTTGGGTTTGCAGTTACATGCAATATTTTTTTTGAGGATCTTTGAATAAAATGTGTCTTGTTTCTATGTTATCCTCTAAATGGGAAGTTCTTTAGATCTGATTTAATGCACTTGAATTGTAAGGGCATTCATGAGGCTCAGCTAGGGAGGGGTCAGTGGGGAACCCTCCAATGGCATAGGATCGTCTTGGGCTTGTTTTGTTTGTTTTAAATGCACTTTAGCTAAATATAACATATAACACTTGGGCACCATATGGGTTCATGATATTTATTAGAAGTGTTATGAAGGATACAAGATCCATAAATCAGGGAGTGGCTCCCATTGATCTGTAAGTGTATCCTCTTTCCCAGTGACAGAGGTAGATAGTCATGTTCAGATTTCTTGACACTTCAGGGCAGATCTTATGATAGAAAGCACAAGAGACTTGCTTGTACTTTGCTTGCACTTCATGTTATGTGTTTCTAAAAGACCATCCTGTCGTCTTCTGTTCTAGACAGAGTGAGCAATGTGGAATTTCTGTTCTTCTAGCTTTGTTGACCCATTTTCCATCTATTTCTGTCACTGTGTCAGTTCATAATGTATTGTCAAGAATGAAAATAGTTTGTGCTTTACTCTTCAGCCATTCTCCTCCACTTCCATCAATTATGAAACACTTTTTTTTGAGGCCCTCTTTTTCGTCATCCTCTCCCTCTTTTTTTTGCTGAGTTACAACTCTGTGCTTTATCATAGTGCTAGCCTTTTTCCTCGTCCATGTTTCCTTGCGTGCTCTCAATTCAGATGGTTCTGCCTCTCAGTGAAAGGTTAGTTTTATAATCTATGTTAATTTGTCTTTTAAAAACAGACAAAGCTAAAATTGAACTGATCTGCTCAAGCGAAAGGAAATGGGGAACACAAAACTGCTTTAACTCAAACCATGTAGCTAAGGCTAATACGGATTAGGTCACGTTTGGCAAGAGTGTGCATCTCTGAGAAGCGTCCATGAAGTGGGCCCATGCTCTCAGACTCACTGGAAAAATAAATAGAAAAGTAATTGGTGGAACTTAAAGTTACAACATTGACCAAAGACGAGATAATTTTGCATTTGCTGTTCTGGCTGCCTATACAGATTTTACATTTCAAAGTGGTTCTTTGTTTTAATTTCTGCTGCATCACTTCTTTCTGTCTCAGCCGAGGTCAAAAAATACAAAGTTATGAAAATGTCCTCTTTTAATTATAAGATGTCTGTAATTCACGTTCAAAGCAGAGTATAACTGAACAAGTCTTTCAATTAAATAGCTACTTGGTTTAACTGGTCACCATCTTAGTCTTTGAATTATTGCTTATTTCTAATATTTTGCCCTTTACTGGCACCTTGGATGTATGTCACAGGGAATAAATAAGGTGCTGTGCAGATACCTGATGGTTTAGGCTGTCAGAATTTCATACCACAAGGTCTTCCCTCAGGTGGTAATCTACAAGGGGGACTGCAGTGAGAAGTCTTAACAGGCCTCCCTTCCTTAAGCCAAGTTCAGCTGTTAGTGGGATGCAAAGCTGGGGGAAGTTATACTGTGTTCCCATTGAAGTGTTTCTTGGAGCTATTGGGGACTGCGTTGTGATCACATACAGCAGACAGTCCACTTTCATCTGCTGACCCAGTTGTTCCCTTTCTTTGTGTTCCAGTGACAGCCCCAGCTGCATCAGAACCAGCTGCTTCTTAGCCTGGGTCACCTTTGCTTCCTTCAAAGGCAATTGTGGCTCATGCTTTTGGACTGGTGGGGATCTCTGTGGAGTATTTTGTAGTAGATGTGTGAGTATGTATATAACACAGCAGTGGTGTAAGAAAGGAATGTGCTATGAACAAGTACAGGGTACGTTATTCAGTATCAGGGTAATAATGAATGACATGAGAGTACTTAGTTACTGTAGCCTGTGAAAACAGAAAAAATGGCCATTACTTTGTAAAAGACCTTGTAAATATTTTCCTGTATGCCCTGTTCTGTGCTCAGTCTAAGTTTTTTCCAGCCCATCTCTGTGCACTGACAAGATAGTGACTGAGCTGGCACATGAATGCCCGAGTATCTGTAGCTCATTTACTGAACTTTTTTTTCATTACACAAAATCTATTTTGTTCAACTTCACTGTACCTGCGAGGGTTGAAGCACATGCTTATACATGTGTTTCATGTATAAATACGTCATACATGGATAAACTCTTACTGCTGACCTCACAAATGAAGTCACAGACAGCTGGGGTGTTAGCACCTCCTGACTTGTGCACCCTGTTGCTCATTCTGGTTGTTGCATGCCAGGAAAACCCTGCTGAGGGCTACTGCACAGGCACTGCACATTTCCTATTTTCATATATATTTCCTTTTCCAGTGTGCTGGGGTACTGTATTAGCAGGTGCACTTTCTCCACTTAGTTCAAGACGGAAGTAAGACTCAGATTTCACCAAGGGCCTAAAGTCCTACTTGGTATGGACCCCACTATCTACCACATAAGAGCCATCCCAGTTGAAAGTTATCCGTACAGAGCCTTACAAATATGAATGGAAGCTGTCATAGGATTGTATGATAATTCATACTGAAGGGACGTCAAGAGGTCCTGCTCAAAGTAGAGTCAGCCATGACAAGTCAAGTCTTGAAAATATCCAAGGATGGAGCCTGTGTAATCTCTTTGGTTAGTCTTTTCCACTACTTGACTGTCCTCATGGTGAAAGAGTTCCTTCAGTCTGAGCCCCTCTTGTTTCAACTTATGCCCACTGTCTGCTGTGTTCCCACAAAACACTACTGTGAAAAGCTTGGTTTCCTCTTCTTGATACTCCTTGCAGGAGTTCTCCAACTCCTTGCGAGTGTTGGAAGGCTGCTGTTAGGTCCCTTCAGAACCATCTCCCCCCCAGGCTGAACAAGCCCTGTTCCCTTAGCCTGTTCTCATAGGGCATGTGCTCCAGCCACCCGGCCAACTTAGAATCATGGAATCTTTAAGGTTGGAAATGACCTCTAGGATCATCAAGTCCAACTGTCAGCCCAACACTACCATGTCTCCTAAACCATGCCCTGAAGTGCTATGTCTACATGTCTCTTAAATACCTGCAGGAATGGTGACTCTATCACCTCTCTGGGCAGCCTGTTCCAATGCCTGACCACTCTTTCAGCAAAGAAATTTTTCCTAATATCCAATCTAAACCTCCCTTTACGCAGCTTGAAGCCATTTCCTCTTGTTCTATCACTAGTAACTTGGGAGAAGAGACCAACACCCACCTTGCTACAACCTCCTTTCATGTAGTTGGAGAGAGTGATAAGGTCTCCCTTCAGCCTCCTCTTCTCCAGACTAAACAACCCCAGTTCCCTCAGCCACTCCTCATAAGACTTGTGCTCTAGACCCTTCACCAGCTTTGTTGCCCTTCTCTGGAGATGCTCCAGCAACTCAACGTCCTTCTTGTAGTGAGGCGCCCAAAGCTGAACCCAGCATTCGAGGTGTGGCCTCACCAGTGCCAAGTACAGTGGGACGATCACTGCCATACTCCTGCTGGCCACACAGGAGTAGCACTTGATTGATCTTTCTGGTGGTGGAAGCCTCGTGCTAGACAGTGTTGTAGACGTGGTCTAATGAGTGCTAGGCAGAGGGGGGTAATTGCTTTCCTTATCTGCTTGGCTGTGTTCATGTTAATACAGCCCCAGGTGTCCTCCTTTGTAAAGAGAAGCTGTGTTGCCCCACACAGGGTGTGAGCAGAGGGCTAAGGCTATCTAACAAAACATGGGTGTTTTAAACTGCAGCTTGCATTGTCTTGCGAGTAGCAGGAGGCAGATGGCTGAGTCTTCTTCTCTAGTAGTGATCAGTATGCCACTGTGGTATGTCTCTTTCTGCCTCCATCTGTTGTCAGGCTGGTGGTGGAGTTAACCTATGGTGGGCACATGCAAGGCTATCGTTGTGTGCAGCACCACATAGAGAGAACTGTACATATGCTTAGTTGTACTGCTGGCCCTATTTGCAAGAACTATTGTTGGAAACAGAACCCTTTCCTGGCATGTCAGAGTCCTTGTTCATTTGTTGCTTCCTTCCCAATGCTTTCAGCCAAGAAGCAATAGGCAGAATTTTAAGGGTAGAGATTTGAGGAGAGGCCAATAACAGAAGAAAGGGACAAGAAGTGGAAGGCACTGAGAGAGTTTGAGTTGTGTTTCCCTGGCCAGCTGCAGTGCTGGCCACTGGAAAGATTTCTGCTTCATCCTACTACTGGTTTTTCTTTGATTATGAGCATTTGCAGGTGTGTTTTTCTCATTTACCTTACTTGGCAACTGTTGGATTTGGGAAGAAAAAAACCCTATGTGGTATGTGTATGAAATTGCTCATTTGCAGGAAGTTTACTGTTAAGGCATAGTAGTGACAAGAAACTAGCAACCATAACAAAATTTGACTGTTTATATATTAAATTTATGTGTCTTTTTCTTTCTCACTTAAATCACTAATAGAAAGATAGGGTTTTGAACTCCATATTCAATTTTTATTCTGGCATCAGAGAACAAAGGTGGTGGCATCTCAGAAAGTCCACGAGTTGTGAGTAGGAGAGCAGGTACCTATAGCTGTCTCTGAAAAGCACGTCATTATTATTGTAATCTCTGCTGTTTTATCTGTTGTTTATATGAGTAAATTGTATAGTCTGATAGTTCTTAAGTGCATTGCATCATTAATCATGCATGTGAAATCAAACCATAAACATTTGTATAAGCAGATGGAAACTGTGAAAATGAGTCATTCTGTCCTTGATGTGGAGTTCCTAATTATTTGGGGTTTTTGAAAAATTGCAGTGGACAGTGAAATGGAGATTACACAGAAGGGAATTATTGATTTATGCTTAATTTTAGGTTAAGAAGAAAGAGGACTTTGCCTACCATTCCCATAAGAGTACGCCAGTCAATGAGGGTGAAAAAAGGGAAAACATTACCTTCCCTGGTTCTGGTTCTTGGAAAAGTTAGCCCCTAAGGGGGGAAGATTTATTTTGAAATCTTGATGTAAAATATTTCAATGTTAATGTTTTTCATTATGTAAGGAAGATTAGTTTTATATAGCGATTTCTAATCCAAGTTTGTGGCTATGTGTGCATGTTTATCTCAACTTTGGTATGTCTTTTGACAGTCTCTCGTAACATCATCATAGAGAAGCTGGTGAAATATGGGATAGATAAATGGACATTGAGATGGACTGAAAATTGGCTGAACTGCCAGGCTCTGAGGGTTGTGATCAGTGGCACAAAGTCCTGGTGGCCAGTCACTAATGGTGTATCCCAAGAGATGGTAGATGATACTAAGTCCAGTACTATGTGATGCCCTCATTAAGGACCTGGGTGATGGGACAGAATGCACCCTGAGCAAGGTTGCAGGTGACAGAAAACTGGGAAGAGTGGCCAATACACCAGACGGTTGTACTACCACCCAGAGGGACCTCAACAGGCTGGAGAAATGGCCTGACAGGAACCTCATGAAGCGCAGCAAAAGGAAATGTCAAGTATTGCCTTGGGGAGGAACAACCCGTCACCCATCAGCGCCCTGGGCTGTGCTATGAAGAGTGTTACTAGCAAGTCAAAGGAGGTGATCTCTCCCTTCTGCTCAGCCCTGGTGGGATACATCTGGAGTGAAGTACTGGGACATACTGGAGTGGAGTTGAGTGAAGGGCCACAACGATGAACTGAGGGTGACTTTGCAGTATGAGGGTGGTTGAACACTAGCATGGGTTGCCCACAGTGGTTGTGGAGTGTCCCTCCTTGGAGATACTCAGAAGAGGACTGGGCATGGTCCCAAGCAACCTGCTCTAGTTGGCTGTGCTATGACAATTTTCAGAGGTCCCTTCTAGCCTCAAATCCTCTGTGGTTCTGTGATTTAGAAGCACAGAGGTAAGAAGGTTAAGAAAAGCCACACAGAAGAACTTGCGCTGTTAAAATTTTAGAGCAGAAGTTATTCTTGAAGTTTCTTCCTGTAGAGCAGAGAGGCTGGGGATCCAGTGTTACAACTGTAGCTTGGACTCCTTTGCTTCATCTGTACCAGCAAAGTAAAGATTGATATGAAACTCAGTTGACAAAGCTGTTAAATTGCTAAAATGGCACAATAGCTTTAGCCTGTGCTAGTTACTCTTTCCCAGGCATTTCCTGGGTATGGCTCTGTCCATGGCCAAGCTAACTTCTGCTGTCCCCAGGCAGTTTGGGTGTGGTGACCCTGTTTTGGACAGTAGGAGAGTTGA
Organism: Phalacrocorax aristotelis; assembly: GCF_949628215.1. NCBI lineage: Eukaryota > Metazoa > Chordata > Aves > Suliformes > Phalacrocoracidae > Phalacrocorax > Phalacrocorax aristotelis. The sequence goes on from NC_134277.1 coordinate 21,140,268, forward strand.
ATAGTGTTGATGTGGGCTGCTCCATGCTAGTTAGCCTCAGTACCGGAGCGTTGCTAGATGTTTTTTAATTTACTAGCACAGATGTAGCCTTAAAGTCTAGGTGCCCGGATCCATAGCTGGCAACCCAAAGAAATGTATCTTTTGCCAAAGCTCTAGCTCCTGTGCTTTTAGGTTCATGAATCAGCTGTATTTTCAGGGCAGGACCTCATCAATGTGTTAAAACTGATAGGGAACCAGGAGACTAGACACTGTGTCTGAGCTAGAAACCCCTGGAGATTGAGCTCCAAGTCTCAGGTTCATTAATAAAATATTAAATAACCTTAAAAGACATGAGAAGACATTAAAAGATGTGTTAAAGGACTTGGAAAAAAAAGAGAAGAGCTTAAAAGACATAAAACTATTTGCATGGGAAATGTGGATACATATTTTTAAAATACTGAATGGCAACAATAGCTATGCTCTGTTGTTCTGTTTCATTTCTTATTAGAGCAGAAATTCTGTTCTTTAAAGAGCTCTGCTGACAGTATTCCCTATACCCATTTTTTAAATACAACTTCCCGTAAAGATGGAACATTAGTCTTTCACTGGTGAGCAATGCACAACCTGTATGTTTTTAACAACTTTGACAAAGAGAGATTAATTCAGTATATCCTTGAGGGTGGTTGGTCATCTGTGTGTCCCCCCCCGCCCCCTGCCCAGTTATCTTTTTATTCCACAAAAACTATGGCTTGTGAAAATCAGGGTTTTTCAGGTACTTGTTTTGGCTCCACCATAACCCTTCACCATTTGGATTTCAGTGAAACTACAGATGTTCATCAATTATGGAGAGTGGGCAACTGTCATCCAGATATTTTAGTTTGTACTGGGACGACATACTCAGCAAACTTGGTCTATGGTGTCAGAGGTTTTCCCTTTGCTTTTCTTGGCGACTGCTCTGCTCCACAGATGCCTTGGCTTTCTCAAGTGGGGTCTTCCTCACCTTGAGTTGAGTAAAAGTGATGATGCTAAACAATGTGGCAATCTTTGTCTCTGCGTTTTAATGAAAATGCAAACAGAGCTCTATCAAACAAAGGCTCCCATGTGCTGGTGCAGGAGGACAGACAGATGGAGCATGGCACAACTGAGCTCTTCCGCAGACCAGAGCAATGTGTTTTAAGTTTGAAATGTGTTCTCAAGTTTTGCAGTTTTAAGCAGATGCTTTAAGCACTTGGAAATGCTCTAGTTTGAATGTTGAAACTGTTTTTATTTTGTGCATTTGTTCTTGTGTTAAAAGCTGTTTGTGGAAGGAACTCTATGCTCCTGTCTGGTAGTAGACTTCTTTCAGTGTAAACATCCATAGGAAGCCCCCAGGGTAATCTCAGTAGAAGTAAAGAAATAGAATTATATATCCAAGAGACATTTGCGGTGCAGTTCAGTTCTGGCAGAAGGCTTACAGAATGGCTTACAGCTTGGTAAGCTTTAAAATAATATTTTCATTTCTGAAATACACAGAAAATACAGGGTTTTTTGAAATTAAAAGTTTGGTGTTTTTTTTTTAGTGTACATTGCAAAGGGCCTGTAGAGGAAGCCATGTGCTCCACCAGTGATTTGATGTGAGTTGACTGGCACTTGGGTGATTTTAGTCACTGAACTGCTTCAGAGGCTTCAGGCTTCTTCCTCACTAAGAAATTGTTGGAAACATATTTGTCATTTCTATGAACAGACAGGGTTGGCTGGCTCACTGTGTGCACAGATAATCAGTAAATCTGTAGGGGAAAAAAAAAAATAAATCTAACTCCCAATAGAAGAGTCAGTGATTCTGTGGAAATTGAGTTGAAGTTGCTTATAAATAATTATTTCCTGATTGCTTTTTATTTCAATTTTATAAAATAAGTATTTTATTTTTGCTTTTGTGAATGGCTTTGTTAGTAATAATCTGTGTGTAATTTGGTGAGCAAGTAATTAGCACAGTAGTGAAATAGCAGAATAAAAACCCGTTTTTGTCAAAAAATAATTTACTAGCTGAAATAAACGCCGTCAGTTTAAAGGAATCTTGCAACCTTGACTTATTAACTTCTTAAGATGATCGTTTAATGGCTTAACTTTCTTTTGTGCTAGCAAGGAAAGAGGTGATACTGATCATGCACTTACAGTACAAATAATAGTTTTTCAACCATGAGGCTGATTTTAGGTATTCATGTGTGAGCTTCAGCTGAGAACATATTTCCTGCAAGTCATTGTGAACTTCAACTGAGCAACTACAAGTAGTTTGCTTTGCATTTCCCATCATATCTCTCTCTCTCTCTCTCTCTCTCTCTCTCTCTCTCTCTCTCTCTCTCTCTCACTCAAAGACATGTATTCAGTTTTGTTCTGAATGGATTCAGTTGCCCTCTGGGGGCTCTGACCAGGAGGATCTAGCTGATGGGTTTGCTGGAACGTAGTAATAGGTGTAGAAGGGGCTCATACAGTGACATCTGACAGATTTGTGGCCTGCAGCATTTAGGAATAAGGTGGAGAGTTAGGAGATATTTCACTTTCTTTTTTTTTTCATGATTATGAGTACCCTCCGAGGTCGTCTATGTTCCTGTGGTATAAATGCTATTTAATGGCTAAGCTGTGTGATTTGAACCATGAGCTTTTCCTTTCATCTTACACATATCACAGTCCTTTCATGATTAGTTCAGTGACTTCCTTTCTTCTCCACCTATCCCATAATTCATCTTTTTGCACTTGATCTAACAGCATGATATTGCACCTGCTCTTATAGGCTGAATTTTTACATAGCTCATGGAAATTACTTTTTCTTCTGTATTTTGTTGTAGTTAGAATACTTGGTTAATGCTTTGGGAAGGTCATCTTTGTAAATTAGCTTAGGAATAGTTTGCATTCCTCTTACATGTTATTCAACTAACATTGTTTTGTTTGTGACTATTTTACATCTTAAAGGACTAATTTGTTAGGATATCAGCAGCCATTCATCAGCTGCTCTCCACTTTCCAAGGGAGGAGATGGAAAACAGTTTCTTTGCCTTTTGATCTGAAGTTGTTGAGAGAGGCAGATCAACAGTGAGGTCTTCAGGCTAAAGGAGTGAAAAGGTCAGGAGATGTTATCAAGTTCTGCTTGTCTGAGTAGTTTTCTCTTTGGAAACTTGTGGAAATCACCTCGGATGACACCCGGTGCAGTTGCTTTGGTCTCTGAAACAGTATTTGGGTGGAGTGTAGGGTCTGTGTCCAAGAAAGTGAATAGAAAGCCCATGATCTATCAGTTACCTAAGGCTCATTCATTCACCTAAGTCTCTATTGAAAATACTAAGAGCTGTGACAACGACCCCTATACTTTAATGGGAAAATACATGGTGGAATAGTTTCAAGCTGGGAGAAAAAGAGAGAAAGCAAAGAGGAGGGAGTACAGTCTTTGTAGTAATATTGATGGAGCATTTGATTAGCAATGGCAACTGCACCTGATTCTACTGAAAATAATTAATGGTCCATGAGGACCAGAGAGCATAACGTATGCAGAAATTCTGGGGGTGTTTGCAGGGTATTAGTGAAAATGTTACCTGGTTGATGCTTTTTCATGGTAAATTAAAAAAAATAATCTCTGGTTTGATCTGATTACAAAGGCTTTAGAATTTGATACTTACAGACCGGATCTTCTGCGAAGCATGATGTCCTGCGCCACAGCTGTCAGTCACTGTGAGGGGCCTATGAAGTGTTACACAGAATTGTATTGAATTTATTTAATTATACATTGACTTTTGCCAAGGATTTACATTAAAAATTACAGTGTTTGCTTTTACATTCTCTTACCCTTTCAGTAGAATAGGCCAAAGCAGGCTTTACTTAGTATTCTTCACTGGCAAGCAAAAGCTGGATGTATCATCCAATAATTTTGTGTAGGTTAACGTGCTGTAATATGAAATCTTGTTTCTGCTAGTATAGTATATGATCTTTTGTGAAATGCTTGCATGGTATAACATTGTTTTCTTTTTCTATTAATACTAATTTTATACAAGTGGATGCATTAACGGAGGGACAGTTCATAAAGCTGTACAGATAATATAGCTGCTTAAAATTTACAATATGTGAACAAGCAACTAGTAAAATGTTGAAATTATTAGAAGTGTTATAATTAATGTAAAAATACAAATGCATGCTTTCTCAAGACATTTCTTTTTAGCATTAACTGATTTGAAACTTGTTCTGTATTAACAAAACCTGGAAACACTTCCAAAGAGGAAGTAACTTCTAAATGAATAAAATTTAAAAATGTTACTAATAAGAGGTCAAATTCTTTAGTTTTGAGGCTGAAAAAAGCAAATACTGAATATTTTTTATCAACTGTGAGTTTATATATACTACTATTTGCCAACTCCGTTAGACATGTAAAAGCAGAACGGCATCTCTGCCCTACTAATTCTGTCATTTTCCACTTGGCACAAAAACAGCTTTCCCTTTTTTCCCCTCTAGCACACATGTAAACATAACTCTGTTTAATTTACTTTTTTTGCTGCTAGCTTGGAGTTGCTGATGTTGGCACAGTTTTAGAGGATAAATGCTTAACATGCTGCAATTACAGTTAAAGAGATAGCAATATTAAGACTTCGGAGATGAGTTGTTTCCATCTCCCTTCTGGTTTCCTCCCCCAGCTTTTTAATAGTGTCCAAATTACTTAAGTTACAATATATGAGGTCTGCTTCTATAGTTAGTTGCAGACACAGTCCCTCTGAAGGGAGTAGTGCATAATGTAGATGGCGAAGCTCTTCAGGATGACACCTGTAGCTTCCAAGGAGGTCAGTCAGTTATGACTCAAGCTCAGTAGACTATCTGATGGCTTGGCAGATGCCTTGTGGCTTTTAGGGGTCTTAGATTTCCCACCCTCTTGATAGCTATCTAAATAGTAGTTTTTGTGAGGTCAGAAAAACCTATGAAGTCTTTCTAGCACTTATTTCTCTTCTGTCTTCCAGGTGGCCTTTTAGTGTCCCCTTGGTGCTATTTGCTGTGTCTTTGAATGGTAACTTTGGAATTCAGAAGCACCAATGAATTGTCTAATATAGATTTGCAAAAGAAACAAAGAAAGGCATAAAGCTTAAAAGACAGTAAGCATACACAAAAGAGTTAAGAAGTAGAAAACATGGAAGCTGGGAGCTAGAAGAAAATCTAGTCCATATTCAGCTTCCCAGGTTTTGGGCTTATAACTAGTTTTCTTCTGTTTCAGGAGAGTGCAACAGCTGCACTCCAGTTTCATTACAACTGTCATCTACCGATATATGGCCTAACAGTTCTTCAATGCATGAGTGAGAATTTCAGTTTTTAGTAGCAAATAATCTTTTAGTTGAATCTTTCTTGGAAGATGACGGCTTACTGCAATCAGTAAGCAGTAGATCACTCTTTCTGGATTTCTGATCTTATTGTCATAAATTTTTGACATTAAAAGTTTTAGAATGAAAGTTCTATTGTATTTCTTGCATTTGAAAAGCTGGAGAGAAAAAGATGTTATTAGGGTAGATTCAAGTTTTACTCTCTCCTGCTTGTGCATGGACTCAGTATCAGAAAGCATTACATTTAGATGTCCATTTAGATGTTCCATTTAAATCCCCACACTGAGTGCTTCCAATTGCCTAGGAGGTTTTGAAGCTGCCTGGTCTGGTTTTACGTATGTGTTCTAAGATGTGGTTACTGGCAAAATTTCCTTGGCATGACAAAATGAACAGCTGAAATTGGAGTGTTTCTTGAGTACGGTGTTTTGACATTGTCTTGAATGCCAACCATTGGCGTGCTGCAGAGAACATTAATAACATTAATAACAACGCATAGAAAAAGTAATAATTCAGGGGTGAAACAATTTTCTTTACATTCATCGATTGAGCGGGACTCTTAATTCCAGGCAGGAATGCAGAGACTGTTGGATATTCACAAAGTAGCTTTAATTTCTGCTAATAGAAGGAGTTTTGACAATGTTACCCAACTGGATAGATGGTTTCAGCACAGAGAAGACGAGAATTAGACGTAGAGCCTGTAACTGAGCTTCATTTACAATCTGCTTGTCAGAATTTCCAGTCACATAGGGCTGTATAAAATCCTACACCAGGTGGGCTGTGGTGTTTACTGTCCCTACAATTTTCCTTTGTAACTATGCTATTGCAGTACTGAAACAGTATTTTTCCAATATTCATATGGTGAATGTAGTTTTTATCTTATGTCATTTCTTTGTTATGCCATGATATTGAATGTGAATAAATCTTTTGAAATCCTTCTTGCTTAACATTTAAGGGAGGTCACCTTAGCGTATCTTAAAACTGCTGCTTGGGGGTCTTTCATGTCTTCATCAGCCTTGAGAAAAAGCTTGACTTGCTATACAAACACAGAAAGAGTTGTTCATTGTAGATGTGGCAGGCTGAGGTATAACGCTACTCTGATGTCATGATGTCCTTCTATTAAAAGTACCTTACTGTGTATGAAGGATAGGAATAAGCTAGATATGCTATTGGAACACCAGGGAAATAATGTTGGTTAAGCTACGTTACTTCTAAAGATGGAGTTTAATGTAGCATGGTGTTTTTCTCGGTAATGAAATTATTAAATAAATTACCTATATAGTCTTTGACACATTTCACTGAATACAAACAGATTTTATTAACTGGGAAAGACTTACGTAAATGATTTAAGTATGCATACCTGTGATTAGAAATCAGATGATGAAATGACAATAGTTGGAAGAAAGGAAACTACAAAACTTTCGACTATAAACATGGCAAGATTTGGTAGTCTTGATACATAAGATGAGAATCCCTGGAGTTAGTCATGTACAGAAATACTGGTATTTGGTAAGCAGAGAAAGCATTTAGGTGAATAATTTTTTTTTGCACAAAAGTTCTTATTACTTGAAGATATTCCAGAAAAATATTCCAGAACTGGGGGGGGGGAGCACATTTATCATATTTTATGTAAGAGCAGAATTTAGAAAGTACTTGCATAATTCAGTATCATGCTGCTTGAGATACTGATCCATTGCTGATAGAATAATTAATAGGAAAATTTAGGAAATTTGTAAGAAAATTTGTCACTGCTGTATGCATGAATTATACCCCAGTCAAACCTAGAACTTGAACAAACCTGCACTGTAGAGGTTTGTTAAATATCTATATATGTAGCATGTCACTACTATGCTGAATTAGGCAGATCAAGCATTTAGACCTGTGCAAAACATACTGCTTTTATAGTGTATCTTTGTGTGTTCTTGCTGAAATTCTTAAAAAAGGACAGCAAAATGTTGAAGGGATAAAAATAACATAGGCCATACTAGCTATGTGCCATACGATGTTTTTTTAACTCTGCTAGATCTACTGTAAATCAGCAAGTGAAGTTAATGAGAGACACAGCCTCAGTCTGAGGTGGAGTTTTTTTGCTCATATTCATGGACTTTTGTCTCCTGGATATTTTGAAAGAAATAGTAATAATCATACCATCTAGAAGAAAAGAGTTTGGAAATATTGAGGCATCAGCCTTTCGTTGTGCCACTGGTGATCACTTTAAAATATTAAAAGCAAAGTTTTCTTAAACATCTGTGGGGTTTTCTGTGTATAGGTAATGTATAAACTCAGGAGAGCTCTGGATGAACTCACTGGGTGATATCCTGGGAGCAGTCTAGCAGTGGCAAATGGCAAGGTATGTGTGCATCTTCTCCCTTCTTGACTGATTTCCTGTGCTCTTTGACAGATTTTGCTGTTGTAGCCAGACTTGTCTTTACCGATTTATGTTGCCACAGTTGCCTCCGCCTTCCAAGTCTCCCTGAGCTTTCTGTGTATCTTTTGTGGATCCTCCTCCAGTACTGGCTCTCACTTTTTGATCTGTTGTCAATGCCAATTAGTGTGCTGCTGATGGGTTCCTGCATAGCTCCAGGCTACCCTGTAGTTCTCAGTGTGCTACTGATTCATTTTCTTTCCCCAAGCATTGGTGTTCCATAGCTGAGGAAGAGGTAAATTATTGAAAGGGTGAGCATCTGGCTCCACTGAAAATTCTGGCAGTTCTACTTTTGACATCCATAGTGCTTGGCTTCTACTCTTTTTGATCTTTTTGCTAAATCTGGATGCCACTTGGCCGAGTTCTTTATTAAAATAATTCTTTTTGTTTTATGATGGGTTTCTTAAATATGAACTGTGTCTCTTCTGCTGTATTTTTTCAAATCTTTAAAATGAAAATGTTTTGACCTGAATTTGTCAAGAAGCAAGACTCACCTATCTCCTTAACAATGTATCTTTCTATGTATAATAAATATGAAACTGAGAAAGAGAGTTAAAAGAAAAATATAAGAAACGGGAAATATACAAGTTTCACCTAAGAGCTGGAGTACTTTTTTATTCTGAAGCAATTTTGGGGAGGAAGCGGGAAGACACCAGTCCTCAATCCTTGTGCCAGCTGCTAGAGCATGCGCCTGAGTGAAGCTGTGCCGGTGGCCTGGTGGCAGTTATCCTTCTGTCTTCACCAACCCTGCTCAGAGCAGTTTTCAGGGGAGCTGACTGAAATAAAAGTCTCAGCATGGGAACACAGTGAATTCACATGACCCATTTATCTGCTGACCGATATCTGAAAATGTATTTGGGCTAGGTTTCTTGGTCACCTTTGATATTGTAAGTGCGAAGTAATTTAATGTTGTTACCTCTGCACTTTTGTCCTAAAGCTTGGCCAGTACTGGCAACTTGAGGAATGTTAATGCTTTTGGATATAGGCCGTGAAAATGCTGGAAATTTACAAGATTTTACTTTTTTTTTTTCCAAAATAAATTGGTTTTTAAAATTCTAAAATAAGCTACTGTAGCTTCCAGATTTTCTATCCAAACCTGTTTTCCATAGCTGTCCCTTCTGCAAGTGATTATGATTAGTATGTAGTCCACTTCTTTGTGCTTTCTGATGTTCTTCATTATATGACATACAGTTGCAAAGATAACCACTCCAGTATTTTGACACAGTAGAATTTCTATATGGAATTTCAAATGGTAAGAGTAATGAAATTTGATATTAGCACTGGCTACTCTATTTTCACTCTGTTTTCTCTGAAATGTAAACAGCATTTTTTGGCCTTGCTACTTTTCAGTAAATGGCTCATGTTTTCAGCCTCTGGCAGAGGACACTAAGGCATTAACCTGTGTATTCGGGGCAGATGCAGTTGTGGTCCCTAACCTTAGCTTTTGAAGGGAGCTGCAGATGTGAGTCTCTGTAGACAGGTGTCTGGTACAAGTCTGGTAGCACAATGATGTGCAACATATACCTGGTTGTATGATAGTGTGATATGTGGCCTTTCATTTGCTCCAGGAGCAAGCATTTTATGGCTTACCCCAACAAGCAGGTGGAATAGCCTTGCTTGTAACATTTGTTTTCATGGATCTTACTGTTTGCTAAATCTCCTGCAAACCGATACAAACTCATCTCACTAGGGGAATTTTTTCATAAACAGGTACTTGTATTTAGCTAGCTTATGGGAGCAACTTTAACTTCAAATAAGAAGTACAGATGCACAAATTAAATCTCTGAAAAAGTAAGTCCCTTGAACAATAGAAGACATAGACAGAAAAATATTTTCCAAAGCAAACTAATTGCAGCCACAGTACCTATTCTTCATACAGCGGGGTAGATACCAGAGGCCAAAGAGAATGGCATCTTCAGAGTGACTTGTGGGGAATTGTGAAATCTTCCTTGTCTGTTTCATTGCCCAAGTTCTGCTGTACTGAAGCTGTGTTATCCACTAGTTACATTAAGCCTCCTCCAAAAGCCTTTATAATCGCATTCATATATGAGATATTGTACAGAAAGTTCAAAATGAGGCAGAAAACCCAGAGCTTTGGAGCAGAAAGTACAACTGAGCAAGAATTTCTAAGCAAGGAGCCAGCTGTTGGCAAGATTTCCCTCCCGCTGCTTCTTTCTCTGCTCTTGTGCATCTTGCATGTCTTTCTGTGAATGGTGTGGTTTTAAGGTAAGGGATGGAAAGCAGTCCCATGCCTCTTCAAGCCTGGTGATAAACTGCCAGTTTAAACACTTCCTGGCTGAGCAAAACTTAATAACTTGTCTCCTTTTTCCTGAGTAAATTGTTTTGTCTCATGTCTTTTACGTGATAGTTAATTGGAGACCTCCTGTGTTTCTCCCCTGTGTTTTTGCGCTGAATTCAGTGCTGTTTGTGGATGCAGGCTCAGATCACGATTACCAGATTGGGCCCTTGCAGGTCTGAGATGGAGCTTCCCTACCCGTCCATCACTTGTTATGAGCTTGGGTTGCATCTAAACTGCTACATCATTATCCACTATTTAATTGCAGTTTGAAACTCTTGTCTACACTGTACTGAAGTGCTAGTTATAAAAGTAGTCCATGTGCTTTTTGTAATTCTTGTAAGATTGGTTTAATTTTTTGTTAACTTTCAGATTTTTTTTGTTCCCTTCTGTATTACTATGACTGTAAATAAGTGTATTCTTGTGGGTTTTTTTTTAACATCCTTATCTTCTAGAACTGGTTTTAACTAGAAGAACAGCTGTTACAAACAAAAATTAGGAGAGGACGGATACAGCCTAATGTGGCAGCCAATGATGGTAATTGGTATTATGAAAATATTTGATGGAGCTGACCCTCTGCTTAGAAGGGAAATAATTTTGCGGCTGTTCTCTGTTTAGAAGATATCACAGATTGTATGTTGTAAGCAATTTACTGAATAGGTAGTCTAGGAGAGAGTAACCTGACAGAAATCTAGTAATTCCCTCAAGAGCTGTAATTCTGTAACTGTGAAGACTTAATGTTACAGTTAGAAAATACACACACATGCGTGCGCACACACACACACACAAATCTCTTAATCATATCTTGAATGTTGGATAAGTCAGAATGAGCAAGAATGAAGCATGAACAAGTTAATTTCAGTACACCCTTGAATTTATCTCAGACTTTGAACCTGACCTTTTTCAAAATGGGAAAAGCTGAATCTTCCTCCCATTATCTCTCAGAATATGTTTTTTATTCTTTTTGTTGGTTTGAAAGCATGGAAAAGTTGATGAAAACCTTGCAACTGAACAAGTAGTTGGGAAAATTTCTGCATTTAATAATTGGAAAAGATGGGAAACTTCCAGGTACTTTCCTGAATTCTTGGAGGTTTTACTGCTACTGTTTCCAAATATCAGAAGTGAAGGGGTTTCCTTAGATTCAGAGACTGAGTTGTGATTTAATTTTTTAATCAAGCTGTGCAGCTGAATCAGGCAATACAGTAACCCACAGCACAGACACCATACTGTGTATCCTGATTTGTTCTGGAGCTTCTTGTATGGGTCTTTATACAGGATTAATCCTAATAGCATTAGTGTAGTAAGACATATTGCTAAGTAGACTTAGACTACTAACAAAGACTTAAAACAAACAAAATCCTTTGGACATTGCTATTAAATAGCTGACATGACATCAGCCTCTTTAACCAATTCCCTGCTTTTTCTCAGAGATCATCTTGGACAAAAGGGAAACTGAGCAACGGATTATCAGGGGCCACGATGGCACTGTCAGCATTAAAGGCTGTTGCCATCCAGTTACTCATCCTTGTTCAGAATGTTGTAACAAAATGCAGTATAGTCTTAAACTGATACTTAAAAAGCAGATTTGATCATTTTCACACTTGTGTTTAACGTGCTTTCTGTTTCAGTCAGAAGTACCCAATGGTATAATACATCTTATATAGCTTTTGGAAAATTTAATATCTTAAATACTGATATTTTTAATGATCCTGAAGACATCTGATCAGTAAGCTTAAAACAAATGTGAATGCTGAAGACAGGATTTAAATTTAACACTAGTCTTTTTAATGGTTTTGAGGCAAGAATTTCCATAAATTAGAAGGGATGTATCTAAAACTGTGTCTTTCTGGTTTGATGTACCGTGTGGGTGGTTTCATAAATCAGCTGCTGTTAAAATGACAACCCATAGTAGAATGCTTTGCTAATTTAATTTTGCTAAATGATTCTTTTTTTTTTAATCACCATAATACATTGTGATAAACGGTGAATATGATCAGTTTAAAGGCTTATTTAAATTTCAGCAGGTTTTTAAACTTCTGTCATGTATTGTTTACTTCCATGGTCAAGTGTAAATACTTTTCATTGATATAATCAGTTTACATAGTAATTTCAAGCATAATAAAGCACTGCTTGTTCAAGGCTAAGCATACCTTTTTCACTTCAAGTATGGAGTTACTGCTTCTAAAATGAGATGTACCTTAGGTACATCTGTTCTTAAGTGGTTTGCACTGACTGTTGAAATACCTGTGAACTTCTGAATACTTATTGGGGAAGAAGCCATTTCTTTTGCAAATAATGAGAAGTAAAAGCTGGTGTATGATAGTGACAAGGTATACATTCCTATGCTTCAAAATAGGGAGGAGGTTTAATTTGGGAGCCTGGGCTTATAGGTACATGTGCTGTGCTGCTGCTAACAGGGTCCCTGCGGGGTGTGACCATGACACCTGCCTCAGTGTTGTCCACACATTTAACAAGGGGGCTAGGACAAAAAACCCATCTGAGCTGACTCCCGCTCTGTGCTCACCGTCTTAAAAGGGTACAGGTGTTTGCTGTGATCATAGTACCAGGGTCATGGTATGTAACCACGGTGAAAAGCAGTGCTGTGAAAGTTTATGGGAATGATTTTGGCATTCAACATGTGTGTAACATCATTTTTGAACTGCATGTGTGGCAGTTGATATATATTTTTTTTTTTTAGGGGCAGGGATTCTGTCATCTACATGAATTATCCATGGATATCTTACAGCTACTGTCTGAAAGGCTGCTGTTCTTTAAGGGATACATTATGCAACATTCATTGCGGCAGTCTTCCTTGGGTATCAGCAAGCCCTGGCTGTGAGGTGGCTTGTTGCCTTCCCCATCTGTCCATTCCTGCTTTCCAAACAGAGCTTATGACCCTCCTTGTGGCCAGTCTGGCATTTGACTTTCTCCTCTATACAGAAGAAGGAAGGGTGAGATAGAAGAGGTGAAATAAAGAGGGGGGAAAAAAAAGCGCCTTTCTGGAAGCTATCTGCCTGTCCCAAGGTATTACATTGTGCTGATGCCATCTGCTTCATGCAAGAGCTGGTTCCAGCTGATGTCCTCTAAGCAAAAGCTAGTCCTGTCTCCCTGTGTGTTGCTGGAGCTGTGGCTAAGCCGTTCAGCTGCCAGGCATCGTCTGGCTCTACAGGGGGTGGTGGTGGGGGAGCCCCTAATTTGAAAAGGGAGGAAGACAGACGGCAGCCTCCTTAGGCATATGCAACACTCCCAGTGGTTTCTGTGGCCAAAGGTGCAGCTTAGGTGGGACTAGGGAGGACTTGGCTGTAACTACACAGAATGGACTGGAGGTTGTCATCCATAGAAATTTTTTTTGTCTAGTTTTCAGTTATATGAGCTATCCTAGACAAGTGGCTAACATAATGGGTGGGAATGTATTTCACTGTAAGTTTTTAAATTTACAATGACATTATTCCTCCATCTGCCAGTATCCAACCTGGGATGGCTCTTACATTGCTGTCAGGAAAAACTTCCCACCATTGAGCTGTTGCATCTTTGCTCTTTCTGTGCAGTTATTAGTAAGGCCTTGGGAAGCTGAAAGCCCCAGGTTGTCCCGTATTTTTCCTCTGTTTTCCCTGTATAGTGACACCATAAATGAGGGAATGTTCCCTGGCCTCTTGATGCATCAGTCTATTCCATTTTGCTGCCGTGTAGATGGCTGAAAATGCAAGATGTTGTCCGACGGTGGGGTGGGTCAGACCCATAGCACAGAGGGGACTGTATGAAATCCAGGCAGCATTTCTCATCATGTATTACTTTGACATTTCTGAACAGGAGACATTCAGCTTTGGGCTAAAAATTGAAATCTTCCTAATTTTTTATGGGTGCGTTTATTTTTTAAATAAAAATTAACTATTTTTTACTGTAACCATACACTTCATGGAAATAAAACTTGTAAATGGAAAAGAAAACCTAATAAAATACAGTTTTGAATGGAAATATATATCATCTTTACAAAGCACAGAAATTTTATGAGGAGCTATAGCAAATGAACTAGTCGCTGAAAGAACACATTAGAAGATAGCCTGGAGTTTGAGCATGGAAATGTTTAATACTGCATAGCCTCAGTCTTCAGACGCTTACTTACTGCTTACTCCCTCTGTAGAAATAATGCTGCAATGTCTAAAATGCTATGCCTGTCATCTTGTGCCTCCAAAATGTTAGAGGCACAAATGGGGTAGCTGGCAGACATGGGAAGCTGTGAGTGGCAACTGAAGCGTGAGTGCCTCCCATGGTTGTAAGGTGAATATTTTGGTTTGAGACTGAAGATGCTGGAAAGTAATTAATAAGAATCAGTTTCCTGACAGTGCTCATAATAATACACCTATTTTGGGATAGCCTGTTTAGTTTTGTTATTTCCCTCTTTTTGTGGCCTTTCCTATAATAAAGCTTTTTGTTTGTCTGTAAAGTTGCAGGATAAATAAATCATGGTTCTGAAAATTAGTAGGATTTGACTGTTAAAGTTGTCTGTAGAATACCAAAGCAAATAGTAGGAACATATAGTAAAAGTGTAAAATTTCAAATGAGAAGAGTGATGCCTGATTGCAGTTCTGAGCCACCGCAGCCTTTGGTACTGCGTATTACAGCACTGTATTGACACATTTACCATTAAAGCATTTGACCTTTCTCTACCTGGCATGTACCTGCCTCGATCCTTCTGGCTCCTGCACGAATGGATTTAAGGCACAATGGTACTCCAGCTGTACTCATTGATGTAACTTTTCAGTTTCCATAAAACACTTCTATTTTAAGGCAATTAGTTTAGTCTTTATTCAGCACATGACTACACCAAGACAACGCAGTTAAACATAGTTTTGTTCACTCTACTGGAAACAAATTTTGACTGGTCAGTCTCTGCAGTCAGTGGGCAGCATGAATGGGTGGGATTTAGACTCATTACAGGAACCCGTTCATGTTGTTTCTGCAAGGCATGACTGACACAATATTTTTAGAGTAAATGCTTCTAAGACAAACCCAGTAAACTCTGAAAGAGTTCTGTACACTGTTGGAAGAAGTGCTAGGATACATTTGACTTTCTAGCATGTGTAAATATTTACCATTTGGCTTTGTGCTTCTTCTAGACATTACCCAAAGCAGTCCTTCACTACAGTGGCTGATACACCAGAAAATCTTCGCCTGAAGCAACAAAGTGAATTGCAAAGTCAGGTAAATCAAACAGTTCTTTTACCTAATATTAGACTGTCAGTCCACTTCTTTATAGTTTTTTGAAGTAGTATTAGTATTTCTTTGTACTTCTATGTAGTAGCACCCTAATTTAATTGTAAAAACTATTTGTAGGCTGGTATAATGCTGCAAAACTCAGGGGTTTATTTCTGATCTCACTTATTCTAGTTACTATCCTGTTGTAAGTCTGTTGACATCACTGAAATCATTCAACAGTTTACAAAGTATCCAAGTAGTTTTTTAATGTTTGAAATGTTATAGTTCATTTGCTTTAGACAAACTGTCATTGTTAGGTTGTATCAAACTTAATTATAAAATAGCTGTGTGATTAGCAAACAATTAATTTGTCATGAGCACACATTTAGAAGCCTTTAATACTTGTCAACACTGGACTGACTGAATGATCAGTTTATGGATCTGTTATGTCCTCTGTGAATGCATATATGGAGCAGTCTGTAAGCCAGTGATAAATATGCTATTAATCAAAATTTAGGTAAGTTAATACGAAATAAACTGAAAATAAAATGTGAAAAGAAAGGCAGGAAAAAAAAAGAAGTGGCAATGAAAAATTGACCCAAACATGATGTTTGTTTACTATTTTTAGTCAATAGTCCATAACATACAGTTCTTATTGATATTAATTCCTTAATACCTGGGCAACTCCCTTCTCCCCCCCCCATTATCACTTTCTTATTGTTTGATTTTATGCAACAGTAGAAGTTAGCCTGGCTGTGTGAGACATTTGATAATATTTGATTGCGTTTTACTTTGTGAAAGCTGTTTTTTTGGGTTTTTGTTCCATTTTTTTTTACATTTGTGCTTTTAGTCTGGATTTACTTGCATTCCCTCATTATAAATCGATAATTATCATTGTCGATTACTGTAATAAAAACCTGTAGCAGAAAACAGACAGTAGGCAACAGGAGATTTGTTTGGGAACCTCTCTGCAGGTTCATGGGTAAAAGCAAAAGAGTAATGCTTGCACATATATTTAGCATGATATGAATTTTAAAAAATTCTTTACCTTTTGCTATTACAATTATTGATTACAAAACTTAGAGAAATTCTTCCATGCTGAGATTCTGCCACCTGGAAAGAGAAAAGTTTGTGGAATGTACATCTCCTCTTGACTTCAGTGGATTTTAGAGTGAAGTTGCTTCATTTTCTCAGTGGTTCTGTGTACCATTGTTACCACTCTGTCACAGAGTTAAGAGGAACTTGTAAACTATACTTTTTACAGGTCTGTTTAAAAGAATATAAACTTTGAGCCCACTATTTTTTTAGTGGTTTGATAGAAAATGTTTGGATTCAGGAGAACAGTAAAGTTTTACTCCTCTTTCTGTCAGCTTTTCACTGGATTGTCTTGTGTATCTGCGCACGCACCCATGCACACATGGATACATCCAAATCTGAGGCCAAAACTTAAAGCAATCAGGTGTATGCTTTGCCTGTGGCTACCTCTGTCTGTTTATCCCCAGGATATCAGTTACACCATGGGTGAGTTTGCCCACTGGGACTTTATAAGGATTCAGTTGCACAAGCCTAATCTGTTGACAGCTCTCCAGTGTTGGGCAGAGTGGAAGAGATGCCAGCTGACTTCCTTATGGCTACATCACCTGCCTCGGGAGCCCATGGTGAAAAAAGCTGAGACAAAGATTTCAAACCTTGTACTCAACAATTCTGTACCTTAACTCTCATGTGAATCGTGTGCCTTGGTCTAAAAGGCCCTCAGGGAAGCCTCCAAAGCCATACTTTTTAAAGTACTGGCAAAGGACAGATTTTAATGGGACTGATTTCTGTATGCAGGTAGGCTTTAACTGGAGAGCTCGTTTGAAGTTGAATAAGAAAAGTATAGATGGGAGGAATCGTGTTGCTGTGTTTAGGGAGGAGAACTCTCCTTTTTGAAGTCCAGACAGATCAGAACCTCATTTAGGAAATGTACCTTGTCTTAAAGCAGTCTACTTGCTCCATGGTTATTGTGATAATACTTCTGAGGTAGTAGGGGCTGTTGAGAATTGTCAGGGAGGTGTAGAGGTCAACTGGTAGGCATCAGTTTGAGTTAAGACTGATATAATCAGGACTTAAATAATTCCTGGTTTATGACTGTGTGGTATCTGAGTGGCGCAGTGGGCTTAGTACATCTCCAGTTCAGCTCACACATTCCAAACTCAGTTGTATCAGTTGCCTATCTTGGCTAAATGTTGACTAACCTAAGAAGCGTGATCTATTTCTACAGCCTATAAGAGAAATGGCTTTCCCTAACCTATTTGAAACATGCTAACATGGCACTTTGGAAGTGTAAGGAAATTTGTTCTGGTATTGTTCTCTACTTGTAAACAGAGGACTTAGTATTCTAGTACTGGGTAAGCAATATCAACAAGAAACTTGGAGTTAGCTTATGTATAAACTGCTAAAACTGTTCACAATACATTGGCATAAAATGTTAGATAAGAATCTACTCAAAACTTGGAAATCAAGAGAAACCCTTAATTTGTACAACATGCCTCTTTTTAGATATTATTAGGCAGTAAAAGATTTGCAGTTAATGCAAATATAGTTCTAAATTATAAGGGCACAAATTTACCTACTTTGAAGAAAGCCCGTAGTATTTCTGATCATCATTTGCTTCCTTGGTGTGGATTCACATAAAGACTATGTAAAGTAGCCTAGCCTGTAAATTGTTTTAATGCTGAAATAAAGATTCCAGGGACTTTCCATAATCCAATTTAAATCTTGTCATAAAATAAAACTGTAAATTAGGAATAATTTCTGTAATATTTTGAAGCGTATAAGGACAGAGAAATTGCCATCCTGAATCAGCCCTACTGGCCATCTAGTCCATCGTCCTATCTTTTCAGAGGAAGTTGCAAGGCTTCCAATTGAAACAAATACATGCTATATAATTTGCCATTGTTCAGGTCTCATTTCAGTGCTGTGCAGTAGAAAAAATTGTGTACACGGTTCAAGAAAAGCCTTTCGCATGAAACCAAACTTGGCTGGATAGAATCACATTATTACTACCTTCCAGTATTCATCAGAGCTGCTTGAGCCTCCTGCCAATGCAGTGACAATTTGGGATTGAACAAATTCTGTGTTAGGTAGTGTAAAGAATTATTTAACTTCTGAGTAAGGAGAAATGTTTTTCTACAGTAATAGCTGCTTTTTAGGTTCTAAGTAAACATCTTTAATGCTTTTAGTTCTGAAGAGGCACAACCCTGTGTTTAACTGCAGGACTCCAAGCGTCTTTTCAAAATTCGTAGCTTTAGAACTATTGTTTATCTTACTCAGCAAAGCAGGAGGAATTGGTAAAGGAAACACCATTAAATATTGTATAAGCTAAAAGACATGTGTTTCTTTGAATTTGTTGTTTTGATTTTCCTTTAAGCAGCAATTGACAGCATTTTAAGTTGAAGTGCTGGGTCCTCTCTCAAGAATCCATTAAGGTCAGCATCAGGTGCCAGGCTGTCATGTTGACATAACATGACAAGAGCAAAACAAACAAAACCAAAATACTGTTTTCTGGAGGAGTCAATAGAAAATGGACTGTTCTTTAGAACACATGAAAAATTATGTTGTTAAGAAGTCAAAGGGCAACATTTAAAAGCTTTCCAGAGAACCTTTCCCTATACAACATAATTTCAGAGCTTTTCCCTCCTTTAGTCTTTTGCTTCCATGAGGTTTCATTCAACTCTAGTTTGAAGGAGACACAAATGCATTTTAGGAGTAAGTTTGATTTCCCATTCTGGAAAACTACCTAGTTCAGTATGCATCCTGACTGAAAGAAAACGAGTTTTAAGGCCTTTCATCCTCTAAATAGAGTATAGACAGGGATCCAGTGTGTTGAACAAGATTTTTCTTTATGCCTCTCTGATGAAAAATCCCTGCCTTTACTTTGTTGAGGGAGGGCATTCTCCTATGGCATAGCATACAATGGATACTTCCCACATGCACTTGCCTCTCCTAGATGAACTCAACTACAAAAGTTACCAATAATCTCAGCTGTGCTTACTTGGGAATTGCCTTCATGTATCTTAGCTACTGATCTAACTTTGTAACAGTGTAAATTGCACCGTGGCCTTTAGTTCTTGTCTGTGGCAATGCTGTGTAGATCAAAAGCAGCAACTCCAGTTGAACTTGCAGAAAGAAGCAGAGATGTTCTGCAGCAGTTCTTGGCAGGAAGGATATTGAAGTGTCACATCAAAGGGAGAGCTGATATTTAAGGTGGGTTCTCATACTCCAACACTTTCTGAGGAAACCGACTTTCTGGTAAGTCTTGGGGAACCTGATACAAAATCACGGGTTCTGTCCTACTGCTTTCCTGTCCTAATCTCTGGTGACGCAGCCTGAGGCTGCTATCCTTGGAAACTCCCAGTGCTCCTTTTCATATGGCAGAAAATACTTTTCTTCTCTTACAGCAGCTTGCGTAACTGAAAGTGTATGGGGTGTTTTTCTGTAGGAGAAAACCATACATACAGTTTTTCTTCTTAAATAGAGTTCATAAATTGTTGATTTTCAAGAAGTACCATCTTTCCTTAGGAGACATACCCAACTGAATCAGGCTATTATCCTAATAGTCTAATATTTTAAGTGTCCTTACTTTCTCGGGAATGTCTCACCAGGACAATAATCCTAATATTGAGTATTTGGAAGAGAGTCAACCTCAGAAAAGGGAAAAAAAAAATCCTTATTGTCCGATGTTTGCCTCTAGGATGGCCATACTCCTCTCTGTTCAGGCTGAAGAAGGGACAGACACTGACTAGTGGTTCCTTGTGAAAGCACAAGAGACGATGGGTGTAAACTGATATACAGAAAGTTCTGTTTATATGTAGGGAAAAACTTTTCCAGAATGAGGATGACTGAATGCTGGCACAGGTTGCCTGGAAAGGTCCAGAGTATCCATTCTTGGAGATTCTGAGAAGAGGACTGGGCACAGTATTGAGCAATCTGCTGTAGTTGACTGTGCTTCAAGTAGGGTGATGGTCTCCAGAGTTCCACTCCAACTTCAGCTGTTCTCAGATTCTGTGATTCCTCTGTCTTGTCCTTCCTCAGGTTCCTCTTGACCATTTCTGTCTTGTTTTTTCTTGCCTTCCTCTCTTTGCCTCCTGTTCCAGGAGTATGTGTTAGCAAACTTCCAGGCAGATTCTTTTTCTAAGCTGTTTTTCTTGATTTGTTAAAAAGCTTTTTCAGTTTATATGCTCTGCTTTTATGAAGTCTTTGGAATGAACTGCCAGAGTGAATGAAATGCTGGATGGATTACTAAAGCAGACGTTTAATGGATTTCCTGGAGTACCTTGAGTGAGCTCATTGGAGAAGTCATGGGCAAAACATTTGTTGGAGCTAGAGGCAAAGATAAAAATATTCTCCTTCAGCTAGGAAAGGAGGAAGAAATATGGACAGCAAGCAGAGAGGCCTGGTTATAGCTTTACGGGTGATTTTGTAAGTTGTTCCAGAGGACCCTGGAACAGAATTTAAAGATGGGATTTTTCCAGAGAGCCGTCAGGTGCTGATTATTTATCTGTTCCTCTCTCCAGTTGTCCAAGGATCTGAACCCAACCCACCATATGTGTATGAAGAGAGGGGTGAGAGAATTAAAAGGAGTGCAGGCTTCTCAGTTGTTGTCCTGCTATTACTTGTGAGTGAGAAGTTCGGGAGTAGCTGATTGCATTTGTGCATTAAAATAAACCCAGACCGCCTGCAGGAAGTTCTCCCTTGCTCCCCTGTGAGCCCCTGCACAGTAGCATTTTGTAAATCATGCTCACCTACTAAATGTGAATTTTTTTTTTTTAACTCATGGTTTGTTCCTTCTTCCCCTCTGAAGACTATTTAAATGACTTGTTTTATCTGCATGAGTCAAAGGCATAAAAATAATTCTTGATGTGAATAATACAAAGCTCGAGAGGAGTGCAGGAGGCAGAATGGATTTCAGTCTTCTGGGAGAATGTTTGTCACCTCTTCTGATTGTTATCTTGCCAAGTATATGAAGGATTCTGTCTCCATCCCGTCTGCACTGGACTGGCTCCTGTTACTGTGCTACCATATATCTACACTGTTTCTGTTTTTTTTCCCTTCCTGCAGTTACTAGACAGGCTGTAAGATTCAGGATGTGACAGTAGTTCTTCCTCTCCTTTCCTGTCTGCTACTCCTCACTGTCACAGCAGCTGGACCAGCATGTGGAGATAAACAAGTTGTAACCCTGTGGTCAGGAGACACCAGAACATGAAGCAAAGACACCAAACAGTGTGTAGTACTGTCATAGTTGATAAACAGATTGGGAGGCAGAGAGGGAGTTTCTCTGTGGAATACATTGACTTATTTTTGTGTTACTGACACATTTGTAACATCCTGAAATTCTTTGATTTCACAGGTGGAAATACAAATTTTCTGCTGGGATATGAGATATGATTATGGACTACTTTTTGAAATAGAAAAGGAGAATGGTTTGCTTTAGCTTTAAGTTGTTAAGACTTAAGTCTTAAATCTTAAATGTATCCTACATGTTAAAATTTATTTAAAAAAAAAAAAATCTAATATCGTTGGCCTGTGTAATTATAAAGAATTTTAAACTAACTTCCAATGGTAGCATACTGGCCAGAGTAACAAAAGCTACTTTATAAAGGAGTTGGGGTAGTAGTTTTTTTTTTTTTACTTCTTTATAAAAATAACTTTTTTTCCTTATGATGTTGACTGTTCTTTCTGCTATTTTCTTTTTGGGCCAGATCACACCTTGAAAATCAGGAGATTAAGCTGTGTGCATAAAAGCAGTACATTCTCCTTTTTTTTCTGAACCTGTATTATTATCTGTATCTGCATTTATTTCTAAGGGGGCAGTTACAGGTTTCAGTGCCTGAGCAAAGCAGCTGCTTTGGACCATTCTTTTTGTACTATTTCTTCATTTCTCTGTAAAACAACCTGCAGAGATGGTGATGGAAGAACATTGCAAAATGAAGATGAATAGTTGCCGAACATTCAGAGGAAACTTTAGACAGACTTGCATGTGAGCATCTATGGAAGACGTCCAGCTATTGAACTTTTCAGCTTTTCATTGTTGATTTGGTGATACAAAAGTAAAAGTGCCAGCATTTTTTTTTTTTGCATTAGTTAGTGCCTGACCTGTTGCTAATATCCCTAGTGATTTGGAAACTTGATGTAATTTGGTAGGGGAAAACCAGACCTGAACTACATTTAAAGAAGCACAATAACTTGCAGAGACTCAGAAGCAAGCAGCGCAAGCTGTTCCTGCTGGCCAAAAAATTATAAAGTCTACAAAATACAGTCACAGGAGAAAAATCACCTCTCCCAGTACCAAGACTCAGAAGTAGGATGCAAAATATATTAACGCACGAGATCAGTTTTTCTAGCATATGTTGATGAGGGGAAAAAAACCCTGTACATGTCTATTTCAGATGCACATAATGTTTAACTGTAAAAAGTGAAGGGATAATATATTTATGTGAAATATAGGTAATTTTTGTGGTAGGATGAGGGCAGAGTAGTCACGATTATTAAATAGAGTACTTATTGAGCAGAACCATTTTTATAGACTCTCTTATGACATCGAATCAATGTACAGCAAGTAGGACATCCTTAATAGAAAATCTTAGGATCAATAAAATTGAAAGTGATTCAGACCACCTTTACTTGTACAACCAGCAGTAATAAAAAGGGGACAGAAACCATAGCTGTTATTTGTAAGTTGAGTTGTGGAATTCCTAACTACATCAGCACTAGTATTGAAATGTCTATAACTTTCTAGAGGAACAATTAATAAAAATACTAACTTAAAAATTAAGGTGTTATCAGAACTTCTGCAATTTTAAAAAAAATCATTCACTTAATCTCTTATATTCTAATTTTTTAAAAAAAATTCCTTTTTTTTCTGAGTGAGGAAGGAATGGAGAACATTCACTGAGCTTGGGCCATACTAACATGTATGTTCTTTTTCATGTCAAGTTTCTTTCATGATTCACTTGAGCTTCTTTCTACTGTTTATTTTTGGAACAAGATTTTTAAAATGGTTGCTCTGTGCAACTCTGTTGCAGGAAATTGGATGCTTTGATTCTTGTTAGTTACGTTTTTGTTGCATTACTGTATGGCATTTAAACCTGCATGAAGGAAAAATGCATTGAATTGTAGAGAATTTAAGATGAAGAATGAGAACAGAACAATTGTCATAGGAAGTGAGGCATCCAGGGACTGCAAATCAGATGCTGAGGACATATCTGCTAAGTACAAGCCAGGAAGGAATTCCTGATCCCAAAGACAAGTAGTGTGTACTGGTGTATGTCCACACTGTGTATGGCTGCTCCCTTATAATGGATATATATTTTTTTCCAGTTTCTAGTGTTTGAGACAGTGTGAAGGCTATGTACCAGCCTGTCAGAGTGGCACTTGTGACGCATGAAGCTGAGTGTCCGTGAAACCCGATGGCATGTGGGGAGTTTGCAGGGTCAGTGTCCTCTTGGTTGTGTGGAATGGCTGGCCAGATCAAAGGGAGTAAAACTGGTGCAGGCGTGTCCTGCTGCCTTTCAGGAATGCTCCCTCGGCTGGAGTGGACACTGAGCTGTGTTTGGTCTTGCCTTGGGGATGGCAGTACAGCCGTGCTGGGGAACACGCTCAGCAGAGTGGGGTACTGAGGTGCCAATACTGAGTTTGTTCTCTTGCCCTCTCCTATTTAGCAGAGCATTTCTGAGGAAGTCTGCCAAAGCCAGAAAATGAGATCACATCACTCTTTCCTTTCTGGGCTTCAGATCTGCATCTTTCAGAGACTGCCACGTTTAACCAAAAAGGGTCCATGTAGTCTTGCTTCCTATTGGTGACACTGCGTTTTTTTCCTGAAACACCTTGTACTTATTGTGATCAGCAAGAGGAAATTTGACTCGATGGGTGACTGGTCTGATCCAGTGTGGAGTATTGGTAGTGTCAGCATTAAAAGGAAGGACAGCTAAGGAGCATGCCTTTACTTCTTCGCCCTGGGATGTAAAAAAGGAATTTTCAGGAATATGTTTTTAGGCAATGCACTGAATTAGGGGAACTTGTTTTATTTTCTTGATGCTGCCAGGCTCTTCATCTAGGAAGTTCTTAGTCTTTGTCCTAGACTTCCATTTGTGTAATGGCAGGGATAAATGATCTCTTTTTTCCCCAGCAAATTGTAGTGGCTGGCATATTTAATAATTTGAAAGTGGCATATGAGTGTTTTTGTTAATATCCTTTCATCCAAAGTAAAAGCTCAACATTTTCTTCTCCAATATGAGATTATAACAATGAATTCTTCGTACATCGAAGTATTGGATTAACCCATTTGGCATTTCACATTGTGACAATTAATGGCTTCCATTTAGTTACTCATTTTAAGCTCATATCTTTTCAGAAGTACTGACCTGTTCCTTACCAAGGCATGAAGCTAGTCATCCATCTTGTTATAATGAAACCAATTTTTATGTTCTTCTGTGGCAATTTCTTAACAAACTTCAGAGGTTCTGGACTGAGAATTTCTAGAGGCAAGGTTAATTTTTCTCTTCATTTTTTCTTGTCCTTATTCTCATGGCCTTACGTTAATGTGTTGAAAGAATATGATAAATTACTATATTTTTCCTCATTGTATTGGTTCTTTGAAGATGTTTTGAATTTGGTCCTTGTCCCTTTGTAAAGTTTTATTCCACAAGGATGAGCCACTTTTACTTTTTGGACATTAAGCTTTTCTTCCTGCTGATGCTATAAGTCCAACCTGTCAGTTTTTCTAGTTCAAGGGATTCTTGAGAGTGATCATTGCTCACAGTGTTGTGTTGTTTTGCAGATATCTGTAGTTCCCGTTCAAAGGAGAAAGCAAATTGAAAGTTTAGTAATAGATTGAGAGATCAAATCCTACTCTAAGATACCTCTGGAAATTGCCTCAAATCCATAGCTAGTTTGCCCACAGTTGACTATTTTTTCCTGGCATGCAATAAACTTGTTGCATATTTCTGTTGTGATGGGAGTGTAGAATTACAGAACAGAATTTCTATGAGCATGAATATATTTATTTTTTTGTTGCAGTTATTTATTTAATAGAATGCATGCACTCTTTTGATCCATATTGAAAAAAAAGAAAATATTTTTACCTGCAGACTTCTGCCATGTGATTAACTGTGATGTAAATCTGCTTTTGAAGATCCTTTATAAGTATGCATTTTGTTTAGCAATTACTTGTATCTGCTACAGTATTTCAAGTTGTTAAAGATTTCTGTATAAGAGTTGAGAGCGGCTGGATTTCTTTACCTTTTTGGCTTTTTTTTTTTGAGTATAACAAAAAAAGTCTATCCAGATGCATATCTTTGCTTTGTGGAGAACAGTTGTCCCCATTGTGTGCACTGGCAACCGAGCAGTCCCCTCTAAATCCATTATTAATTCTGGTTTTGGTCAGCATTTGTTCTGGAGGTAGCCTTAACAAAATGACCAGTAAAGCTGCTTAATAGGACAAATCCAAGCCTGGTGAGAGTGTCACATTCTCTAATTGGAAGTCTTACAAAATAGAAGCTTTAAGCAAATGAAGCAGCAAAAAGAGACCTTTAGCCTTAGTGGAGAAATTAAAAACCGAATAAACAAAATCTCATCCCCTGTGTTCCCCAACAAAACATAGTATGCTGGCTTCTGGATTTTGCATAGCTGCAAAATTGTCTGCTCCAACAAGAGACGCTTTTTGCACTTTGAGGCTTTGTGGATGTTTCTCTCTGCCTGTCTCTCTCTTTGACTTTGTTTTTCAGTTCTTGATAATTTCTGACCATCTGTAGTCTGAGCTGTCTGCTCATGGTGCAAAGAGCACTTGTAATACGCTGAGTATGACTGTGAGAAGGAGAAAGGAGAAACTGGCCTTGGCTTGCCTGATGGTGCAAGGCCAAAACAACATATGAATGAGAAATCACATGGTATTAGGCCTTTCAGAGTATTTGGAAGAATAAAGGCAGGAGGGTTCCTGGGCAGTCCTACCCCTTGACCCCAATAAAAGGCTATGAGTGTTCGTCAGCATTTTAGTTGGTCATTTTCCTGATGCTTAGGTTACTTATTGATGGGGCTGTTTTAGATCCAAGAAATATATTGTCCTCCTGATTTATTCTCAGATGGTGCAGGGACCATTCAGAGTTCAATGATTTCTTGTAACTGCTGCCTTGCAGGATGGATTGAGGTCTATTTGGGGTGATAGTTTGTCAGGTAGTGCTATGCTTGCAGGAGATTATGTTGATGGGCTTTCAAGTGAAGGGGTCAGGAAAGAAAGAGAAAGGAAAAAGAGTAGGATTAGTATAATGTTTAACCTTGCCCAAAACAAAGTGGGTGGAAGAAAATAGTAAACACTTTCATCGCACCAAATGTTAAAGCTTTGAAGATATTTGGTGGAAAATCCCCCACCCCCACCCCCCCCCACCCCCCCCAAAAAAAAAAAAAAAAAAAAAAAAAATTGATTTTAGAATCTGCCTGGAGCACAGTTTCTATTTTCCAGTAGCTTACTAGACTGAAAATTTTGAAGGGCAAAATACACAAGCTATTTTAATAATAATAAAAAAAAAGGCAGAAAAAGAAAAGGCACAAAAAAGCGCGCTGTTGCCTACTGCCTTTTCTAGTCCTTTGGCACTGAATTAATCAAATCAGAAACCCAAATTAAAAATACTAGTTTGATATCCGTGACCAAAATGTAAATATTTTGTATTTATATGAATTTACTGTTAATTGTTAAAAAATTTAAAAAATTTCTATATAAATATACCTACATTTAGTATATTAAATTTTAATATCTTGTGAATTAAAATAGTTTAATTTCACTTGAAAGAAAATAGTTTTACTGGGTAAAATTCAGCATAAATTTCTTGTTTTAAGTTTTTTTCAGTGTAAATAAATTGCTTTAAAGCTTTAGAAACAAAGATGCAAATGTGAATGAAGCTACCACATATATCAAAAACTGCACTCATTTCTGCAATATAAGATAGCCTTTTTAATAGTGTAATAAAATTATCAGTAGATGAATTGTTGATATAAACTTAAATGTGGAAACAAGATCAGAAGAATGGTCCAAGTTGCTCAGTCCTGTCAAGAAGGGAGCAACAGAGGTAAGTGTCTTGAAGACGGGATGCTCTGGTGCCTGGGTGATAAGGCTGGAATGCGAGCACCCATTGCAGAGGCAGGTCGAGCACGTAGTTCAGCACCATTTGAGATAAACGAGAAGTGGGTTAGGTGGCTTGTTTTGTTCAAAGGAAAATGTGTTCATCACTGTATACGAGGAGAATCAAACAATCAAATAATAGTTTATTTGAGTTGCGTAGTGGTTTTCTGCTACGCTGTTGGCCTGTATACCCATATGTTGTTAGTACCATGCCTTATGAACCTGGTGGCCTTTGCCACCAGCCTAGACCTGTGGGCTCTCCTTATGGAATAAAATGAGCACTGAAGCCTCATGATACTGCTGCTGACGACTCCATCAGCTACTGCAATGGAAGCTACTCTGCCTTTTCCATCCTTTTAAATTTAACTCACTCTTTCAGTTAAATTCCATCCTTTTCCAGTCTCTCATCCCATCTTACAACCTTAAGCCCAGCTCTTGCTTTTGGCCTTTGCTTTTACTTCATCTTAGTTCTGCCTTGCAATCTGGGCTGCCACGTTCTCACGATAATATGTGAATTGAGTGTGCAGCAATTGGAATATTTTGAAGTGAGTGATGCCAATGAAAAATGGAGCTGCTGCCCTGGAAGGCTGTCAACAGGGCACAGCACCAGAGCCTCAATGGGTCAGCAGCGGCTGAGTGGAGATGTGGAGAGCAGGCAAAAAAGGGAGGACCAATGGTGAAGTACTATGCTTAAGGTAGAGCCAAAGTTCAGGTAGTCAGACATTAGGGAAGCTTTCAGCACATGCAGAGCTGTGCTGAGCAGAGCACCCAGCTGTGCTGAGAGCTGTCTCTCCAGACTGCAGCTCCATCAACGCTATGCTCTGAACCAGTTATAGTTACAAATACACATTTATTGATGATGGATTAAGTTAGTAGGTGAAAACTTTTTAAATTCCCTCTGTTTCTGTAGGTGCTGAAGCCATAGGGGGATATTCTTCTGACATCTGGGATGTAATGCGATCTGGATGGATCAGAATGTCTAAAATAGGTTGTTTGAATAGTGCCCCTAAAAATGCCTGGTTCTGCCTGTTAACTACGAATGAAGTGTCATGTGGCTGCTTGGATAAAGACTTCTAAAGTAAGGTAGAACCCAATGTCTTGTTATATAGCAGGCATTGTTTGAATACTGAATGACATGATAACCAAACCAAATTTGGCTTTTTGGGGGACTGGGGTCAAACGTAAGAAAAAAAAAAAACTGGACAGAGATAGAGCACATCAGAAATCCAGTGAAAAGCACATCTGCCATCCTGAACCACAAAGCTGTGGAAAGTTATGCTGGTCATCTTATTTTATAGCACCCTATAGAATGTTCTTGTTCCCAGAAACATGGTGAGGGGTCTGACCAAAAACTCTGTTAATTTTTTACCTCTGCTGCTTCCTTCAGTTCTGAAAGGATGGGAAGAAATCTCTTGGTGACCATAGGTATTGAAGGTATTTATTTTAAATAGAAACATAGGATGTGCAGAAATATGCAATTTGGACACTCCCGTTTTTTGAGGGAAGTCCCATCTGCTTCTGGTGGGTTGAGGAATGGATGTTTATAAATGTTCTTAACAGGTTTCTCTAATTTTTCATTAGACCTTGTTTAATGGCAAGTGATTTGACACAAACAGCAATTCCTGGAGCATTTAAGTGTTTCTGATTCATTACTTCTGACTACTTTCAAGAAAATTGTGTTTTACTAGTTAAGAGTATGTACATTGGGGACTTCTTGATTAATTTTGTTATTGAGCTCTCTGGAGCCATTTGGGTTTTATATCTCCCTGACGAAAGAATAACCTCTAGATCTGATGTACAAAGAATACAGGAATATTATTTTTTGTTTTGTCAATAATGAACAATTCAAGTGGTTAAAATTTTATTAATCTTCCAAGAAACCAGTTTGTTTAATTTTCTGATTATAACTCTGAATGGATTTTTGTTTGCTCTTGTAAGCATTAAATGGTCAGAAGTATTTAAGATGTACTGCAGGAGTATTACAGAGCCCAAAACAAAGTGAAGATTAGGTATATCTTCTGATATATTGAGAAACTGGCAAATAATCACTGGATTTATACTTATTCCAGATCTGTCTCATTAGTTGAAAGGCTGATTTGTGAATGACTAATTTTTTTGTATGCTAGAAATGACAAATTCAAAACATTGTTTTGATTGGATTTTTTCCCCCAAAATGTTGACCCAGAAGTTGGAAAACAGAGGAAGTTCAAAAGCTGAAAAAATGCTTTTAGAGTTTGAGTACTTAACTTATTAAAAACAAATAGGAAAAAATTCAAGTGAAAAATATTAGGAATTAAAGTTGATGCATAAAATATTTGAGTTTTCAGATACCTGCCCATGCCTCCCATTTTTTGTAATTAAAAACTTTATTAATAAATATTTATGAAAATATTTCACTCAGCTGTGTTCAAGAGTCCAGGGAGGTGTAGCTATTTCCCACTCACTTTGTATACTAACGGCTCCCAGCCACCTTCTCTTCTCTCACTTATGCCCAGTAGAAATAGAGAAAAATACATATTTCAGACAGTTAAGTTCTGTGTTCTGGTGAACAAACGTCAAAGCAACAGTATTAAGAGTTCCTCCTTAAACACACCAAACCAGGTCCTCAACTTCTGCAAAATGATTTTATCTCAACGATTTCCTTTGTCTCCCAATTTAATTAAAATGGGTTTTGGTATTGGATAATGACAGCTTTTGCTGTCAATGGGAACTGCAGGTTTTCAGCATAGAAACTTAAATTTCTTTAATAAATGTATTCATTTAATTTTAAGGTCATCCATATGCTTTGTTATGGAAAATTTAGTTTTGAGACAAAGCACAAATGGAGAAATAATAGTCTGGCAAATAGAACTTGTAGGACTCAAGTCAAGTGTATTAAGTGAAAGTTGGTTTTCTCCACTTTTAATAATTACAGTATAAAATAAGATCATTTAGCCCATTCTTAGCAAATGTTTCTTTGACTCTGTAAATCATGTAAGCCTGAAAGATGTTAATCCAGTGAGTTATTTTTAGTATCTATAGATCTTGCCTCTGATGCAGTTAGAACTGACCTTTTTTGGCTAGAATGGAGTGTTTCAGTAATAGTCAGATTTGTTTATAACATATACTGAAGAAAACTAATATTTTATTTCAAAATAATACCTTTTAAATTTTTCATTCACATCCCTCTGCTTCAAAACTTCGGGTGCATCACTGATAATTGGAATTAGAACTTGGAATTTTACCAAAAATGAAGGAAAATATTCCTGTGCTGAAGCAGCTGAGGCAGCTGACAGTGTAAAGTCACAGACAGAACTTCCTCCACGTGGTGCAGTTATCTCTAGCTGCTTGGGAACTGGATGCAGTACGCTGCTGTAGCATGGGTCCTCCATCCATAGCATGAAAAGTGAATTTATTCAGCTGAGTAGTTTGTATTGCAAAGACAGTTAAACAGCAGTACTTAAAAATCTTGGATATCTGTCGATGAGTCTGTACTGAGCAGTGCAAACATTGGGTCTGTCAATAAATCGCCTGCAAAAGCCTTCACTTGGAATCATGGTTAAGTAGCTAAAATCAAAATATCGGATAGGAACTTCTTCATATTATTGGATGTTTGCTTTACTAGAGATTTTTTTCTAGTTGTATGCAGATGTAATTACAAGTGTCTCAGAAAAACAATACCAAGGAAGTCAAAGAAATAGTCTTTGTTGTGCCAGTTGTCTGTTAAATGGTAAATACTAGTTTTGTAAGGAAAAAAAAAGTAAATATAGTTTTACACTAGAATAATACTTGGAGGGGAAAAAAAGTTAGCAAATACAATCCCAGGGTTAAACTGGACATTTATCAATTATGTTGCTTTACACATAAAAGTCCATTTCCTTTTTGTAATCGTTGGGATGACAGCAGTAAATTATTCATCTGCAAACTCTGTTTCTGTACTGAATTGATGGCTGAGGTTCATTGTGCTTACAAGACTGATTCGTGTTCACTATGTAAATGGTTGAATAGCTGGCTGTTGTTACTACCTTGGTAATGAGCTACAACAGTGACAGGGAGATGTTGTCTCTCTAACGGAAAAGACAGATATTTCACCTAGGAAAGGAAAGGTTGGGAAAATGTATTTCCCATTTGATATTTTATTTGAAAGAGCAGATCAGAAAGAAACATGTGACTTACAATTGGTTTATATCAATCTTATCTTCCTTTACTTCCAGGCTGATCTTCTTTGAGGCCCGTGTTCTTTGCAGCAGAAATGAAACAAATATTAACAACTGTCCTGACCCTGATTTGGAAATAAATTACTGAAGCATATTATGTCTTAAGGGTGTTTTCTTTGTGTATCTTTCAATTATTGTAGGAATGTATGCTGCTGAAAAACAGAGGTTATTGCCCTAGTTCGTTCTTACCTCGCTTTCAATTAAACCTGATTTCTGTTACCATAGCACTGCCTGCTCGTACGGCACTCAGTCCAGTGCTGGTCATTTGTGCATATTTTCTATTTGACTGTGTGGCTGTTCTTACTCTTTCTGAACCAACAGCCCCTATTCAGTATTTTTGGTTTGTGTGGGGGCTGGTCAGGCAGCTGTTTTTCACAACTGATGCAATTGTTAATACGTTTCCTATGCATGAAGGCAGACTTCTATTCAGTACCCCTGGGGACTGTAAACATCATTTTTATCATGTTGGAACTATGGGCTTTGTCAGCCCAGTGAAGTTGTTCTCAATTAGTATGAGGCAGTCCAATTCAGGAGGGAATAGCTGCTCCTGTTTGAGCCCATTTTTCTCTGAGTGTTGCCTACACTGATTTCCAGCTGTTACTGTGCAGCTTTGGGGAGCTAATGGGGTTCACTGGGATCATCTATCTCAAAAGGAAATGCCTGAGTCAGTGTCTAGTTGAATGATAGGAGATTTTTACAGACAAAAAACCCGGTTAATACCCACTTAGCTAATTATCTCTCAATGTACATGATCATCTTTTCCAGTCCAGTAATTAAAGAAAATTAAGTGGAACCTCGCTAATTTGCACTAATGTTGGGAACAACCTATTGCCAATTACTGAATTTTGTGAATTAGCACAGATGAAAACAAGCACTGTTTACATACTATAGAGTAAGATGTGCTGAACCTTATCCAGTAATGCCACATGATTATCACACTGCCAATAACTCACCTGTACATGCATTTGAGGACAGAATCTTTCTTATGCTGAAGTTCACCCTGTTTTAACTGTGTAAAGATTACTGTCCTGCAGTGGATATATTTTCTACTGAGGTCTAAAGTCATATAATGCTTCTTGAATACCATTCTCCTGGTTTCTAGTGGAGTTCAATGAGGGTTTTAGAGGCCTCCTTACATTCTAATATAACTTAAGTTTCTCCTCTTTTAAAGTAGCTGCGATTGTCCCCATGGCTGCTGGAACCAGCACAGCATCTTGCTTTGTTCCTTCTGAGCTGTTGCAAGGGGCTGAGAAGCCAGAAAAAACAGACCTTTTCAAAATCCAGTGGAAGTGAAAGATCACTAATTGCTGTATTTTCAAAATGCCCCGTTACCTTTTCCTCTGTGAAAGTAGTTTTGCTGACAGTTCCCGTCTGTGGCTGCATTACAAGCCCAGTCCTAATCTTTCTTTCAGAAGGCTCCCCCTCCAATCCTGTTTATAGTGCCAGAACTAACCCCGTGTTTCCTGGTCATCCAGTTTTCTCTTAGACTCATTTGGGTAACCCCTAGAAAGCAGGCTGCCTTCTTGTCCACATCCTTTATACTAGCTTTACCCATTGCTTTTGGCATGATCACTGTTTAGATCCCAACAAAATCCTAAAGCCCCTGGTGAGCATATGCTAAACAACTCCTGGCTGTTGCCAAAAAGCTAGGTGTCGCTTGCAAACCTAATCATTAAGAGGCAAAAGGCTATTTTGACACACTTGAGATTTCTGTACCATCCATGTCTCCCTCATCTGAACACCAAATAATGGCAATCTTTACATGTTCAGCTATAATTTTTTCTCATGTTTTTGCACCTGATCTGAGACTTGGTGAGAAACAGTTGAGACCACCTTGTACCAAAGTTCATTAGGCTTCTGTTCCCTAGTTTCATGCACCAGTTTTTGATTGTTTTCTATTACTTTTGAAGACAACAACAGTGAATTGGAAAGAGGAGCACTTCTTCCTATCTGTGTTCTCACACTCTGCCTGTCTTTGGGAAACTTCCACTTCTGAAGTAAGTTACATTTATTTCCAAAGCCAAAATGATTCCTTTGCAACTTCAGCTTTTCAGTGATCCTCTTTAATAGCTGTGCATCTTTCCAAGACCTCTCTCCATCCAGTCCGAGGTGGTATCTGTATTTCTTTTACTGGAATCTCTCCAGTCACAGTTACAAGCCTGGAGGCTTGTAACTTTCCAGAGCTCCAGCTTACAGATAGGAAGGTGAAACGCTGTATGTAGAACAGCCAAATACGCAGTCTATGACCTAATGGCAAGACTATGACAATTTATGTAGATGACCTGCTTTTCAGCTTAGGCTACCTTTTACTTTTCTGTTGAGACACCTAGTTATAGGAAACTGTCTGTAAGCTGCAGGATCCAAATGCCTTAAGGCATTTCTATGATGTAAAGGCATTTTGTATGATGTAAATTTAGGAAAATAGAAAGTGGGAAGGTAATAAAGATTGTGTTTCTTTGCTTGCATTCTACCAGCTGTCCCTTTTGGTGGTGGAAGAAATACTGGCATAAAAATTATGTTTGGCAATCTTAAAATTATGAGGAATGAAACATAAGATAAGGTTTCCTTTTATCCCCACTTCTTTACATTCTGACTCCCAAACCAAAGAGTCAATTCCCCCAAATGCCTAAGTACAATTTATTTTCATTACAGCTACAACACTTAAATATGTAAATCAGTTCTAGGGACTCAGATGATTAAGTTGCTTTTTGAGATAACTCTTCTAAGTCCTGTAATAGCTTTTTGAGAAGCATATTCTGCCCTAAGTTCATAATTCAAAAATCAAAAAAATCCAAACCAATTCCATTAAGAACTCTGTTTTAATGGTCTCATTTCATAATTTTGACACAAGTTGGCCCCTGGATTTGGTTAATTGGAAGTAAAAAGCAGTACTAAGATAACCAGCACGTAAAACCTTTTGTCATTATTATTTTATTTTTAATAAAATCAGGTATTGGGATAGGTGATATCTTCAAATTAATACTCTGCCCTTACTGCTGCTGCTGTCTCCAATTCATAATGCATTTTTTTGGACAGAAAAGCGAAGAATTGAAGCTGAAGAATTTATGCAATTCTACTGAATATGACTTTTTTTTCTGATTTGGCTAATGTGAAGCCCTTATATCACTTCAGAATGAGCAGGGTTGAGAATAAACATTGGTTATTTAGCAATTAAAATTTGCTTAGGTTGAACACCTAGAGCAAATCCATTAAACTTAGTTGCACTTCTGAGCTATCATAGAAGCTGAAAACGGCTTATGACAGTATGTTCTTTGCAGAGCATTCTGTAACTGTTTATATACTGGTCAGCATTTTTATTTGGTTTAATTGGTTTAATATGTCATTATATGTGATTGTCTTGTGTGTGTTTGTGTAGTTTTAGAACACTAGAGCTAATGCAGAAGGCCTTTGATTTGGGCAGAGGTAGTGAAGGGGTGTAAAGAATTACCTGCAAAATTTGAGCTCATTAGTGAGTGCTGGACGACAGACTATTTCTTGGACACTGGTGGGTTAACCCTGGTAGGCAGCTAAGCAGCATGCGGACTCAGTTCCCCCTGCTTACTCAATTCCCAGGGGGATGGGGGAAGAGAAAAGGAAAAGTAGAAGCAAGAAAACTTGTTGGTCAAGATAAAAATAGTTTAATATGCAAAGGAGAAGTAGAAGAAAGCAAGCAAGCAAGCAAAACAAATGATACCAAAGCAATAACTTACCAACTCCCATGGGTAGATGATGCCCAGCCAGTTCCCTAGCCTACCTAAACACCCCTCCTCTCTGATTTACTGCTGAGCACAATGTTAAATGGCATGGAATACCTCTTTGGTTAGATTTGTTCATCTGCCTGGCTGTGATGCCTCCCAACATCTTGCCTACCCCCAATCTGTTCACTGGGGGTGCAGGATGAGAAACAGAGAAGGCCTTGATGCTGTGCAAACACTGTTCAGCAACAGTTAAGATACTAATGTGTTATCAGCACTGTTTTTGGTCACAGATCTAAAACACAGCACCATCCCAGCTGCTATAAAGAAAAATAACTCCATCCCAGCCAGATCCCAGTACAGCCACAAAGAAGATTAAAGGGCTGGAGAATGTGACATCTGAAGTAGGATTGAAGGAACTGTGTTTCCTCAGCCTGGAGAAGAGAAGGCTAAGGGGAAATTTAATCACGGTCTTCCAATAACTAAAAAGATAGCTACAGGCAAGGTGGAGGTCCTCTCTTTACAAGGTTGCATGGTGGAGGAAGAGGCAATGAGAACAGTTGCTAAAGGAGAAATTCTGTTTTGGGTGTAAGAAAAAACATCTTCACCCTGTGAACAATTAACCATTGGAATAGGTTGCCCAGAGAAGTGGTGAAATGTCCCCTGCTGGAAGACTTCTAGATTTGGCTTGAGAGGGCCCTGGATAACCTGGTCCAAGGCCATGCTTTCAACAGAAGGTTGGACCAGATGATTTCCAACCTGCTTTGCCATGATTCTTCATGGAAAGAATGGCTGTTGGTTTGGAGATACTTTTTTCTTTAAATAATTATTTTCTGAATACAGCTGAAATGTAATAAATATGTAAGATACCATTACATAGATTCCAGAAGGTTTTTAAACAAATTACATTCCCATAACTGAAAAGGAAATACAATTCAGTAAACAGTGCACTTAATATGTATCAAGATCTTTTAAGGTCAGCTCCTCACTGCCCTGGTAACTGGGGTGCTTAGTTTCTCCTCATGTGTTAGTTCTGTGATCTCTAAAAAGAGAACAGTTACCTTATTACTCTTCAAGTGTGTTAAAAATGTCCGATAAGCACTATCTATCGATGAAAGTACTGTTTGTGATACTGTTTAGTTGCTTTTAGCCAAGCGTTTCTTGAATTTGGAACATATTCCTCAGGGACAGGGCCATTTTGGGTTGAAAGTATTGGTGTTTAAACAGTAGTGAGATAGTCTAATTTTAAAGCTTAAATAGGATACAAGCTCTTCTAGGACTCATGTTGTAAGTATATATTTTTCTGTTACTGTTTATGTAAAATTTTTGGAGCTGTTTATTTTTAGTTTGAAGAGAGGTTGCTCAAATTATGCTTTAAAAAGGTTTATTTTCAAATTTTTGAAAGAAGCAATAAAATCAGGCAATAAAAATATATTCCTGATATTGATAGATATATATTGATTTTTGTATTGCAGTTCCTGATAGCACTGTTCAAGGGGCACAAATTGTTAATGCAACAAAACCCATCAGACACATACTGTCAGGAGTGGGAGGAGTTCACTGGAGTTCATTGAGAGTGTCATGTGAAAAAATTCCCTTGTGTTGATCTTTTCCTTTGAAATATTGTAGTGCCTGTGTAGAAGTGTGGCTTTACATGGGTTAGCAGGAGAAACTAAAAGCAAAAATTGTGGCAAAATGATTAGTAGACAGTCACATGTTTGCGTAAACAATATATGTTGTAAACATTTGTCTTGTCATTTTAAAATATAAACTGAGGCAGGACAATAGATCAGATTCTGTCCTTCATCAAAAGAAGGGTGGATTAAAGCATCTGAATTATGTGGATGCAGCACAGTAATTGTACAGGGACCCTTGAAAACTGTAAGACTCTCACATGCAATGTTTCAAAAAGTTAGAAAAGAAAAAAATCTCCCAGATTAAAGCAACTTCTTTTTAAAAAAATTGTTTTAGTCATAAAATAGAAATAAAGAACAAGGAAGATGGTTAACTGTTGCCTTCTTCCCTCCTGGGAAATATATCAGACCATATGTTTGAAAACAAGAAAACTTTCTTTCAAGTCTATGGCAGCTGATGTTAGAAAACTCTTAAGATAGTGCAGTACTGACCTCCTGTGTTCCAGGATATAACAAAATAAATGTGTGAGAAAATGTCTTGCAGTTATGAAATAACATATTGATGCTTTTTGCTGACGTGTAGGAAGAAAAGAGAAACCAGTAATGCTATCTTCTAGTTCAGCATTATAAACACACTCATTTGTGACTTCAGATTTAGCCTGCTGGTATCAGGCAATATATGGATAGTAGTTTTTGTCAGGAAACTACATATTAGCACTTGTATTTTCATAAGAATAGGTGAATCTGTGGGTTTTGGATCTTATTTTAATCTTTAAAATGTTTACTGTCTTACAATTGCCCCTATTATTATCCCACTTTCTTTCTTCTACAGTCTGGGAGGAAGGGAGGAAATGATATTGAATCACCAAAATAAAAGCCTGAGTTGTGAATTGAACAAGGAAAAAGGTACTCGTAAATGAGGCTGATGCTGTGAAGGTCCTGAACGAAGTCCATCTGTTATTTATTTCCTATTAAAATTTTTTGTCTTGCCCCTCTGTTCATTCTTTTTCAGTTAGTTTCCTTTTGTTTCTACAGTCTTCTATTAATAATCTGTCCTTCATTTTTCACGTTTCCCCCTTACCACGCTTTTCTGTCTCAACTTTTTCTCTTGATCTCTTCTGAAAAGAATTTTGCATGTACTCAAGTGACATACTCAGTTGTCGAACTCTTAGCTATTTCATCCCTAAAATTTTGTTCAAAAGTTCATGTTTGGTTTTGTAAAACAAATAAGGAAAGCTTTTTGTTGGACTCTTTTTCTCTGGATACCCATGGTTGTGGAAAGTAATTGATTGTTATGTCAAGATGCAGTGGAATCCAGCTTGGGAAGGATTGATTATGAGCGTAAAGAGAAAGGCTCCATCTCCGCTGATGGGTTAGTGGGGGGAAGGGAGATGAAAAAGAGAAGAAAAAACAGGAGAATGTGGGAGAAACAAGAGGTTAAGAAGAAAAAACTTCAAACATTTAGATTTCTTGAAAAGGGGCTTTGAAAGATCGTGGCAAACAGACCTTTTTGAACATGTTCTGTGTTCTTGCTAATTATTTTGTGATACTTGTACGCTAATGTGATAGTGGACGGAGAATTAGCTATAATGGAGGTAAATCCACCTTGCATTATTCACTCAGTTTCTCAAGTGTCTGTGGTGTAATTTGTATTAAAAATGTTCAATAGTGTTTTTTGCTTATCAGGGAGGGTTTTGAACTCTTTGCGGTATGACAACATTGGGTTTTGGGTGGTGAATATCTTTTATAGTCGTAATTAATTTCTACTATAATCAATGCTCTCTGCCGAGCATTATATATGCATTTCTAACCTGTATGTTTAGGACTTACAAATGGGTAAGTTAATTACAAGAAATGTTGCGAATCTTAAATGGGGATTTTACACTGTGTCTGTATTGTTTTCAGCAAAGAAAAAGGAATACATAGATGGTATTTCAAAATGTGTTGCAAAAAGGTATCCAGCAGCAAACTCTGCTCCTGCCTTCTGCTTTCTCCACATCGAGGGTCAGCGATAGTGTGAGTGATGGCTCAGCAGGGGCCTGAGAAGCCTTTCTCAACCTCATCTAGAGTCCCTATGCATCCCTGTATAGATGGAGATAGCACATCTGGCAGTATTTGCTTTGAAGCAGGAAGCGTGAGTTTGGGATTGTGGCACTGTCTCCGTTGTACTGGCTGGCAGAGCAACTTAAAGCACGTGAAAAGCATACACTGCACCATTCAAAATGTGGTCGAGCATCTGTAGCTGTATACACTCCCTTGAATTCCTGGCAGATATTCCAGCTGAATCAGCTAGATTTGCACCTGGCACTTCCATTGCGCTATGGTAAAAGGAACGGGTTGACCTAAACTCCAGATTTATGTGGATTTAGTTATGGAACTCTCAATAAAAATCAGTACTCCCTTTAAGGGCTATATGTAACTTTGGAGTAGATAATAAATACTGCACTGGGGTAATTTTTGCATTTTCCTTGAGGAGAGAGAATAGTGTCCTGTTTTGCTTACAGAGTCTTTCTTGGCTGTGAGAGATGTATGTAATTACTGGAGTCACGGAATCGCTTTAGTGTAAGCTGAAGGAATCATAAAAAGGTTACTGGGAAAGATGGTGTTTCTCTGTGCTCTGCTGAAGCTTTTTTTGACGTTTAAAGAAGCAAGATGTGGTATGGAGTTCACAGAGGATTTCAGGCTCTAGTTAAAAGTAAGTTGGAATTTGTTTGACCTTTTTCCCTGTACATTCTTTCCAGAACATTAGGTGGCTGAGGTCAAACTGAAATGTGTCGCTGGTCAGTGTCTGAATTTAATTAGTAGGCAAGGACTTGGAGAACTTGAAAGTACAAGATGCTTGATCACCACCTACCCATTTCAAATAAACACGGAACATGATCTGTTTTTGTTTTCCTTCTGCCAGCTGGTACAGTTTTCTTCA
The DNA here is from genome assembly GCF_949628215.1 of Phalacrocorax aristotelis. Lineage (NCBI taxonomy): Eukaryota > Metazoa > Chordata > Aves > Suliformes > Phalacrocoracidae > Phalacrocorax > Phalacrocorax aristotelis. Next base: position 21,180,080 of record NC_134277.1, read on the forward strand.
ATTTGTTTGTTTCAAAATTCAAGGTTTAAATGTGGGAAATGTTACAGAAAACTGTTGTGCTACCAGGCTGGTTACTCAGCCTGGTTTATGACATCTGCAATGGTTTATGTGGACAGTCACTACTATATATTACACTTAATAACAGAAATTATGAACAGTTACCATATTTGCTGACTGATTTCCTTACTTCCTAGTCAAAATTGCAAGCTTTTCGTTGATTTATAGATCAGTCTAAGAAAAATTAAATTAATACATTTTACTCTTAAAGAGGCAGAGACTGTTGTAGATGGTTGTGATAAACTGTGATAAAAATACCTACTGACACTTAAAAAAGCAACAATTTCAGCTACTCAAGTACAGCTTTCCTAAGCCAAAACACAGTAGTTACACTCTGCATCTTGGTAACAAATATGTTTGCAATAACTCAAAACATTTTTCTTCCTACAACTCAGCCTGCCTGATTTTCTTACGTACTACTCAGCATTTGAAATAATGGCAGGCTTGAATATCTCCAAGAGAATGACATGCCCCCAGTTTGAAAACGCTATGCAAAGGCTTGGATTTTTTTACACACAAATTTAAGTTATCACATCAAAGAGAGGAGGAGTGAGAAACTCTAGGAGATTAGGTATGCATGATAGGGAGTTTGAGTAAAATAACCCACCTTTGATATATGTTGATCATTTCCATGTTACCATGACACTCTATAAATCCTTGCCAAAATACAATTTAGATATTGCTTTTGATTCTAAGTCCTCAAGTGTTTGCCACCAGTCATGGCAGCACAGATATATGTCTACTTTTTCCCCATAAAACTGGAAAATCTTTTACGTTGACTACTAAAAAGTAATAGAAATGGAAATGAAATTGAATAATTAGTTCAAAGTGTAAGATTATACCAAGAATGTTTCTCAGGTAATTTTCAGTTCTTTCTTGGAAGAGCTCTCTACATCATCAGTTAGTCACGTATTTTCTGTGCTTTAAGTTTTAAATTCTTGACTCAGCAAAATGTTGGGTGGCTGGGAAGAGACAAGGTCCTTGGTCTCCTGTTAACCGGTGTTTCCACAGAGTAGCTATTATTGTCATGGTATCAATAGAATAGATAGGGTATTGAGTCTGCGGTGCTCCAATTAACACTGCATTGTGCATTTGGTAGAAGATACCAGTGCAGAGCCCTCAATACCTGGTTTGAACTGGGTTCCCCTGCGATGCCATGGGGATGCAGCCATGTAGCAGCACTGCTGCATTTTCAGGGTTACTGATGTTTATTGGGGGTTCTTTCTCACTCTGAGCCTGGTGCGTCCTTTGATCTCTGTTCAGCGGGACTCCTCTTACTAGCTTGAACTAATAATAGCCTCAGTTGGCATTTACCAGTAATTAACAATTTCAGAGGATAAAGTATTTGTCAGAAACTGAGCTAGCAGGTGGAAATGGGCAAAGCACATTTCCTCAATACAGTGCTGGTGAAAAGAAGTAGTTAATCAAAAGAAAAAAAGTCAAGTTACCAGTCAAGTTATCTCACAGCAAAGCTGTGTTTAATCTCCTTAGTGCACAATATAATAGTGATGACAAGTTTCCGCACATATACCATGATAAATGGCTATTCTTTTATGGCAATGATTACATTATGCATGTTGGCATTTATGGGACATAGTTGCCTTTTGTTTTTTTTTTTTTAGAATATTCAATCTTCTCGCTGTGTTTTCACCTATTGTTTTCTCTGACAGCTGGAATAAGACCATGAAGTCAAGTGGCAGAGGCCATAAGGGTTGCTTCAATTTTCAAGTTAGATTTGCTACAGTTGTTATTTTTCTGTTTGTACTTGGAGTTTTATTTAATCTCTAAAATCAAAAGCGCACAATTTGCACCAAAATCCTTAAACTCTGCCTGCAAAACTGTAATTAGATATGTTGTGGGGTTAGATAAGAAATGTGCAAAAGTAGCATGTCACATAATTGCCTACTGCATATGTGAAAATGTGGTTTTTCATGGAGGCAAATGAACCTGCAGGTTGTCATTGCCCTCCCCCATCTGAAAAACTAGCCTTGCATACGCTTTGTATTTTAAAGTAATAACTGATGTTAGTTCAGGACGGTAATAACCATCTTGAAGCAATGAGACTTCAGAGAAATCTTTTTGTGTAATTACCACTATCTTTGACAAAAATTCCATGTGAAATTAAAATATGCTGTCTTTTTTTATGTAATTTTAAATGACAGATCAATAAATGTGGGTCTTTGGTTTGTTCATTGGTACTCATCTATAGCTCTGGCCCTGCTGCTGTTTCCCGCCTTCCTCTATTTTTTCTCTTCCGCCTTGAGTTGTCTTCTTTGGAATCAGAACATTTCTGGCTGCTTCTGCAGCTCTTTTATTATATGGTGTGTGGAGGAGCTGGAGGGGAGGACTGTGATAAACCATCAGCAAAAAAATCATAATTCATGTGTAATACTACAAGCATTAAATTAACTGCTATTTAGTTGTAATTCACGATGGCTTTGCCTTTAAATTTTTTTTTTTTTGATGAGTTGCAATGTGTTTAACACTGCTGTCCATTTGCTGGATTCCCTTTGCATTATGGTAGCTCTTATTTGTCTAATTGTGTATATTTTAATAGTTAACATTTCCTATTTCTGTCTCATTTGATGCTGGTGCTATTAACAAAGAGAAAACTGAGACCAGATGGTTGCCAAACAGTGAAGCCACCTGGTATTCTAGCAATGCCAAATATATTTTCCCCTCCACTTTTCTTTAGAAAATTACTGAGGTGGTCCAGGATTTGTAGATGATCCCAGGAACGTTTGTGTGTGCCCAGACAAATATCCCAAACCCTCTAAGTTAATCCTTGCAATTTTGTTCCCTGCTGTTCTCTCTCAGGTAACTCCATCTTGCTCTCTCTTTCTGTTGTCCCACTCCGGACTCCCATTCGAGCTCCGGCTGCTGGCTCTCAGGTTTGCAGACCTTGCTCCACCATGCTGCCTCAGAGGCTGCAAGTGAAGGCCTGACCCTGACCACTGCTTGCTCCATCTCCCTCTGAAGCCCCCAGCGCTGCTTGGGTGGGATGAGGAGCTCTCACTGCAAGCAGAATCCAACAGGGTGAATCTGCCAGGAGTCCTGCAGGAGCTTCTCCCCACTCCCTGGGCTATTACTTGTGCACAGCAAACGAGTAAAAGGAACACCTTGAAGAACAGGGCGTTTTGGATGCAGCAGCCTGTGGCTTACCATCTGATGCCTTGCTGATTTGAGGGCCAAATCTGAATTAAAGCTGTTGTCAGGGGTGTGATAGTGTGAGCTGGGACTGACATGATCATAAAGTGAGGATACAACAGTGCATGCACAGTATACAGTTTGCTCTGAGTGGCAGGAGTAAGACTAAGCTAACCAAAAATATTTTTTCTCCAGTATGAACTGCATCTACGCTCTTTTCCTCATGCCAGTGCCGTATGCTGCTATGAGCTGCACCATGTGCACGGTGACAGACGAGCTGTTCGGATGTGTGCTTCTCACACATTTGAAAAGTCTGGTATAGGCTGTGCCTGTGTCAGTATTGATACATCTTTGAGACAAGCAGCATTAACACACCATATTGACACATGTCTGGGTCAAGGAATGGAGTGTAACTTCTCACTTAGCCACTGCCAGTCCTTCTCTGCCTTCTCTCCTTCCTCTGTCTTCGTAGCAGATTTCCTGGACCCTGCTGTTTTGTAGACCCCAAATACTTTGAATGACACTGACATGAACCCCTGGGTGCTGTGGGTCAGTGAGTGTAGGTGTCTTTCTGAATGCCCTGGTTGAATCCTGGCAGAGAGAAGGGTTGCCGCTATGCCAGCTCTCGGCAAATACCCAGATTACTGCAGTATCTAGTGGCTCTAGTCCTAGCACACTGTGCTAGGAGCTATACAAATTCAACACAAAAAACCCCAGTATCTGCCTGAAAAGAGCGTATACGCCATCTGTAAGAGCCAGCAAAACGGTGTAAACAGATGAAGAAATAAAAAAAATAATGTTTGGTATTCAGCAGTGTAACAGATAGCTGTCTGTAATGCTGTGTGTATGACATTCCTGTATCTACTAATTTCTTACGATTCCTTTCCTGTACTGTGGTCTGACAGTGGTTGTGGCAGCACTGAACTTTCTTCTCCGAGTCCTCTCTCTTGTGCTGGATGTATGGTGCCTTTATTCCTTTGCTCACCATCCTCTTGCATTATGTGCCTGTTTCCAGCATCTTCTGAAAGTGTCAGAAGCAGCAGTCATCCTTCATTTGGCAGATTCTGAGCTGCACTATTGCTCTACTGATAGATTGCCTCACTGCTAATGTGGTCTCCCTAGACGGCCGCAAACCATCATGCAGAACAGCCCCCTTCAACATTGTCCCTAGTTGAAGCTGGGTTTCTGGAGGTCCATGTTCCTGCTGGTTACAGTATGTTGGAAACAGTCCCCTTACAGTGGGCACAAAACAGTTCAGCAGCAGGAGATCTTTCAGGGAAAAGATCAGAATGACCTCCCTTCAAAACTTCACATCCTCTGGAAAATGGAAAATACTCCATCATGTCTTTCCAGCAGGCAGGACTTAAAATGTGCGTTTAAGCTTTGTGATAAGAAAATAGCATAAAAACAATGTCTTGGTGGAGATATTGCCTATAAAGTGCCTGCCTTGTGCCAGAGTTACCCGTTTGGGCTCTTCAAGCAACAAGGCATGATAATTCAAATGTGCTTTACAGAGGCAGTTGCATCGAGTGATGAGGATGTTGTTTTTTGGAGCTTTTCTGTTGTGAAGAGACAGTGTTTTTCTTCAGACTTCTTTTCTGTATTATATTAGAACTAATTTTTCAATATTTACCATTTCTGAAAATACGTGAATGTGCATTGAATTTGACAGCAGAGCCAAGGATCAAACTTACTGCTGTGAGTAACTACACTTCCCTGCAGCAGAAAATATTAAAAATTTTCAAGGAAAAGGAAAATAATTGTTTGGAGTCTGGGAAATTTGTATCTAATCTCTGTAATTCAAATAGGTATGTTGGAAAGCACATTGTGCGGTGGCCAGAAGTTGTGCCTTTTCCTCTTATGCCAGCGCATGAGAGTCCTGTGGGCTTTGGACAAAATTCTCTGCAATTAATGAACATTTCAGTGCATTTAAATGGGTCTTTTTTTTTCAGCCTATTTGATTTGTGCAGGCTGGCTGTATTACTTGCAGATGCTGTATTTTTGTCTTCTATGTAATGTACCTCCCTGCACAGATGAATTGAAGAGGGCAGGCTAAAATCCCTGTTGTATCTTATCTGTAGGATGTGATGTTTCCTGAGATATTAAAAAGGGGATAGCATGCTGGCTGAATGCAGGCTGAGCCTTCTCCCTTCCAGATAAATGAATCTCTAAAAAATATGCAAACCATTTCATATCTAAGAAAATTAGCATCTCTCAGAGTTTTTTTAACTTTGTGTGCCAGTCCTCCTATCTCCTTGCATAAAAATGGCACATAGTTTGTATCATTACTGTCAGACTATCCCTGCCACTACTCTCCCTCCCCTAAAATAATAAGATTAGGTTGCCTTGGGAGAGATAAGTTCCTGCTTATTGGAGGTGAGAAAGAAAAATAAACAATATTGAAAGTTATGACAAAGTTATTTTCATCAGTCTACTTTGTTTTAAAAGTAGAAGGCTTTACAGTAATGATAAAGCTGATCTGTGTAGATGTTTTCAAAAGCTAAAAGCAATCAGAAGGTAGGATAGACACAGATTTAGGAATGTCATTCCTGTCTTTTATATGAGGCAATGACCTCCCTTCTAGATTTCCCTGGTCAGTAAAGGGAAAAAAAACCCAACCCAAGACCCAAGCCTGTGGCCTTTAGTGGTTGGAACTAAAAAATAGTTGATTATACATTTCTAAGGAAGTTTTGAAAAAGCAGCACAGGATAGAATTTAAATAACAAAGATCCTTCTTTAAATTCCCACCTTCTCTCCACTAACTGCCATTTGACAAAGGGAGTGGTTTTTACAACTGGGGTGATTTGTAACTGTTCTTTCTCCTCCCTCCCTCCCCGCCTGGTCATTGTTATTAGCTAAGATCTCTGATAGGAAATGCAACATACAGCCCCTCTCTGCTTCTTCAGGATGCCTGGTCTTCCATTTGTGAAAGAGGGTGGGTTGTTTTTGGTGTTTTTTCCCTTCAAAGTTTTCAGTTCATTTCTGGAATAATTTTACTGATTTGTGGACCCTTCCTTTTCTTTCCGCATTTTTCTGTGTATAAGCAGGCTCTGCTGATACACCCCACTTTTTGCTCTGATCCTAGCCCAGCCAACTGTCACTTTTTAGCCTGCAGGGAACCTTCTGGTACTAACATTCCTGCCTTGTTTTTATTAGAAGGGCATCTCTCACAACATAGCCCTCGCTGTTTGAAGCAGAAGTCATGCGTATTCAGTAGGAATGAATAATGGATATATTTAAAGGGTACCTTGCCCTTCTCATTCCTTTGCACATCATAAATAACCACTCTTTTAGTTTGGTTTTGCATATTGCTCCACAGACACAGTTTGAAAAAATCTGGTGATTCAGCTATCAATTTAAAAAACACTGTGCTGTATGCAGCTGATAGTTTTTGCGTCTGAAAAGTGATCCCACACCAAACTTGGTCCCAGCATCTGTGTGCCGCTCTAGAATTGTGCAGATTTAGGAAACTGGTCATGAATCTATTTTGAAGCAGCTCATGAAAATACAGCATGATAGGAGGTGTATAGACAACATGGGGAGTGTTGAGGCTCTGGACAGAATTAACTTCACCTTGCTTTAGATGTCTTATTAAGATATCTAGAGGTATTTGAAGTATTTTAAAGATGTTTTAAATATAGCTATTTTTAAGGTGTTTTGAATATCTTTTCCAGGATGAGCTGAGTTGTTCCCTGAAAATGCCTCTTTCTCTCCCCTCACTGTAAAACTGTGTTGGTTGATGAGCTTGTGTGTAGGTGTCTGTATTAGAGACATTTGCCTTTTGTCCAATGAGCCCACTGTTCCTGGTCAGTTATCACCATCTGAGGAGTTCACAGGATTAATGGCTGTGTCCAGGGATAAACTGAAATTACTCAGAATTTTCCTATTAACTGTAATAAGCTTTAGCTGAGGCTCCCAGGGAAGATCCTAAAACTGAAGGCCAGGCTGGAGGATGATTTAATTATCTGATCTCAGTTTAAGGATGTTAAAGCGAGAGTTTGAGCAGCAAAAGTTTTTCGTCGGGGAGGGATGAAGGGACTGGGTGTATTTTTACTGCCCATTTTACTTAGGTAACTGACAAATGGAATGGCCTGATTTGCCTGTTACCTTCAACACTGCAAAACTATCCCCAAATTATCATGTTCTCACTGTAGTACTTTCCCTTGAGCATGTGGCTAAGATTTTTTATATGTATCCCTTGGGTATTGTAGCTTCAGGAGCCTAGGACAACCCATGTCTCTTTCCGTCAGTTGTGACAGGGGTCGAGTTCCCGATGTGCATGGGGTAGTGTGGGCTCGAGCCAGGGACTCTGGGGTGATGAGCCTGTATCCTCTTTGCAAATGAAGTAGATTACCTGTGTAAGCATTTTCTAGGTGTAGAGGCAAACAATTTGGAGGTATTGGAAACTGTATAGTCAGATGATTCAAGCATCAGAGTGGGTGAAGAAAAGACAGTCAGATCCAGGTCTCAACACTGATTTTACTGGTGGCCTTTGGCATCTTCTGATCTCAGTTCATGTGGCTGTAATTTTGGAATTGTATGACTTTTCTATGTTTCTAACAGTTCCATTCTGCTTGTTGTTATCATGATATTTGAGAGGCTGAAATGTAAATATTAGATTTGCATTTACAGAAGGCTGCCTACATACTGAATTCCATACGAAATTATTCCCTTTAAGTGATTAAGCTAACAGACTACTCCAAAGATTAACATTTGCAGTGATGCAGTTCTCTTCACAAATACCTGTCTTTTGATAGTTTTTGGAATATTTGTTGGGAAAAAAAAATTTTTTTCTGTGTTTTCTGTGTTTTCCCCTCTGCAGCTGAAATAAAGAATATCTGACAGTAAGAGTAGAAAGTAAATGAAAATTTAAACATACAAGGCTGAACTGTCTGCTGCGTATTTTCTGGTATGAAACTACCTTTCTTAGGTATATAATTTTCCATTCACCTTACTTGCTTTCCCACTTTAAAATGAAAAGCAAACCGGAGAATTTATAATCTCAGAAAAATGTGGTTTACTGTCATGTTCTAACTAAACTACTCTGTGGGTGGCAAGCTGCAGACATTAAGTGGAAGTTGATTTTATGGACTTTCATATTTTTTCCCCTTTTTACTTCCAAATTTTAGAAAGGAAGTTCCTTCTAAAACACTAGGGTACCTTCATGGTGCCTTCAATAGCTTGGGGTTTTAACTTCATTGCTGAGTGGCTGAAGGATAACTTGGAGGGAGAAAAGTTTTAAGGATTTCAGAATCTGCTTACAGTTAAATGGAAAAGATAGGACAGGCTTCCACTTGATGTATCAGCTTTCAAGAAATAACCAATAAATGGCAGAATAAACAGTTTTAAGGAGCTTCCATAAGAGCACCTAAAGGCAAATGATCCATTAACTCCAAGTAATAAGAGATGGCATGTCCTTACAAAGGAAGTGGACAAGAGGAGCTGTAGGATAATAAGACATGAGGATAGTTACTAATGTGAGTGGTATATAAGGTGCCAGCTACATGGCATCTGAGTGACAGACATAAGACACCCCAAGTTTGCTAGGCTGTTAGCAGAGGCCAGAGGATATAATTGCACTGTCCCCCGTTATTTTCTGTAAAGCCTGTGTAAGCTGCATGTCTGCATTGCTCAAATCTAGATTTTTCAGTTTATTTTCCTCTGCACTTTCCTCTGGGCTGCCTTCTGGTTGCTCTCAGTTGAACTTTCAGTCTCTTTCTTCTGCTACGGCAGTGAATGTTCCCTGATTTTTTGGCATTGTTCATGAAAGTTTTACAGATTTTATTCCCTTCCCTTCACCCCCCTCCACCCCTCACACCCCCCACCATGTATCATGTGCTGGCTTCTGCTGCCTGTTAGTATTTATTTGGATTACCTTTTGTAATATATGACTACAGCTTGCACCCTTGGTCTGTATTACAGTTTTCTGAGGTCAATTTTCTTTACAACCCTTCTGGGGTCAGTCTTCTTTACATCCCATGCTGTATTTTTTAGTTCAGTTTTTGTCTTGATTCTTTGTGTGAAATTTTCTACACTCTTTGGACCGATATGGCCCTTGTGTTATTTGGAAGATTTATTAGGTAAGGTTTTTATTTGGTGGGTTTTGAAGGAGGGGGAAAGGGGTTTCTTTTTTTCCCCACAGAACTGTTGTTGTGGCTGTCTGTCTTCTCTGTGGATGTGCATGTGCATTTTGGGGTTATAACTTTCTGGTACCCAGTGGGCAGATGCTTCTGAGCTCTGCTAGCACTTCGAGCCAACTGAAGGCTGCATGACCATGGTTTGCATGGCGCTGAGCCCAGGCTAACATATCCTGCCTCTCAGCAGGACTTACTAGATCACTCTTGCTGCCCTAGCCAACCAGCAGTTACGCATTTTTTGTCCACCTTGGAGAGGAGGCAGAGCAAGCTCACATGTGTTTGTGATTTACCGCCTATTTTCTTCAGAGTATACAGCTCATGAGTTCATGATTTTCCTGGTGGTTGCCTGACCATTCTCCTTTCTGATGGAGAGAACAGCAAGACAGTGACTGTATGTTTAGTTCAGACCCGGGAGTTAAAACCATATTCCAGGATTTAGCATATCTACATATGAGGCATTTAAATGTTGGGTTGGTTTTTTTTAATTTTCCGTACGCCCTTTATATCTGATAATTATCTTTCTGGAGGAGTTTGCTGTCACTAGTTTAATTTTTGAGGGTATTATTAAAATTTGTGCTAATTTATCAGGTTTCATTTAGATTATATATATACCAATATCAATCTTTCATTTTCCACCTAGAGATGAGGTATGGTATAGGCAGATCCATTTCTGTTGTGGCAGAGTAAGAAATCCTTCACCTCCTCAGACTTCTGTTCCTTAGAGATAAACTAGTTCAAACCAATATACCAAGTGATAGGGAGTATACAGATGATCGGACAGTATTTCTCTGGCATGAAGGTTGCAACCTTGTCTCTCCTCAGCTGCAGTTCTGCACAGAATTTGTTTACTGCTTCTAAAATGTTGGTGTAAATTTTGTTTCAAAGACTGGATGATAATTGCTAGTGGAAGTAGGGGAAGAACAGCTTGATCTGCCACTGGCTTGTTCTTTATGTAGCCTTCTCTCTGTGTGCAGACTTTGGAGGACATTAGTGCTATATTTTAGTAAGAAAGAATATGACTGACTTCCACATTGCCCAATAGTGAAACAAGGTGCAAGGCACTTGGGCAGCATACTTAGTGGCATAAAAATAATCTCTTGGGCAGGAGCACCTAAGTAGTTTCAGTGGAAATAACTTTTGATGGCCTGGAGCCTAGGTGACTTGTTTGGACATAAGCCTGTTGAAACAGTTGCAGCTCGCCCTCTCTTCAGTTGTAATTTTACTTGGATCCCAGGTACTGTTCACATGCTGTTGTGATACATCCAAACAGAGGACTCCGTCTTTTTCTAATTCTGAAATTGTTGATCTCTTGCTGCCTCCCAGTTTCCTGTCCCTGCAGATCCAAGGGTCTGAAACGCTTTTGCCCATTCTTTTTCTGTGAGCCACTCGCACCATCCTCAGTATATAGAGACCACATTACAGAGACATTACCTCCAGAGTTACCACTTATAAATTTTAACTTGCACCCATCCAACATTTTAACTGTTCTGATGTGGATTCCAAGATTTCTGTTTGTTAGAAGTAGTTCCCTGGCAAAACTGTGAAGGTCCCCAAGGAATTACAGTGCAGAGATTTGCAGATGGTCGGACACTTGCTCAGGCATACTCTGCAGGGTAGCACAGACAGACTTGCCCAATGTTTGAGTGATGTGTGTAGAAAGACAGTCTACTTAAGGTTAGTGATGGCACTTAAACCTTTTTACTCTGTATAATTGCAAACGTTTTTTGTAGTGTTAGAGTGCTGGCCTTTTCAGATTTAAAACATATTTGAATGAGAAACTTTCTTCTCTCAGAAAGTTTCAACTATCACGCTGAATGCTTCAGAGCTGTGAGTTGTGAAAATGGCTTTTTTACTATATTAAAAGGAAAAATTCTACAATATGACTGTGCGCAGTCTAACGGCTGTTTGAAAAAATTGCAAAATTGCAGTCTCAGGGGATTTTTGTTTTGGTTTGTGTTACTCCCTGCAATTTATTTTTTAAATTTTTTTTATTGCTTTTTTTTTGCTTCCTTCAGCGGACTAAGAACAGTAAAACTAAGGGGGTGAAATCTTAAACCCTGCAGTCCCTTGTTCCAGCAAAACTCATTCATCAGTGGCCTTTTAGGAGCCCATAGCTCCTTGACTTCCCTAAGGAATGCCCAACCCATAGCCTCCGGTTCATACAAAAATCATGACGACAGTTTAGTCTGCCCTGTGAGCCGTTCCCAGTTCCTGTGTTCCAGATGCCTGTTTAGATTTACTGTGTCCAATAGTTCTAACTGAGTGACAGTGGGAGAACCATGTCTCACTGCCATTAGGAGGAGCAATGCTTGGGCAGATTGAGTGCTGACTGTTGTTGGGTCTTAGGTGGGACTTAATTGTGCCTCTGATAAGAGCAGGAGATGAACAGGATTTAAAGCTACGGGCAGTGTTAGAAGACAGGTGATGCCATGAAGACTGAAACCTAGTTTTGTCAGATAGGGTAATATCAGGGATCCTTCATAAGAGGGATTAGTCAAGTAAAAGGTGGTCTTACTGAGTTTAGTCTGGAATTGTTCTTTACATTTGATTTACTTGTAAACAGTTTTTAGTCATGTTTGTAAAAACCTAATTTACAGAGTGAATTTTTTCTCTGTCTTGCCATTAAGTTTGTAAGAAGCAAGATAAGTCAAGGCAAAATCAACAGACGTAGGTGCTCTATGGAAGAAACAGATCCAGACAAAGGCATCTTTGCCAAGATGCGCCTCTAGGACCTGTACTGTAGGAGGGGGTTTTTTGCCAGTCTGTGAAAACCAGTGTATTAGCAGATGGTAACCTTTGGGAAGTAGTTGTGTGTGCTGGGCACAGAAGGAGCAGATGGCTCTGGGCGAACCTCAAACACAATATACTGAAACAAATTCATAAATATTCAGGGTGTGGTAAAGGCTGTATGTCTATGAACATTCCTTTTGGAGCAAACATGGTGTGAGGGGTCCCATCCTCTCATTCCACCCTGCTTACTCCTTCCTTGCTGGACATCAGGCATGGTGATGCCACAGTCTGTGGGGATATGTGGTGTATGAGAAAAAGGAAAGGGGATATTTGGAAGCAGATTATTGGCATAGCTACCTGGTCTGTACAGGGAAGTGGAGAAGGGACTGTAGAGGAAACAAGCTTTGACATTGCCTTTGCTTCTGGGGATTTAATATTTGCTTTGTAGTGACTGAGTAACTTTCTGAGGTAGAGATGAAAGGAAGAGTGTTTCTGAGGTCAGCATTATTTGCAGCTCTCCAGCTCTATAAGAGCATGAGGATCCACCATGTTGAATTCTTGCTTTGCTTTTTTTTTGGACTCTTATCTTGTTTGTTCAACTGATATGTGCTTCTGTTATTGCAAATGAGTCTGGACTAAGGGTAGGTGCCAAAAAAATGAAGAAAATAATCAATCTTTTAGGCTCCATTTGTATTTTCAGTGTATTTTTTCCCAGGAAAATTAATCTTGTTTTGCTAATAGGTGGCTTTGCTGCCAAGTACCAAGTATACCTGCAAAAAAATCAGAAGCATTTTTTCCAGCATAAGATTTTATGTACAGAGTAAGATGGACCCTCAGTCCTCAGCTGCGTCATGTTGACCTCGTGAATGGATTTACACAATTCCATCTTTGGGCATCTCAAAGATATTTTGTTGATGTCATGAATTTGAGAAGTTTGATTTGTTAACGATCTGTTGGATCACTTAGTCCTTTCACTGTAAGCGTGTGCAGAATTACTTCTCATAAAGAATTTTCACTTAAAACTTCTTCATTTATGGTGATTTATTACTGGTCTATTTCTAATGTTTATGCCACACATTGTTTCTCAAAGGATCAATTTTTCAGGGCACTTACCACCATTTGTGAGACTGCACTGAATTTTGGAGCCAAGAGGGAGGCATTACGAACCACTGGCTGGGATTTTGGTGATGAGTTGCTAAAAAGCATCTTTGTAGGAAATGACCGCATTTATGATTCAGTCATTAGGGGTTATAGACGTTTCCATTTCAAAACTAAATTTCAAGGGTTCCAGTTTGTCATGGGTTGATGTTGGCTGTCTGCCAGGTGCCCACCAAGCTGCCCTCTCACTCTGCCTCCTCAGCAGGACAGAGGGAGCAAATACAATTAAAAACCCTTTGTAGGTCAAGTTTAATGCAGAAAAAAGCAAAGGCCATGCACAGAAGCAAAGCAAAAAAAAAAAAAGATTTATCCTCTACTTCCCATCAGCGGGCAATGTCCAGCCTCTTCCTGGGAAGCAGGGCCTCAGTATGCTGAGCGGTTGCCTTAATAATGAAGGTTGCCCCACCCCCTTACCTTTTGTTGCTGAGTGTGATGTTTTATGATGTGGAATATCCCTTTGATCAGTTTGCGTCAGCTGTCCTGGCTGTGTCACCTCCCAAGCCCTTGCCCACCCCCAGCCTACTGGCCTTTGCGTGAGGCTGATGCTGTGCAAGCACTGCTCAGCAATAGCCAAAACACTGGTGTGTCCTCAACACTGTTCTAGCTACGAATACAAAGTGCAGCACTATACGGGCTGCAATGAGGAAAGTTAACTCTGTCCCAGCCAGGCCTGGTACACAGTTAAGTCATTCATTAAAATGATATTTACAGCTCCTATACAGAATATTCTTTTCTACTTCAAATCGATTTGAAGCAATTAAGTTGCATTTTAATCCCTAATTTTGTAGTAACTAAAAGCTTTCTGGGTAAGAAGAACTTGAATTTTTAAATTATCTAAAATTGGAAGTCAGTCAGCAGTTGGTTTTTTTTCCGTCTTCATTCATATGCATTCTTGATACTGGATAGGACTTTTTTGGATCTAAATTCTGAATGACACGGCAACTTTATTATTTGACATTTTCTGGAAACTGAGGGGTTTTGTTCTTTTGAACTTGTAATAGCTAGTGGTTTTAGTGGGCCACATTTCACTGAGCTATGGTCTTCATGAAACATTAAATTTCTTTGCAATTTTTATAACTTAAAACTACATTTTGAAGTTAGATAGCAAAATCCAATAATGCATATATTAACTCTTCTAATATTTGAAATAATTTATTTTTTTAAATGATTTCAGAATAGTTGCTCTGAAGGATATAGTTAACCTTACTCCTGTGAAGTGATTTATTAATAGAGAGCAGGAGCCCTTTTTATCTGACTGAAGGATTAAAATAATGTGAAGTTAAAACTATCTAGTTCCCTCTCTCCTTCTTCTTCTGTTCCTTTGTAAGATGAATAAAGGTCATTTGAAGTTAATGGCTGGTACATTTGGAACTAATAACAGGAAATGCTCTTTCTAACAAGTGGTAATCTTTCTTACAGGCAGGGCTGAGCCCATTTCTCATTATAAAATGCATTCACTTGCTCATAATTCTTGTAAACTTTAAACAGTAAGGCCGAACATTTCCATGTCAGCTGTCTGCCTCAGGCCACGTTTGGAATTTTTATGCAAAATATTCAGCTGTTTCCAAGGCTGAGACTAGGGCAAACTTTATTCCCTCATTTGAAATTCTTGATGCTTTTTTGTTGTTGTTGCTGAACAGCTCTGTTGTCTTAGCATTTAGGACTGAGGAGCTGAAGCTTGCTGAGGTGGAAGAAAGTCTTTTGTGCTAGGCACATGTCCTTGGCTCTGGAAGTCTGTCCAGATTTGGTAAAGTTTTGTATGACTTCAAATAAGGAAAGGTCACATATACTCATAGGACGCCAAACAGTTCTGGAATATTATGTACTCCCAGTATGTTCAAGGAAGCCCCTGAGAGTCAGTGGGAAGACGGAGAGCTGTTTGGCAGAAGTAAAGGGAGATTAGTAGGCAATGGAAAAAGCATATCTGAGAAAGGTATTTGAAGTGCCTTGGGTAAGGGGATTTAGCAAGAAGCCATGGAGAGTTGGACTAGACTAGTTTAGAAGCTTAGAGGGAGACAAAGTGGTACCTGGTGGTCAAATGGAAGGAAAGGTGCAGAGGGGTTGAACCTGGGGGAGACAAACAGGAAGGCATGGGCCACCAGCCCATGCTTTCCTCAAAAGCCTGAGTGGAAGTGCTGTTTCCTTAGTCTCAGGGTGGCATGAAAAGAATATACTTCTGTGAAATCTACAGTCATTCGTGTATGAATTTTGGTGAGCTCTACAGATGGAACACAGGAAAAATGGTAGTTTGTTGCTGTGGTTATTTACCGCCGTGTCTCAAGGATTTGTATGATGGGCCTATGCTATTTAAAGAAAAAGCAAAGGTTTTGAATGTACACATTGAGGATCAGGATGGGCAGGACAAACTGTATTCTGTAGCCTTGTGAGACTTTACTTTTGTGATCTAGGAGTATTTTTTTTTTTATTTATATCCCCATCATAAGATTAAGTACTTGCTGGCTAAATAAGCCTAAGCCAACCCTGAACTACAAGTTTGGTGCATAAGTACTTTTTGTACTGCTGCTCTCCCATGTGTTCCAAATTCTGGATGTGTGTAGTGAATAAAGGAGGGAGCGTAGGAAGTAAAAAGAAGTTGATATGGATAAGGTAGCTGAATCCATCCACGGAGATGTGGGTCCCAAGTCTGTCTTTGCTATGGAGTTTTGTCTGTTGCTCAGTGGTGACTTAAGATTGTGCAGATTTCATCTTCTTTCTTTATGTTGAAATTGAGATCCCCAAGACAGATTTGCAGAAGTACTAGGTATTTGTACAATTAACTTAAGTCTATAATTTGAGCATATTCAAGTGTTAAGAATCCGATAGTGAACACCCTCAGTCCCCTGTATGTTTTTGGAATTAAGTTTTTTTCACCTCAGTTCACAGGTTGCCCTAGAAGTGCAGATGATACCATTCCTACTTTCCAGGGTGCATTATGAAGATATGATTAATGACTGTGATGAGAGCTATACAGAAAGCTCATGAGGAAACTAATATCCCTACCTTGATGGTAGGATTTGAATAGTCTGGCCTGAAAAAGGATACAACCACATATGGAACCATCTCTGCTGTGTACAGAATAAAGCAGGGAGCCTTGTCAAAGGGTAATATATGAGTACCTGATTAAAGACAGTATCCTAATGCATATGTGCAAGAGGGACAAATTAAGCTTGTATAGGCAGCCATGCCCTAACTTATGAATGTTTGACTTTGCAATCTTCTAAATACTTTTTTCATGCAGCATTTTTTTAACATGTAATTTATGTTTCAACTGGGGAAGAGGCTGGTAGACTCATCATGAAGAGAGGCTGAAATGTGAAGCTGTGTATTAGAAGACATCCATATTTAGTTATAGCTATTTTTTGTGTGAAAATAAGTGCTTGCTTGATGCTGTGTTGGCATCTGTAGTTCTGTGGATACTGCTTTGAGAATGAAATGATCACAGAGGGTGATCTTTCCACAGTTGCAGTATGCGTGGAGGTGAGCCCATGGCACCCCTGGAGGAGGCAGTTGCTTGGGTACTGGGAAATTTTGTCCAGTTGCTGCCTGTCTCTGTTCATGGATGAAGGCAGGCTTCTTTCAGGGCTGAAAGCCTTTCACAAATGCTTTATTTACAGTAAAAAAGAATTGCTACATTGCTAGGGGCACATTGTGGAAAATGAAAACAACCCTGTTCTTCTATATTTTCTATTCTGTAGGTAAAATACAAAAGAGACTTTGAAGAAAGCAAAGGAAGAGGGTTCAGTATTGTGACCGATACGCCCGAGTTACAAAGACTGAAAAGGACTCAGGAACAAATCAGTAATGTATGTGACTGCCACCTAAAGTGATTGTAGATGGAGAAATAGTGTGTCTAAGAAAAGGCATGTTTGTTGGTGTTTCTGATGAAGTCTGTGAGAGTGAAGAATCTGATTTTGGTGACCGATTTGTGTATGCCAGATTTTGAAGTGTGTGTAACTGTGTACCATGGACTTGTTCAGCACATTGGCAATGTGTGTTCACCTCTCCAGCTTTCAGCAATTATGCTCAAAATATTTTCTATACTAAAATGATTTGACACTTTTTGCTTTTTAATAGATTTGCCAGCAAGAAAGAATACGTTTGTAACTTTTTATTTACATGTAAACTATATAAATTATACAAGCTATAATGTTCTGTCTTTTTTTAGCAGGGGCGGTCAAAATTAGCCTAACTGGCAAGATGGAGTTTTCTAGAAGCAGATAAAATGTTGATACTGAGCTTTAAAAGAAAAATACAGGCAAGGCAATGTTCTGCAAGATGAATAAGGAATGGCAAATAGCAAAACTTAACCACGTGTTTCATTAGCTTAGAGCTTGAATACAGAATGCTTTCAGGAATGGGATTTTTCAAAATGGGACTTTTCCTGACTTATGTTTTCACTAGGAAAATTATTTTTTTTGTATTTTATTCCCGTGTAGTATGTTTAACTCACTGAATGGTGGAATATTGGGTGATATGTAGTGCAAGTTACGATATATATGAAATAGGTAAGAACGAGAGGGAGCTAGAAATGGTACAGATTCAATACCATTAGCTTGTCCTCGCTTCCTTCCTGGCAGTTCTTCTGCTGCGAGAACTTGTCTCTGTAGATTATTTTGTGATTTTCTTTTTTTAATTATTCCTTGTAGTAATAAAATAACAGCATGGAATCAGAGGCACCCAGTGTAAGTATGATCAGAAGAAAATGATGGAGTTTGTTTACGTGAAAGAAAAAACTTTTTTTCATGTTGGGATGTTATTGAAAAAAACAGAGTCACTAAAAAATACTAGTTTATCACAGCAATGGAGATGTACAATTCTTGCTGGAGCGGAATTCCACTAGTTAAGATTTTGATGTCCAGAGCTGGTCTTTGAGGTGGAAAACTGGGGCTCATTCCCTGGAGCCTTGGGCAATGGGGAGGACAGTTAATTTAAGAGCTGTGCAAATGGTCCTGTGCATAGATAAGATGAGAACAAAAGCTCACATCTTATGTTAATGCTGGGGCTAACTTAAATTTCTGGTTTGTGAGAGAGAAGGATGCCAAGCAAAAAGCATGGCCATTAAGACTTCTGTCTGGGATCTGCGAAACTTGAGTGAGTCCCTGGTTTTAATCAGCTGTATTTTTTATTCAGACCAGGAACTTAAATTAGGTCCTCTCATGACCTACATAGCTTCCTCGAGCAAGAGTGATTCTTTTGTGTGGGGTAGTTCTGGAACGCATCAAGGAGATGAAATGAGCAGTGCTCTGATGAATACTTAATCCCTTGCATGAGTCTGCTCTGTTAGGAGAAGTTGAGAAAAGTACCCTACAGCAGGCCTACGGTACTCAGTTTTGGATATTGGCGTGCCAAGAAATTTAATTACATCTCCCCAGCCTGGTACCCTCAACATCAGAATATAGAATAATATGACACAGCTCACTTGCGTACTCTTACTCTTTCTCTCTCTTGTTCAAAGCATATTGGTTTTTTTTTGTTGTGGGAAAGGGGGAAAATAAACAAGTAGTTTTGTGAAATGGGAAAGACATTTCTTCAAATCTCTGTTTTTGAGCAGGACAAGGGGGTTTCTCTTCTAGCAGAAGACCTTGTTGCATAATTTATAAGTCTGTCTGGCTCTTGAACCAATGGTATCTATCTGCCTTTTCTGGCCCTGAAATAGCTTTTTAAATGTCAAAAGTGTTTTTCTTTTTTATTTTTCAGGTTTTTTTTTTCCATAGTGGTTGGATGTACCACTCCTGTCTCTTAATTCCTAACCACTCAGTCTTAACGATATAGATTTTTTCCATCCAGTCTTAACGATACAGAGTTGTTCTCTTTTCTTGATGTACGTAGCTAACAGAGATTCCAAGTCATGGAATCTATTATAAATAATTAATATTGAAGAGTAAAATGGAATTTAAGAAAGTGTGTGGTAAAAGAAGTTGCATATCATTTATGGTTACACTAAAATAATAATTTGATTTATAGCATTATATCCTAGAAAGATAATTCTGCATAGGCCGCAACTTGAATCTTATTAGAAAACTCCTGTGTTATAGAAATGCGTTCCACAAAGAGTAGTTTCTGTATTTATCAGATAAACAGTACACGTCACGGACTAAAGCTCTAATTAAGGTTTCAAGACACTGAAAGGTAAGCACTGTAATAAATTCTAAAATAATTTTACTTTTCATATATAGCAAAATGGAAGAATACTAATAAATATATATTTAATTTTCAGTTTTGTTTTGATTTCACCTTGAAGTATTAGAAACTTCTCAAAGAGCCTATTTGAAACAAAATTGTAACAACATCATTAAAGGGGTAAGTGAGCACAGTTAAGTATGTAGCTGTTCTTGATAAAGATAAACAACAAAATAAAACTAGCTATAATATATGTTATTTAGCAGAAATCTTTGTAAAATACTTTTTGTCCTCACATTAAGTTTTGCATCATACATGAATATTAGTACAGTGCTTTGATGTTTTAAAGAATCTCTTATGCTATCAATTTAAACCTTGCGAAGAAAAAGGATAGTGGGAGTGGGAGGAGAGTGTGTTGGTGGAGGGAGTTGGATTTCTGCTACTATTTTGGCACCAGCAATCCTGCCTCTGAAGACAGACCAAACTCGTGGAATTTATTTTGTGACTTGATGGATGCATCAGGACCAGAATGGAGTTTCTTAGAAGAGAATGAAATTTACCTCAGTGTCTCATGTTTTTTAGCATTAAATACCTAATTCCACAGATGTACAACATGCTCGTTAGAATCATGAAGCCTCTCCGGGACATTCAGGTTCAGCTGCCCCAAGCTACAGCTGTTACAGCTTCTTAGCCTTGAGTTACCTTGTAAGGCGCAAACCACACATACTAGCATGCTAGTCGGGACTCATGTAGAGAAGGCTGCATAAACTAAGCAGCTTTTTTTACTGATGAGTTTGCAGGACTTCTAGCACCCATTGTATGGCTGAGCAGGCATTTTAAAATTTAAATAAATGTTACAAATTAATATTTGTGAAAATGTTTATAAGTATTATAAAGAGTATATATGTTTATAAGTATTATAAAAGTTTATTAGTATTTTTTCAATTATTCTGAATACAAAAATTCCATCACTTCTGCTGCAGATGTCACTTTTGCTTGGCATTGAATATGTTAATACACACAAAATTTTTACTGTTCACACAGAGAAATGTGTTAATTTTGTAAAAAGACCTTGCAGTACTTTTTGTCCATCTTGAACTGTGGGAGGATTTTCAATATGAATGCAATTATTCTCAAAATGAAAAAAATACCACTTATTTTTATAGGTGATTTTGCAAATAAGCTAACTGTAAACTGATTTTACAAGGCAAAAGGTAAGGTGGTGAAAGGAACAGAATAATTAAAGAAGATGGCAGAAGTCTGTTTATTGATCTATCATGACACATGGCTCAATGAAGAAGTGGGAACTCAATCTAATAATATTTCCTTTAGGGAAATGGAACACTTTCAGCAGTTTGCAGCAATGAGCTGCAGCTTACTGCCACTGCACTTTTATGTCTAGATATATGGCTTGAAGCATGTTTTATCCTATGTGAAATAAGTTGCTCTTTCTTAAATCTGTTCCTGGTAAATGTCTGCAAAGTATAAAGGAAAACAGGTGTCCATACAAATTGATGGAGTGAGAAGCTTTCATTAAGATAAAGGCCAGTGCTTGGATAGTAGAGGTTGCTGGCTTGGTTGTATGGCTGGAGGGGCACATGGAAGCTTTCATAGTGGTTGCCCTCATTACACTGAGAGCCCGTGTAAGCATTTGTCACTTCCACATTCATGATGTTATGAACTTAAGTCATGTGGGAGCAAGAAGCAGCAGCGCACATCTGTGTCCTTCTTCCCTTTGAGAGCTAGCAAAATGGAGTCATGCAGTTCATTTATATGTATGTGGCTCGTTTACCAGGAGGTTTGGATTGTATATGAAATGAAAACTATACTGTTATGGTAAAAAAGGAAAATAAGAAACCAGATTAAGTTTGGTTTACAAAGCACATTTCCAAGATACCCTATATTGGTGAACACCTTAAGTTAGGAAGGGCAGTAAAGCTAGTAAAGAGAAGGTCACTGAATCACCCCTGGGGGAGGGGGGTGTCTCCCCCATATATCAGGAGTTGAACTCCTCACTGAAGTTAGTGAAGCCTGTATTGGATGAAGAGAGAGAGCATGAAATCCAGCTGATTTTGGAAAAACTACAAATAAATTCAACCAGTCTTTTTTTTCTCTTTTAAAACATCCTGATTCTAAGAAGTAAATTAACAGAGCTTTTTGCTTATTTGTGTGAAAAGAGTGTTTTAAACATTCATTGCATTATTATGTAAAATTTCACTTTCTTTAGATATATTTTTTTAATTATATACAATAGAATTTTCTTATAAATGAAAATCTTGTAACATTCTCAAAAGTAGTGTATGTGGATTTGAATGAGACAGGCTATGTATTCACTGTCTTGAATGAAATACGGTGCGTGAGTTTTTTTAAGTATCAAGGGTCACATTCTACCTCCAGTTAAGTTTATACCGCTTCAGAGGAAGCAGCAGAAGACAGGATTTTTCCCATAATTTCAATCAACTAAACACCTGTTTTCTGGAGAGATATACAAATGACAAGGAATTGCGTACTACCTCAGATGTGATATAAATATGTCTTTGTGTAGCAGCTAAGGGAGGAAACAAATGACATTGCTGTTGTATTATGTCCCTAACAGACATTGAGGCATGGCTCCGTACTGGGAAGCTGTTGGCACAGTTATTCAACCTGTTTACTTGCTCAAACATAAAATGGACTCTTAAATTGCCAAAACAGATTGTAGAGAAAATTGGCAGGAGAAGACGTTAACAACAAGGCCCTGAGTTCCATTTGTAGGATTCACAGCATAAACCTGCAGATCCTTGTCTCTAAGGGCTTTTTTCCCTCCATTGAATTCAAGTGAAGGAGAAGAATAGCATGAGAGAGAACAAGAAAAACTGACAGCAACAGCAATGTCTACATTTCACAAAACCAACCATGGCACAGCAATGAAGAGACTGGGTAAGCATGTTAAATTGCATAGAAAAACAGCTTATATTGTTCTAGGCAATGCTGGGATTTTTACTGCTTCTGAATTGATTCACACTTTCTCTGACTGTCTTTATATTCCCAAGCATCATTTTTTGTTGTTGTTGTTTCATTTGGAAAATATGCTTTTAATCATATATGACAACTGTGTCTACTAACATAGAATAGCACTTGCTGACCAGCTTATGAAGTGCTGCATGCCCGTAGCAGGTGTGGAAGGCTCGGTGTGCAATGGTACCAATTGGCTTCTGCTCTTGTGGATTCCTCCGATAGTTTAACATCAGCTCCCACTCCAGGATCTGTTCAATATTTGGTATGCTCTAGGCTCAATTCCACACAACTGCGTTTCAAATATGCTGCATATAATTCATGTGATTAAGCATCTACCAGTTGCATTCAGCAGCATTTTTCTTTGGCTGGAAGCTAGGAGGTTGAATATGTCATTCCTATTGCTCATACAAGCGTATCTCTGCAAGAAGGTAGAGTTCCTACTGTGCTTCTGTGCAGTGAATGTACATGCATAGAGTCTTGTCCAATCTTGTCCCTTCTCTGAATTTATCTTCTAAGCTTGCTTTGTGTAGATACGTAAAAATGGAAATTCTGAGAAGCCCCAGGTCCTTTGGTTTTCTAATGTTTCTGTGTTGAAGTTTTTCGACTTCTCATTTTAACTAAGCAGAAGTAATTCTGCCTTGAAATGTAGAGTCCTAATAAATGCTTTAGAAATGACTTAGCAAAAGAATCACATTGATTTTCAATGACTATGAGTATTTTTTGCAGATTTTTATATAGCTTTCATATACTGTACAGCTTTCAGAAATTTATAAAATGACTGAAGACATGCTTAAGAAATGATGAGTCTAAGGAAATGTAAGTAATATTTTAGATAGAAGTGCTAAGTGCGCAACTGGAAACCTTTGGGAATGCATTTCAAACCTCAATGTGTATTCTACTTAAAAAAGAAAAATCTTTTTTTAATGATCATTATCAAAATATTATGCAAAGTTAGAAAAAGACAGTGTTAAAATAGCCCCTATGTATATGGATTTTTTACCTACGCTTTTGGTAAAAAGTCTTAAGTTATTTAATGGCGTGCTGCTTTGTCTGCTTCTTCCTGCTTTGATCCCCATGTAGAACAATAGTCACCAAGCATTCAGCTTTATAATATTTTCTTTAATTTACTGTTTATGTACTGCACAGTATGATATTCCACACACTATAAAATGTAAAAACAACCATTAACTTCTTTGTGGAGTTTTCCTCAAAGCTTCTTTCTCACATCTTTAACTATGTTGAATGAAATGGTTTTCAGAGTTGTCTAAGAAATGGGAAGGTATTGGAATCCCCTTTTATGCAGTCCTTATTTACATGAAGAACTAGAGCACCGAGATTAAAGTATTCATGCTAATCCAGTAAGTGGCACCTAGAGTAAACCATTATCTTCTATGTCAGCCTTCCATTAGAGGTAGAGGGAGGCACAACCTTTGCTAGGGAGTTTTAGGGCTGTTTGTTTGGGAGGAAAAGATCACTGAGAATCCAGAGCAGTGTGTTCATGATTCATCAGGGGTGGCGCTGATGACTTTTGCTGTCCCCGTAACTTTTTCACATTCTCTTTGGTGGTTTCCCTTTCTTAATCCTTGTGATGTACATGACAATAGCTCCCAGCATGTGGGAAGAAACAGTATTTTTAGACCTTCAAAAGACAAGTTGAAGGATGCTTTATGGAATGTCACATACTCGTTGCAGTTGTTATGTATGAATCTGTCAGTACAGGTGGAACTGAATAATTCAGTTGACTTTAACTACTGGTAAAGTTCTCTTGAGCAGGTGGACTTTCAGTCTGTGGCAGTGTATAAGAGAGTCACATGAGGTCATATTCCATAGGGGTAGTAAAACAGATATCTCCTAACATGATGACATTCTTCACCTGCTGAAGATCAGCTTCCTGGTCCAGAGCAGGAAAAGCATTAGGGTCTATCGGTGACATTGTTATATGACTGCTTCTTTTGTAACACAGGTGGAAAGATGCATAACTCTTCACCAGAAAGAACAGAAGCATTTTATCAATGAGAAGCTGGAAAACAAACCCCTGCCCAAGAGAGGCAACTGCATTTGGAAAAACTGTTAGCATTGGAAATAGGGATTTATAATGGGTGTGAGTTGTTTAACCTGTTATATCCCGTACTGGCCACAATAGCATTAGATGTGTAAATTCAGATAGGCATTTGGGTAAGTCCATTGAAAAACTAACCCCAAGCCTATACGGAAGTTGTGGTGAGCTACCAATGTGTGAGAGACACACCACATCAGCAAATTGTATAAAATGGAATTGCTTGTCTGTCAGATGTAAGTCTATTTGGACTTGAATGGTATGTGACCTTGGGACAATTTCTGCTTGGGGAAGGCTCCCTTTCAGCAGCCCCACGGTGAGGGTGGATAACTGACCTCAAAAGAACCCTCACAAATGTGAAGCTGAAACTGTCCTCAGAGGAGTAGGGGGAAATATTTTAGGTTAAGTGGATCTCTGGCAGTCAAAGCAAGCAGATGTGACGCCTACGTAGCTGCCTCTTCAATGGTCTTATTCCATCTGGCTTCATTCTATAGGCTTGGTTAGAAAAAACTATTTTCTGTCCTTTTTTAGCAAATATAATGTGATATTGTAGTTTATTATGTTTTTTTTTCTAGGATTTCAGGTGGGTTTTTTATAAGTTTATAGAAAAAATTGCTTTAACTATTGCTTATTTTCTTCCATATCACTGCTTTCATATGAAATTAGCTGATTACAGAAGTTATAGAGCCTTTATGTTGTTAAAATATATCTTGAAGTTTCAGAAAGTTTTCAGTGAAGTTCCACAGGGAATAGTATAGTCTTTCTGATTCTAATTTAAATAAATACGTTTGACAGGATGACTATAACCTTGCTCACCATATTGACAAAATAAAATGAATTGTGTGGTGGAAGTAAAACAAGTCATCCAGAAAAGTCCCCAAAGGTATGGATTTACTGCATTGTATAAGTGGGTCAACTCATGCATGAGAAATGAATGCTAATTGTAAACTGGTTGCAAAACTGCAGACTTTAAGTAGAATTTAATCAAATGATAACTTAAGTATTTTGATAGAGATGCCCTATCATGCATCTCTTTAGAACACAGCAACAAAGCTGAGCATTACAGAGGAATAATTAAAATATCTATTTGTGATACATTACAACAGTGTCATTCAACTCCGTAATCAAAGGCATTGTATTCATTTATGTCACTGGCACTGGTAAATTTTAAGTTGAACCTGCATTTGGTTATACCTGTATTTGGGTTGATTGCTTTACATGCGATACACTTTAATTCAGTAAAGAATGGTCTATTTCTTGATGATCAAAACATTAAATCCAGTCTAGAAAAATACCTCTTGGGCTTCTTCTGATCTGGGCTTTTTATAATAATAAAATAGAAATGTCTAGTTAAGAGATACAAGAGAAAAAGATAGAATTTTCTGTCTTACTTGTTTTGTCTTCTATTTGTGGTATAACATTCATACTGCAAGGCTTATATGAAAGGCATCAGTAATTTAAGAAACTACTACATAGTCTTCAAACAGGTAACATAACATTTCATGGACTTCATTTTTAATCCACAGTAATTACCATATCTTGTCAACAGACGCATGTGTTACAGATAAAGAAGTAAACCTCTAGGTCAGTATGTACTTATTTAAAACTCTGAACATCCTAATTGGAGGCTAAAAGAGCTATGTAAATGTGAGCAATAACTTGGTGGTTATGCTATTTTCACATTTTGCTGCAGTGTTGCTCATACCTCTTTGTACTGTAGTTTATGGAATAAAAAATTCCAAGCTGTAATGAAGACAGCTATAAAAAGTGTTTTGTGGCAAATGCTGTAAGCACTAGTCTGTCATCTGACTAAAGGACTTGAGTCTCTAAACACTAGTGACTTCAAGACTTAACTTGGAAGGTTTCTGATGTTTAAATATATGGCTTTTTCTGTTGTGGTACTAAGCTACTAAATCATGACAAAAAACCCAACTCCTTTTTCCTGTGTCACTTGAATATATTTAAGCACTATCAAAATCACTCATTATTTTTAATGAGTACATATTTTTGAAGCCAGTGTTTTTTACATATACTAAAAAAGAATTAAAATAAAAACTCTTCATAGTAGCTCAAATTTTGGAGCTGATTAAAAAGAAGCTTTTAGAATGAGAAAAAATTAATTAGCCAAAAAGTTGAGAACCAGGAGTTAGCACCTCCAGAGATCCTTGAGTAGTTACGTGCTTGCAAGGAAAAGATAATGTCTAATTTCCTTGTTTTCCTATATTGTCCATCACCCACTTATCATTCCAGCTCTTAATTCTGTGATTCTGTGATGCTTTTGTACTATCCATCAGTTGCTAGGGCAGCATCTTAGGCAGTAAACCTCCTGCTGAAGAAAAAGATGCTCTGCTTCTTCTAAAGCTCATACCATCTTTAATCTTGATCCCTTGAGGTTTGAATATGTCACCCCAACGGTGCTCACAGATTTCATTGACCGTGACAGCAGGTGTATCTGGTCCTCTATGGCACTCAGGTTTTTTTTTTTTTTTTAATGTTAACACATATGTCTGTGATTTCCTTAGCCTGTTAGTAGATACATTAGTTGTGACAAAGCCAGCACTGTAGTAAGTGTAATGATTAAACTTTTTAACCATCCTAACATGAGGCGAAGTAGCAAAAGTTTGCATATGGCGTTTCTGCTTGTGTCTGCAAAGATCTTGGAGGATGTTTACTTTTCCAAGTAGTGAATTAGAGTGACACAAGTATTACTTTCTAACCCTTTCTACTCTTAGTATTATTTCAGTAATGATTTAGTTACAGAAACGTTTGTGTAGTTTTTTGAAAGGTTCTTTCTCTGGCTCACACCAATGTAATCTCGCTGTTAGCAACCACAATATTTTAATGGAAAACTGAAGTTTTTTTTTTTTTTTCCAGATCTGCCTTGAGTTTATTTCTGTCTCTCTTGTCTTTTCTCGGTAAGTTAGTGACCTTGTTCATACCTCATCTTTCTAAAGGACTGAAGGGGCAGATACTGAATATTTCACTAAGCAAGCCACAGGCAGCAAACAGAGGGGGGGTCTGAACCTCAGTCCCTGTAGTGACTAAATATTGGACTTGGGAAAGTCTACTCTGAGGAAAACGTCAATTGAGAGGTGGTTGTTTTGAACTTCAAGGCTGGTTGTTTTCAGCCTTTCTGAGCTTCGCTCCTACTGCGCCCCTGCTTTATATCAGCTTCACCCTTTCTTCTAGGGAATGATGGTGTAAAGTGAACCCCTACCCGGTTTGGCCAGCCCAGCCCTTTTCCAGCCTTTAGAAGAGAAATATACTCCAGACTGTGTGACTTATGTTGCTGGGGTTAACTGATTTTTATAGGGTTTGGCATAATAGGGTAGCTCTTCCCAGTTTCCAGAATAGTAAGTGGGGAAGCAGCTGAGGAGGATATTGTGGCTGGTGTGGGTTTTGGCCCAGAAGAGGTGGTTTTGGGGGGAGAAGGGGAGGATTGGCTTACAGGGAAGCTGTGGCAAGCCCCGGAGTTTGTATCAGGGCAAGGTCTGGGTGTCTTCAGGATGTGCCTCAGCATACCAATACTGAGCAGGGATCCTGTGCCCTCCTCTTCTCAGCTAGTGGGACAAAGCCACTTTGTCCCCTTTCATCTGGAATGATACTGGCTACCATTTTGTTGCCAAGCTGGAGCCACTCAGTAGTGCTGCTCCCTCAGGCACCACTGATGGGAAATGAAGGATTCGGAGAATCTGGGAAGGTGCCTCCATCTCATCTCTCGTGTTTTCTTGCCTGCTCAGCAGGGAGACCTGCTCTGATGTGGGTTGGGCTGCCCTTGGCTGCAGTGTTGTGAGCACAAGGGAGATGGGCAAAGGTTTTCTTTGCCCATTCCAGGAGAGCTGTAGATATGACCAGGGCAAGGGTAGCAGGCGTGGAATGAGGTCACTTGTTTGGCATTGCCTTTTGTTTAGCATTCCTTTCTGTGCAGCGTGTGTTTCTGGCTCAGATAATAGCTGGCATGCAGTCTTGAATTGAGAAGTTCAGTTAGCAGCCAGGTTCCTTTTCAACAGAAGTGAACTGGATGAAAGGCTCAAAAAAGGTTGTTGGTGATAGAACATTAAGCAGAATTATCAATGAAGGTGATGTCAAAAAGTTACAGAAGGCTCTGAAAGTACTGAGGGATTGAAGATTAAATGATCAGCCTATATTGAAAATGGGTAGAAAAGATACTGAGAAGACACAAATAAGGATTGAGCTTTCAGCATGAAAAAAAAAAAAATCACATGGAATAAGTTTATAAAGTCACAGGTAGGATAGACCTGGAAGAGTGAGTGTGATTATGTCCTGTTTCTTGTAAGGCAAGAACTAGGACCAGGAAGTGTTGCTGTCAGGCATCATACTTGAAAGAAAAACAAATATGTGGCATATAATCAAACTGTGAAACTCATTAATATAGGAGACAGTGAAGCCTAGAAATATAAAATACATTACAAGAAGGATTAGGCAAGCATGTGAAAGTTAAATCCATCAGGAAATATTAACAGTTGTGAACCAAATCCAGCCACAGGCTCAGGAAGGCTCTGTTATGCTGATAGCAGGAAACTGGAAGGTTCTTAGCAAGGGGAAGCCTGTTTTTCATAGGTACCTTCCCAAAACATGCATTACTGAGCAGTGGCAGAGCCATGATGGTGCCATCAGTGAGACCAATGATTCCATTGGTGAGCTTAGTACCTTGTGCCATTTCTAGCCACAGCTGTGGCTCAGCCCTACCAAGGAGTGACCAACCCATTGCTTCCTTGTTTATACATAGCTGGGTTGAATTTATGGAGTTAGGGTTAAAAAGGATTACTAATTATGCACCTGACCCTAGATCCTCTCTGACATCAACAGGCTTTATTCATGACATCTGATTGTCTTCTCAGCCTTTCTGTTACAAACCAGAAAGCCTTTCTGAGCCGTGAATGGCAAATTTTTGAAGAGGTGGCTGAGGTGCAAAGGTAACCGGGATATATGTTCCTTACATACATGCAAGTGTTCTTGCACGGCCATGGCAATTGACAGACCAGGTATTAGTCCAGAGTAAGATGGTTTTGGCCCCACTAGCGTTTTAGTTGTTTTCAGGTGAATCTCCTGATCATCCTACCACACTTTCCTTGGCATTGCAGGACTGTCTTGGAGCACGCAAAGTAGATTCATTCCAGATGAAACTAAACTGAATGATGCACTCCAACGACCAAAGTGTATCCAGTCCATTGGACCAGAGTAGAGCTAGACCATAGCTACTCCCCCATGCTGTAAAATACAGACTTTATGTCCCAGAATAGTTTCATTCTAAAGATCTGCTCCTATTGTGCTGCAGTTCTTGCTAATGGAAACATTATTATATCCTGCTTAGAAACCAGTTGTCACTTTGAAGCTGTGTTCCTGTGAGACTGGAGAGTGATACTAACTACAGCTACAGGTTATAAAATTCATAAAGTGGAAGGGTGGAAATAGTGGGTGCTGAAAATCAGCTTGGTGCATGACCTCTGTTTGCCCTGTCAAGGGGTCACTGAGACTTGTCTGGTCTGTGCACTAAACTTGTAATTTATGTTTGTGGAGGATGTCAGGAGGAAGATTCATGTCTGGATATGCATTAGGATATCCATTAGGACTTGGGTAGACATGGATTGATTAGGTGGTTATTGCCACATGCAAAATTAGCCTGGTCAGAGACCCCTAACAGGGAAGCTTAGTGCATAACCAGTGAGCCAGGCTGCAGCTGATAGAGCCTCAAAACGTTAACGGTAGATAACTAAGATAACTTTGGGAGTTATCGCATCTGATATGCTGGGCCTGAACTTTGCTGATGACATACTGCATCTGTCAGATGTTGGAACTGACGTTTGCCATGATTTTTGAGTCCGGATCAGCAGAAGATAGCCACACAGTCCTTCTCTGTGTGTGTGTGTGTGTGTGTGTGTGTGTGTGTGTGTGTATGTATCTGTGATACAGGAGGGAAGGCAGGTAGCCAGAAATGTAGCTTTGCTGGTTGCTGTTGCTTTGGGAGCAGTGTATAAATATATGCCAGATGTATAAACGAGGCTTGGGGATTAGGTACATCCCACAGGTATAAATGAGACTTAGGAGTTAGCTGGTAGGCTTGTGTCTGTAGGGAAGGATATTCCTATGGTCCAGAACACCTTGAGGAACTCAGGCAATTCAAGGAAGTCTGCTCCATGTTAGCAATTTTTTATATTTTGCCACACGACCTTTTCTGACACTGACTCCAGATAAAATGAGAGTTGAGAGCTGAGGCACACAGTCCTTCTCTGTTAAACTAATAAAGCTGGCTGTTAAATTGTATCCTGTGAGTCTGGCATTCCTTCATTCAGCTGCGTATCCTGCACTGTGTTTGGTTTCTGTTCTGAGATGTGTACTGCACAGAAATGGGTCCATTTGCTCAGTCCTGTTTCTTATCGGTTTTTCAGGACTGGGTGGACAGAAGAGAGGGGTTTCAGGAAGCTTTTCCTGTTGAATGAGCACTTTGACTCACTCCAGTTAGGAACATTGCATTATAAAGGCCACTGAGTCAGGTCCTCAGCTGTTGACAGCACTTCCTCACAGAAGTCTTGTCATGCATGTTTTTAGCCTGATCTTGAAGGCCTTGAGATTTTTGGCGTTCAGTGTCTAACCAGGTGTTAGGTGTTTCTTGTTAGACAATTTCTCTTAGACATCGTTGAATGCATGGATCAACTCTCGCTCGTTTGTACTAAGACAAGGCAGTACAGCTTGTTACACCTCGATTTGGGAGGCCTGCTCTTTGTTCCTAACCTTGCTGATGTCATTCTTCATTGCCTCTGGCAAGCTATGTCACTTCTGTTTCCTTTTCTACAAAATGGGGGTAATGATCCTGAGGGCCTTTGGAAAATTGTTTAAAGATATAATGAAAATGACAGAACAGCTGAATGGTACGGCTGCTGGTGGTTGTTACTTATGTGTGCAAACTTTGTCAGTGGTAATTTGGGAACGTAGGAAACAGTACGAGAGGGGGTGTCTTCAGTCATCACCTCTAGTCCTCGTTTGTGGACAAGCATATCATACAAACTTCTCAAAAATCAGGTCAAACTCCATAAAGTTAAATCAGGGCTTTAACCCATTCTTTTTTAATAAATTTCTTCATGGTAGGGCTATGTCTGTTTGTGTGCAAGCATTGTCTTTTTGACTGCATGGCACTTCTACCTCCGTTACCTGTTTAGAGAGAGATGTCTTTCTCAGACTTTTGTTATATGATGCTGAACAAGCAATTAGTTCTCATGTGCCTGTGCAAAGGTTCTCACTATTCCACAAAGTCCTGCTTCTACCAATCCTGATGGGAACTCACTTCTTTCGAGTACAGCGGACAAGTGTGTTTTTCATGCTGTTGTGAGATTTTAAAAATACCTTGCATGATTAATTTCAGGATTATGTTTGTTTTTCTTCAGGGTCATTTTGGTGGCCTGCAGTCACTGTGTGATTGATTCAGATATGCAAGTGCACCTCTTTCCAACTATCAAACTTATAACTTGCAGCAGAAATTCTCTGAAGAAAGTATTTTTGCATTAAGTAATATTAAATTCCATCCTATTACTTCAGACCTCAAGCCTGATCAGTTTTTCATAGAGAATTTTCTTTACAGCCATACCTCATTAATAAAATGGTTTAATAAAATTAATCCCAATAAGGCCATTGAGATGGTTCCTCTTGGGAGTCTTTCAGCCTTGCAGCATCATTCTGCTATCAGCGCAGCTTGTTGAAGTATTTGTGCAATCAGCTGATCTCTTACCTATCTCTGAATTTGCAATTCTTAGATCAATCTCCATATTTTCTAAATTAATACATAAACCTTATTCTTTTGTATTTCTTCTCTGTGTTGCCATGCTTGATTTGATAGATTCTTAATAGTCCTTATTACGAGATTTGTGATTTCAGAGTGCCAGGTTCACTGCTCTTGGTTAGTTATTTCCAGATTCTTTTAATTTGGGCACATAAAAATCTGCATTTTAATTTGGCTTCCTGTTTGGTAATTTCCTTTACAAACTCCATTAGCTATCTTTCTTTTTGTTGTTATTTGTTTGTATCCCTCTCAGAGTATCATAATTTTTACTTAAAACTGATGAAGAATATAGTTCTGGGTTGACTGAATTCTTTCTGTCTTCTGTCTGGAGAACAGCTGCTTTTTTTTGTATTTTCTTTTTATTTGCGTAATTAGGGGAGTTTTATTTTCTTGCTTTCATATACTTCTCAAATCTTACTCTGTTTTGTAACACTTATCTTGTCCCTTCCCTTTCTAGTCTCCAAGACACGTTTTTAAACTTTCTGGGTTTTTTTCCTTCTAGTCTCATTTGTTAGTCCTAATACCTCTTTTTGAAGTGGATATTCATGATGTTGGATATGGAGGCTTTCTTTTGAGGTTTTTACATTACTTTGGATGGGGCTTTATGAAAAATTATTTTTAATGTCTGAAAAGAAATTCCGAAGCTCTTCTAAATTTATGTCAACAGGCTTATCCTTTCAGCTGATTTTCTATCCAATTTGTTTAATTTCTCATACTGTATTCCTTTGGAAATGGAAGTAGATGCAATAGTAAAATGCTTTTGTTTTTCCTTCAGGTTAATTTAATCTGAATGCACTGGTGATTATTCAGTACTCTGTTGCTTTCTTGACCAACTCGTCTTTCTCAAAATTGTCCTAAACTAAGCCAAAAGAGTATTTTCTCTTTGCTGTGTGAAAAAAAAAAAAAGTGACAACTAAAATCTCTCTACTGCTCTTACTATCTTTACTATTATTAGCATTTGTTCTCTAGGCTTTATTTTGATAATTACGATTTTACAGTTCAATTCTTAGACCTGCATACCTTCAATAATAGGAAAGATATTTCATAACTGCAGTGGTCTAATCTTGCCAGTTTGCGGACTTTGAATTTTATTCCTGAAGGCTAATCAATGTCTGCTTTTCCAAGTAACAGGTAGACGTAATTTGCCAGGGTATTGATATATAACAGTGCTTGACAATTACGTGAGAATGTCCATGTAATGTTTTAGGTGGGCTGACGAGTTGGAAGCTCAGTGGAACTAATTTCTGTGATAAAAGTCTTTACATTTGGCTCTAGATTTAATGTATTCCACCTTCATAAAGCTTTCTTCACTCTCATCTTTCCCCTCTGCTCAATACCAATGTGACTGACAGGTCTTTTAAATAGTGAGCTTTTCATTCCTCTCTCTAGCAGCCCTGTTCCCACCAACATTTATACCATCACCACTGGATCAGAACAAACTTCTCCATCATTGCCTTCTGCAAAAGAAATGGACAGTTTTTAGCCCTTTTTATTGGCTTACTTGCATTGCAGTCTCTTAGTGTGCTCAGGCAGCACAGCCTACTGAGAAATCCTTGTCTCTTCCTGTTGTTCTTTCTTCCCCTACCTCTCATCATCCTTGGTTACCTACCTCTGTAGCAGACAGCAGGAGAAATACTGAGTTAACCCGACCAACTGCTGGTAGGGAAATCTGTAAAGCAAGTATGGCGAAAGGAAAGCAAAATATTAAATACTAGTGCATTTTGCTTTAGCCACTGCTAAACTTGGCAGGAAACAATGAACAGATTTTGAAGTCCTCATAACCATGAACTCCATAAAGTGCTGACAGAGATTAACCAGTAATTCACAATTTTTGCAGGGTCTCTGCACACTCAGACTTCATTTTTAAACAGTTTCTCTGGTTCCCAGAGAGCTAAAAAACCCTTTTTTTTGTTTTTAGATGAAACCTGTGATTTTTGGAGAACAGTTCATAGGCAAGAATTGGAGTCTAGGAGATTCTGGGGCTTGGTGTGGAATTTAGGAACGCATAATGCTCTACATTCTATCCTGTTTCCAACATTCATATTTCCAAGAGTCATTTAAAGTTGTTACTTTGACCCATAAAGTCCTAAATACCTTGGAGGCTGCCACCTCCTTCACAGGTTTATGGATGTTAGTTTGAGCAAGAGATTGCTTACTCCAGAGTTGCACTAGAAAACTTCTGTCAGGTTTTCTTTGGTGGTGTCACAAAAATCACATTTGGAACAGTGCCAACTTATATTTGCAGAGTAGTTCTACACATTCCTCAAACAAAAAGATTATTCAGGCCCGAAGCAGTTCAAGAGTATTGTCTCCTTTCCCATTCTGCAAGGTGGACTGATAAGCATTTTAAAATAAGTTAAATGCATACTTTTTTAACTTAAGTGACAGGCATATGTTTTAGGCACTGCAGAATTTCAATGGCTCTGTGGTGGATTTCCTAAATAAAGACAGACATGATGGAAATCTAGGAGACTATAGAAAATACCAATGGAAGACTTTTATCACAAGGAGTTACAGTCCTTTACTTGATACAAATAAAAGATTGAGAAAAGAAGATCATATGGGAATACAGGCTTTGAGAAATTCCTTGCCTGTTGGTTTCATGCAGCTTTTTGTAAAGTTCAGGTATTGGTATTTCTTTGCTTGATGTGAATATGTGAAACAGTATAAAATGTAAAAGTTATAGACCTTGTTAAAATTCTTACTATCATTATTGATAATAATTGTACTAATGGCCATATAACTATAGATGTGGATGTAGTTCTTGCATTTGACCTATTGCAATAAGAGCTTCCTGGATACTTTTTACTTTGAAAGGTACTGAAACTTCACAAATGCTTTTGCTGCAATGTGGAGCCTTTCAAAGTTACTCATAACAGAAACGAGGGCAATCCTTTTTCTGTGCTCAGAATAAGTGATAGTCTCTTGTGTGGGGCACTAATTTCAGCTGTAGGTTGCTATGTCTCTGTGCTGCCTATGTATCTCTGCCATTGGAAAAGTTTCACTTTCAGACCTATTTTTCATAAAAAGTTGGAGGAGGCAAGAAAGATGAGGAAAGTAGAGAGAAATCAGAGTAGCTAACATACAGTTACTTTGAGCTAAAGCAGAATTCAGATCTGAGTCCCTGTTTTGCCTGAAAAAGTTGAACATGGATCTTGCACCTGTGTATGTGATGCTTTAAATCAATTTTATACAGAATTTTATGGAAATAGCGTGAAAGCTCTCAATTTTAGAGGGAAGTAGTGTGCTGATCATCCTTTTCAGTCCTACTGGATAAACGGTTAAATTAGCATGGATTCATAAACAGAATGAATGGTAGGCAGAGACACTTTGATTTGAAATATCAGCTGTAACTTTATGTGCTTCCTCGGTACATGCAAACCAAGGCGGCTCCAGGTTTAATGTGTGAAGAACCATAGCTCAAGATCTCCCAGTCTCCTGTATTTTCTACTGCTGAGATCTGGTATTTGGCTATTCTACCGGACCAGAGTCTTCCCTCTCTTTCCCTTTGTCTGTCTCCAACTCCACCACTGAAGCTGAGTTTCTGTGTGTCTCCCGTTCTGCTCATGCCCAGCATAAGACAAGAAATCTAGATGGTCGCAAACAGTTTGCCCTCACAGCAAAGTTCCTTTTTATCTTCTCAACTCTATCCAAACCATGGGTGGGTTGTAGAGTTATTTCTTCTCTGGAGGCAAGTGGTGTAAATTCCAGGTGAGACCTGAATTATATTATTGAATTTTTATTGAATATATTATGAATTATTATATTTTTGGCCAATTTTGCCAGTGAGGTGTACTGATGGCCTCTGACTATCCTGCCTTCCTTTTTCATCTGGGACAGTCCTCTGCCAGCACAGTGGTTGGTGTCATTCTCCTGAGACTCTCTGGTAACATCTCACTGGGGTGGACTGTATTTCTCAGGTTGGGATTCATCTCATGTTAGCTTGTTATTTTCATTACAAAAATGCCAGGAAATGTAAAGGCACAACTGCATTCTCGTGTTGGTTTGCTGAAACAATAAATCTGCACACTTGTTCCAAAGGCTTTTAGACATCAGAGTACAGGAGGCCAAGCCTCTTGGTAGATCTGTGTGGTCAACTCCAAATGCCATGCCAGCAGATTATTGCATCAAGGGAAATCCCGTGGCTTGTGTGCAAGCCTGAAAGCCAGGGGCCATCCTGCTATGCTTTTTGGTCTTATTTGGTCACACGTCCTTCACTGCTAAACTGGGTCTATATTGTTTAATCTTCTGTGTTCATTATACAAACCATTTTTTAGGGTCATATTAGGATTATGCTTTAGCAAACCACTAGTACTTTAAGCCTGGGTGTGTGTGCTTAGTGCTCTTGGTATGATCTAGGAAAGTTTTCCTAAAATGAACTATAGAATATTGTTAACATTTTTAGATTTTTTTTTAAGTTTTCTTGTGCTGATACAATAGGACTGTTGCATTTATATGATACTGAGGCAGTGTCAAACGTGATGATAGAAAGCATGATTAATTTTATTCAAATGCAGTCATGCAACCCTCAGTTGTGTGCAAGCAGACATATTTTTAATTGCTAAGCAAAGTTTATTTATGTTAGAGTCATTGCTCCAAATGACCTGGGCAATTTACAGTCCCCTGTAGCTAATAGCTTTCTGAAGGCAAACAGTGAAGCCTGAACTCTGTAGGTGCGTAAAGTAATGCTTTGCTGTGTGTTAAGAGGAATTTTCAAGTATGCTTTTTGTATGGTTTAATAACAATGCTGTACTAAAACCTATTTAATCTTTCTTATGAACAGTTAACCTTCATGTCCCCATAGACATTCAGCCTTTTTTGTTCTAATTTGGTTAGTGTGATCCCGTCTTAAGTTAGTTGCTTATTTTAAAAAATTGTTTAGTTTTCCCTTTGCTTTGATGGTAGTTCTTTTTAAAAAGGAGTCTGCTGCTACATGGTTAGCAATAATCAGTCTTTTCCCCTTACTTCCTTTTTTTTTTTTTTTTTTAAACATATTTCCTGATTAAGTTAGTTCTTTATCTAGAAGTGAAGTTGAGAAAGTAATTGCTTATTGAAATGATGGTTTATAAAGACTATTTAGTCTTTTAAACTAAATTTATTTTGGTATCCTGAAAGTCTTTGCCAACTTCTCTGCTTTGTCTGTGCTTTCCCACACAGATGCCTTGCACGCTCCCCCTCATACATCTGTAGCTTTGTCAGGTTGGTTAGAAACACTCTTAAGTCAACACAAAGGAAATCAAGGCTTTTTAAATGCTCACTTTTTTTTTTTCTTTCCTGGATTTCCTGGCTCAGTCTTAATTCAGTAAATTTTGCTGGAATTCCATTATGGAAATGCTATGTTAGGCAATAATGATCTTGAATTCCCTACTCCACTGCTGTGTTGGAACCTGCTTGACAGAGTGTTAAAAAGTAGCCTCAATAAAAATAAATTAACACTATTGATAAACGTGCTAAAAGCTCGTGTGGTCACAAGGTGTGCTGTCTTGAAAAAACAACTGAAAAAACATAAACCATCATTTAATTCTAGCAAGGCTTTTTTATTCTGAAATCTATAAGCAGGTCTTACATATATGAAGAGCACAACGTCATGGATGAATTTTGCTTTGCAGAACTGAGAGGAGATTTGTGCCTGTAAGCTTCACTTTGAAAATGTGCTTTAAGAATAGAAACATGGATAGTGTGAGACATCTTTGAATAGTGAAAAAATCTGTGGTATGTTTTTAAAAAGTGATGCTATTGTTGATTTTTGTCTATAATAGACTCTTACACCAACATTTGCAAGCACAAATAACCGTTATGTAAGCTGTTTAGGTCAGGAAACTGGGTGCATGTAAGGTTGTGCAGAAAGGATGTGTGAAGGAAAGTATCATTCATCAGTATTCCATAGTAACTGTCTGCGTGCTTCCTTCTGGCACTTTCATGCTGTTTCACCCATTCTTTGAATTATGTTTTTGGTTCTGGTACCTTCAACTTAAAAAAAAGTTGCTGGAAAGTCACCAAGGATGATCAAATTCAGTGGGAGGAATGAATGAGTCCAGGCTTAGGAGTCTTCAGCCTAGATGAAAGGTGTTTAAGAATTTGCAAAGGTGTTGTAGAAAGGTCTACAAAATCATCATAGAGAGCATAGGCAGGGAGTGACTGCTGTCCCTGTCCTCTAATGCAAGAACTAGGAACTAACAAAGAAAGCTTGTCAGAAGCACAGTCAAACCAAGCAAAAGGAGGTGCTTCTTTGTACAAAGTATTAAATGATGGATTTTTGTACAAGAAGATGATGTGAGTGCAAAAAGTTTAGATTAGTTCAAGGACGGCAAGCAGAAGAAAAATCCGCTGTGGAATGAGAGAAACCACATGAGGCCCAGGAAACACACCAGACTGAAAACACTTGGACTCAGGGAGTGTGTAAGTGGGGAAAGTATCATATATGTTTACCCTGTCCATACTGCTTCCTACTAATGCTTGTGGCCATTCTTGGATAAAGAACGCTAGGCCAGGTGGACCTTTGGTCTGAGCCAGTACTAGAGACTCTTAAATTCTTTCTTAATATAGAAGCAGTGATAAAACATTTATATAAAATATTTATATAAAAATATAAAATTTAAAACATTTATATAATAGATGGAAAGAAATTGATGCTGAATATAAGTTACTAGCTAAATACAAAGGATATAGAAAGGTGAAAGAGTCCATTATAAATGGCTAACAGAGTTAAAAATAATAAAGCTTTTAAAATAAAGGATCATTATAAGATGTAGTTTTTAGCTATAACCAAGGTAACTTCTGCCAATGTAACCTTATTTCAAGTCAATCGAATGCGGTTTCTAATCTGATCCTTTCCAATTTGTCTTAGCGTTTTGCATGTTGGATTTGTATTTGAAATCAGTAGGCTCTTATTTCACATTTGGGTTTAGGTTTTTTAAAGTTACAACTAGGAGACATAAAAAGTTACAGTATTTTTGGAGTGAAGCAGAAAGACGTGTTGATCCCACTTCCTCAAGATATCTGAAGCTGGACCACATGGCTGTTTAGAGAGTGTTTGTTGCCTGTGATTAGCGAGGCACATGTTAGATTGCTGACTGGCAGATTTCAACACGTAGTTGTTACCAAATGGGTATCTCAAATGGGGATGCTTTTAGTAGCTTTCCCAGGGGCTAGTCCTTGGTCAAAGACTTGAAATATTTTTATTGGTACTCTAGTGAGATGAGATGGTAGATTATGCAGAGACAAAATTAAATAATACCAGAAGTACAAGGGAACTTGGTGATCATTCAACAAGTACCATTATAGGGTGATTTCAGAACCTGGGGTCAATGGTCAAAGTCCAAAAGTACTTGTTTTTAATAGTCAGATGTAAAATGATAGGTTTATGGACTTGAAAGGCAAATGATACTTATCACAGAATGAGAGTTGGATTTGAAAACCAGAAAAATGTAGAATTCATTCTAGTTACTTGTTTCTCTTGTAGCACTGGGGCAAATATGCTAATATCCTTGGGGGTACAGTGAGAACAGTGCTGGGTAGAAGGAGGAGATTGCCCTCAACAGAGGTTGCACAGTATCAGTAATGATACTTGAGTGTTTTGTCCCCATGGTGAGGTGGATTTGGAGTAATTGGGTAGAGTTCAAGGGAGGACAACAGAAATGATCTTGGGGATTGTAAAAATAATGATAAGCTGTTTGAGTGACAGCTATTCATTCAGCTGTGAGAAAGAAATGCTTATAGTACTGCATATAGATATGTACATAAGGAAAAGATATCAGAAAAGCTGGGACTTGACAGCAGTCCTGACAGAGATATGACAAGGTCTTGTGGCTGTGGATTTAAATAACCCATAGCTTCCTAAAGATAGCTAAGTACAGTTTATGGTTTTATTTAGAGATGACATGGACCGGATCAGTGCAGTTAGATACTACAGAGAACTATCTTAAATGCAGTCCTGTTGTGTCTTGCTCAGTGCAGCATCAGGCTGATTGGGTTTGGGGCCTGGAGATGTTTTCTCCCACACATATTTGTAAGGACTTGAGACCTTTTCACTTTTCTGCAGCATGGTTGTATCTTCTCATTCTGTGCTGAACTGCTTACCATTCTCAGACTGAAATAGCCCAGTGCTTTGCATTCAGTGAAGGGTTTTGGAGTACAAAATGCAGTCTTGTGCTACACAGAGAGATGGAAGCAAGCTGCAAACAAAGTGTCCATCTGTATGAGGAAGGCTTATGAGTACTGAAGCCTAGAGTTGCATCATCCTTGTATTCCATCCTGTTTCTATGGCTATTTTGTTGTTTTTGTGTGTCTTTCAAAGGTTTTAACACATGCCTTCTCCATGTGCTCCCTGTGGCTTGCAGTGTATAGAAAGCCAAACTTGCTCCTCTTCCCTTACTATGAATCCTTTTTGAATTAGGAAGGATTGTCTTCTTAGAGCATTGTTTTCTTAGAGCATCCCTAACATCCCTAGAGCATCTCATCTTTAAACTGTCCAATTTGCTCTTGCCAGTGCTTATGCTTTACTTTCATTTTTTTATAATCTTTGCTGACTGCAAGGCCAGAGAGAACTGGAGAAATATATGCTATTTATAAGGTCTTCATACATACACTGTTGTTGGGTCTTTCAGCACATAAATAATTGACTTTCTGTTTTGAAATTCTGCTGACAGTGTAGAAGTTAAGCAAGGTACGAAAGGTTTGCACAGAGATGAAGAGCATCTGTGATGTCCAAGAAGTACAGTTTCTTAAGGCATCTTCAAGCAACCTGGCAGAATTGGGGCAACTGTAGAATCTGTAAAGGAACAAAAGTTAAGAAACTGCTTTTCAAAGTAATTTAATTGCTATGCTTAGCCTTGCTGTGGTTGGTAACTCTATATTTTTTCCCTTAGATCAATTTCTCCTTTGATTTTATGATTGACTTTTACAATATCTGTGAATATGTTACTTGTTCTGACCAGTATAATAGCTGCTGAGCTGGCATTTGTTTCAGTTTTTGTTGCAATGGGGAAATGGTTATTTTTTTTATTAAGCAGTGTTCATGGCATTCCAATGGATGCATGTTGATTATAATATGTTTCTCATAATTTATATTCTGCTGTAAGGAGAGGTAAATATTGCAGAACTACTTCAAGAATATATAAGTACCTGAAGTTCATTATTATTGCCTTATGTCCTGGGTAATCTGCTTTTGTCCTGTGATTGTTCCCTTATTAGGTATTGGTAGGATTCCTTAGATCAATGGATATTGCCTTCCTTATCATCTTGGCTAAAATAAATTATTCAATAAAGCAAAGAAATTGTGAATAAAGAGATTCAAATCAGCTTGATATTTCTATGATTTATTCTTATATAGATATATTATTTCATCTTTCTTACATAAGCGAAGCAGGCAGATTATTGTGAAATACCTCTTTCTTTTCTCATTCACTGTTACCTCTACTTTTTAATACACCTTTTTAGGATTTCGGCATTTAAGTTATTAGAGCTATCCATTTCCCTCAACAAAGTCAGTTGCTGGAACAAACACCTAACAATATGATGCTTGAATGTGAGTTGGGATGTAGCTACTTCAGTAGAGAAAATAGTAGAATTATATGCAGGATGGGCATCAGCTGTTTATGCAGTGACCGGAAGAGTTAACGCAATCCTTATAGGTATAAACCTATAGAAGTCATTCTCTCTCTTTCTTTATCAGTATTAATATTCCTCTGTAGAAGCAGCAGTTTCAGTTCTGATGGGTACGCTTGAAAAGCCCGACAAACTAGACAAGCTTTGGAGAAATGCTAAAGGATGGATCTAAAGCAAGATTTCAGTCCTTAGAGAGGGTAATCCTTTTTATGTTGTTGTTAAATAAAATACTGAAAATATTTCATTATTTTGAAAGATCTTATGAAGAAATAGGATATTTGATTGGAGAAAAATTGTATGAATTGTAGAAAACAAAATCAAGATCTACTGCCTGGAAGATGAATTTAAGTAAGATATTAAAGTGTATGCTTTCAAGAGTAAAGGTATTTAACCATGGGGATTGTCCAAAAAAGTTCACATTTTTTATTGCTAAGGCTAAGTCATGCTTATGTTTCTCTGAGGAAAAGCTCATCTTTTACAGCAGTTTGGGGATTCATGGCAAGAAAATGGGTCCAAATGTTGCCAAGCAGGTAGATTCAAGAATGCTTTGCCTAGACTTGCCAGGAATTAGGGGTGACAAAGAACAAAATATATAGAAGTGAAACACTTACTATTCTGCAACGGTCATTATGGACACAGGGTTGATGGTTGACCAGAAGGCTGTGGTGTGACAGTCATCTTGAGCTGATCTAACATTATGTTGCTCTTTAAAGAGGCGCTACTGCTGTCTACTCTGTCAATGCCAGATACATCCCCATCCACCTGTGCTGGAAGTTAACGCTTGCGAGTTGTGTGGCAAGACGGGGAGAGGACAGGATTGCTCTTTTAAGTGACAATGAAGTTCTGAATTGGTTTAAGAGAATTGTGAAACTTCACTTATATGTTTAATATTAGCTAGAAGAGGCTAGGAAGCTAGTGGAGCAGGGTAGCTCTTCTCATACTGCTGAAAGTGATTTAAGAGCCCCCATGTAAAAAGTTTAGCTGACTAACTAAATTAGGTTTTAATCAGGTTTAAACTAATATAATTGCTGTGTGTCTGGAGACAGCTTCACCAAAGGCATGGTTGAAGAAGATGATCTAGTCCCTTTCTGTATAGATGCTGGGAAGCCTAAGAGGCATATCAGACAAATAAATGTTTACAGCATTTAGTGCTCCTCCACCCTTAATGTTCATCCTTGATTCTTCTGTTGTAGAGAAATTGTATTAATGCCTTGAGAATTTTGGTTCAAGCTGTGCCAAATGTGTGGTACATCACTGTGCACGGAATTAATGCTGAA
Source organism: Phalacrocorax aristotelis (assembly GCF_949628215.1). Lineage (NCBI taxonomy): Eukaryota > Metazoa > Chordata > Aves > Suliformes > Phalacrocoracidae > Phalacrocorax > Phalacrocorax aristotelis. The sequence goes on from NC_134277.1 coordinate 21,223,160, forward strand.
AGAAAGAAAGGTGTCCCCTCACACAGGGTACGCAGCAAATTATCCTGAAATATGGTCTGGTCCCTTTTCGTTGATCTGTACATGGGCTAAATGTGGATCCTGCTTATAAGGACTGGGAACTCTTAAGAGTTTTCTAGTGGCCTTTCTCCTGCCTTTCTCATGTAGGCAGAATTCTGCCCCAGGGTGGAACTGGAGTTCTCTGATACATGCACTGAGAGCGCCTTGAAGTAACAGAAGACTTTACATTTTTGACATTTCTGCAACTTCAAAGGGCTTTTTGGCTTCCAAGCGCCCACTTTGTAGTGGGGATGGTCAGTACGTCGGTGAAACTGCTTAATGCTACAGGGGATATAGAGCTGTACAGGTGTTTGAGGCTGAAGTACTTCAGGCAATTGAGACCAAGACATGGGGAAGTAGAATCAGGCCACTTAGGAGAAAATGTCCTTTGTAGCAAAGTCATTAAGGATTTCAAAGGGCTCTAAAGGTGTAAGTACATTTTCAAAAAAAATCCTAGTTCATTCTGTTCGTGGAAAAAAATCACAAATATTTGTTGATTGCTCAATGTCAAAGAAGTTGCTCCTATTAAGTAAAGATAGATATTAAAATATTATCTTCATTGTGTTACATCTGTCATTTATGCCTGTATTGACTTGTCTTTAGTATTGGATTATCCCATTCTGTTTGCAGAAAACAACTCCATTTTTTCTACCTGAGTTTTTAAAGCTGCAGTTAAAAGAAAAAGGTAAAATTTAGGCTTTTCCCCCTTTTCTCCCCTTTTTATGAATGGTGCAAATAAAGGAGACAACAGAAATAGAGAATGTTTTTCCATATTTTTAAGTAGTAAAATTGGAAATTTTAAAAAAAAGTTTGCCAAAGACGTTGTTTACACAGTTCCTTCTTGCACTTTTTTTTTGTGCCAGTTATAATAAAGAATAAAAATGAGAAGAATTTTACTGTTTAATTGGTCAGTTCAAAGATAATATGTGTGATAATACTGAAACGGTGTTAAACTTCTTAAGTGAAAGTTATGCTGCAATTTCAGTGCATTTCACTACAGAGAAAAATTGTCCTATTATAATCTGGTTTTATGTAGATAATGGATGAAATTAATTTTGCTGATACTTCATAATTCTGTTTTGGTATATGAAATACCACTTTGTATAGGCCTTTTGGCATTTTTCATGCAAATTACCTTTTCATCAGATGTGGTTTTTATAGTACAAGCTCTGATTTTCAAGATTAACATTCAGAGTAAATGGATGCAGAAGTATTGAATTTGTGCGATTAGAATGTTCTCCAAGAAGAGCGAGGAAGTGGTTTAAGAGTGTGTTGAGATACTTATTGTGCTTATAACTGTTACAATGACAATAGATGCTTGTGTTGACCCTCTGTTATAAATTTAATTGCTCATAGGGATATAAATTTTTCATTAGAAAGCAATAAAGACAATGTTTTTATAGAATCAGTGGCAAACATTGAGACTCCCATTCTGTTTTGTCCATAATGTAAAACATTCTCTCATAGAGATTAATAAAAATCAATTAAATTCCATATGGTAGTGGCTGAGGCTATTAGTTTTTTGTGAGCCAGAATCAGAAGTGGGCGTCAGGCTTTTATTTTCTGCACTGTCGGAGGATGCCTGTAAAGTCCCTGCGGTTTGGCACTTTGGCTGTTTCATGTGTAAATGTTGCAAAATGCAAGTAATAATTTGTGAATCATGTCTAACCTGCTAGTAGTTTAAATTAGTAGAATATGAGTCCTATATTTTTTGAGAGGCTTAAACCAGGCCTGTTTCTATGTCTGGTGCAATCTCTAGATTATTAAAAATTATAGAGACAATTTCTAGTAAATACCAATAATAGACATATATTTTTTTCCTTCAAATTAAATAGCTAATTTGCATTTATCTTTTCCTATTGCATACAATTTGATCATAGCGTTAAACACTGCTCCTGTGAGGAAATCATATGGGTGCATGATTTTGCCTGTACTGTGAAGTCTTAAGTACTTTGCATAACGGCAGATCTTTACCTGCATGGAGCTCATTGCAGGACTGTAGCTGTAAAGACTATGTTAACAAACCTGGAAGGTATGAAAACAGAAGTCTTGTGTATTTCCTGGGAGAAAATAATATTTTGCCACCTTCTGAAGATAAAGCAAAGTAGTTACATGCTTTAAGTTACTCTAAAGATGCTTGGGCTGTATTCTGTTCCTTCATACTTGTTGATGTAATTAGGGTTAAGTAGAAATACCTGTAATTAAAGGTAATTTGATCTCTGCTGATCCATGCACTTCTATATAAGAATATATACTTATACTGTGCTCTACTGACAGTGGTGGAAATCCCTAGGGATGTGAAAAGCTGTTATACAGAATTCCAAGCAGAATTAGAGCCTTAAGTTCAGTTTTCTCTTTATGAAATACTTTTTTTGCAAAGAAAATACTGGAAAATGAATGGAAATAGATTGAGATTGCTGGAAAATATGAGGACCATGCCACAAGAAGTAAATTTCTCTTGTTCTTCCCCCAAGCAAAAGCTCTGTAGTAATTGAAATGGACAGGATGAATATAAATTCCTCAGCCCTAGTATTTTGTCTCACAATGCCATGGCCCCTGTCACTGTCAGGTCAAAATTTATTAAATGATAACAAAATAAACGTAGATTAAGGCTTTTCATTTTTCAGTGTAGTTACAGAAAAATGCATTTGCGTATTTATGCTATATACTGTGGTACAGGAACTACTATATGAAATTTTATGAGTTTTCCTAGGCCAAAAGTTAAGAATATGTATCACAGTGGTCTTTTGGCTGAAAATTTATTATTTCAGGATTGGTTTCTTTTAAGTTTAACTGTGACTCTGAATATTCTGTGATTATATTTTATGTTGGGATAATTGGAACTATTATTGTTCGGTGTTTTTTTGCCTAATCTCCCTGAGAAATGTGGACTGGGCACAGCCCTGGCTGTTCGTTGCTTAAGTTGTGGATGGGATATGGGAAAGGTTGGGGTAGGCCCAGAGGTGCGGGGATGGTGTGGAGATCTTTGGAGAACTGACTTCACAGGGTTTGCTTGTCTGAAGAACAAAAGTCAGTGGGAAATCAGACCTTATCTTTTCTGGGACTGGTGAAAAAATCAGTTAACTCCTAAGTTACTGATACAAACTCTCAGTCATAACTCCAGTTTAATACAGCTTTGCATGGGAACCTGAGGTTTTCAGTGTTTTCTTCACTTTTAAGGAGTCCTAGTATTTTCTGCTCCAGTTACATACATTGACAGGAACTGAGAAAACATAGTACTGCCATTTCCATTGCTGGCTGAAGCTTCGTGAGTCAGTAGAACAGCCCCCACATAAGTATTTCTTTAATTTTATTAATGCATGCTTGCATGTTGGACTAGGTGACCTCTAAAGGTCCCTTCCAACCTAAAACATTCTATGGTTCTATGTCTGTTTATCATGCCTGTTATGTGAGCCCAGGTTGCTCTTGTAGAGGTTTTCAAAGCTTTGTTTAACAGCACAGTGAAGGAAAAGCAATTACTTTAAGGTCCATCTAAAACAACTCAAATAAACATAAAAAAAGGGAAAGTATAATTTATATTTGTCTTTTCAATAATGTTAATGTTAACCATGTTTTTCTAATCTTTTGAATTACAAATGAAATGGAACACATCTTTTGCAGTATTTTCTGATTTGAGTGACCTTTCAGTTGAGTTTGGCAGTCTGTGGTCACTTATTCAGTGTCATTTTGGCATCAGTTAGCATTTCTATAGAAAATGTCATTACCAGTGGCTCTCCTCACTTAGAAAGATGCCTAGAGGGGAAAGTGAGCCTGCATTATAACTTAAAGAGATTACAGTGATCAATACAGAGTTCTAGTATCAGTGTGCAGTAGTGAATATTGTATATGGTCCGAATTTGTTGTTCTTGGACAAAGCTTGAGACAGGTTCTATTACTAAGGGGAAAGGCTCAACTGCTTTTTGGGAAATGTGTGTTACTTATGTGTAACTGGTTCTGTGGAATATTAATAAAACTGCACCTCCTACTTGGGTGTTCCAAAACTGCTGATATGATAGTTTCTGAAATTAAACAGCACTTTTGAGACCCACAGTTTACAGATCTTCATTTTGAATTTAACTTTTGTGACATTTCTCTGTTTGAATTGGGAGATGGTTTTTTACATATACTTCATGGGGGGAAAAAAATATGGTGTTATGTGGAATTATGAAAGAAGGAATTGGTTTCATATGCCAGTGCTTGTATGGAAAAATGTTTCAAAAAATGGAACCTAGTCAGCAGAGACATGAGGTTTATTCTGACTTTAATATGTTAAGAGTATCTTCCTTTTGCCTTGTTTTTTCAAGGACACCAGTAAAATGCTGAGAAGGCAGAGAGCTCATAGTAATTTTGCTCCATTGTCTTTTTTTTTTTTTTTTTTTTTTCCATAGACTTTATAGAAGTTTAGAAATGTAAAAGGAGTGTAAGTAAGTGGGGGAAAGCTTGTTTCAGAACCAAATCAGAGTTAGGACAATAAATTAAAAAAAGATCCAAACTGGTAGGTAATAGGAAGCACACTGATAGACTTTGTGCTCTGGGATGTTTTGAATACAGCTGTAACTTTGAATTTCATATACTGGTGGCCAGAAAGAATACACTGGGAAAGACGAAGCACAGTCCCATGTTCAAGGACTTGGATATGCTTGCTGGTCTTCCATGGACTTTTCTATGGTCTCGGGCAACTCATAATCTCCTAGATGAGGAAAAAATCCCCATCTGATACAGAAGCTGCCATTCACATCTAAGATGAGTTGGCATCCTATGATGAGGAATGCTATAGACATGTAAATGAATTATTATGCTTCCATGTTTATTCTTAGCAGAACCCAAATTGTGCAATACAATTACAGAGTACAGAAGATAAACAGTGGTGGAGTTCAGGATTTGATAAAGGCTGACATCAACTTGTATTTAGAATATAAACTGTTCAGGTGGGAGGGAGTTTTGGCAGCTCTTAGGACCTAGCACAGTGGAGACCTAATTGCAGATCAGGACCACTCAGCAATGCCTCAGTAAAATCTGAAAGCATAGTTTGCAATTCAGCCAGATAGTATGATATCAGTTAAGAAGACTATAAAAATAATCAGAGAAATGGGGGTGCCAAAGTAGGAAAATTAACCATATCCAGAGATACTGTGGTGATCTGGTGACATTGAAGCATTCTTGATTCATAGCTTTCAGACTTGATTCTTTTTTTAATGGACAGAAATAAAAAGGAGAGTAGTTAATGAAAGATTCAGAGAGGAAGCAGAGAGAGTGAGCTGGAGGAAGACAAAAGCTACTGAGTTAGAATTAGATTACTGTGACTCTGGTCTCTTCCTGTCCTAATGCTGCATTTGTGCATTGTAATAGGATGTACCCAGGAAGCACTAAATGTGACCAGAAGTGCAATCTTCATTTTCTTTGTTTAAATTGAGAACAAGCATGTTGTTAACAAGGAAAAGTACTTGTGGTTTTGTGTTTTTGTTTGTTGGTTTGGGTTTTTTTTGTTTAAGAGTACATCGTGATAAATTAAATACCCCTAAATCACAGTGTCAGTCTTACTTATTATATTTTAATATACCCAGTGATGACAGGGTTTACTTTTATTCTCTCTGAGATTTCATGTGGTTTACTAAAAGACCTTGAATGAAGTCACAGTACTTGCCAAGGTTTTATTTTCATTGGAAATAATAATGGTCAGCCAAAACAACATCTATTACTGTTGGATATACTGATCTGAATAGGAATAGACTATAGTCATTGTCGTAAGTCAGTGAGAGCTGAAGACGAATACTAATTTCATTTCTTTGTTTGTTTTACTGGACATAAAGTAATAAAATATTTGTTAAGGAGTATGTTTGTTTAAAACATTGGTAAGCAAGTTCTCTTCTAAAACACAATGCAGATGAAAGGAGTATAGCTCTTCAGTAACGGTGGCTCCACACCTTTTCCATGTGAAAAGTTATTGGTAGTTTGTAATTTTTCATCTTCAGTCTAGTTTTGCTATAGTTATCTGTTTCCATTGCTGGTAACTCTCCCTTCTTTCATTGTCTAGAGAGTTTCTCCACCAAGTACAGTATCTTTTCAGCAGTACTTAGAAGGGAGTTCAAAGGTGAACTCCGAGGCACACGTTTTGCTGTTCGACCCTATGGAGCTGTCTGTTGCATTGTTTGTCCACTACTTTCTATTCTAAATGCCTACTTTTGTCCAACTTTACTAATTGGAACTGAAAACTTCCATGTCATTTGTCAGCCTGAAACAGCTCTTCCAAAGGCTAAGGAAAATATATATTACTTTGCTTATGTTTTAAAGATTTATCTAATTTATCTTTGAATAGCTTCATTTTATTTTCTGCTGTATTTGCTAGTGCTGTCAAAAAAATGAAGTGCGGCAGGAGAGGAGGATGATTTATATGATGGATGAGTGTTTGTCTGTTGATCTCTGTCTAATTTGCTTTAGTATTATAATATGGCTAGCATTTGCTCTCTGATGACTATTCAGGATTGCATCCACATTTGCTGCTGGATGTTGGGCTGCTGCATATCAGACCAAGCTGAAATACCTGAAATATGAATAGGGAAGTTCTCCCTTCTGTACCATCAGTGCCTCAACAGCCTACAGGCTGCAGGTGATTCCTGTGTGAAGGAGCCAGAAGACATAACTTGTGGGAAGATGTGAAGTGATAATTGAAGAAAGCTGAGAAGGAAGAGCATTGAAATCGGGACTTGCTGTTGTCCAGTGGAGATGAAGGAAAGTAGGACAATCTGGACAAGGAAATTGGGAAATATCAGTTTGGAAAGAACTACTAGTGTTTGGGGAAATACAAAGCAGAAATGCTAATTTTGACAGGGAGCTATTTTGAGCCTGGCAGGACTGACAGGCTGAGATGTGTGGCAAAGGACATGACAGTCTGTTCTTAGTTTGTCAGCTCAGGTGGCAGAGATCTGTATGGGTTTAAATGCTGCAACCTGGGTAGAGACCACATGAGCACCAGTACAGTGCTATTTAACGGAATTCCTGCTTTCTCCGGTGTATTGAAAATAAAGTAGAATACATACAAAGGACTGTAGAAACCATTACTGTGAATGCAATGTCAAACGATCATAAGGTTAGGTAGAAAATGACAAATTTCAGTTTGTCTTGGTATCCTCAGTAAAGACAATATGTAAGGTAATGTAATCTTAAATAACATAAACCAATATTTTTGTGTATAATATTTTAATGTTTTTAATAACCTAACTACTGTATTTGCTGCATTTTTGTTGTCAGACACTTGTCTTGCCACCCCATGATTATGTATCCAAGACTGAACTTCACTTATAAATATGAAACATGAAGTTCATTCCAACTTCTAACAAACACATCTTCCTCATCTTGGCACATCAAACTTACAGTCATAAACTTCCTGCTCTTGGCCTGTAATTGTTCCTGTGACTCCTTACCTGGAAGACACTTTTTTCTTAATTCTTGTTATTGATTTTGTGTTATTTCATATGAACTTATTTAAAAGTTTCCCTAGACCTTTTAAAGTTCTTCACAATGTGTAAATTTTCTGGAGAAGTATGTTTTCTTTTCACACTGCTTTAGTGAAGATTTTTTTTGTGTGTGCTAAAAGTAGAGCTCTCCGAGTGACAGTGTGAAACTGACATCTTGAGATTGAACACATCTGCTTTTGTCTACTCACAGTCATCTGTTGATTTAATTTGAAAATGAATGTTCACTGCATCATATCTTTTGTGGTGGTGTTGACTTTGTTTTATGAGGTAGAAAAGTATGAACTCAGCTGGGCACCATAGAGTGTGTTTCTCATAAGATAGCCTGCTCTGGTCATGGTCATACATTCTTTGAAGGGACAGTTGTTTTATTATTGTATCCATCTGTTTAGGGACAGTCTGCAAAAGGTCATTGACTGGAATTAAGTGGAATTAAACTACCCTGGTTGGCTTTGCACAGGAGCATATTTGGCATATAAAGAAATATTAAAGACTGTAGTCTTTAAACTCTCACATGGCCAGAGAGAGTGTGCTCTGGCTCACATGTAAGGAGACTTGCACATGTGTCACCAGTGGAAGGAGAATAGCAGCGGGAGATGAATGGGGATGATGCAGGACCAGATGAGAGGTTAGTCTGTGGGAACACTTGAAAACTAGTTTGCAGTTTTCACTGTGACTGTCTTCCTCTTGGCAGTTTTGTGAGGGCTGACCTTTCTTCCCCTTCACCGTCCTCAGCCCCTTGCCATAGAAACCTTGTGTTAGTGCAGACTGTGCTCATGATATTACCATTGTGATGTGTTAGACCAGCTGTAATTTTCACAGTATCACGGGATATGCAATATGTTTTCTGTGTAGGTGGTCTCACCAAAATTACCTCTGAGCTGGTGTATGGAGCTGTGGTAATGTTGTCTGAGAATGGACTAGTATGGCATAGCTCATGAGTTATGTTCAGACTAAACGGACTTGGGGAAGGGAAGCATGAAGTTGACGGTTCTTGAGGTTCATCCAGCCTGGCCAGGAGGAACTTCGCGTTCTTTAGGGTATCCAGAGATTAGAGGCAGGATGAGAGGGCAGAGGCAGAGGAGGTGTAACAGTCACTCTGACATCTTGAATTGCTTTTGTACCGTGTCCTGTGCAAAGTTAAGTATGTGGCAGCAGTCTTCAGTAAAGATCTGGCTGTAGGATTTAAGTAAAAAACATTTTTAACTGCACCATACAATACAAGAACATGTTTTTGAAAGTATCAAACAGTGCTGTATTTTTACAAATGTTTTCAGCTTTAGATTTGGAAGAAGAATGGATGTTCTGTGCTGCCAGCTTTTCCTTCTGTTTGTTTCTTCCATAAATCTGAAACGATAGTGGGGGCTTTGTGCAGCCAAGCACCACTGGTGAATGGATATTGGAAAAAAGAACGAGAAGCCACAGTGGTATGGAGGAAATCATGTGGCTACAGCTATCTGTAGGAAAAATAAACATCCTTTTTACCACTTCACCACAAAAATGTTTTTGTATCTGGAAAAAATATGGAGCTAAGGCAGATAGAATACTGAAAGGAATTAACATCTATACACAAAAGGTATTTGCCTCATGCAAATACAGCATTTAACAAACTCTTTCACCTGAGAGAGAAAATCTCTCATTACAGATGAATTTGGGAATTAAAATGAGTCTGTGGAAGGGAATATAACAATATGGCTGAAAATTAAATTTAAGTTAAATTTCTTCTTCTTATTTCTGCACTGTGTACAGTCTGAAAAGTATTGGCAATAATGTGTGGAAGGTAAAAGGAAAAGGATACATAAACTTACGGAAACAAAACTAAACAGTGTATGGCTGAGCTGACTGTCTCTGGTTATGAAATATCTTTGTTTCTACATTTTTTTAATCTGTGGATTCTTTCTTTCTTTTTATGCAATAGTTTGTTTGCTATCCACAATCATTCTTGTCTTAAACTGTCTTTATTTTGTATTTTTCCAGTTGAGTTTCCAGAGTAGAGACTGCAAAGAGACATTTTCAAAATCACAAGGCTGGGTCATGGAGGCATGTTATTTAAGCTTACGATATGAAAGACTTATTCAGAAGATGAAGATGCACTTTTTAAAATGTGTATCAATGTAGCTGTTGCCAGCTTTTGATTCAGCAATGACATGAGTACATCTCTCCAAGTGGAGCATTTTTTCCAATAACTTCACATTCTGAATGAATTTTTGATGAAAGACTGAGCAGGAGTCATTAATATTCACTCAGAACAAAAGAAGAGCTTTACTAATGTCAACTCTCACTCCATTTTTCTCTTTAGTCCAAAAACGTCCATCATTCTGAACACTTATTCCACCGGACAGCCCAGAGTAAATGCAAAACAAATTCTTCATGCTGATATGTTTTGAACAAACATTTCTTAGTTATTTCAAAAGACAAAGCTTTTTTTTTTTTTTTTAATTTATTAAATGAAAGATCAGGACACCTAACCTAGGTGTCCTGAAAGGAGGTGATGGGAAACTGAGACCATGTGGAAAACCACAGGGCTGTCCGATTAAAACCAAGGTGTACATTCTGATTGGTTCTTCAAATGAGTGACATGGAGGATGAAATTTCTGCATCCTTATGAGTCTTAAGTACTGGCAGACAATATTTAGCATACTTTGACTCAAAACCTATGCATTCTCTTCTATAACGAGCAAAGACATGAAAACCTTTTGTCTTTTTCTGTTTAGATTTGAATTAAGACAAATAATGTGTATTTCAGTATATAACAGGTGATAGAAGAACATTGTTCCATCCCAAATTGTTTTTTCCCATGGATGGAGAATATATGACTAGACATTTCCCATACCAATGAGTACATTTACTGGTTTTGGCAGGGTATCATCTGCAATTCAGGGTGTAATAAACTAAACCATACTGTGGATAATACATCCTGGAAAAGAAGGAAACCTGGGTTTTAGCTGTAAACTGAGACTTACTTAATGAGCTCATCTTCTATTTATACCTAATTGATTTTAAAGTTTAGCTAATTTAGCCTTTTTTTCCAAGCTCTCCCCAGCTCAAAAAAAAAAAAAAAGAAAACCAATTTTTGGACTCTGGAATACCTATATTGATTGTATTGGTAATCAATACATATCACCTACTGTACCTCTTTACAGTTTGCGTCATCTTAAGGTGTTCTAAAATTAAGGATTATCTTGATTATCTCAATAAGAGGAGACAAGAAACCTTAGATAAAAGGACTAAATCATATTAAACAGATACTTTCTGAACTTAAACAGAACTTTCTGAAGTCTTGTGTTCTTCAGGTTACTGTGATCTGAGTGTGAGCTGTTTCAAAGCTTGCATGAAGCTAGCCTGCTAATAATGAGAATTATTTTTCACAGAAAAGATTATTTTTTAATGAATTCTTGAAAGCATTTATCTTCAATTTATGACAGTCTGTGAATAGGTCAGGTAATGTTAAACTACAGACTGAATTTGTGATAAACTTTAATATTAACACTATCTTTGCATTGTACAAGTAAATATTTATGTTTTTGACTAAAATAGAGATATTGAAATACGGAGAACAACTAAGCTATTGTTTCTTCAAACATAATGATACAGTTGCATAGCCAATTACGGTATTTACATTGCTTGGGAATACTTATATAGTGGGTGCTGAGCACCTGTAATATTTTCTACTAGTTATGGATTCTGCCATTTTCATACATGAGAATAGTAAATGACAGAGAATTTAATGTATATTTGGTTTTAAACGTAACTCTGATTTGGCAGAACTGGACCCTTAGGGATTAATTTTGTGTGGTCCTTATTAATGGAAAGATTATGGCTGTCTACATGGCATTAAAACTGATGTTGGTGAGTTTTTTTAGAACATGGTGCGTGTTTAGTTTTAAAGACTCCTGTCTTCCTGTTGTGGCTAGAATACAAGGGATGAGTAGTGGATTACAATACATCTTTAATTTCAGTCTCTAGAAGAATGAATTATAATTTGTAGGGGAGGGAAAAATCTATGAGGAAGGTCCATATTCTTGCATTGCCTGGAAGTAATTTTACACTAGAGGCAATGAATTACAGCAGAAATTCTGCTTTTCAAATAAAAGCAAAGCAGTGAAGACTGATAGGCTTGAGCAGGAAGTAGAACCGAACCAAATTTTATGTAACAAACTTGATTTTGATTAAATTGGGCAAATTGCAGATTCATTTAGGTTTCTACATATGGGCAAAATTCACTTATCTGCTTGCATAACTTATATCTGTACATCTATTAAGTTATAGCCATTTTTGCTGTTAAAATGCAAATAGAAGCAGCCTTCAAAGAAAAAGCTAATTGAAGTTTATGAAGGTAAATTTTAATATTTGTTTGATTCAAGACGAGACCGGGAATATGTCTTTCAGAATCATTAAACCTGAGTGCTGACTTAGTATTCTCTCTATTTTACTTATCTTTTTTGAGTCTTATGTTTATATGTAAGGATTTTTTTAAAATTCTATGAGATTCAGGAGTTTTGTCCTTAAAGTGGCCCTATGCTTCTTAAAAATTGTGTCTCAGAAATTAAGGGTTTCTTCCAGAGGGGAGTCTCACTGATCTGGATTTGGTCTTGACAAAATGTTAATTATTAATTTTCCTTTTCAAGATTGTTAGATGTTTCATTTAAGGCAGTTTGTGTTGCCTTCCTGAAAGCAGCTAACTACTATATAAATCTTTCATTTGGCAAATGACTGCTTTTATTTTAATTTTTTTTTGTCTAGCAAAGTTCATGAGCACCTAACGTACGCTTTTTAAATTTTAGTCTTTCAATTTGACTTTAAATGCTGATAGTCTGGTAAGTGATATCTTCATCTACCTCTGTGTCATTATGAAGTTATCCAAATACTATGCAGAAAAACTACTGAGGCCAGTCCACTGGTCCATCATTGTAAGAGTTTTGATATTAAAAAGATTCCATCTGCAGTTATGTTTTAAGATAATGTCTGGTAATATGACTTCTTAAATTAAGATTGCGGTATCTACAAAAGATTTGCCCGCTGAGGTGAGACTTGCACAGAATGTCATTTTCAGAACTCTGTCTCATGACATGTATGAACAGAGAGTAGAGTCTGAGATTTGTTACAGCATCGTGCAGGTATTCAGCACATTCTCTCCAAATGGTTCCTCATCTGCCCATTGCCTATATCCCATGAGAACACCACATGCAAAGCCTTTAGATGTAATTTGGAGCCTGCCTTGGCAACTGCAGTGTATGTGTCACAAACATGGTTGCTCAGAAAGGGTTTAGAGAGGGGAAGGCTGATGACCATTTTCCTGTTAGCTCAGGTGTGATGGCATTCCTCTAGGAAGTGATAGATACTGCTTCCAGTCCAATGGGTGTTTGAACCCACAGCTGAGTGGCCTAATCCAGACTGTGATGGGGGTCCTGACAGGCATTTTGCTGAAGCTGTACCATGGTGTAGACAAGAACAGAAGGTTCATGGGCCAGAGAAGGATTTCGGGAGGGAGCAGGGCTCTCTGGCTGAGTCCTGTGGTTATCACGCAGTAGGGACAGGGTGGCTGGGTTCTGGCTTCTGCTCCAAAGCCTGTTAGTATGTTTAATGATGGTGAAACAATAAGATTAAACTCATTATTAGCCTTGCAGACAACATGAGATTAAGATGACTTGTGCTCTGAGATTATATTTTTATGTTAGTTTGCTTTTTAGCTGTAGAAAGTTCTGACATCTTAAAAAATCCCTGTGGGTAGCATTAGTCAAATACTGTGCTGTACGGGGTGTTAATATCCTAGGATTTAAATATAAACTTGGGGAAGCTGAGTCTGACATATTTTGAATGTCCTCACAGAGCATATTATAGCTGCATCATCTTCTTGCAAAAAGATGGTTTAAAGAAATGAAAAGGAAGTGAAGTGTGTACTTACTTTTGGGGCTGTAGAATAGCATCCATATATGTAAGATCAGGCACTTCCCACCCCCAGGGTTTGCAGTTTTATATTACCGATTATTGTTATTGCGTACAGTTTTCTGATGAGATTGAGAAATTTCTTTAGCTGTAGTGTAAAGCTGCCAAAATATATTTACTGCAGACCTGCCAGCGATTATAATTCTTCCAGAGGCAGCCTTGGGCTTTGGAGGTTTTTTTTTGCTGAAAGGCAGGCTCAGACTTCCCATGAGATCATCAGAGAGATAAAAAGACTAAAAGCTCTTCAAAGCTAGGCCTTAGGCCCTAACATAAATTAATTTTCTGGTGATGGTTTATGTATGTAAAAAAAAAAAAATTTACAAAAATGCAATTTAAATAGAACTTTACCCAACTAGACTTGGAGTTAACTTTTTAATATCACCCATTCTTTTGAATTCAACATAAAAACAATATAACTTTAATTTAGATTTCAGAAGGTGAGCAAGGAACACGGTATTTTCTCTCTCCTTCTATATGCCAGGTTTCAGAGATGTTATCTTGCTTTTTTCATGCCAAATAGTTGCTACCCGTAACTCAATAGGCATTGAAATTAATTTGCATAACAAGTAACTACACTGTTATTCTAACTCTATGCTGCGTGTTAACCCAGTCGTTTATAATTTAGTATAAGGTCCTAAATGAAAGACTGCCCTGTGTTCTGTTCTCCTCCCACTTTTTCCTTTCTTATTTTTTGAGTTATATTAACACTAAAATTTGTTTAACAGATAGCAAAATGTTCTAGAAAAAAACCATCTTCAATGCTGTAAGCAGAGTATTGTAAGTTAAGAGTTAGTTTATGCTGGAAATGACTTAACAGAAATATCACTGAAAAAGAGCCAACAAAAATGCCGCTGAGAAGCTCTAGGGTATCAGCATTAAAACTGTAGGGCAGGGAGTCAAGAAATCTTGATTCATCACAGGCTTTCATTTTTACTGTGGAGATGCTGCTTTACTTCATGGCCCCTTGTTTCCACCTTGTAAAACAGAATTATAGGATGATCATATATCTTCAGGTATATAGCAAGGAGCAGTTCTATAGAGTAGTTGTTTATCTTGCTCTGAATTCTCTTTGCAAAATTCCAGATGTTCAAAGGAGACTTAAGAATAGCTTGTTCCCCAAATCAGATCTGCTACACCTCCCAAACCTCTGGGTGTACTGTGATTGTCAAGTAGCAGTGAGTCAGCAGTATGATCAGGAGCAGGCTTTTCAGTCAGGCTTAATTAGAGCTACCCATGGCTGTTCTTACTTAAGCCTGACTCAGCCTCGTCCTCAAATGCCCAAGGACAGGGAGAGGTCTTGGCTTGCTCTGTGTCAGTATCCTGCATCAAAGGCTTTAGCTCTGTATTTATAAAATTCTTTAAAACCTTATCCATAAGAAACTGTATGAATATAAGGTAGTTATTTTTCTTTAATGTTATTAACAGCAACAAGTAATCATGCCCGAAGGTGGTATTTCTGGATAATTTGTTGTGTACAAAACATTGCTATATTACTTCTTTTGCCTTCCTCTTCTCAGAAGGTACTTGCTGCATTATTTCATGTGGTGCAGGCATTAGCTTTCCTTGATTTGAAGAACTGTGATTCAGTGTGCTTTTAATGTAGTAATTTAGATGTACTGTGTTATGTGAAGAGCACTGTAAGGCTAAATTTTTATTATAAATTTATAGGAACTATTTTTTCCTATAGTAAAATGTGAGAACTGACATTTTAATAAGTATTATGAGGGTACTTTATGGATTGAGAAGTACGCCCACCTAGAAGTACCAGCATTGAGATAACTGCAAGCTTAAGTTCCCCTGATGTCATTGGAATTGTGTGTTTTCAAGGGTAACCAGGTCTCAGGAATGACTAGGAAGTAGCTGGAGGAAGAAATGCCAGTTTTGTGTCCGCTACTGTTTTGAAGAAAGCAATTCAGACTAGAAGTATGGTGATGCTCTAATGTGAAAGCAAATTATGTAACTGATAAAGCAGAACTGCTTTATATATTTTTTCTTATTTTTTGTGAATGATGGAGCAAAATTAAGCCAATTTTAAAATAAATTTGCACTGTTTCTTGAGGAAATGCTACATCAGCTTTTATTTGGTACATACAAAAGAGATTTCCGTGGGGCCAAAAAATTCCAAAGCTGAAATTTTGCAGCTAATGTATGGACAATGACTAAACTAAAAGGTAATGTTTTATGTAACAACTTAAAAGACTAAAAAAATCAGATAATGAATCATTTTCATCTACTTCAGATATTCAATTAAATCCTTTAAAAATATGATGTGCATTTCTCTGAATATAAAAATACGTTACTAAATGCAAGTTGACATTTCTAAATTAGGTGCTTACCACTTCATCAATGATATAAGCAGAAATGTATTTTTCAGTGGATGATAGAAGAAGATGTTTTTATCATCTTGTCACTGTTGTCATGGAAACTTGTGTCTATCATTGTTAAACAGAGTGTACGTAAGGATCTAACATTTCTGTGACTTCTTATTGCTGGCTATTGTATTTTTAGTGTATTTTCTTCAACACTGTAGTCAATGCTTAAGAAATTGTAAGTTGCTCTCCTGAATTACAACCGTGAACTCAATTACAAGATTAGGCTGTTCAGAGAGCCCTTAGTATAGGGTTCTTTGCTATAAGGTTATTATCAGTACAGGGTTATTAACAGTTGCATTTCTAAATCCATTGTAGCCTAATATAAGCACTTCAAAAATAATATTTACTCTGTTCAAGCAGACTGTTTTGACACAGCAGCTTTTCAGACAGAGTGAGCTATCCACTAGTCATTGTAAACTCTCTGTCTTGGAAATTATGGATATTTTCTGAATGTGCATTTTATATATTAAGTGCTTTGTTTTCAAATACACTGCTAAATTAATAGTACAGCTCTTGTGTATAGTTGTCTTAACCTGTCATGCATGGAATGGTAGGCTAAGAGGGAAGCTTGGCTAAAACAATCCAGATTTAAATTCTCCTGGACACAAAGTATGTGTAACTCGTTTTCTTCTGTAAATCTTATGACGGGCACAATTCACAAAGTATAAAAAAAGGTAAACTAGTGGTTTCTTTTTCTCTAAATGAGAACTATTTAAGAATCAGTAATTTTAAGCTCAATATAGGTGTTGTGTGTTTTACATAATTATGGTTTTATTTTTGTCTTTTTTTATCTGAAGATATTTCAGAATATACCTTCTCCAAATACTTATGACTTGAAATTATTTGTCTTGATCAGAAAATGAAGTTACTCGAATAAATTTTTCATTATTGAACAAGTGACTTCTATTACTTCAAATATGTTAATTATATTTCTTTTTTTATCCTGACCTGTTTGGTTTCATCTGTTCTCTTTTTGGGGAGTTTTCTGAAGACTATTCTGAAATTTAAAAGCTGTGATTTTAAATAACTGTCAATGGAGAACTTAGTTTTTGTTTTAGCGTTAGCTGTCTGTAGCAATTTGATGCAAATTTAATTTACTTGTGTATCACAGTAACATGAAATGTTCCTATGAAGTTATAAAGGTTTTTTTAAAGGTGTGTGTTACTTATGGTATTGTTCCCTGCAAAGAGGGTATGACTGAAGTTCCAGTATTAAGTCTATGAAAAGACAAGAAGTGCAGAAATATGAAGAAGAAAAAACTCAACTAAATACAAGGAAAATAAACCGCTGTGGTTTTAGTTTCTAGAAGAATGCATTCATTAAGTAAGTGAGGGTTATAGGCTGGTGGATGTAATTACAACTGAAATTAAATTTGTAGGAAAGGTACAATTTTCTCTTCCTGTTCTGGGAGATTCTGTCAGTTCAGGCAGTTGAATTTGAAGTAATACCACAAGAAAAACTCCAGGTAAGTACCTTTGCCCAGCCTATATGGCTAAGAAAATGTGTGCAAGAGTCTATATAAGCCAAATATATCCTTCTATTATTTCAGATTACAGTAAGCTGTATGTGAATATATAGTTACCCGAAGGAGAAAGGGAGTATCTTTAGCTTTTTAGGATTTATTGAGACAAAATAAAACTTGTTTATTACTGACTTCATACCTTTTACCTATAATCATTGATAATTTTAGCTGTGATTTATAGCAAGGTAAAATTTCAAAAAATCTTGTTATATAGTCCTGTCTCTTCCTTCCATAGGATTTAGGTTTGGATGAAATGACAATTTTGTGAGTGCAAAACTTTGATCTATTATCTAAACATTTCTCTGCTTGAGGAGCCCTAAGAGAAAAGCTATAATTTCCCTGCTGAATCCCTCTTCTGCTGAACGTGATTCTGCTTTTATGTATACCTCACACAGTAACCCAGTCAGCTGATAATTTAATTTTCTAGCCATCTTCTGTAGAACAGCTGTATAAAATCTGAGCCACAAATTGCAGGGCAGAGGGGTTGCTTGGATGTGTGCTACTCTCCACCAGCTACGGGGGACTAGTCTGCAGTTCTCTTGGCTACTAGCACACAGGACTAGCATCAGGGCTCCGGTTACCTAGGTAATAGGAATAAATATCTTGACTATTCGTTGTTGTTACGGCACTAGTAAGAGGTGGGGAGTGCTGAAGAGCCTCAACTGCTACTCCCCAGAGCTATTAGCTCTGGTGGACTCCCATACCTAGTTGGACACTTGAGTAAGGGGAAAGGGGCTTTATGAAACTTGGCAGTAAAGGGAAATGCCATAGATATGTTAGGTAGAGTGGATTAAATAGTTGCAGTGCAGTCAAAGGTGGCATCCCAGCATCAGCTTGTGAAGAGAGCTGTAGGAGCAATAGGTTTTCTTCGGGCTTCTGGTTAAACTGAAAATACTGGGGCGAGGGGTGGGGAAACCACCAAATTCCTTCATTGTTGAGGATTTAATTGCTTGAGAAATGAAAAATTAGAAAAAAAAAAGTTGAAACTGTATATCCCATTTAGGAAATACCATCTTTGAGGGTTTAAAACTATTGTGTAAACGTAGTAGGCAATTATTAATATTGTCAGAAAAATGAAGCTGAGGTTTTGGGTTTTTTTAGAATACATTAGTATCTGAAGAAGCTTTATGCTGGTTTATTTCAATGTATTGTTGCTTATCACAGCTAAGGTTACATTTACATGGCAGAGTCTTGTGCCCTGATAAATACTCCCGCTTCTATTGAGTTCATTTCTCAGGATAATTAGCTGTGTGGGAAAGAGTTTATTTGCTGAGGCAGTGTCGTGCTAGCATAGCTACACTGCTTCTGGTAACTAGATTAGATTGGGTGTTATTATGTGAAACTAGTTGTACCATACAGACATCGTAAATGATCTGTCATCAAGATCCAGTTGGGCTAGACAACATCTCCATGGGTATGTGTTTGCAAAAAATGTCTATATTTATGTATTTATTAGGCATTGAAAATTCATTAGGTTTTCTGGGATTCATAAATCAGTATTCTAACGTCTTGTTTGTATTTATCCTTAAAAATACCATTGCCACTGTCTGCTTTACCAAAACTTTAAACAAAGTAACTTTCATTGAAAGAAATTCTTAGCTTAGAACCTTGTGGTTTTTGCAGGTTTTGAAGTGTTGTTGATAAATGCAGTGTTAATGATGTGAGCTTGTACCCATACAAGCTTATGGGTAAGCTTTTTCTCTAAATAGAACCATCTCTTGAATTTCTTTTGTTAATGTTAATAGATATTTCATGTTCAGGAGAGGTTCAAATCGGCAGGCTGGAATCCCTCGCTTTCTTTCTGTTTGTGATTGTGGTGCTGATAGCCTAACTATGAACTTCCTTGTGCAGGGCCACTAGTAACTTCCAGTCTGATAGATGAGTATTTCTAGAAATGAGAAGTAATTGAATCTCAGCGCTTACAAATGCCTTGTGTGCTTTTTGAAAAGAGACCACCAGCTGTGTCATGTTGAATTAATTGTATTTGTTTCAGTGATGTGTGTGTCTGTCCAGTGAGAACAGAAAATAACATTTTCATTTCAGGGATGTCTATGGGTTGATTTTTGACTCATTGGAAGTAGGATAGTTAAAGCACTAAAGCTCTACCTCTGTTCTTACTGGGTTTTCAGTGCAGAATTGAAAGGAATATATTTATAACATGTATATACTCTCACTATAACGCTGTGCAGATTTTCCAGCTGAAATACTTCAGTTCTTAACTTGCAACCTATGTTCAAGTACCCCATGAGAAACTGCATTAAATAGGTTTGAGATTGTGATGTTTCTGGTATATTTTCTATTACAAGCACAGTTTCTGCTGTTCTGTGGAGTGGGAAAGAAGTTCTTTCAGCTCAGCAGTATATGCAGATATTGCAGATCGCAGAAGGCTTTTGGGGATTATGCCAAAAAAATCCAATGGTATTGCTTGTTCAATGACAGAACTGAGTGTCACTGCCGAATTGTTATGTGTATCGGGGCCAAAATGAGATTAAGCCTTTTAACTCTTTGGGTTAACATCTTCCCAAATGTATTTCTTAAAAGATTGATAAAGGGATAAGAAGGTGGTGGGGCTTTGGCCAGATGTGAACACAGCTGTGTGTGATCAAAGCAGGGAAGCTGCACAACTGAGCGTCTGACCCATTCGCATGCTGGGCCAACTCGTACTCACGGGGACTCAGGCGCCTTTATAGCCATGTTTCTTCCCCTTCTGCCTCCTCAGCAGATATGCATTTAGACCAAGTACTCGAGTAATGTTCTGTGTCAAAAACTAGTACATTGACACAGTCGAATGATGGCTGTAAGTGTTGGGAGATTCAGCTGTTTCCTTTCATAGTATAAACCATATAGTTTACTTTTACAAGGCTTGTCTTCTCTATCAAAAGTTCATACACAGTGAAGGTTGTGGACTGCAAATACTGTGCTTCTGTGAACAATCTATACAATGGACAGCTATTTTTATTTTGTTACAGCTTCTTCAACAAAATAGCCTCACTTTTAAGGCTGAATTTGAAGTGAGATGTGAAATGTCCATGCAGGGTGGCTGGAAGTAGAAATGTGGAGCTATGCAGTATTCCCTTACAAAATTTGAATGAGTTCATACTGGGTCCTTCCCTGAAGAACTCATTTCTCCCCTTTGTGTGCATATTAAGATACCTATAATGCAATAATAAATTCTATTTTTGCCATGCCCTGTATGCATACAAATATTGTGAATACACTGCTCAGCAGTCCATTCCAGTGTTTTCTTAAAATTCTGTACAATGGGATTTTGTTTAGTCTGTGCTGTTTGATTCCAGAACAAATGACTATTCCGTTATACATACAGTGGAAAATGGTTCAGAAGTGTCAGTTTGGAAGTTTTGGTAAAAATGCAGGTTTTGCAGGTGAAAAGTACTTCATAATTGTTATGGGGATGTAAAACTCAGCATTTTAACTAGGCCTTTATTCTGATTAGATTTAGTACTTTTAGAGCAGTTCTAAAAATGTTTGTAAACATACATGAATATTTGCAAAGCCAAACGTGCCTGCTAATCTTGGATTATGTATTGCCTGTTATGGAAGTAACCTAAGCTTGTTCTTGACCTGTAGGCTGCTAATAGAATCATAATGTACTTCTAAACCGTGCAACTCTTAAATGGTTATAACAAATTCTTCCCTGAATTATATCTGGGTATATTTGATTTTCAGTCTTGCTTTATTGCACAGTGAACGTTTTCTGACTATTCAGTGCTTTGAGGAGGGTGGAAAAAAAGGGAGGCAGGTTTCTGTGTCACATAGTCTCTTACTGCATCTGTTATGTGAAGAAGGCCATTTTGAATAACCTGTGATTATTAGTTGATACTGTGATACTTTTTCCCTTACTCCCCTTGTGCATTGTATTATACTTTTCTTTAATATGGTGAGTTATAGCAACTGTCTTAAAATCCTTGTATTATGGAAGTTACATGGGACATAGCATATTTGAACACTCAGTTATGCCTGATCCAGATCATGCAAAAATGGGGAAAAATAAATTCTATCAAAGCAGTTAAAGATCATAGAATAGAACAGAATAGAATATTTCAGTTGGAAGGGACCTACAATGATCATATAGTCCAACTGCCTGACCACTTCAGGGCTGACCAAAAGTGATTATGCTGAAAAGAAAGCAGAATTGTATTCCACAGAAACCATTGCAGGAAAACCACTATTAATGTATAAATTTTGGTATGTCTAGGTGCTGAAAAACTAGCAGGTAGAATGTAAGCATGTTAAAAATCTGAACACTCCCCTTTTCCCCCCAAACCTGAACAGTTTTGACTTTGTCATTTTGACCATATTTGCCCTCTGGTGCAAAAACTAGCAAAAGATTTCCTTGTATTCAGCAAGGTTTGCAGCTACTCATAGCTCTTCTCTACTCCCTTAAATTTTTTTCAATGTTTCCATTTAAAAAATTTATTAAATGTAGGAAGGAAAGGGAAATTAACTGCACTTGAAGAATATAGTATTTGCAATATTATCACAGGTACTCCATCTCCTTAATGTGTGGTCCTTGAAATCTTGCATGAGTCTGTTGTTTAGGAATATATTTGCTGTGACCATGAGCTTCAAAAATGATCTGTTACTGTGAATACCTATCTTATAAGACTAAACCATTTTTTTCCACAAGGATGAAACATCCTTAGCTCCAGAAGTAGTCAGCATAAATTACAGGTAATTCTCACCTATACAAACCAGACTTCTGGGTTTCAACCTGAACTTCGGCAATGCCAATCCAAATCTGAACATCAGGAGCTTATATTTGAAATAGTGGAGTGGAAAATCTTGAAGCTTTCTGTACTATTAATGTATAAAGAATTATGTCTCTTGATTATTATAGACTGAAAGCAGTTTGTGCCTTTGTTCTTAATATTTTTTTTAAATTTCAGACCTTAACTAAGTCAAATGTTGTATTTTTCCTTTCCTTTGAAATGTTTGTTTTTCTAAGGAAATGTGTGTATTTAAATAAGCTCTAAGGACATTGTGTTTGGGCACAAGTACTTAAAATTCTTTGAAGAGGTTTCTTAAGAGCACACATTCCTTATCTTTGCCTGATTGCAAAGCTGTGTAGTGGTGAATCACTCTGCTAGATGAGGTTCAAAAGCATGACCTGTGTAAAATGAGATGTATACAGGCTACAGTTTGGAAAGAAAAATAATGCTAAAATGCTGGTTACTCCAACCGCTCCTGTAATACCTCCTTGCTTGTTTTACAGAAGCAAGCTGTGACACTATATCTGTCGACATGATAACTTTCGGTTTCAGTGCAGCTGGAGTCAGTGACTTCATACTGAAAAAGGTTGGTTTTGAGACTACAGGCCATGACAGTTTTTAACAGTGAAGGATCATATATGTTTGTGTAAATACGTAGCCATATATATTTGTAAGTATACAGACGCATTTGTATCTATGTATGCACAGGTTTAACCTGCAGCTGATCTGATGTGGAAAGCATTTAAGGAATTTTATAGGCTTTCTGGAAAAGGAGTATTTCCTGAAAAATATACTAGCAGTTACATCTACTGGAAAATAAGAATAGTGTGCTTTTTTAATGAAAAAGCTTTATTATTGGACCAACAAAATAAAGTTTTGTGATAACTAGTTTTTGAGTCATCGATGTCTTGAATCTTAGAATGGGGCAGTTTCCCCATAAACTTAGAGTCAACGTTCCCCTTTTAAGCCTGTTAATTTTACTAAATTACTTATGTTATGAATTAACTGCATTGCAGTATTTTAATTGTGTTCATAGTCGTTTTAAAAATAGTTGACTGGGTAGGTCATTTAATTATATTTTATCTGTAAGTAAGCATTAGCTCTGCTGCGACTGATAGCTAGCAAGGCCATCTGCAATGCCTTCCAGTTCACTCACACTGAATTGTTCAGATAAAGACTGTCAAGTGCTGCCTAAATAAAGAAGGAGCCTTGGTAGAGTTAAGTGCAGTGGAGGACACAATTGAAGCATTGATTCCAGGCGTGCTGTAGGGTCTGAGCTGTTTCCTGCAGTGCTGAACCTTTTTAGAGTTTTCATTGTTGTTTTCCGCAAAGATTAAAATGCGAGTATCTGTCATTCAGAATTTCAGGGAAGACGAAAATGAGGATGGGGAGGAAGAAGAAAAGGTGAGTTAAACTCCAATAGAATAGCTTTGAAAAGTACTTATTTCCTTCTGTTGTTACCTTTTTAGGACAATGAACCTGGAATGACTGCCTTTCTCTTACAGGTCTTCCTCAAGCCTGTTATTGAGGACAGAAATATGGAGCTGGCCCGAAAATGCAGTGAAATAATAAGTGATGTAAGTGATGGTGACTGTTTGCATCCTTACATTTGCATTTCTCTTTCCAGCGGCTTTATATTTATGATATGGATTTTTTTTTCAGATATGTACAGTGCAGCATGTATCTATCCAAGGATCAAATATAAAAGCACACAAAATAATAGAAAAGCGCAGCCTACTCTGGTACCTTAAATCAGCCACAAAAGGATGAGCTTTTCAGAGCACTTGGATGGTGCGAAGCATAGGCCCTAGGAAAGAGAGTGTTCCCAAAAGTGGGTCTCAGGTGGAGGGTGCCTCCCATGAGAACACCTTGACTGGTTTCATCAGGAAAATGAGAAAAATGCAGTATTTTTTTCCAGTTATAGCCTAATCCTATGAAGTTTGATCGGTTAGAACAGAACTGGGTGCCGGTATACATAGCTGTAAGGAGAGAGGATAAAAATAAAGCAGATGAATTTTGAGTGTTATCTGTTGGTCTGTGGTGGTAGATGCTCAAAACTGCTTAGCATGTTATTATTGATTTACACTTATAGGAAGAATCTACTGAAATGCTAGAATATCTTTAAAAATTATTTAGCTAGCAAATTCTTGACTTAGTTACTATAGATTTTAGAACTGTCAATCAGATATAGACATGATATAAACAACATAGATTGGATCCAATACATTTTAAATAGGAGTAGACCCAATTGCTTCCATGTAACAGCATCAGATTTACCTTGATAGAAGTTTATTTCTGTGTCCCTCTGGGAAAGTGTGTCTGAAAAGTAACTTTGTCCCTTCATGTGAATGGGAGTTGAGTGATGTTTCTCCTGCAAGGATGGTGGCTAGCAGCAGAGGAGACATTACTGAGGGAAGAGTGACTTGCTTTAACAAGAGCTTCCAAAGAAGCTGAAAAATGATGTCTGGCTCATGTTGTGTTGTAATCTGATATCGGGATGTTATTCAAGGTGAATAAGCACATTGATTTTATGAGAATAGAACATACAGAGTCTACACTGATGGTATACATTATTAGGTGCTATGTATCAGAAAAGAATAGGTAACTCAGAAAAACAGGATCTGGGATGTGTAGGTGTTACAGTGCTGGCTTGAAAATGTAACTTGACAAGGTCAAAGTTTCCTCTTTGTCCATATACCATCTGGTAATACTTTAATTTTCACAGAAAGAGTGCTGAAAATTGGATAGATCCCTAAGAGAAGCTACCAAGATCCCTACCAAGAGAAACTACAAGCTCCCTTGTAGTTTCAAGCTACTTTAGGAAGTAGTAGAGATTAATATTTTTACTGATGGTTACCTACTTGCTTTCTTTGGGAAAAGAATGGCATATGGTACAATAAGTGCCTGTCAACTCACATAAAGGCCAAAATGTAAATGGACCTGGAGCACTTATCTGACCCAAAATACATTTATTGCTTCCATGCAACTTGTTTCTAAACATGGTTGCTGTTCTTAAAGGAGACAACTCATTGAAAAATGCTGAAGACATATTTTCTTTAATTGAAAAGGAATTATTATGGTGCTGTATACCCATTAGGAGTAATGTTGGCTGTGGTTCTGAACTGGTAAATGGAGTTGGCTGTATTTTCTCTGATTTTCTGCAGGGGCTTGGGAGCTAAGGTGAAAGGTCAAGCCATGTTTCTGAAGCCTATAATGATTCAGGGATGTGGGCTTCTGCTGAAAGCTTGTGATGTGTTTAGCTGCAAGTGTGTTAGATTTTACTTGAGATATGAAAAGCATAATGGCATAGTGTTGTAAATGCTTTCAAAGTAGCTGAAATATGTAATGGTACAGACCAATTTAATTTCAAAGAAGAGACCCTGTTTAAAAATGGCGTCCAGTTTTGGGGCTTTATTCAGCCTCTGCTGAAATCAGTAGGTATTTCTTCATTGGCTTGATTGGAATACGTGTACATTTAGGAGGTGAATTTTGTTTCCCAGAATTTTTGGTATAATTGGAATTTCTTATGATCAGTGTGCTGGGGGGTAAGTTCCTCGCCTTGCACACTTCATTGTGGAGGCCAAAAACTGCAAGGAGTTTGCGTTCTTGGTTTTGATTTTTGACTCATTAATGTTCAGAATTTTTAATGTATTCTTTATCCTTTTAGCATGAAACTTTGCACGAACTGCTGTTTGTGTGGATGTATCGTTGGTGTACACCTGTACATTTTATGTGTGCAATGTCTTTATCGGGCTTGCAGTTTGGCCCGAAGATGACCTTGGGACAGCAGGCTGTGTCCTTGCTGACCGTGAGACTGGGTGATTGTCCTTTTCTGCCAGTGGAGCTGTCAGCACAGTTCCTCCATCAGAACGCAGCGCCAGGCGTGCTCATGACTGAGATACTGGGGTTGCATTATGGTCGCCCTGCGTTCTTTGCAGGCTGACTTTAATTTGGAAATATGGTTTTAAAAAAATGTTGCAATGGCAGTCCTTAGTCCATGTGTAACTGTCAGCCTTGAACTGTATGTAGGGGAAGTTGTGAAGTGTTTATGTGCTCCGGTTTTTTGAGGAAATCCCCATTTTCATTTGAGGTTGGCAGATGTTTGTTCTGTGGCTGTGATACCCCCTGGATTGTTTCTTCCTAAAGCCATTTCATTTAATCTCCCTCTATTATGCAATTTTATCCCACAGATGTTTTCAAAACTGGCATGTGTGTTTGATTTATATGAATTACCTTCCTTTCCAGGCCCTTTCTTTTCTGTACTGAAATTGAGCCTGTCCATTTGCTTGTATTACTTACATTTTGGTATATTTTCATCTCTTCTTTGTTTTGATTGTGTGGTGTGTTGTTGTGAATACTGTTATAAGCAGAGAGGAGGATTATACAAATAAAATAATCATTGACCAAACTATCATAATCCTTTTTGGTAGGGAGGCAGACACTCTGCTTCTAAAGATTCTGCTGAATTTTGGTAATGTATAGTACTGGTGCTTCTTTCCCTACAGCAAATAGTAGTACTACTTGCCATTTAACTGTCCTTGTATGGAGTCCATCTTTGCTTTAGCATGTCTCTTTGTTACAAGCAAGGGCCAAAGAGACCTGGAGTCAAGTACAGAAACACCTTTCCACTCATTCCAATAGGGTCGTGACCACCTAATTCAGGGTGGAGCTGTTCCTCTGGACTCACCATTACTAATCACAGCCTCTAAGTCAGGAGGACTTTGAGGTCCAAATTGCTGGAGAGTAGTGAAATACTGTGGGGCGATAATACTGTATGCTTGCCCTGTTCTCATGCTTTTCTCTAGCTTTCTGTGGCCACAGAGAGAGGATTTTGTATTAGATGGATCTGTGGTCTGACACAGCTCTTAGTCTTATGAGAGATTATAAATTAAGTAGTGTAAGGTTGGAAAGGGAATCCATAGTGGAAGAAAGTTCCCTTTTGGTCTAGCATAAGAACTATATAAGAAGGTTCAGACCTTTTTGTGGCTTTTCTAAACTTAAATGGGTCTTTGAGAGATGATAGTTCTATAATGGATCTTGGCATGATGACTGTCAACATGGTTACATCATTGATGTTAAGATATTAAGAACAGTTTTTCAAGTATATTCATATTAAAGTTAGATTAATGTGTGCCCCTGCATACAAAGGAAAGGTGGCTGCTTGGATTAAGTGGTTACTATCAGAGCCTTTCCTTTAGCCCAGAGTCTCCTCCTGTGTTTCCCCCATGAAAAAGGCTGATGGAACAGGCCATAGGCGAGATCAGTTTTCTTGGTAAGCCAGGAAGCTTCAGCCTAAAGGTTGGATGCCCTTGTTTTATAAAGTTGATCTTGCCATATAACATCCATTAAGAAAAAAATGCACTTTGAAGCTTACTGTTTTGGTGGTTGTCTAGGAATTTTAATCCTCTTTTACTGGATAGCTGTGCTGCTGGTCACAGTAGTTTTATGATGAGTCAGGTAGAAGAAAGAGACCAGGAGAGAGCTATTAAAAATTGGGCCTTTAGTGAGCTATTGGACTTCAAAAGTATATCAAAAGAGCAGTGGTGGCTCCAGGCCATCATTTGCACATTTTTCCTGTTGTTTTTTTTTCGCAAGGCTTACCAGATCTGCTCAACCTAAACAGTGTGTTTTATGGTGAAGGGTAGGTAAGTCACTTGCAGGCAAAATTTCCTATTCAGTATTTTAGACATTTGAATTTGTAACCCCAGACTTTGAGGTGGAATTTTAGCTTCTTTGCCTATTCCTTCCAGCCATTGGTTATGTTCAGTCATAGCCAACCTCTTAATTCTCTTGCTTATGTCATTTGCAATAAATATGATTTTTACGTGCAGATGTCATGACTTCATTATACTTGTCCCATTTCATCTTCCATCTTTTTGATTCCAAGTGATGCAGATGCTTTTGTAGCAGAACAGAGTGTGTTGGATCAGAGATTGACCACAGATTTTGTTTTATGTCCTCTCTAAATTGCTCATTTCAGCCTGTGTGCATTTTGTGGCCTCTGCGGGTGACATGAAAAATAAAGGGGTAAGGAGGTGGCATTAGTCCTTTACTGCTTTTGGTTCTTTTGAAAGCAAGACTTCTACAGCAGAATAGCTTTGATTGTTTCTTCTAGTTGTATTGTGTCATCCCCCCAATTAAAAGATATCTTAGGAAAATTTTGATTTTGATTTTTGAATGTAATTATTGCTCTGTAGTTGAAATGGGTATAATTACAGTCAGCTCTTGGACATTTGTGGGTGATTTATCTAAGTTGTGAGCAGCAAGACTCTCCTCCTCTACCAGAGTCTCAGCTTTACAGCAGTTTCTACCTAACCAGTAGACCGTCAGCTCTGTAGATTTCCCATGTCCTTTCTCAGCCCTATCACTGTGAATGAATACTTTAATTCCAATATAATTCTACAAAGCCTTTTTTTAAGCTGTTCATGTGCATGTACATACGCGTGCTTGCACGTACATGCATGCATGTGTGCAGGTTGAACAGTAAGTGCCTGATAAAGTATGTTTATCATAAAACTACCCCTTTCATGTATTGCTCTATGATTACCTAGGAGTATGGTGTCACACACAGGTTACATGAACCATTGGATTTGTGGGTCGCTGAGTAAGATGATGACACACAGGGGCTTTACAACCATTTTTCACCAAACAGTTTTTATTTAGAGTACACTGTAATCCACAAAGGCAGACAATATGATTTGGTGGTGAGGTCTAGATTTCTTCAGTAGTCCAAACATGGATGAGCTCAATAGTAACCAAAATTATTTCCTGTGTGAGGATTATGTAGTCATCGGTTTGAGATGAATTTGGCATTATCTAATCCATTTTGCGGTGGATAAAAAGTTTGCACAGAAAGTACAGGAGCTGATTCTCTGTAGGCTGCCATCCTTCTTATGAATTTTTCAAGTCCCTATAGAGGAACGTAGACTAGAACTTGTGATATCCATTAAGGATTCAGAGAAAGAGGAAATTAAGACTGCATATTTGTGTAATGCTCAGATGCAGATCATATTGCTGCTGTCAGTGCTTGTCAGCAAGTCTTGAGTGCATAAATGCAAGCTGCTGTTAGGCAGAATGTGAATATGAGGTTAGAGAAATGGTAGCAGATAATAACCATGAAAGCTTAATACTAAATAATTCAATTTGCAATTGAACTAAACTATTCTATGTACAAAGAAAGAAATGTCACTGAAAACATTTAAGGCTGTCCATGTAAAATGTCTCTTTAAAATGTATTTAGTCCGTCTTATCATAATTCACCATCTATCTTCGTGCACTTATATAATAAAGGTCCCTACACATTCACTGTGCCTGTAGATTTTATCCTTCTTGCAGTATCACTGAAACAGACAGTAACTCTGACTTCATCAACAGTCCTCTGATTATTATACCAGCCCGTATTGTTTGCCCCATGGTAAGACAAAGGTCATAGAATCATAGAATCATTAAGGATGGAGAAGACCTCCAGGATCATCAAGTCCAACCACCAACCCAACACTACCATGTCTCCTAAACCATGCCCTGAAGTGCCACGTCTACATGTTGGCTGTTTAAAAAAAAATAAAAATTTGTGGTTGGTGGGTGGGTGTTTTTTTTTTGTTTTTTTTTGTTTTCAAAATATGTTGTTGTGTTTTGCTTCAAAAACTGTTTCCTTTGTGCATACACATGATTTAAAAAATGGGTCAATTTAAAATTTGTTTGCCTTTAAAGAAATTCTGTTATTACTTGCATGTCGTGATTGTTGGCGTGCTTTGTAGGCAACGATTTGGTAGTGGCCTTCTGAATTTATTCATGTTACCCTTGGATTCATGAAGGGGCATTTGATTCAGTTATTCAGACCCTGTGCTTGTTACGTCTGTGTTAGTAGTTAGTTTAACAATTTTATCTTTGAGATCAAGGAGAACAATTATTCGATTCTCCTTTCTTTAGAGATACTAGAACATCTACAGCAGTGGAGAAAATGTGCTGTAGATGCAGAGAAAAATCGTATCTTTTTCATCTTTATTATTAAGGAGTTCTGTGTCTTTTACATAGCCCTGGTACAGTGTGTGAGAACTGGTGTTACCCTGTATGGCTTAATTTGATCCAGCCTGCGGGATTTGCAAGCCACACAGCTTAATATCCATAAATAAATAAATAGGAATAATAAGAATTTATAATAATAATAAAAGTGCCATTGTTGATTTTTTTGGTTTTGTAAGAAAATTAAACTTCTTGTTTCTCCTTTTTGTAGATACACTATAAAGAAGAGTTTAAAAAATCTAAAGGCAAATGCATAGTTATACCTGACACCCCGCAGCTAAAACATGTGAAAAGTCTTGGTGCTTTTATTTCTGAGGTAAGACCTAAAAGATTGAGGAATTCTCTTTGTTCTCTATCCTTCCTAAAAACTCTCTCAATTGAATATGGTGTTTTTTAGCAGGGGAAGGATGGCTTATTTCAAATAACAGTCCTGTTTAAAGTGACTTAAAGCACTGTAATTAGTGTATACTGTATATATGAGTAATAATAATTTGGAATTACACACCACTTTTATTTTGGGATTCCAAGATACTTTATGAATGGTTCTGAGGCAGTCCTAGCTATCCTGTTTTATGGATGGATAAACTGAGGAGTAGGAGTAGGCAGAGATCCGATCAGTGCCAGCTGCAGGTCCCCTGAGCACTTGCATGCATATATATGCACACCCATGTCAGAGTGTTTAGGTCTTTGTGTACACGCAAACACACACACGCAGCTGTAGTGACAGAGAAAGAATGGCAGCTTCCAAAATGCCAGAGCAGAATTTACTGCCAGCTCTTCGTGTCCCAGGTACAGGGTGTCATGGGATTGCATCTCTGATTATCTTCCACAAATTATAACAGCGGCAGGAGATTTACCTGGCAGAGAGTTGCTTTTGTTAAGGTACTGCTGGTTCTGAGTGATTTTTCTGTCACTGTGACCCTTGGAAGACTTAAATTTTTGGTGCCTCATTTTTTGTGCTACCTTTATGGTTGTGGTAAAGAACATCCCAATATCCCTGTCTGGAGTTAAGTAATCTTTATACATACTGTATTCTGTTTCTGATATATATCAGTCTGTTGCGTGGCTACATTAATTATAAATGCATGTGATGAATATTTTTGTTACATTTATCTTCATATTTTCTGAGAAAGAGTGGCATGTCCCATGGGGCATAAATGTGATGAAATTTTGCTTTCTAAGAGAGAGACTATTGTAGTCCACAAAGCACAGTAGAGACAGTATTTATCAAATCCATCTGCCTGATCTGAAAGAAAGGGTGTTATTAGTCAAAGATATAGAGTTAGAAAGTTATTTCAAAATTTTAAAACCTGTATGTTTTATATTACTACACTGTTGAGCACTCTTTGCTTATTGCAGCATTACCTGAAGCCAGTGATGTGATGGATGGGTTA
Organism: Phalacrocorax aristotelis; assembly: GCF_949628215.1. NCBI lineage: Eukaryota > Metazoa > Chordata > Aves > Suliformes > Phalacrocoracidae > Phalacrocorax > Phalacrocorax aristotelis. Next base: position 21,254,675 of record NC_134277.1, read on the forward strand.
TCTTGTAAATTACTGACCTCTAGTGTCAAACTACTTGGTCCTGTTTCTGCAAAACTTGCACACTGAAATTCTTAACAGCATGTCTAAGGCAGTGAAAAAGAGCCCTCTGTTTTCAGAAATATCAACAAATGTCACAGCAAAATATTGATATATATATATATATATATAATATGTATGGGGAACTAGTCTGTAATGAACGCTGTATATTGCACAGTAAATTAATGAAATTAGATGGTATAATTTAAGAATTTTTTTATATTTATGATTACTTTCACAGCAGTATTTGACATTATTGTTTTATGAATTTGAAAAACTTAGATCTCAAGCAAAAACCTCCCAGATCTTGAACTACTATTGTGGCCTGTCTCATAAAACCCTTTTCTGAGGAATTGCTAGTACTGAACACTGGAGAAAGTAGAGGATAAATAAAAAGTAATTTAAAAATTGACTCTGTAGTATGAAAAGATTAAGTAGAAATTATGGCAGACATGGTAACTTCAATGTTCCTGTCCTTTCCGGTTATATTTAATTGCTACTACTTATTTACCGGTAAAATTTTTTGTTGTTGTTGTTGGCTTCACATTGCTCCCATTGTGCAAAACTCAGGAAAATGGAAATAAAAAATATAATTTTGGTTTTTGAAAATGATTTTAAAAAGGATAGAAAAATAAGTGTCTGGCTTACCTTATTTAATACTTCCCCCCAAATTACTGAATTTAACTAGGATATACTTTGCGTTGCTTTGTGAATTAGACACATCCACCTAAAGTATTTTAAAGTTATTATTTAAAGATCTGTTTTTGCTTGAAAGTTTATGACAGCATTAGATTTTTCCAGTTCCAATGGCCTATGCCATTTTATTTAATAGGAAAAATAGGTAGCGTGATTACTGTATCTTAATTTTTGCGTTATGTGTCACCTTTTTCTCCCCACTAGGTGAAGTATAAAGGAGCTGCTAAGAAAGACCTTTGCAGTTCTCTTTATCAGCAGATGCCAGCCACAATTGACAGTGTATTTGCAAAAGAATTAACACAACTTCAGAGCAAGGTACAATTTTAGAATCACAAAACTGTTTTTTAGATTAATTTTGTGACAGAATATGACCAATCTGAACAATATATTTGAATGGACACTTGATTGCCTGCTTGATTTATTTGGGTGAGTTTATCATCCAGAGTTTATGACCATAACTTCTTAACTTCAAGAACTACTCACCTTTAAAATGTTGACAGTCTTACTTGTTATGTTCATTAAATAAAAATTTAAAAAATGGTAGTGCATTCATCAATCTGATGAAATTCATTAGAAATCCATGGATGCAATAAGGAATTACTGAATTGAGTGACATTGCACTGTATTTATAAGATAGGTGAATCTTGTATAACAACCGTTTCAATTTAGATGTATTAGCTTTATAAAATATTTGATGCTGAAGGGAAAAAAATACTTTAATGAGTTTTAAAAGCACTTACTGGTAGCAGTAAATGTTTTTCTGATGGTTTACATACTACCACTCACAAAACATTGTATAGAATTAAAAATATGAAATCAAGTATATTGAACAGAGTGTAAAATATGCAAACAACCAGTAAAATAGTAAATTACAGTTCAATTGCCTCCAGGGGTATAATAATATGATACCCGTAATATAGGCAGGTGACCCTTCACTTCCATTGATCTCAGTGGAAATGGGAGTATTAGGTAGGTGTAATATGAATGAAGTTACAGACTTTCCTTGTTACTCATGAGAATTATAGCTGATAGATGGCCACGGCTTTCTGTCCACCAAGCATTTCCACATTTTTCTTGTTTTGCCTTTCTCCTCTCTTAAAGATATTAACTACGTATAGTTTAATACAGCCACTCTGTGAAGTGAATACACTCCTAAATCCATATTATTGATTGTATCTCAATACGCATTCTTCTAATGCAGTGATTTTTTTTTTTCAAACAAGGGAAAATATTCATAACAAAAGAAAACACTGAAATCTCAGGACAGCTCGTGGAGAAATGTTTTGATTTAAAACAATGTGTTAATCAGGGCTATATTAAGCAAATACAATAACATGAAGTATATTTTAGTTTTCATGATTTGAAATGGGACATATATACCCTCAAAGCAGCAGAGTAGCTGAAATGACATTAATGTGACATTTCATTGTAAGGTGAGTGATTAGAAGAATTACAGTAGAAATAAATTGGGAATTAAACTTGTATAACATTTTTAAACCGTTAGCTTGATTTATAAAACATTAGTTAACTAGTTTGCCACAGATTTACTCCTGGATTCATTCCAAATGAGTACATTCTACAATAGTTTACGCAAATGAGGTTAATTAACATCGGTGATGTGGCAGAAAAGATAAATGAGACTATAAATGAAACCATTTGATTAATCAAAAAAACCTTTTAAGGAAAAGACTGATGTTTTAATTTGATATTTTTGAACCTTTTCTTCAATCATGCAACAGTCACAGAGAAACAAATATGCATATAGGATGAGTTATATTTAAGCAGAAACTTCTTCTGTAAAATTCATACCATCCCCTTAGGAATAGATGCATTATAAATCATAATCTACCATAAAACTTAAAGATATGCTGACACATTTTTCCAACTTGTGGTTACTGTTGCAATGGACCTGAATTTAATGCTACTTTGAGAGAGATCCTAGGGGATTTTCTAGTGGAAAATCTTCTCTACAGTACTCAAATCTAATCCATATTGTGTCTATCACTGCGATACCTAAGTAGCTAATACAAGGATTTCAGATTTCAACTGGGTCAGGATATGGCAGAGAGGATTTCTGCTGCATCTGTCTAGCTGGGATTGTGAATTTACAGGTCATCACTTCAGCAAGAGGAGACCAAGGGTGTGCCATAGGAAGGAGAGAGAACAGTACCGTCTGGCAATTGTGCCAACTCTCCTGCGAAAAGGCTATTGTAAGCAAAGAACTGCAGTCTGTTCCTCAGTTGTAGTAATTTGATTTTAAATAGGTGCTGATTTCCTGAGAGGTGGAAAATATGAATATGTGTCCTCCTCCTCATCCACATTAGAACAGATTTACATCTTTGACTCCCTTTTCATGCTTCTTGGATGCAAGGTCAGGCTTGGATGCTTTTGTAGCCAGATCAAGCAGGTGCTTTCTCGCTCTGTGATGCCATGTTCCTGGCAGAATATGTAGCCTTATCTGCCAAGCAGGTGTGTCAGGACTAGGGGATCACAGTGTGGAAGAAAGAGCGCCACTAACTCTCTCTGCTACTGCCTTCTGGCACAGGACTGCCGAGGCTGGTACGCCTCTGCCAGGTGATCTCCTTACACAGGTGTGTCCTCAGCAAATGGTCTCTCCCATGACTGGATGTTTGATCATGAAATGGTGCTGCCACACTGCAGAGGCCCAGCAGCTCTGTTTTCAGCCTACCTAGATATAGTCCAATTTATTAATTTTATACATTGTTTCACATCATACGCATGATTTAGGAACTTGGAGGCAACCAGGGGAAATTTCCTTTTTCTAACAAGAAATTATTCTCAACCTACAGCTGCCCTTCACTGTCCTTTCCAGAGCAAACAGGCTGCCATAGCACCATCTATCACTTCTGCATGCATACTTTTGCATGCTATAACTGATGCGGCAATTGTCATTGACTTCTGCAGAGCCACAACTTTGTTCGGCAGGGTTCCAGCCATACAGTGTCAGCACTGACCGGTTCTTGCTGTAATGGAGACTACAACACCCTGACAGGGTGGTTTTCCTCCTGTGGAGCTTTCTCCCCACGTTGGCTGTATTGATTTATGCTCAATTCTCTTTTCAAGATACAGAGGAAAGACTAAACCAAGACCACTTCTGCTGGATTTGCATAAAGCCCACATTTTCTCTTTTGTGTTTTATGTAGAACTGGCACAAAGATGGAAATAAATACCCATGGAGAAGGAAATCCATCTGAAATTTTGACAAAAAATCATTACACTATGGGGAAAAAAGTGTTTCAGGAGAATGAAAAAGGCATTTCATAGCCCCACATACTTGGGTAGCTTTTATAAATTTCATTTTTTCCTCTCCACAGAAATTTTGACTGTTGCCTTCTAAATAGCTTTCTTGAGGGTGAGAAACCAGATTTTCTTCCCTCTCTCTTTTGTCATACCTGTCCCCAGGGTAAGCTAGAAAGAGCAGAAGTCCTTGTCCCCACCGTATAACTTCACCCTCCTTGTTAGCCTACAAAGCTCTCACCAGTTTCCCTGCTCCCTGTGATAAGAAAATAAAGTTGATGAGAACAGTCTGAGCAGGGAGCCCTCATTTTGATTTTCCTGAGAGGAAACGGACATCTTCTGGAAAAATTGCAATTTTCCTGTGGAAAATATTTCTGAAGGTAAATTTCTGATCGTTGCTAGCTTTGTGCCAAATCTTTTTCTTGTCTGAAGACCAGTATACTGAATTCTTCCCTACGCAGAACATTTTTTTTTTAATAAGGTGTCACAAACAATGATAAAGGTATTTAAAATTGCTGGGGGGGGAAACAACGTTGGGAAAAAGTATGCATTTCATCACTTTTTTGATCACTTTATTTCTACCGTAAGAAGAGATTGCACTGTTTTTCTTCTTATCTGAAAAGAATAATCTAAAGCAAACTGAAGGCAGTTTAATTTTCTCCTTTGCACAGGGCAATATCTCAAATAGTAACTATATGTCAATGCCTCAACAGTATTTTCTGTTTGTTTTTAAAGGTGATGAACCAAGTGAATCTTAAGCAATATTTTCAACTTCCACAGAAAACTTTGATGTTTTTCTTACTTGTGTGCAGAACCCTCCTTTTGCTTTCATATGTATCCTTTTTTACTATGATAAAGCTATATTTGTTGTTTACAGCATCATTTACAATCACATTACACATTTTCAGACTGTTTTATGTAATTTTTCATAGTTTTTTATAGTGTCAAATCTCATGTTCAAGATTTCCTCTTTTTTATGCAGCAAGTATTAGTCTCCTGGACTTCTCTAGTTTTGCTTTACACAAATACACTGGATAATCTAATTCTCTATCTAGAGATTAATATGGCATTTTCTGTGGTCATGAACATTTCCTCCTACAGAAAACTACACTGTGGATTTCAAGTTCAGAGCTCAGCTCACTGACTCTGAAGGGAAATATAAAAATAAAAATTTAATAGTATTCCAAAACAGAGGGTCAGTCATAGTCAAGTTAAAAGAACACAAAGCCTTCCGTAACCCAGCTTCCTATTGACACACTGGTGTACAAGAGAAATAAGTAAAATAAAAAATGAGTACTTACAAATGAGTTCAATCTGAAGTCATACCTACTTAAATAATTGACTTGTATTTCAGGAGTTAATAAATGGTGCCGCTACAGTGTAGAGGTTACGTCAGTGACCTCTAATACTTGATGTCTCTGTAGAGTAGTTTCATATGTAGATTTGATAAAGAAAATTGTTTTGCTAAAACTTGAAAATTAACATGAATGATAAATAAATATACGCATGCTAACATGTAAAATAATGGTTCTAAGAATACTGATGAAATAATTTTTTTTTTTCATGCTTTCTTGGAACTGATTTACAGATCTGGGAATAGTTTGCACTGAACTGTCCGAAACTAAACTGGACAGCTATAGAACTACTCGTAGCCTGGGATCGCTTCAAGGTTACTTAAGTCAGTTAATAAGAATAATGTGAAAGGGTAGGAAGAACACAGCTGTCAAATAGCAATTAAAATATTCCTACATTAAGCTAAAGAAACAGTCATCTTTTCCCAAGATAGTGGACACTCAATTGTAATTTCTGTTAGTTTTCTCATGTTGGAAGTTGATATGCTTTTGTTTTTTGATGTTTTTTGTTTTTTTTACATAGCCCATTCGCCAACAGGAAAACAGATGTTGAACCAGCAAAATTCCAATGTAATAAAATAGCTGTAAATCAGTATATTTTTGGAAGTAACTGTACAGGTCTGCTTCTCAGAATGCTGTGAAGTGGGGAACATCTTAAAAGTGACAATGTGAGGCAGGAGTAGTAGTAAAATAGTTTTTGTGGCCTATGCTCATATAGTAATTATACTTTTGCAGGGGATAGTTTGTTAGGGCTGCTTCAGTCTTATTAAAGATTATTTGCTTCGCCAATTGCAAGGTGTAATCAGCATAGGGATGTTATAGACATTTCTTTGTTTCAATTTAAGTTGTGTTTCCCCAGAGGCATGATCATGATGGATTTACACTGTATAAGGAGGTGGCACATTTTGAGCTTCATAATTTGATACTTTCATTCATATAGTAGCAGTGCAAAAAAAAAACCCAAACCCTTTTTGTCTTAATCTCTCAGCCTATATATCATTTTGTAATCTGAGATAGCCAGGGCAGATATTAATATATTGCCTTGGGCACCCTGATCTGTGACTCAGATGCAATCTTGCTGCCTTAAACACAAACAGATACAACATTTTCTCACAGTTCTAGTATCCTGTCCTGAAGGAGTCCGAATAACCACAGTCAAGAGTTCCCATCTCAAAACTTTCACAGTATTCTGTTATTGCTATTGAGGGTTTTAGTTTCAAATCCTTCTCCTCCTGATCAGCTTTCAATCTTATTTAGTATTTGCTGTTTTCTTGGGGATCATTTTAATGCTTGCTCCTGAGAGCTATTAGAAAATGAATTTTCTTGATACTTGCTGCTTCTTCAGGCATCAAAACCTGGTGAATTTTCTTAATGTAAGCCTAAAAGCTTCTGTCAAGGATAAGTGCAAGATCAGCTTTTCAGGCAGTTATAATATGTGAGTGTGTGTATATGTAAGTGTAACACTGTACAGTGAAAGCTGGATGAACGCCCAACATTGAGCTCAGTTTCTATTATAAAAATAAATTTGTTTATAAACTCACAATCCAATTCCATTTTCCTTTACCATGATGACAATTGAATGTAAATATTATTTTCCTTTGTGAAGCTGGGGGCTAGTCAAAATGTGTATTGTGCTAGTAATTTCCTAACAGTGGAAGAAATAGATGTTTGGGCTATGAGTACACAAAATGCACAAAATTTTTTCTTTTTTTTTTCCTGAAAACAGGAAAAAAAAATGAAACCTTAGGAAATATTTATTTAGCTGATAGATTCAAGTGTGCTTTGAGCAAAAGGAGCTTTCCCTTATGCTTTTCCCTGGCCTGTCTTCTCACCTTGTTAAATTAAATTTTTGTTTCTGTTTATTTCTTTTTCTTCCTCCTGTCTACTCATACCTCTGCTGCAATTACAGATTCAGATAAATCTCTCTGCTGACTGTGCCTCATATATCTCTGTTTTGGGTAGAAGCTGCTCTTGTTTCATGGTTCTGGTTCCATTAGAGGAGCTTAATTATTTATTACATTTCTTCCTGAATACAAGCACACTACGACACTAGGTTTAACCCAGCTCATATTATTATACCTGCTCGGCTAAGATCACAGAAGTATAATGTTGCTCTTCTCAGGTGCTTTATAAACAAAAACATGATGCAGAGAAAGGAACTTCAGATTATGCACATATGAAGGAGCCTCCGGATATTAAGCATGCCATGGAAGTCAATAAATACCAGAGTGACGTAAGTACTCCTCCATCTGAAATTAGTTCTCTTGTTTTGGGTAGGTACATCTACTCTAGTTAACTGAGGTGAATAGTGCAGGGAATATTTTCATATTTCATTCGCTGGTATTTTTTTACATTAGTTGCTCTGAAGTAGTCTGGGACACGATGTGTGTTTAAAATATGCTATCAGTAATGGCATGTGACTTCTATTCTAAACTGCGGGGGAAAGCGGTTGTTATTGTTTATTAGTGGTGATTGTTATTAAGTGCTATCAGTTTGAAATAAAATTACAAAGACAAGTTCTCTGAATTCATGTGTACCTACCTGTACTTTAAACGTGTATAAAGCTCTTTGTTCACATGAATACTAGCATGGTTTCAGTGTTTTGCACTGTCGACATTTGGGTAGTTCTTCAAGGGTTTTGTTTATAGGAGAGATGGGGGCTGTTTCTGCCCTGCTCTTGCACACTTCTATGCACTTTGTTCCCATCTCGTAAGTACGTATCAAATGAGTTTCAAAGAACAATTTATGACTCATTGTACAGAATCCGAGCTATAGAGTTCAGTTTGATGCCTGGCACTAGTTGATGCTATTGACCGAAGTATGTGTTCTTGTAGTTTTACTTAAATAATTTACAAATAAATTCGAGTATTTAGCAATATTTTTAAAGGTTTGGGTTTTTGTATTGTTTTCTACAGCTGGTTATTAACTTCCTGAAGTTCTTTAGGTTTTCATGATATAAAAAGCCTAATAATAGTATTTAAATTTTTTATTAGTTTCAAGTCAGATTTGATTTCATGGTTGAGCTAGCTTATACTAGCTCAGTGCACCATTGCTAGGGGTGGAAATGTTATCAAGATTAGTGTCTTGAATTATATGAATACAACTTTGAAGAAAAATGTCTTAGGTTTTGTAAAAGGTTACTTTTGAGAAAAGTAAATTTTAGGAGAAGATTGGCTAAAATAGTGAGTGAGGCCATTTTAAAGGGTACATAAAACCAGTAAGAGCAGCTGACATGTAAATACCTTTAAAGTTATGATCCATTTCCATTATTCTTAGGTAAGCGAATCAAGTCAAGTAGGTATGCGATTTTATAAGTCTTGTTTCTCAGATAAATAGGATATTTGTTTGCTGCTAACAATATGGAAATGAAGTGTGGGTGTTCATTTTGAATTAACTTAAGTTTACCCTATCTTCCCTACTGACAGTGTAACAAACATTCTTAGTTTATGTAGGCTGAAAGCTAAATGTCAATGTTAGATGTATATCCATATGTGCAGAATCCTGACAGCTGGCCGCTGATTAAAAGGCTGCTGGAGAACTTCAGGGAAGCATTATGTTTGAAGAATAACTACTTCTTCTGCTGGGAAATACCTGCATTGGAACTCCCAGTGGTAATTTGCAACCTGCCTTGATTACAGAATTCCCTCTTCCTGTCAAACTCTGGCCGTCTCTGCTGTTGGAAGCATCAGGATGTCAGATTGATGGAGGGTAGGAGCTGGGAACATGAACTTCTCTCCCCATAAGCAAGAGGTTTTTTTACCTAGCAGTAGGAATGATGGTGGATTACTAGGGAGAGAAATAATATTGGGAAGAGAGGTAGGAATCCCTCTCAGAGAAGGTGGTGGGACCAGGAGGAATATGAGACAAGTTTTTGAATCAAATTTATCATGGTCTGAAGATTAGTATGCTAGTGCAAAACCCCTTCTACAGCTGTACATCACCTGCTAACAGAATTAAGGAGAGCAGGGTACAGATGTGAGAGTAAATGAAATTTCGTTGTTTTATCTTCTTTTACCCTTAAAGCAAGCAAAAAAAGGAAATGAGGGCAAACATAGGAGGGAAGGATGTTTTGATAAATGAGAACTTTTAACAGCATGTTAAAAATAATGAAAAAATATGAAGGAAATTATTTTCAGCCTGAGCAAACTTCAAAAAAAATCAAACAAACCCTCCATGTCAAACATAAAACTCTAACAAGTTAGTTTCATCTGCTGAAGAACAGATTCTTTCTGGTTGTTCACGGGGAGCTGCAGTGCAATGGAGTTATATCTTTATCACACATAAAGAAGCAAGTTACGTAAGTGCAGTTATTGTTCAGCAGAGTTACACAGCTCCTGCAGGTAATTGTTTGGGCACCCTGGTGAATAGCTGTGGATTTCTTGTTTTGCAAGTACAGGTTTAATTAAGAGCCACGTGATTTTCGTCTTTGAGTCGGAGTGTGGAATAGTGAGCATCCCAAATGTGGAGGGTTTGTCTTTCTGAACTATTTCAGGCTATTTTTAGAATCACAGCTTTGAAAGTCCAAGGAAAAAGGAGGTAAACTACTGGGGGAGTAGAAGGACACAGCTCTTTTATCCACCACTCAGTACAGTATACCTATGGGAGCAGAATGCATGTTTACCTACAATGCTCTGCCAATTCAATTCAACCTTTACATGCAGGGTTTGCATCTAATAGGATTAGGATGTGTTTAAGACTATTTACTCAGCCTTAAAATAAGGCTGACATTTATACTCAACTCTGTGAAATGTGCGATTTCCTTTAAAAATTAAGACTGTATTCAACTTAGAATACATTGGTGCTGACATTTTGAAACTGTCATGTGCTGTAGGTCTTCACACCACTTTGAATACCATTAACACTCTGTATAACCGTGGGCTGAAGCTGCATAATAGGGAAATACTGTAAAATCTCCTGAACAATGTGATCATGTATAAGAAAAACATTTTCTCTTCCTCATACTTAGACTGAAGAAAATTGATCTCAGAAGAACCAAAGTGACTTTTTTAATGATAGGGAATTTACTTGAAAAACTATTTAAATACTACATAATGCTTGAACGAACACGTTTATCCAAAACAGACTACTTTTCTCTATAAATTGTGTTTTGTGAAGTCAGTGTTAATGATGTGACTTTGGCACACAAAGGCATTTGGAGAAAAAGTGAAGTAGGGACCGTCAGCCTACTTTATGCCTGTCATTTACCTGATGTCATTTGGCTCGTCTAGAAGTTTCCTAATTTAGGACTAAAATTAGGTGGTGGCCCTTAGAAAACCATCAGGTGACAAAGTAGTGGTTCATCTTACGTGTGGCTGAGGATCAAATGGATGGAAGAACGTAACTAAACAGTGAAATGACATGACAAGTTTCTAAAGCAAAGAAAACACTTGCTGCATTGTTCCTGGGTAGAAGCTGCCCATAGCATTTGATGAAGGTACTCAAAGCTGTCGATCAGTTTTGCCTGTTCCATGACCTGGTCCATCACTGGGCATTATGAACAGCAAACCAAAGTCAAGTATTTGTACAGCAATTTATATGTTCTGCTCGGTTAAAATTATTGATTCTCCTCACAGCATTACATTGCATTAAATAAGGAAACGGTGTTCTGATTTTACAAATAAGACACCTGCAATAGACTCATCTGTGGACATTTAAAAGGCAGTTTGCAGATCTGAGGTTGGAGCCCTGGTATCTTCTCCCTTATGTATGAAACAGTGCTGCTTTTAAAATGTTAGTTGATGGTTGGGCAAACTTTTTATGTATATGTTTTCTCTTTGCAGTCTGTATGATGTCAGTAGTGGTAATATATAATGTTTCATTAACCATCTAAATTTGAATATTTAAGAGGTCTGTATTGTCTTAGGCGTAAGCTTTTTTTCATGTTCAGTATATTGTGCAGTCATAATCCATTAAAAAAAAATTACATTCTTTCTGATAAGACCAAATCAGCAGATCTTAAACTTGATGTGCTTAAACACCATCAATAACAAACTAAAATGTTGATGTTTGTTTTGATGCAGATCTTGTTAAAGCCAAGCTTCTCCTGGCTCTCTGTTCAGCATCTGCATTAGAAAAATCACCTTTCACTGACTAACTTTCTGCTGACAGGGGTTGTCAACAGCAGGTCCCCCTGGACCACCTCCAACCGGTGCTGAAAATTATGTGTTTACTCCTGAGGTAATTGGGACCAATCAATTTTCAAGCCCGTTACTGGAAAGGATGACTGCATCAATCTGCAGTTGGGCCAGAAATGTGTTTGTGTCTTCTACACGAGCTGGGAAACAGTTTTCAACACCATTTGAGGTGGGATCAGAAATGCTGTTGCTAATGATGATTGTCACCAGCTAGTCATTTTTTTAGTGTTGATGGACCCCAAGGTGCAGATGAGAGAAAAGGGGGCAGAGACACACCTGATAGGCCCGTAGTTAGTGGACTTGCAGCCCTTAGAAAACACTAAGCAGGGGTGAGCAGTTAAGAGACAAATTTTTTTGCAGGTAGGTGTGCCCAGCTCTGTGCTGACATCTGTGTGTGCACCTCAAGAGGGCAAAATGTGTTCATAGCTGCTTGTGCATGTTTTAATAATTTATTATATATAGCTTGGAATAGTTTTGGAATTGGAATAGGGGAGAAGACAAGACTGCAGGAAAGGTTTGAGTCTCTTAAACCTATGTGTGCTTGGGTCACCATGTAGCAGAAGCTTGTTGATTGACAACCTGAGGTGTTTTGCAGCCTTGTTAGAAATGTATTTACTTTGCAGCATTGTAGTGCATTCCGCTGCACTGGCACCATCATGAAAGGTGAAGCATCTTCAGGACCACCAGCTGGTGTAAATAGACTGGCACATTTATCCTCAGTGGACCTTATGCCTTTTTATAAGAGGTGGAGATGTGACCCTATTACAATTAGTCTACTAATTATGAGCAAGCCCTGAATGTTTTCCATGCTTTCTGAAAACTACTGGCAATTCAGACTATGCAATCACATTTGGGATTAAAGATGAGAAATGGCTTTTGTTCCGGTTATCATTGTTTTCTAAAAATATTAATAGAATCATAGAATCATTAAGGTTGGAAAAGATCTCCAGGATCATCAAGTCCAACCTTTAACCCAACACTACCATGTCTCCTAAACCATGTCCCAAAGTGCCATGTCTACACATCTTTTAAACACCCCCAGGGATGGCAACTCTAAACAATGTGTAAATACTTTTTATTGTAATTTCAAATTGGGGTAGAAAAATCCTTTAAATTTAGTTACTATTTGTAATGTGCTAGTTGCAACCTGAAAACTAGAGATGGTATAGTTTTTTCCCTCTTTTGTCCAAGCTTCTTACTTGTATTTCACACTGGTCTGCTGTAACTCTCCATTTAGGTCTTTCATTCTTAAGCTGTCAGTATCTCATTTACTGTTTCCTATGCAAAGGCCAGTTTGTACAGATGTTTTGTAGACCTGTGGTCCTCATAAAAAGGAGTACTTCTTGAGCCTTTGGTGATTTTTTTTGGTAGAGCCTGAGCAATCCTTTGGAGTGAAGGTTGAGTAAGGGCATCATGTAATGCCTGGAGGTTCCAGCCAGGGCTTGAGCCTCTTGGTAAGGGGTTGAACCAACTCAGGAGAAAATATGTCCCCTTCCCTGGGTGCTCCTGCTGTTTCCTTTCTTTTGTTGCTTGACCAGGCTTCGTTTTCTCTTCTCCCCTCTCATAGGGTTTCTCTGCTTTCCATCTTCTCGGGGCCTATGGGTACATGCACCAAGCTGGTTGCTTTACCCTGTCTACATCTGTTCCCCTGCTCTCCCAGAATAGCTCTGGTTTTACTGTTCTAGCATAGCACTATTAAACAACAACAAAAAATCACTAGATGGAATAGAATAGCAGCTGTGTAATAGAGGCCAGCCCCCTGTCCCAATGGGAAAGGGTCAGCATCCAGGGACTGAGGTTATTCAGGAAATGGGAAACATATTTTTTCTTTCTTTGGCCTACCTCTGACAAACTACTGTTCAGCTGCATAACATTTTTATTCTCACCGGAGTATGACAAGCTGCAGAATGGAGCAAATATATATTGCAGACATTTGTAAAATGCTAGATGACTTTCCTTCAGACATAAGTAATAGGTATACTGGTTTAGGTGCAGGAAGAAAAATAATTCACTCAGGAAAAGCTATAGCAATTGGCCTTGCATCTCATATAATTGAAAATGGTGAAATATAAAGGACTGTCACTGTCTTATTCCCCCCGCCTTTCCCCCTGAAATTAACCACAATCCATTATTTTATGTACTATATGATCATGTCATTTGGGAGCAATAAGTGACCACATTTCCTCAACTTTATCACCACTATTCTTGATTCTCTGTTGTTAAATTCACTCCATTCCTAATATCTATTTTGAGCACATATGCTGGCCTTTAATTTGCAATTTACATGGATGATAGGGTGCTATTCAGAAACCTGTTTCTTCTGCCTTTGTGGTTTTCACCTCACCTCATGTGGTCATTAGGATGAACAGCATATAATTAAGTAAATTCATGTAAAGCCCTGAATTGCAAATGCTTGTCTGTACATCTAGTTTCTTAAAAGAATAGAGGAAATCGAAACCCAGCCAAAACAAAACTTCCAGTGGTTTTAACAAGCTGTAAGAAACAGTTCATATTTTCTTGGTAGGTGATACTTTGGGCTGTATTAATCCAACCCATTTATTTATTTATTTATTTTATCAGTGATTACTCTTGTACATCACTCATTGTAGGTTAAAAATTAAGATCTGTTTGTGGGCAAGCAGCCAACAGTGAAGCCAGTGAAGCCTATTTAGCTTGTCTACTTAGCTGAAGCCATATGGACGCAAAATTACTTTCCTGTTGCCTGTAAAATATTTGCCAAAAAGTAAGATTTTTTAACTTTTCTTTTTAAATAACGTTTGTACAAATTATATTTGTTGCTGGGTGCTGCAGTTTGAGTTTGCTGCATTGTACCCAGAGTAAAACTTTACATTGGAAATAGGAGCTAGATGTGGAGGTTATAAGTGAAATTTGAAGCTGAAGACTTTCTTGATGGTGAAATACAATCTTGAGAGGTTGATTAACCTTGTTAAACAACAGAAGAAAATCTAAAAGGCTTCCAGTAAAGCAGGAATTATTCTGATACTTTATATTTCCTGTAGACTTTATTTTATGTTTTCTAACTTTTGCCTGAAACTTTAATTTTTCAGACACTTTTGAATACCAGGGACGATTTTCTTAATCATTCAGAATAATTCAGTAAGACAGCTCTTGGAAATCAGCTTAGATTGGCACATGTGCTTCAGCAAGGGAGAAGAAAAAGTCTACAGACCCTGGAGAGGGAGAAGGATAACTTGTGGTCTAAGAGCTCTGTAAAGTCCCTGAGGTCTATGCTGTTCCTGTGATTGCTTTGCTAAATGGAGAATGTTTGGACTCTCCGACCTGTGGTTTAGCCTTCTGGCCAAAGTTTTCTGAGCCTATTCATTATAGTAGTGGTTTTTGCACAAACAGAAAGATTGTCTTGTACTCCACATGCTGGAACACTCAGCCTTCTTGTTCCCATGATTGTGCAAAGGAGCAGATAAGTGGAGTTGTGGGGAGATGCTGGGTTGGAGTTGTGTCATTGAATTACATACCAGCTACACGGCTGCCTATTGCTGAGAAAGACGTTCACTGTGGTAGAACTACAGTTCCTGTTCAGTGCAGCTGCAATCTGCTAGTCTGCGGCGCTCAGTATCATAGCGGGGGAGTTTATATTAAGAAAGGGTACAGCATAGAAACAATGCTGTACTCTTAGAAGTCCTGTGAAATTTAATGATAAAACCTAATACTTAGCTCTTTGCAGCGCTTTCCTTTTCTTCTGTGCTTCTAAGCAAAACCATTTTTCATTTTAATATTGTATTTTTTGCTTCTGAATTTCTTCCTTATCCTGTTAACCTGTGTGTGGGTCTTACTAAATAATCCCTGTCAAGCAGGACTGTGTTGGAATAAATTGGGCAGAGTTCTATTGAATTTGATGGCTGAGTTGATAGGTCATTCAAAGATTATTTATAAACTTAAATAATTTTTTTTTGGTTTTAAAATAACTTGGTTTTGGTTTTTTTTGTTTGTTTGACAGGTATTCTATAAGAAGGATGTGCAAGATACTCATAGATACACTGAAGTGCTGAACAGGCCAGACATAAAGATAGCAACAGAGATAACAAAGATAATAAGTGATGTATGTTCTCCTGTTACTCTATTTGTATTTTAGGCATGTTATTTTATTTATTCCAATTTCAGTCCGATTGTTCAGAATGCTGCTGAAATTCTCAAATGTTATGAGCAGAAAACCTGCAACCCCAAATCTGATATGGAGGTTTGATTAAAAAACCCCAAAGCCAACAACCCCTCCCCCCCCTTGCCTGTTATAGTACAAAGTTATGGGTTTCTTCTATTCTGCCGTTGACAGTATGACCTTTGCAGTTTTTGACCATTGATCGAACAACAGCATGAAGCTTACTAAAGCTGATTTTGTTTCAGCTTTATTCGTGATAAGCATTTTTGAAATAAGCCATATGCTGTACTGCACTTCAGAAGACATACCAGGCCTTTTTTCACCTCAGTATAAGAGAAGGCTCACATCCCAGGACTTCCCTTCCTCCTCCCATCTTGGCCAGCAGTGACAGGGAAATGCAATTCCCCACTGTCCTTCTGAGAGCTGTGCAAACATGCGGCTCTTGCATGGGGTCTCTCCTCCCTGAACTCCCCTCTCAAATTCTTTTCCCTCCCACTGTGACATTTGCTAATGGATAGGTCAAGGAGCAGTTTAAGAAGCAGCAATGTGTGATGCAGTTTAATATTTTATTGTAGATAACTCAAACAATACATATCTATCAGAAGTCCTGAGCCAAGATTTTAAATAACTGCTGATAGTTTCATGTGAGACTGACTAGGCATCTATGGAGAGACAGTTGTAAGAGACCTGAGATTTGCCTTTTGAATATTCAGGATTTTCTGAAAACCAAGACTTCTTCCAAGTCTTATATTCAACACCTGAATTTACTAATTGCTGTTGAAGTCCCCTTTGATTCAGAGTGGCTTTGAGACTTTTATTTCTCTCATTCTGTTGTTATGATGTGTCCTTGCTGATTCACAGTGCTTGAGTAATGCAAGAAGCCTATTTTCGGCAATGGGTAATTTAGTCTGTGATATCGCAAAGCACCTATTGTCGATTCATCTGTGCTGTTTTCTAATGCATTGTGGAAAAAAATTGCAGCAATTTGCATGGGAGGCAGTTCAGCTGGAAAGATCACGTAACACCAGCCCTGTGGGACTAATTCCGCTCTGTTACACCATTGCAACCTCACTGACATCCAGCAAGATTGCAGTGGTAAAACTGAGAGTGGAATTTGACCTTACATTTCAAAAAAGCTGCCCCTCAGCCTAGTTTTGTTTCAAGACTAGTTTCAGCTGCTACAAATAATCTTGTGTAAACTGCAGACCGTTGTAAGAAATGCTGAGCCCCAGTAACTCATTCTGCCTTGATTGGGAGAACAATATTTCTCAGGCTTAAGCTATGCATTTGGTTAAAGTTGAATTTTGTGAATGCTGTGCATTGTGTTTACAATAAATAGATATTATGTTGTTAAGGAGCTGAAGCCTGAGAAGGGCTTTTTTTGGAGCTGATTAGAACAGCTCTGAAAGTAGTGTCAATGCAGATAGCTAAATGAGACTTTTTCTACTAGCTTTAATGCTTACATTTCTTTTGGTAAAACAAAGCAAACAATTTAACAGTGATTCATATTCATTTTTTGTAAGGCTGAGTACAAGAAAGGAAGGGGAGAGATGAATAAGGAGCCTGCTGTGCTTGGAAGACCAGATTTTGAACATGCTAAAGGAGTTTCAAAACTGTTAAGCCAAGTAAGATTCTCTGTCATTTTACAATGACTTCATTCAGATATCTCGTTCCTAGTAATGCAAGAAAATATTTAGGTTTTTAGATGATTATCTCTAATTGCATGAAGATTATGTTCTCAAACTCTTTTAATACAGTATTGCAATGACCAGTAAATTTAAGATTCTTAGGAAACAGAATATACATTTTTATGCAAATATACAATGAACCTTGACTGTTACAACTTGTCTTTTGTGGAGATGGTGTATATTATACAGATTATCTAGGATTTCTAAAATATTGACTGTATGTAATTTAGAGGCAGATTTTGCTACTTGTTCAGTTTGAGTGGAACCTTACCCTGTGATTAATCCCATTGAACTAACTGGGGTCTTTTGTGTAACTGCTTGCTAATGTGAGTAATGGGATCTGAATTTGGCCTGACATATAAACCACCCGCCTACCTTCCCCCTGAAACTGAACCTTTTATGTTCTACTTTCTGTTATATATTAACCTAGGGGAAAAAAAAAAAAACAAAAAAGAAGAAAAATGGAGGGATTACATTAGTCCATATCTAAAAAGAAAGCTGAAAACACAAATATTCCCTCTTTTCCTCTTACGAGTCTTTACTCATAAGGTCTACCCATAAGATTCGACTCCAGATCATCCTGACACTGTGAGAAGGGATTTTTGCGGGCTAACCTGTTTTTTTTTTTTCTCCTTTTTTTTTTTTTTCTTCTTCAGGAGTAGTTCTTTAACAGTGCCTTGCATAATCCTAGCTAGTAATCCTGTCAGGCTGCACTTAGAGCTTTTGTAAACCCAGGAACAAATTCAGCCCTCCTGTAGGAGGAAGATAACACCCGTTGATTGGAGAAGGCTGTGTCAGTCTTCCCAGAACTACAAAAACCCCCAAGTGTAGTAGTGTATACACTAGAACAGTCTAAAAAATCAGTGTTGTGTAACAAATACTTGTGATTTGGCTAGATAGTAAACATCATCTGTAGAACTAGGATAAAATTAGAATAATGTGTCATAGATAACAAGATGCAAAACAGTGCAATGTCTGCTTGCAAGAGGTTGAGCTCCTTTTGCTGTCACCAAACGTTGTCCTTGGATATCTGCAACATGATTTCCTGTTTCACACTGAACTGTCATTAACTTTGAAGCATTAATACTGCAGAAAAGGAAAAAGAAGAAAATACGTGGGGTTTTATTGCTTTGTTAGTAATGTGTGCAGAATTAAAATTAGTTTGTGTTTTCCAAACAGATATCTATCTTTCATTTTGTAATGGATCATGTGCTCATTCCTCTGCTGATGGGCAAGTCTGCTAAGGGATTCTTTTGTGTTTAGCATTGTGCAGGCTTGGAAGTCAACCTGTGCTTTCTAGGAAGAGCTAGTGCTACGCTGCTGTCACTTATAGGAAAGGGAGCTGCCTGTCATTTAGCAAACATCTTTAGTGGTTTTTAAAAGGGTTCATATATAAATTTACTGTGTGGTATCCTCTATTTCTACTCAGTGGCTGTCTACACACTCCTTTCCTTGCAGCCTATTTCAGAATCTAGTGGGCTTGCAGCTGCCTGTCACCACAAATGGGACCAAAGTGGATCACTTTCCAATAGCCCTCTCCATCTCACTAAGCCTGGCACCCCTGAGGTTGTGGCCAACAATCGCAACAAACAAAAAATACCAGCTGGATCATGGCATCTTGCACGCTGGTGCTGAGCCAGCTGCATCACAGGCTTCATCAATGCACTTTTAATTTCATTTTTGTTAGATGTACTTTTCCTGTTGGACAATGCGTGCTGCATCTGCGAAAGCCTTATAACAGAGTCTCTTCACTGCTATGGCCTGGGATGGCAGCAGTTCCAGCTGAGATCCTTCTACGGAAGAGAGCATTTGGTGTGCAATTTTAACTTCTCTAGAGAGTTCAAATAGTGCAGAAGGTGTGGCAGGAAGAGAGGAGCAGTTGACAAAATGTAGCTTGCTTACAGTTTTATTTGCAAAGAAGATTCTTACTAAACTTTGGTGGTCCAAACTCTGCAGTCACTGCACCTGGATCTAGGTTTTGGGATCCTTCTTTCTCTCGTCCTCTTCTCACTCTACACTTTTCTGGCTGCTTGCAATGTGTGTGATGGGCCATGTACTTCTAGAAAGGGAGGGAGTGCTTCAGCTTGACACTCCTCTGCCAGTCATCTGCAGACAGCAGCATGGAGTCTGTAAATAACATGCTGATTTCAGCAGTGGGGAGGTGCACTCAGCAGTTCTCCACCTCCTCCGAAGGAAAGGCAATGGCCATGAGTTGTCTAATGTTTTTATATATTATTTGAATCATCATAACACTTAGACACACTGATCATAAATCAAGAGCATAGAAAAATGAAGATGACCCCTGTGTCCAAAGAGCAGGGTGGTGGGGCAGGATGAGGAATGCACCTGTGCTGTCGAAGAGGAAGAGCCCCTAATGTTGGGTCAGTCACGTCAGTCCTCTTTGTGCAAGGATTGTGAAGCAGGCTTGTAACAATTACAAGATTTAAAAAACAGTAAGGTTAATGATCTCTTTGTTGTCTCCAGACTTTCTGGCTTTTAGGGTTTCAATTTGTTTCTCAGCAAATGGGAGCTTTATAAACTTTTTGTGCTGAAAGTTGATAATGTCCCTTAATAGCATGAATCTGTGAGCTGCGACATGCAAAGAAATATTAGTTATTTGACCCTCACAGCAAATTTGCAAAGTTGACAATTCTGATGGATGTAATGGGAAGAGAAGATGATAACATGTTTTAATGTGGTGCATATGGGTAGGTAATTTAGGGAGTATAGAGAACAGGAGCAAGAAAAGGTCAGGCAGTGTGGGTGTAACGAAGGGAGAAAGCAATCAAGGCAAGCAGGAAGGCAAACAAAGTGAAGAAAATCGTGTTAATGTTTGACTGGCACTCAAGGCTCTACAAAATCAGTGTACGAATGCTTGCTCTTTCTCCCCATCCTCCTTTTTTCCTTCTCTTTTTTCCCCCTACATTTTTTTATTTAACAAATCTTTTGACAACAGCAGCAGCAAAAATAATAGCTCCCAGGACTAGTATATTTACCCACAGCACGTGGTAACCCCTTTCTGTTGATTTTTAAACCAAATTTAAAACAGAAAGTGTGTTAGCCCTTGTGAAAACATGAAGCTTGTCAATTTGCTGGATGTACATTGTATAATTTGGGTTATTTTTTGTAACAACAAGCTCTTGCTTATGTCTTCTTTATGTCTTCTAATGTATTTTATTAGCTTTTTCAGAGAGCTGCTGATATGAAGTATTCCACTTATGGTGTTCAATAATTGATTTTATGATGAATAATTTTGGATATTTGTATTTTATGCTGGATCTGGTGCTTATTGTTTGAGCGATAAAACTGTTGGACGTAAAATGTTTTTCAAAACATACCTTCTAAGAGATTATATGTAACAACACAAGGAGCCTAGGATTTTCCCAGTCTTCCTTTTCTTTAAATTCTGCTAGTGCTTTTAGCAACCAATATTTTAATTTAGCTCTTCGTTTATGTTACATTTCCTTCAATATCTATGTGCTCTGACAGGTTTTTCTTTTTTTGTTAATATGTTTTCATATGGTCATGAGGAAATGCTTTAGCTGCAAGTGTCTGCTTCATCCTGGGATCCCAGTGGTTGAATGATTCAATTTTTGTAGTTTCTTTGTAAATCTGAACAGTGGGTGATGTCATCCACTTTTGAAACTGAACACTCCCTGTGTGAACAGCTTTGAACTACAGATTTGATTTAGGAATGTTGCTGCAAAGCTTCAAAAGACATTGCTCTGTCCAGCTGCAATTCTGACTTTTATAGGTTTTGTGCAAGGCCGATGAGAAGTTTGTTTATCCAGGCTTTATTTAATTCCAGTTTGGTTTTTCAGGGATGTTGTTGTGTTAAACGCCTGCAAAGTCTGATCTTTCTTCAGCGAGAATTAGACAGCAGCCTACACGCATTTCTTTTAAATTAACGCCCACTAAATGCCCTCTAAAAAAATAAACAAACTTAAGACTTTAATTAATATGGTAAATAAGTAGCCATCATTTTAAACCCTCATTAAAGTAAAGCTTTTGGTTAAGGGTGAAACTTGTAGATAAGCTTCCACTAACAACTGTCATTTCTACTCCCACTTTTTGTTTGCTCTTCCAGCATTGTTATAGCATTGTTAAGACCTTCCCCTTCAGATGTTTTAGAAAATGCTGATGAAGTATTTTTCCTCCCTGTTTTTAATCAGAACCCTTTCTCTCAGGTGTATTTTTCCCCTTCAAACTGCATTCATAACTCTCTCATGTTCCAAAGAAGAGTAAATACCATGTGTCTTACTTCACAGTGACTCATCCATGGGCTTGTTCTTCTTTCTTCTCCCTCTTCCACCCCACGCGTTCTTTCAAAAGGGAGAAGGAAACAGGAAAATACCGATAAAAGAGAAAGTGAATGTGTACGTAGCTTTCAATGAGATTAATCCCCTATGACAAGTCAGAGTTAAATTACTGCTGGAAGTGCTCTTGAGATACTGCCAGGGTCATCTGATATTATTGTGCGGCCTCCATTTTGCCCCAGAGTGACATTTGCGGGGCTGTTGGGGAGGAGAGGGAAGGCAATAAGCAGAGCAGCCGGACAAGGCAGCAGGGCCTAGAGGTACTGAGACATCCCTCACTGCAATGGGAACATCTGTGGTTGGATTCCTGGGCAGTATCCTTAAATTTGGGACCCTCCTGCACATTGTGACCAGGACACCAGCCCTGTGAAGACTGGGTTTGCTGGGTCCCCCTCTTTCCTTTGGTGGCAGTGATGTGATCTGAAGTGACACTAACAAGGATTTATTACTGGAATCTCTAGATTGAAATGTATTGCTAAAAAATCTTTTAAAAAATGGCATGAAATGGCTGCGGCTGGAAGATGGCAAGCCAGTTGTGAGGAGAGATCCCTTTGGCACTGATGTTTTCACACTTACCAAGAATATCAAGGACCATGTTGTACATTTGGTCCACGTGCACAGTTTGAGGCCATTTGCTGGCTGGGCAGAAGTCATCCTGCAGTAGCTGGAAATTTAATCTCTTGTGCATGATGTTATGATGAGAGCTGATGCCCAAGGAGTAAAAGAAAATTTAGCTCACCGTGCTGACTTGATCCCTGGTTTTGGAGGCTTTCTGAATCATATATTCCAGCACTGCCTGATTTGTATTAGAAAGGCAAGTTTTGGATACACCTTTTAAAAGAGAAAAGTCCTCTGATTTATTCCTTCACTGCTTGTACAGAAATGTGGATTTGCCTTTGACAAAGGCAGTGTCTTTGTATTCAGATATATGCTTTTGCACTTGATCCAAAGCCAAGGCAAATATCAAACAATATGAACCAGATGAATCTACCAGAAGGCAACAGATACTCTTTTCTAGAGTTAGTGTGAAAGACTATGAAGTTCATTATGTGTTCAGATAAAGGTCTCTTAAAAAGTAACAATGTTTTAGAATTCCCTTCCTTTTAAAAATTAACATAAGTGCTGGAATAGTAAGGTAGTTCTTGAACATATACGGTCAGTTTCTGTTTGGGTGGCTTAGTTTTGTTTTCTTGTTATCCTGATTAATGAAATATTGGGCATTGTGGCTAAACATAATGAGGCTGTGTAAGCTAAACCATGTTGAGAGTCTTTTGAGGCAAGGAAGAACTAAAAAAGGAAAAAAAAAATCTTCCCACAACTAAAGCTGAGAAAAAAATAATTTTTGAAGGAGATTGTTTGAGGTGGTTTAACCACTTTATCAGACATTCATGTGGGAATAGAGAAAAAAGGAGTAAGGAAAAAACCGTGTATTTATTTAATGCAGAGCGTGGTAAATGATAATGGATGTTGCATAGGCTCAGATATCAGGTGTCTGACTAACATTCATGAAAGCAGCATAATTCAGACTGAACTTTATTCTCTTCCATTATGCCCAGCTGTTGGAATGAAGCAAGGCATGTGTGCAAAGTCTCCAGATGTTTGATGATCATGCACAAGGCGGGCAAAGGAGGGAGATTTACAGCTTCTTCGATTTTGTATTTTCAGATTCTGAATTCAGTTCTTCAGCATGTTTTACGGGATTTTTGTGATTTTATTTACTTTTAATGCCATTGTCTCAACATTTATGTTTTGCTCATTTCCTCTTACGTGTCTTGTCATTCCCCCTTTTTCTTTTGAACAAGAAGAAAAGACAGTGAAAGTGATGGCAGACAGTAATTTAATTATGCTTTCTAACACTGTAATGAGGTGGATATTGTCCCCCAAGAAGGGACTATACTACAGATAGATTTCTCGGGGTCTCATGGGAAATTTCTGGCAGAATTAAGAATAGACCTGGGGGCTCTGGTGATAGACGAGCACAGAGCAAGTGACGTATGGACCTGGAAGTGGGAGGGTGACCAACTGGGAGGTTTGAGTGTGATTTCCCACTTTCAAGTGATTGAAAAATTTACAAGTGATTTATTTTACAAATTTTACAATTTATTTGTAAGTTTTTCTTTCATTAAAAACACATTTTTGATGTTAATTATGAATCGAATGATTCTTAGCGAGTAGATTATTATTACTAGTCAAACAGTTCTGCTTTATTTGATTACTCAGGTGAGTCATATGGTTTTGTTTCTCTTTCGTTTTTGTAAATCCTTCAGCACCAGTAATTGCATATGACAATCTTAAAATTATTTTTTTATTTTAGTAAAATTCAGATACATAAAAATTACTTTGAAACCAGCACAAGACAGTCACAGGTGTGGCTAAACTGAGCTTCTTGAACATCGTCATTGTTTAAAGATTTATGGATAAGGCAGTTGCCTTTAACAAGCTTCTTTGTAGTCTGAATTTTCTGTGCCTTCTTTAAGTGCTGCATGTTAATATTAGATATGTTTGTTCTGGTGGAAGGTGAAATACAAAGAGCAGTTCAGTAAGGAAATGAAGAGCCACCGGTACAATCCTCTTGACAGTGCTTCCTTCAAGCAAGCACAGATTGCATCCACCTTGGCAAGTGATGTAAGTGAATTTGCTTTGTATTTTAACATGCATTTATATCCTGAAAAGCCTAACATTTGTTTTCAAGCAGAATTTCTTTTTCCATCTTATGAATTACTCTAAGCAGCAGTCTCTGGTATACATTGTGTCCGTATAGCAGGTACAGCATGTTATCCATTTCTTCCTCTGCTGCTGACAAAGCTCTTCTCTAAGGCCCTGCAGTTTTTTGTAACCTTTTTAGATGAGATTCATCTTGCTTAACTTTGTGTATCAAAAGGTATGACTGTTTACTCTCAGCTAATTGCCTTGTATTCAGTCCCTTTGTGTTTGGAAAAGAAGTAAACAGGTCTGGAGGGCAATTCTGAGCTGTTGTAGGTGCCTGTCTTTAGAGGAGTGAAGTGCTGGCCTCTCTCCAGTGGTTGTAGAAGGAGGTTGCATGAGCAGCTTAGATTTGGATGTCTATCTTTTAGACTTCATTCTGCTGGTGGATCTTCTAAATGATATTACAAAGTCCAGCAGTCACTAGATTCAGCAATGGGTGCCTGCTGCTGGACCCAGATTGGAGAAAACATCTATATCTACTCATAATGCTGCTGGGATGATATATTTAACAGTGTGTCTAATGCTAAATGTGTGAGCTCTTATTTGAGGCCATGATCCCAGCCTTCTTTCTGTAGTCTGCTGTTTCCAAAGCGTGGGGCATCACCCAATGGGAACAGGAGAGGCCAGCTGTGGGAAGGGCCAGAGTTTTTTTCACAGAATATGTAATTGTTTCCAAAATCGCAATGTTTAGTAAAAAATTCATTGAAGTAAATAATAATATAAGAGATATTAAAGTTGAGTATTGTTGATTTGAAGTCTGCCTAAATCAGTGAAGAACAGGATATATATGTTGAGGTGCCTAAAGGTATTGGTTTAAAATATTTGTCATCCAAGATAGGTAAGGTGGCTAGTCTTCTTCCTGTAGAGATTGGCATCCAGCCATCAGAAGTATGGAAAATCCTACTATGGGCTAGTAAATTGTTATCTTCTGCCAATTCATGAAGCAGTGACCTTTTGCCTTATGTGACTATATTGCTTATCTTTGCTGAAAGCGACTTACATTAAATAAAATACCCAGGAGAACTTCCCTTTAACTGTTTTATGTACAACTTCTTTATTTGGACAGTTAGTGTAATTCCTGAATCAAGAGAAAAAGAACAAGAATCAACAGTGATTAAAATGAGTAAACTCAAGGTATTGAAGATGATACTTTTGATTTAAATTTTCTGAAAAGGGGAAAAAAAGAAAAAATTAAAAATAATAATTCCTTTCTAGTCTGAAAAGTCATACAAAGTGTGATTTTGTTGTAAGTGTCCTTTTTGAGGAAAAGTTTGAGTAGTTTCCAAATATTTGCTCAGTAGAATGTATCCTTTATTGATTTTTCCTTTTCCTCCAAATAATAGTAAATGACCACCATCTAGTGGCTGGTAGAGATTGTTCAGGCAAGCACTTAACGCTTTCTCTTTCTGGATGGCCACACTGTAATACATTGCTGTGAATTATTGTGTTAATCTTTATTTTACATAACCTGAATTCTTTTTCCAGGTGAATTACAAGAAAGATTTGGAAAGCCTACATGATCCAGCCTCTGATCTACCAAACCTGCTATATTTAAACCATGCTTTAAATATCAGCAAAATGCATAGCGATGTAAGTTGCCTATATAAAAATGATCTGAGAAATGTATGTAGTAAGGAATGCAGTATGTATAGTCAGTGCAAAATGCATAAATTTTTGGTACTTCCTTCATGGTCTCATATGTAGTAGACTATACTGTTGTAACCATGGTAGTTGGGGGGTGTAGTGAAGAAAAAAGGGCTTTTAGGGAGAGATATTTCAGTTATTAGAACAACTAATATACTGGATAAGAATCACACAGACTTCTGGTACTTGAGCATTGCTTCTTATGTGTCTGAAACCTTGTCTTTTTGTTGATCTAAGATACTTCTTTCCTTGCAAATCTTGTTTTGCTTAAGGTCTTACTGCTTTCATCTGCGAGTCTCTGTACAGAAGTGACCATTATGCTAGTTTAATATTTGGACTTCTCCCATCAACAGCCTCTCGAGTGCTAGCTTCCCTTAGAGTTTTTCCATCTAAGCCTTTTTTCCTTCATCAGTGTCTGAGGCTTCCTACACTGGGTCAGGAAATAGGCACATATTCCATTCTGGCACATAACAAGACATAGACATGGCCCTTGATAGGGCTGGTGGTCTGACACATGATAGTGATGGGGGTTGAAATGGGGAGGAAGAGGTAGGAAACCCCTGGCTTCTGTGCAATGCTGAAGCTTCTCTCCCAGTCCAAGAGCACCTATGCTACATGTGCAGTGCTTATAGGCTGGTTAGCTGCATTTGTCATCTTACTCCAGAAACCAGAGAAGGGCTGCAGAACTGCTGTGGAAAGGTGTGAGTGGGTGGTGTTGGGAAGGAAGGTTGTTCACAGTCAGCAGGAGGCGAGCACTTCACACACAAAGGGTTAGCTCTAATGACTAGGAGCATACTGGGTCATCTTCTGCTTGTGGAAGCTTTTGTCTAAAATAATCCAGCCTTCATGTCTGTATTTTTGGGTTGCGCTTTCGTGAATTGAAGCTTGCTTTTTATCTGTCTCTCTCTGATATGTGAAGCTAACATTGACTATCCCCTTTTGTGTGGGTAATAAATGTGTTCATAGCTTTCACTTCCTGCATTCTTCATGTGCCTAATTCTGGTTCCCTTCAGTGTAAAGTAAGATTGGCATTCTTTTTGCTGATTAAATGGAACACCCTCAGAATGAACTTCATCAATTTGTCATCTTAACTCTACTGAGATAGAAACCTGGTCTTTCCCTTAAGGCAGCTCACTTCTTGCAAAATGTATTTCTTTCTACTGCCCAGGAAGGGTTGATTCATGTTGTCTATGCCCTTTTTCTGAGGACTCCATAAATACTAAGCCTCTGATTTTTGCATTGTCCAGATGCTGGTGGATACTTTTTCTTGCTGTGAGCAGGAAGAAGAATGCTTTGTCAATCCCTAAGGCCTCCACTAGCTATTTTTCTTCTACAGAAATCCCATTTTCAAAATCCTTTTCAGATTTGTCCTCCCCATGTCATCTCTTTGATTTTAACATGGCTTAGTCTCCTGTCTTTCTCCATGCTTTTCCAATACCTTCTTTGTGTTCTCCTCCTTGTCTCACCACAATCATACAAATCTTTATTGAAGTTTGCTTCCACTGTATGAAACAGTCTTTCTGACTGCGCGATTAACTGATTTCCAAAGACTGATTGCATGGTCTGGTTTGGGTTTTTTTTACCCTCTGAAACACAGAGCTTCTTCCTAATTGCCCAATTTTGCTGTAGTATACCTTTCTCCCTTGAACTTTATGCTTCTCTTCATCTTTTGCATAACATAGCCACACCTGCCCTGGTGTGTTACATTAATTAACCATACAGGTTACAAACTCATAAACTATATATGAATGATTGAACTTGTTTGCTGATTGACCTAGAGTGTAGAAATGTGTGCAACTTTATGAAACACACATACTATAATACCAATACCCAGCTTCCATGGGAATAAATTCCAGCACTTACAAGGAAAGCTTGATCCGCATGTTTGGACAAAAAAAGACTGATTCTGACAGGTCAAGGTCATCCGGTTTTCTTTATTTTGATGAGGAAGAGAGTTCACAAGGTGGAACTTTACCCTCATATGGCATACATGTAATTCTCTTTGTCAAGAACTATGAAGACTTAAAATTTAAAACTTTGATATATGTACAACAGCTAGTTCATTGTTTTGCATATTTTAAATCTGTTTCTTTTGTAGAGACTTTGAGATGCTAATGAACTACAGGGTATAAAAAAAAGAGGAACTTAGATGTGTTTCATTTTATGGCACAGGGTGAATAAATAGGACATAAGAGACTGAATCTGGTGCCTGTAGTTTAGTGTAGCAAAAAGTTCTGCGATTTACCTCATTTTATTTTATAGAATTATTTTCTGTTCCATTAGTTGAGGAATGGAGTAGAAATATGAAGTCCATATCTGTAGATGGAAGTAATTTTCATTTCCACTACAGAAGTGATTTTGTTCTGTGACATTTATAATTATTTCCACTAGGAGGCAACCGCAGACCGTCATATGTGTTCCTTTGTACTTCAGATGTAAATAATAATGGTTATTTTCTAGCAAACATAAACGTTTGATTTTCGGATGAGCGGGACATGCATTTTCTCTAGGAGCTTACAAAAGTTTTTTTTTTATCATGTTCTTTTCTCATTTCATCACAATATTTTAAATTCAAATTTAGCGGTAGAACTCCTGAGTTGGGAGGCCTAAAATATAGTTGCTTTTATGCTGTTTCACCCATAGTTATTTTAAATGGTATTTAAATTGCAAAACCTTCTGGATTTTGTTTTTGAAAACATTCTTGGATATCTTTTGTTTCAGTATGAATATAAGAAATCATTTAAGCAAGGCAAGGGCTTCTATCATTTCACCCCGGATACAGCTGAACAAATCCATCACAAAGAAAATGCAGTGCTTCAAAGTCAGGTATATGCAATCATAAATACATCTTGCAGAGAGAAAAAATGCAGCATTCTAACAGTGATTAAATCAGGCACAAAACTGCATGACAAATTGAATATGCACTGTACATCACTGTAATCAGAAGCATCCCATGAGTGCAGAGGAGAGTGTTTTTGCAGGACCCGAACCTAGTGCAGAAGCCTGACAAGGAAAGAGATTGACACTTTTCTCAAATTCAGACATTATTAGTTTTGAAGAGACAAATAAATTGAAGTGGTACTTATTCTGAATTTGTACTTGTATACTTTGATTTGTAGCTATTTGCTTTCCTTTATGGCTTGTGTAGAATAGTCTACCATATCACAGGCTGGTTGATTGAGCTAAATAATGTGTTTGCCCATCTTAATCAAGAGTGGGAATGAACAAGTTCTGAAGGT
This sequence comes from Phalacrocorax aristotelis, assembly GCF_949628215.1. Lineage (NCBI taxonomy): Eukaryota > Metazoa > Chordata > Aves > Suliformes > Phalacrocoracidae > Phalacrocorax > Phalacrocorax aristotelis. The sequence continues at coordinate 21,283,879 of NC_134277.1, forward strand.
TTCTCCAGGTTTCCAAAATGTATTTGTTCTGTGAGTTAGAAAAAGTTGTATGTTGGTGTCTTAACCCTCTGTCCTTCAATGTGATTTTACTACTAGCTTTAAGGTCATGGTCATCAGTAGCTGTGAGGGGAATGTTGGTGCAAGATCAGTCTCTACTGAGACAGTAGTTTTCCTTTCCACAGGAACAAGCAAAAGTGCATTTCAGAATGGTGCTCCTGAGCTTGAAGGAGAGACCTGTGGGGCCTGGCTGCGAAACAGATTTTGTTGTTGCTACAGTAAATATATTGTTTAATGGAAACATAATGGGATCCTACTGAAAGCTGTCAACTGTTCAGACAGGTCATTCAGCCAAAATCATGCAATTGCTTTAAGGATTGTGACTGATGCCCCTCACTCCTGCTGTCTTCAAAGTTCACCATTTTTAGGTCCAACATTCTGTAGCAAAGGAATAAGTGACTCCAGAAAAAGTTTCCTTGTCTAGCTGCCCTATTTCTCCAACAGGTTTAATTTGGTAGGATTCTTCCAAGTCAAAACCTCTAAGGAGTACGGCTAAGACAGGATATGTCTGTCGCCGTAGCAAGCAATCAGATCTCACATTCTCTCAGCTGTTAACAGCATTTATTTTCCTTTTCATAGGTCAAGTACAAAGAGAATTATGAAAAATGTAAAGGCAGATCAATGCTGGAGTTTGTGGATACCCCAATGTATCAAGTTTCAAAGGAGGCTCAAAAGATGCAAAGTGAGGTTAGTAAACCTGTGTGCTTCAACTAGCAAAATTTAGATCAACAGAGAAGATAACAGACATCTTGTACTCAGACTAAGAAAATGGATGAAGCAGATTGTAAAGGTTTTATGAATTGAGGATATGGTAGAATTAGAACTGAGTAGTTCCCTTTGCTATTCTGTAGCTCAGTTCTTCCTTTAAATTTGTTTTTTTTGAAAGGCCATTGGTGCTAATAATAGAGGTTGTATGTAGCATAATTTAATTGAGAAGAAGCTCAAGAGGTCATCTAGATCAGAGATTACTAACTTCTTAACTTTTTGCCTTTAATTCCATCTTTAATGTGGGAGGGTTCTCAGCTGGGAGTGAGTGAAGTTGCAAAGCCCAGTCTGACCCCGTGCCTTAAGTGAAATGTGGTGCTGCCTGTTCAGCCTGGGGAGCTCAGCAAGGGGGAAGGACTGTTCCTGGACTCCAGAACAGCACTGACTAAGGCATATTTTTCTAACTTTTTAATAAAAACTTCCAATGGCGGAGGTTTTGTGGCCTCCCAGACAATCTAGTTCAATGCTTCACCATCCATCCTGAGAGAGTGTATTTCCCTGTCTCCTTTGCTGCAGTTTGATTCTGTTATTTTTGCTGTGTGCCATGAAAAACAGATGATTTCATCCTCTTGGTAGAAACTTTTATGTGTTTAAAACCATCACCTTGTGTGCCATTTGTCTTCACTTTTCTCTACCAAGCAAGTATTTCTTTCATAGATCAGGTTAAACGTTCTTTTTGGGAATATCATACATATTTTTGTCTAAATTGTGTGTGTCTTGTATAGATAATCTAGGTAATGAATTGAGTAATGAAGTTGCTTATTAATGTGATAACTAATTTCTGGGTCTGTTTACAGTGTTCTTTCTGAAATATGCTTGGAAATGCACATGTATGTACAACTACTTGTTTTTGCTTCAATAGAAAATGTATCGCAAAGATTTTGAAGAAGGGATCAAGGGAAGACCCTCAATGGATTTAGACAAGACCCCAGAGTTCTTGCATATAAAAGAAGTCACTAGCCTTCTGAAAGAGGTAGAGGACTTTTTTTTTCTGTTAAGATGTAATTGAGCAATTAGCGGCATTTCTACAAGCTACTTCGTGCTGAACAACTTACAGTTAACTTGGTAGCTAAATACAAAAGTGACTTCATGAATAAAAATTGCAGCATGTAATTTTATATTCTAAATAGTCCTGTAGTAAGAATTGATAATTTTGAAGTTTACTTACAAATATAAGGAAATGATAAAGCTCAGCACACCTGAACCAGAAAACTAGAGTAAAATGAACAAATCAAATGACTCCATAGAAAATGGATCTTTGGCAGGACATTGTTTCTGAGGCCTCAGATTTGGAATTTGTTCCTCCCCTGGGCTCAAATAGCCCCAATTTGGTGACATTCCAGGCATGCTGCAAAAGACGTCTGTTTGATAGGGTTTTGGAGAGGGCCTGGTGTTTGCTTTCCAGAGAGATGAAGGGGTGGAAAGGTAGATTTCTGTTGGTGTCCAGATGACACTTTTTCCTTTTAGTACTTACTTCAGGTTTATGGTAGGCTGTTGTGGTTATATGGATGCCTTGAGCTGTGTGTAGTCACTTTTGACTAATTTAATTTAAATAATTGTCTATCATACATGTTATGGATGAAAATAAAGACGACCAAAATTCCATGATACAGCTGTGATACTACATAATGTGCTTTAAGCAGATTTTGTTAGAAGGTGCAGGTTTTCTCTATGCTAGTCTCAAGCTAGGTCTAATTTGTGCAGTACCATTCTGTGTGTACATGTCTCATTATGCCTACTGACTAGGGAAAAATGCAAATACTTGCATTTCATTGAGTTAATCTTGCTGCCTGCTGAATGTCCACGGAAGTGGTTAGTGCATGCATAGTTGCAGATGTGCTGTAAATGTTCATCTTTGAAAATTTTGATGTAACTTCCCTCCATAGCGCTATGAGCATTAAGATGTTCCCCAATTCTTACCTCAAGTTTAATGACTCATCATTTAGGGAGGAAACCACGCTTGTAAGCCAGAAGGGAAGAATATGAGAAAACAGAAACGGTATTTTAGTGCATAACTGCATGAATTTCAGATGATTTTATATCCACGTTCAAGAAGCAGATTCCAAAACCAAAGATTACATAGGTCAGATTAATTACTGTCTTTCAAGATCTAGCAAAATGGTGTATTTCTTCATAGTCAAGGATGTAGCTCAGTATTTTTGTGCAAAGGTTCATAATAAACTTTAGATAGATACTGCATGAAACATGAAGGAGAACCTGGAGTTATATTTGTTCAATTACTTTTTTTTTTTTTTTCTAACATGTCAGCTGTGTTCCAGTTTATTCTGTTGCTTTCCCACTGTAGAGATTCTGTAGTTATTTCACATTTTGTAACAATAAGAACTTTCTTCCCTGGAACCACATTCACAACTCCTTCAGAAGAGATAGCTGAATTTAGTAACTCTAAATTAATAGAAGTTGTTTCCTGCTTGTTGTAGGACATGAGGACATGCTTCTGATGATAAAGGGAAGCTTCTTTAAAAATACCTGGTTTCCTTTTGTTTAGATAAAGAGCTTATACAGAGACAAAGGTACTCACTACTGCTTATGAAATCTAATACAGGATTAGAAGTGTTAATTCATGTCTATAGAAATAGTTCTGAAAAATATTTTCTTAAATTTTTTTCTAGTTTCCTTGCTTAAAAAAACCTAACCCAAACCTAGAGATGGGAAAATCAATTAAAAGTCCTTACAAAACTTCAAATTCAGCAGGCTTACATCAGCTTTCTAAGAATTGAGAAGAAAAAGAACCAAATTTCCATGGGCACATTCTAGTGTGCTTTTAATTTTATACTGAACAGTGGAGTACTGGTGCTGCAGTTGCTAAATGGTGATAGATCATACCAGTGCAGTGTCTGAGGGGCACAGAAGTGATATGGTAGGAATATTCCTTCTGCATTATAATTTGTCAAGCAGTCACTTTAACAGGTCTTAGTATAGTGTTCAGGGCATCCGTCCTGATTGTGATGCCATTAGTGGAACAGAGGTAAAACCTGCAGCACAGCATATATTGTTCTGTAAAAGCAAATGCTACTGCAGTTAAAATGTCTGTAGAGAGGCAGCTGAGGCCCCTAAACAATGGGCTAGCACTGTATAGGAGAGGTCTATTTTCCAAGAGCACAACGCGAAAATACGTGGCTACATTAAAACCTTTTCACTCTTCAACATTGTACCTTTTGATTTCATAATTTATTGTTCTGTGAAACCTGTACTTCAGCTAATTCATATTTCATAGACATTTCAAAGAGACCCTTCAGATATTTAATAAGTGGAATTTCTTTTCAAGATCTTGCACACAATATTACACGGAGAAATCTCTCTCTCTTTTTTTTGTGTGGTGTTTTTTTTTTTTAATCCTTAGAAAGAGTATAGAAAAGATTTGGAAGAAGGGATGAAAGGAAAAGGAATGACAGTGTTTGAAGATACACCAGATTTGATTAGAGTGAAAAACGCAGCTCAGATACTGAATGAGGTATGTTACCCAAGTCAAGGTTATTGATGTCACAGAAAGTTCCCTCTTTGTTATACTCTACTGAAAATATACCAATTTTTTTACATGATCTACAATGAATTATATAAGTATTAAAACTAAGGCTATTTCTGTTTTGCTTTAAGAATATAGAACAGCTCTAAAAAAACCCCAACTTATGACAAATGTTTCAGGTTTTCAGGCAATCAAAAGGTCAAAAGGTGTAACTCCCAGGATTATCTTTTTCGTGGTGTTTTACATAGTAGAAAGCTAGGAGAAAACATCTGCCATTCCACCTCTAGCAGAGAGGGAGAAAGAGATTATGTCTTCTCATGGATTAACTTACACTTTTTGCAAAAAACAGTGGTTTGGGAAGTAGAGATATATTTTATCACATATATTTCCACATCAGAATGAGATAGAGATGGAAGGCTGAAAATCTTTTTGCTCTTTTTCGTGTAACTTTATGCGGTAAGTAATAAGACCATTGCGTTGAATAGAAGGATATTTTCCTTCTTTCTAACTAATGTACAACCTAAAAAATAGTTAATTAACAGGAAAAGTAAGAAGAAAATATTTTTATTATATTTATTGATTTTGGGGAAAAAAAAATAAAAAAAATACTTATTTTCCACAGGCAGAGACAAACTCTAATAGAAAAGAATTAGTACTAATAGCAATAGCATTGCCTGAGAAACTTTTAATTTTTTATTTAAAAAACCCTATTGTAGACAATATTTCAGTATTACATTTTAATATCATTTGCTGATGAACAAGGAATGTATCGTTGCTTGGATAAGCTGAAGATGAAATATTAATTTTGTTTCCTGGTTATTGGTTATTTATAATTTATGTTGTGGGGAAAAAGCAGCAATCACGGATGAGTACTGGCACTTGCCTAATGGCTGTGGTTCAGGAAAGACCTATTAAATGAATAAATTACAACCTCCTGCTCTGAAAGTTCACTGGAAAAAATTCTGTATGGTATTAAATTTCTAACATGTAGTCTTTTCATAAATAAAATATTTTCTTAAAAGTAAAATGTGTTTCAATTAGGCTGGCACCGAGTACCAGCTTATTACACTATGTTCTGCAGAGCTAAACTTCCCGTTTACTTTAGAGGATAATTGTAGCAAGCTGTATGGACTGACTTCCCCCCACCCTCTGCCAAATTAAAAATTTAGTGGTAGAGTTTTGTACATTCAGTGAATATCTCCTCAAATTTTCCTCGTGTAGTTTGCGATGTGTTTTTCTGACAAAAGCTTGCAAAGACTCTTGAGAATTGTGACTCTTAACTTGAGAATTTTGATTGACTCTAAATCTTAAATTAGATCTCTTGTGCAAAAATCTACCTGTAACTCTCTGGCTATTGTGAATATAATGTATGAAGTTTTTTCTTCACAGAAACAGTACAAGAAAGACCTGGAAACTGAAATTAAAGGAAAGGGCATGCAAATTGGTCCAGATACTCCTGAGATAAGACGAGCCAAGAAAGCTTCTGAAATTGCAAGCATGGTCAGTTCTGTACCTGGTGCATGGTTTCCGTTTGACAAAATACAAGAAATTATTGTCATTGGGAATTCCAGGTGATGACCAACCTAAGGCAGTATCAGTACCACAGATTTCACCAAATACCTAATCCATTGAGCTGCATAGAGTCTAAAAGTTACATAATCAGCATACGGGGGAAAGGTAAGACTTCCCAGAACCTTGACCTTTCTGTCGTCTTTTCCAGGTGGTGCTTGTTCCTCACAAACCACCCCTGGCCTGGGCTGTATTCAGTAGCTGCGGCCCCTACTTCCTTTAGGCAAAAATAGCTGCTTGTCAGGGCCAAATGATAAACACAATAAGAGAGATGCTAAAGCCTTATGACCCCAGTCTTTTAAACCACAGCCAAAGGAGAAACTCTCATCCTACATGTATCTGTGATTGCAGCTGCCAAAGCTGCAAAGGCAAGTGGATGTGAAAGGCTACATCACATTTGAAGTAAGCAGTCTGTTAAAAGAAATTTTATCTAGTCAGCAGCTACAGCATAGGTGTCTCCAGGTTAGATCCTAGAAAACTAATGCTGTTCAATCAAAAGTTACTTGGTGTTTTAAGAATGCTGTTCAGTGGGCTCTCGCAGATTAAAGTAGTAACAGTTTAAGAATTTGTCTGCCAGGCATGTGTGTATTTCCAATGCCATTCTTTTCAGAAGGAATACAAGAAAGACTTGGAGAAGAAGATTAAAGGAAAGGGAGCAGGAGTGGGCATGGATACGCCTGATATACAACGAGCCAAAAAAGCTTCTGAAATTGTAAGCCAGGTGAGTACAGAATAAACCTCTTAAGATTACTTTGGAAGTAAAACACAATGAGGTGTTAAGAATACTTCTCAAACATAACTGGGCTATAGGGAATCAGCAATGCACAATATAAAAATTAAACAAATTGAGGAATTTATTTCAAAGCCTGAATTTGAAGACAGCATGTACAAATAACTGTAGAATTATTTATGGTGATTTTTTTTCCTTCTTTTTTTCTTCAGAAAGAATATAAAAAGGATCTGGAGACTGAAATTATAGGAAAAGGGATGCAAGTGGGCCCATATACTCCTGAAATACAGCGGGTCAAAAGAGCTTCAGAAATAGCAAGCCAGGTAGGCATAGTTCAAAGGCTGAATGTTTTTAATATTGTGTGACAACAAGTGCTTGACATACATCGCTCAAAATTATTCTCTCGCTTTGTAGAGGCTTTCAAACCCATATTAAATTAATTTAGGTGTAGTAAAAAATCGTACTGCCTGATTCTTGCTTGTATTTAGGCCTGTCCTGCCATGTAAATTGACTTTAATTGTTTACATCTACTTGTGGGTCTTTTTACATTACCTAATAAGAAGGATATATTTATCCTGACAGTGAAGGGGGAAATATATAACATATGTGAGAAGATGCTTTATATATATATATATCTAAAAAATATATTTTCAGTGTGGGACAGTGTCAGGTGTCCCACACAGACAATAATGATACTATGGAGGAGAGAGGTTGAAATAAATACTGTACAAGGATGTTGAGACTTGTCAGTAATAAGCATCTTTTGTTGCAGTTTGGATATTCTGAGGCCAAGAAAGCAGGAAATAGACATTTTGAAATTATTTTTCAGAAAATGTACAAAGATGAAGCAGAGAAGATGCTCTGTAACTATTCTGCTGTCCCAGACACTCCAGAGATGGAAAGGATGAAAAGTACTCAGAAAAACATCAGTTCAGTGAGTAATAGTGCTTCTCTCTTCACTTGCAAATTCTCAGATATTTTTCAGTTTAAATAGGCTCTCTTGTGCTGCAGCATAAAATAGGGAACTTATGAGTAAATGTCCTTTGAACCATTTGCATAATTTTCCTGGCAGAAGCTCTATCACTCATTTTTTAAAGTAAAAAACAAAACCAACCAGCTTTTCTAGGTGTGACACTGTTATGTTGAATTGCTAAACCACTTATACTACCTTGCCAAGCCACAGTTATTTTTAAATGAAGCTTTTTTTCCTTTTTTCCATTAAGCCCCAGGAAGTACTTTATTTAAAAGGATAAAAAAACCTAAGGCTTGTTACTATGGATATAAGATTTTTCATCTGTTTCCTATCATATGTACAGAACATCAAGACTTGTGGATAAAATTAGATCAGGTCGGGTTTCATAAACGTATATGTCTAATGATTTTATGTTATACTGGATATATTTTAAAATTTTATGCTAGATTTAAGTTTCAGTTTATCCCCAAATATAAATTATGAGCTTAGTTTTCTAAAATTGCCCAGTTTGGGATGCATGCAGTTCCATTTCCTTTTAGGCCCTTTAATTCTGCTGTTTATAACTCTGCCTCTGCTTGTGATATAACACAGAAGAGAAGAGGAGTAAATACAGCCTCTGGAACCAAAGGCTGTCCAGTTGGTGTCTGCTTGTTATGGCAGACTAAGTAATACTAATAAAGACAATGATTTGAGAAAAAGGAATATAAGTTACTTAAATATTTTAGTATTATCTGACACAGATATTGTTCTTTAATTTAGAGATACTCTCAGCTTCTCCAGCTCTGCAGGAGTACAAGGTCAATTAGTTTCTCTCAGACATGTTTACCTGCAGCTATCCCATATCACTGCAGCTTCACTAGGGGAGTAAGAGCCTGTGGGGAGAGGAGAGAAGTCTCTGAGGCAGTGGTTTCTCCTGTAACATCTTCCAGCCATTACCTACTCCTTTTCTTCATTCATATGAGAGCAGCTGAAAGCTACATCTTTCTAATAGGAGCTGTTGACAGGCCCACTGGCCCCAATTTTGTTTCTTGTAATCTGTTGCCTCTTAGTTTTGAATGGTGCTCTGCTGCACAGTGTGATGGTGATTAGCACCGTATCTCCTGTCACTGGCATCCTAACATGCTACCCTGAAACTCCATGTAACAGAGGGGATCCAAGCTAGCGTTTACTGATCTGCTTTCCTCCCTGCTCCATTCGTTGAGAGCTTTTGATTGAGTCCTCAATAGGACAGTGGGCCTGCCAGTACGGACTCACTAACAGTTAGATACCAGGCACATAATAACCTTCAACTACTTAATTAAGCCTTGACAAGCCTCTGATGCATCTGAATGCAGCTGTGTAGGCCCATCTGACCTTTCAGTGCCAAGGCTGATAAATATACTCTTTGTTATTGTACTAGGTAATATGAAGTAAAAGTATTTTATCTTTGATGTGATTTGTGTTTGCTTTATTTTGTGATCATCCTTTTTCTGTTTCTGAACTGGATCTTTCAAATGTAGGAAAGGAGTTTATAGCTGTGATTGAATTAGCATTTTTTCTTTCTCTACACTTTAATCTTTCAGCATTCTGTGTAATTTAGATTATAAAGGTAAGTTACTTTTTACTAAAGTAATATATAGCTGCAAGCAGCCCCAGTATAAAAAAATTAATGACCCCTAATAGGCTTCTGATTTTTCGTCTCAAGTATTTTCCTGCCTTAGGGGAGAAAAAAAGTGGCTAGCTCTGCAGATAAGATCAGTTCTGCTTTTAGCTCACTAGCTCATTTGGCAGATGTTTTACAATAGGATATTTAGTGCACAGTCATCTCTTTCATAGAAAAATTCCCAGCTCCAACATTTTTTACTACTCCCTCCTTGGTACAGAAGAAAAGTATATTTTAGTTCAGTCCACTCTGTAAATCTTTCTACCTTGTACTGACATATTGGTACAGAAGAACTTTCAAGTTCTTACTCATAGGCTGTCTTTGTTCTTACATGGTAAAACAAAATTCTAAATCCTTGAAGATTTTCTGAATATTTAAAAAATGAGTTATGATGTAAATAATTAACTCTCCCCTAGAATATTTGGCAGTACTGGTCACCCTAGGTTACACAGAATTTCAAGGAAGTAGGAGACATGCATCAAGAACAATATTTTATTGTTTAAGGTTTACTGATAGGAAAAAAAAAAGTTAACTAAATCTTGGTTTAAAAAAGCCAGAAATACTAAATGGTAAAGGTTTATTTTAGGACGTCCAGGATCAGAATTGGTTATGCACTACCAGCCTGGAAATACTTACTGGAATGGCAGCAGCTGTGACACCAAATACTGAAATTCAGATAAAATTTGTTTAGGAGTTTTGTAGCGGGAACTGGTGCTCCATAGTTATTTAAATTATAGCCACATTTGGAATTTGTGGAGCAGTTATTTACAGTCTGTTTCAGTAACTTTGAGTGATTGATTTTACTGATGCACTTTGTGTTTTATCCTTTACTGAAACAATTGAAATAGAGAGGATGATTATATAAACAGCACATGTATCTTTTCAGAAGTGAGCTTTGTTTTTAGATGCAGTCCTCAGCATTCTGGCTTGAACCCAGAAATGAAAATATTGCGTGACTTGGATTGTAGCTCTGGCTGTTCTGGTTATTTTGTCATGAATATGTCAATTCTCTAGTTTGCTAAATTAGAAATAATAATATCTGTTCACTTCTCAGAGTATTTTAAGATCTGAAGATCAAAAAACCAATTCAAATCTTGCATGTACATGCACGTTCAAATACATTGAAATGAGTGAGGTTACTCAAGCATAAAATTGCATTTATAAATGTTTATAGATTATGATCTAAATTTTAATGTTATTTCCAAAGTTAAAACTATCATTACAATTACTTACAAATGTTTGAGGTCAGTCTAAAGGATGATAATAGATTATCTGGGTTACAGTTGAAAACAAACAGAATGTTATAGTTATTGATAATTGGCCTGATTTAAGAAAAATTGAAGTATTTGCTTTCTTAGCAAGATTTATAGTCAGACCAATATGGAACTTGGAAAATTGCCCAGCCCTTTTATGAGAACTTGTACTTGCATTGCTAACAGTCTCATAATTACTTTTGGGGAAATGAAGGTGTTTTATAAGAAGGAAGTAGGAGCTGGCACAGCTGTAAAAGAGACTCCAGAGATTGAAAGAGTAAAGAAAAATCAACAGAATATTAGTTCGGTAAGTGTTATTAACATTAATTATTCTTATGTAAGTAAATGGTGGTAATTTTTTTTTCCATCTTGTTTACTAGAAGTTCTTTGTTTTCATATTACACATCTCATTCAAATACTGTTCCACTGGATTTTGGATATAGACCTCCATTCTAGTCGAGGTAGAGCTCCACTCTAGTGTAATTCTTCTGTGTTCAAAGGTAGAGTTTCAAATTGAAACATCATGAAAAATAGGGAACATTTTTAACTAAATATTTGAGGAAAAAGTTTTGTCTTTCCAGAGTGAGAAACATGAAATGTATTTCTGGATATGCCAGACTGAACAGCAGCTGTAATTTGCAATTTAGAAGAATATCATACCACAAAAAAGAAAATCTGTAAAGTTCCTGTGGAGTCCATATGTATTACATAGGGGTTGGTACAGTTTCCACTTCAAGAAGAGGAAAATTATGTCCAGACTCGAGCTACATGAAAGGAGGAGGGTTTGTGCTTTTTACATGATGGTGACAAGTTGATCTGTGGATCTGATGAGACTGGTTCTGAATTGATGTTGTTTATGGATACCCAATGTCTTTGGCACTTCAATGGGCAACTAAAAATAAAACATGAAAACGAGAGTTTTCTACAAATAGAACACGCTCTTCTAATAGATATGTGGCAAAACTTGGAAAAAAAGTGGAAAAGTGACTGCCAAATAAGAAAACACTTGTAGCTGCATTGTTCACTCATTTAGAATTTTTGATGTGGAGTCCTTTGGGGCCATTTTTAACTTAGTGATGTGACTTTTCTGATTATTAGATACTTTTTTAAAAATGAAGTTTGAAAGTGAGGCATAGACATGATGTTAGATTGTATTGAAATATTAGTTGAAATCCAAATTAGGGACTCTGGACACCTATTCTACTAGAATTTCCTTGTTTACCGAGTGATGTTAAGTACTGTATTTCCCACCAAAGCAAGGTCAGGGAGGGAATTTCCATAAAAGTCCTGAAAGATTTGTATTTTCCTTGGAATTTTTCTCTGTTCCACCCATGACTTTTCATCTTGGCATTTTGAGACACAATGCAATTTGAAGAAAGATTCAATGCAAGCTATCGTGTGCCCTAAATCCTGAAATAGTGTTTCTGGTTGGGAAGCTGTAGGTTTTCTTGATTTGAGGGTGGGTTTTTTTTTCTTGTTTTGGTGTTTTCATTTCTGTGTTCCCCCCCCCCCCCGCCCCCCCTGTGCAATTATGGTTTTGGGGTTTTTATAGCCAGGTTTGTACTGGTGTTCAAGAAACAAAAACCTAATCTCCTCTTACCTATTTGATTTCCAGTTACCACAGACATTTATCTTGAGAGTGGACACACACCCCCCCCCACACAGAGGCGAATTAGAAGTAGTCTTACTCTAATACTTTTTCTCAATACCTTTCAAAGTGAAATGGAATAATAGTTTACAGTGCTTTTGCTGTTTTAGAAATCCTAAAAGGTGGTGAAGAGGAGGAGGTGAAAGGTGGTTCAGTATTCTAATAAACACACTTGAACAAAAGTATATCAAGAGAAACGCAAAATGCATTAGTAGTTTAGTAGTATGATGTAAGTAGCATGGCCTTTTTCTTGCTAGTTTGTGTGTAGAGTTAATATTTTACCAAAGATCTTTCATTACATGTAGCGTACTTGAGATTATTAAAGTCTTGTATAATATTTATTAAAAGTGTAGAATGCCAAATTTAAAGAGAATGTGCAAGAAAGTTTTAAATTATATGTCAGTAAGAGGGAAATTGTGTAATTTACAAGAGTCCCAAAAGAAGGGTAAATTACACTAATTTTTACTCCATTAGATTTAAACATTTTATACCTATCTTTGAGTTTAGCTAGAAAGACTTAGGACAGCTATAAAACTATTTGCTGAGCTAAATGAAACTATGGAATATAAAGCACACCTGCAGTGCAAAAAATACCAGAACACCAAACCAAAATAACACTCACTGTGCAACCAAACTATGCAAAAAAAGTCCATTGCATCATGTTCTGAAAGTGATCAAATTCTTCCAGATGACATATATTGGAGGCAACGATCAGAACAGTCTGTTTTCAAATCCTAAAAAACAAGGTGGTGACAGCCAAGGGGGTTGAGCTCATCTCACCTGTTGTGATGATTGGTTTGGAAGAAGCAGCCTCCTGAATAGTTGGAGTCAAGAACCCACACAGCTTTAAAAACAAACATCACACCATGGACTGTAACTGAATCTGAACCAAGAAGCTACAAATAACTCAGGGTTTTTTTTTAAATACTTGTTTATATTGAGGGACAGGTGGGGCTGGACACAGCACTGGGAAGAAGGCTTTTGGGGCAAGATTGTAATTGTGTTTTTGTTTGTGTGAAATCCATAGGGAAACCCTTGTGATATATCAGTCAACGCCACAAAACTGGGGTCTGTTTAAGACTCAAGCAATGGGCATTTTGAAGCATTTTAAGGACTGGTAGCACTGCCAATTCTTAAGCTTACCTAATAGTCTCTATTAAAAGACCCTTGTTTCCAGTCCAGTACTAACTACCAGTAGTTCCAGTCCAGTACTCATTTCTGCCAGTCCTAAACTGTCTTGACTCAATTTTTCCATTCCTGGTCTGTGTTTTGGGCTGGTTTGGTTTTATTTATTTATTTATAAATTTCAGCCAAAGCAGCTTCCAAGTATGAGCTTAGAAAAAAACAAGTTTTGTCTGTGTTAAAAGATTTGGTACTCTCTGGAAGTACCACGTCTTGGAGAAGAGAATTGAAAATTCTCTGCTAAGTGACAGTTGGTGCAGTGCATTTGGGAAAAAAGACACCAGGAGAGAGGAACTGAAAGTGCAAAATGGCTTGTTCCAAGTGGGTTGGCCAAATATGGGGAAAGACAGGCAGAGTGATGTGCTCCTGCGCATAGGTGCTTCATTCCAGAAGAGCTAAAGTGGAACTCAAGGTTGTCTAGACTCATCACTCCCTTGCTGTCAGTGTGTATCTGAGGTACCCTTGGTCAAAAATTTGCCCTCTGTCTAATGATGGTATCCACAGAGGTAACAAACTACAATTGTTCTCATGGGTTTGTGCAGTCAATCTAAACAAACCACAAGGAGCTTAAGATGAAGGCACACAAAGGAACGTACATTTGTAGGTTTTTTTAAATCATGAGAAATTGCCTCCCCAAAAGGTACCTTTATGGAGCATTATTAAGGTCACTAAGTCAATATTCAAAAGCAAGAACCTGAATTCAAAGCCCTGCGTCTAGACCTGATAATCCATTGCCAAAGTATATGGTTTTATACTTTGTCACAGAGGTGGACCTGCTCTCGTATTCTGTTTTGCAAACTGCAGTTCAATGGGAATTCTCATCTGAATGCTGGTGCTGTATAATAGTATGTTTTTTAAATTATGTAGCCAGATTAGCTGTTAATTGTCTGTGCTCTCTAGTAAAAATAGTACTTTTCCTTGTCACAATTCCCTTTTTCCTCATTTCACAGCAAAAATAGTGAATTAATGTGTGTGAAAAACTCAGATGCTTGAGGGAGGAGCAACATAGAGAAGGTCCTCAAGAAATCAGTAATTCTGTGATCAAAGCAGGACCTTAGAGCAGTTAAAGAAAAAAAAAAAATTATCAGTCATGGTCCTCATGCAGACTACTCACTAAGTAAGGGTCATTCATTGTGTGTAATGAATAAGGCAGAATTCTCCTGAGAAAAACAGCTTTTGGTAATAGATAAAGATGATTATAAGGCACTTAGAGGAATAGAATGAAGTAGTATAAAATGTATTAAAAGCTGTATGTGGAGCATATTTGAACAAGGGGCAAACCTAAGGTTATATTTAAGTTAATTGTGTCATTTTCTGATTTCTGAGTCCTTGATTTTGCAGCCTTGAAATGTGTTTAACAGGAGTTTTGTATGCCACATTAATATAAAACTGTACAAATTGATTCATTATGCTGTTTCCTTGTTCTTAAAGTACTTTTCCTTCCTTGAGTCTTGCTAATGAAAAATGTTTCCAGCTATTACATATCACTGCACACGCAATTTTGAATGTTTTTGTGAATTTTGCTGTTTTATTACCATTGTAAAGAAAAAGAAAGCATGGCACATCACTGTAAAGGATGGCATGGTCGAAAGTATTGTTTATTTTATGGTGGCATAAGAGATTTGAAGATGAATGTGATGAATACTGGACAGATATTTAGTAACAGACAGTAAGACAAAGGCAATGCACAGATTTTTCCAGGATGACCCTTTTGGATAGCATATGGAAAACCAGAAAATGTGATGCCTTTCTTTTTAGTACCACATCCATTTACCCTTACAATACTTTCTCATTAAGTTGAATTCCAGTTTTGGTACATATGGTGTATAATTGAAGAAATTCTAGTTCTGTGCATCTTTCAGATTATGGAGTCTACCATATCCAAACACAGTGCTATTTAAAAGGGGTGAAATGTGGCAAAAGCAAAGTGAATATCTGACAGCATCTTCAAAGGCATCATCCATCCAAACATCTGCATTCTCCATGAAGTGTCTGTTTTTCAGAGAACTTGGATGAGACTTTGAAGTCACAAATGCTTTTAAGAACACATCTGTGAAATGTTTGTTTTCTGAAATGGACTGGTAGACTCCGTAGCAAGATAATAGCAAGACCAAGTCATTGTCAGAGTGATATAGATCTCCAAGTAGTATATGCAGCATCCCAGTTGTCGTGAAGATAGCCACAATCCCATGTGCTGTATGTTCCTGCTGTAAGAGTTTTAGTATACTAGGCTTGTTCTAGGCACTCTCTGCTGCCTTGTATCAAACAAGATGCATTGGAGACCTTAGCAGCCAGTTTCACAAATTAAATATAACTGTTCCTTTTCAGGTCAATAGTGTTGATAGGTGTGGTCTAGTTGTGCAGTACGTGTCAGAGATTACAAAATGCTTGTTATGTTTTAGTGCTTGTCTGCATCTTCTTTAAATTGCTAATATTTTGTAATATTTATTGTGCAGATTAAATACAAAGAAGAAATTCAGCATGCAACAACTATTTCTGATCCACCTGAACTAAGGAGAGTTAAGGAAAACCAGAAGAATATTAGCAATGTGTGCCCCATTTTCATTGCTTGCACACTTCTTTCTGCTGTATTAAATGTGTTTGTGCCTCAGTGAATGTGTCTGTGGTGTTTGTGCTAGTTCCTGTTTGGCCACAAAGACTAATTTAATCAATTAATGGTAAAATGATAACTCCTTAGCCTTGCACTTTGATTAACATCAGTGAGAGTGAAGTGTTCCTGTTGAAGTATCAATTGTCTGTGTCTGAAATAGTACTCACCCTCTTGCAGTTCTTCTAAGTATTGTGTGGAAACATGTGGGTGTTTATTAAGGAATGGCATTTCCCACCCAAATGCAGTGTGCTTTTTAATGACGTATAGTATTTCTGTTTTGGAAGTCTGTGTAATATCTTCTGCCGTGTTTGCTAGGTTCAGTACAAAGAACAGCTCTGCAAAGCTACACCCGTGAATGTCACCCCTGAGATCGAAAGAGTCAAGAGGAATCAAGAGAATGTCAGCATGGGAAGTTGCTCTTATTTAATCCTTTGTATAATTTTTGGGTGCAGAGATGAGTACAAAATTCTGCTTCCAGAAGCTGTACCTTTTCTTTAGTTAGGTGCAGGCTTAGTAATGGAATTACTTGAAAACCCTTTTTTAGGAAGCAATTATGAAAAGCCATTGCTTGGTTTGGGAAATGGCATGTGAATCACCACATATTCAATTAAAGAAATGGCTGCGATGGTTTGAAATGTTATTCTCTGTCTCGGATATTTGCAGGAAATCTTGACAGATTTTTTTTCTTTTAAACATAGTATCCTTTTCCAGCCTTAATTTTTTTCTTTGCTTTGTGAAAAATTGGCTAAATTTTTACTCAAACTCCAGCTCTTATTTGTCTCTTTCTGGTTCCTCAGTAACCTTCCTATGAGACTTTATTATTTAATGGCTGACATAACCATTAGAAAGATATACTGTTTGCAGGAGCACAGGGAAGAAGACAAGGACTTTTGGAGCACGCTGCTGCCTTCCTGCATTTGTTGTAGCTGTACCCTGTTAATGAGTCTTTGAGAGACCACCCATTCTCCTCGCTAGAAACTTCCATCAACAGCTGTATTTCATGGGACTACAAATAGCTACAGTGTTTCCCTGGGGTGTTTTCTGCTGCATTCCCCAAATCAATTTAGAGATAAAATTTTCAAGAATACTATCCTTCTAACTTAAGTGTATGGTATTTATTCCTGGATTTATGCTGACAAATCGAGCTCTCCTAAATGCACGCTGTTCAAACAAACCTGTTTTCCCAAATGATTCAAGCCAGTCTGTGTAGTTGTTCTGCTCTCATCATTGTTTACCTTTCATCAATTTTTGTGTTGTGCAGATTTCGTTGGAAAGTTTAAATTATCTTTCAGGTCACTGGAATAGCTTTGGGTGACTATTCCTTAACTTCAGATGTTTCTAGAAACACTCTTGAATAATGAATAATCATTTTACCTTTACAAATGTCAGTTTGCAAGCTTAATCCATTTGATAGCTTACCATCGTTTTTATAAGACGTTAATTTTTCAATTGGAACATGTTGATATGGACAGATCAAAACTGTGTTGTGTGGGATGACAATTGCTTAAATAATATATACGCTGCTGCCACAGTGCACTGCAGAATTATAAATGCAATGTGTCAGCACAGTTATTCTTACAACTCAGAACCAAGAACTTATTAAAGAAAGAAAGGTTTGTATGGAAACATTTATTTTACATAAAACTATATGGATTGGCATAAATCATGCAAGAATCTCTAATTATTTACTAAATGTTTACCATATCTGACTTCACAGTATTTGGGGCCAGGGTTAACATTGGACTGATTGGTCTGTCAGTGCCACATCCTATCCTTTATCTTCTTCAGATACTGATCCTGCCTTGAGTGTGCACTTGGTTAATGCATCATTGCTACAAGTGTATTTTGTTAAAAAGTGATAGAGGGGATATCCCTACAGTACATCTAAATAAACACATGGTGAAATTTAGGCAGTTAGATTCAACTAGCAGTTGTCAGATGTCTTGCACCCACTGTGTTTAATCACCTTTGAATATACAGAGTATAAAATTTAGAGCATGGATGGTGTCCGTATGGAATCTCTGTGTCTGGATTCACAGGGGACATTGCTGAAATTCAGTTTTTCATGTGCTCTGCTTGACTTTACCGCATTATTTGTGGCTTACCCTATTCTAAATATAAGATATTTCTCTATCCAGCCAAGGACCAGTGTGGTAAATGTCAAGATGTTGTGTGCATATGTGTGTATATATCCCCACAAATGCATTAATAACAAGACTATACAGAAAGAATTCAAGGTTATGCTTAAAAAATCAAGCTTTATAAGCTTTAATAAACATCAGATGCATTTTAGATTTTCAGTTGTTTCCTGGATGACCTTTTAAATTGTACATTTTAATGTAAGACAATGTGATATTGCTTTAGCTGAAATAGGATGTACCATTTTATTCTGTTAAATAATAGGTTCACTACAGAGAGCAGCCTGGCAAAGCTACTGCTGTGAGTGTCACTCCTGAGATAGAGAGAGTCAAGAAGAATCAAGACAATATCAGCTCGGCAAGTTGTTTGAACCTTTTCGTCATTTAGAATTTAAGTCATTGTAACAATATAATGAGGATATGCTTTTCCATTTAGATTTTGTATGTCAAATGAATCCAACTGCCATCATCCACTGAATGGATTTTATTTTTATCCTTTGAGTACATGCGCTGCACACATGGGCAACAAAAATATTCAGACTTGCCTGATTATTCTTGCAAAAAAAGTATGTGGTTGTGTTGGCCCAGTATTTTTCAAGGAGAGAGTCAGTAAAGGTCAGTCATTCTTTCAAGAATCTTTGTCGCTTTTTACCAAGTTTTAGTTGCTAGATTGCAGGAGTAAATTACAGTAAAGAACAAAGGAAACGAGAATTTAACTTTAGTTCAAAATTTTTTTTGTTAATGATTCAAAGCATGGAAGCATATTGTCATCCATTCCACTCTGTGACATGCCACCTGTGTTAGAGCTGAGTAGTCCTGAATGGATCCTATTACCAAACGCTAGAGTAAAATACTGTATTTTTCTTGGCTTTTATAATACCTACCTTTTCTTTTTCTTTCCTTTTTTTTTTTTTTTTAATTGCCACTACAGTGGCATAAGAAGCAGCAGACAGTTCTAATCAGGAGCAAGGAAGAAGTCAACATAGTGAAGTAAAGGACCAGACTAATTACATTAGTCTGTGTCCTCAACACTGAAACACCATCAGCTGCAAAGCCCCTGGAGATGGTAAATAGAACAGGTTTCACGCAGAGCCACTGTTTCAAGGTGGCAGAAGTGCATTAATAGTAGTGACCACTTCAGAACTCAGCGTAGGGGTGAAAAGTAAAGTAAGTTGGATTTGTCAGGGGAATTGTCTAAGGACAGAGAAAAAGGATCTGACCTTATAACTACATATTAATTAAGTACGTTCTTAAAATGATTATGCATATGTACTGAAGTCAGTGAGTTTTGTGGTGCGCAGTTAAAAATAAGAGGAAGACTTCTGAACAATTCTAGACTTTGAATAATTTTTTTATTTCTGAAAATTAAGCTTTTCTTCCCCAAGTGACTCCTTCACTTTGTTTCTTAAGATTTACAGAGATAAATACTCCTCTATGTTATTGAGCAGGAGGTGAAAACCAAACTATGTTGGCTGTAATTATTCTGTCCAAAAAATGCTTATATTCAAAGCATATGTAGCTGCATATATTTGCTAAGAAAATTTATTGATTAATTAAGAGGCGCTTGAATAACATGCAGTACCATATATTCTGTTTCTCGGTACATTACTAAATTTACCTATGAAACATAGACACGAAGACTCACATTTTCATAGGTATGTTGTGCTTAACTAATATGTAATTTTAAGGAGGTTTAGACAACTTCAGTACTTGGTTCCTCTCATCACAAATGCATTTTGAAATAGATTTGCACAACTGATTGAGAGGTAATGCTTTGAGTGTGAATATATAGGTAAATCTGAGATATTTACTAACACTCAGTGCATGGGTGATAATGCGATGTAGGAGCTAAGGGAGGCCATTAGTAGAGGAATTCAGCCAGCCAGAAGAAACTGTAAGAAGTGCTCACTCTAGAACCAACACGTAGGACCACTACTTTTACTGTTTTAGAATTTTGAGTGTGGGGTTCTTTTTGCCCCCCCCCCGCCTTTTTTTTAAACAGATAATTAACCTCACATCTTTACACGTCTGTGAAATGCCACAAAAGAAGCTAATTAGGGGAAATGTGACATAGGAGTTTCTGTACTTACTGATGCACAAAACCCAGCCCAAATGTTCTCTTTGAAAACAGCATATACAGATTTGTCCCAGACATGTTGCTTTTGTGCTGCTAGCAAAGACAAGCTACCAAACAAGAGTAAGAAGGCTGCCAAAGGTCTAACCTGCTTGTAAGAGTTGAATTCCATGGGGACCCAGGGGTTCTCAGCTAATTCCCCCAACCTGGAAGCAGACTGAGGACAGAGTCTGGGTCTGTCTGGTTAATAAGAATATAGCTTATCATCAGCCGTACAAATATGTTTTAAAGATATCCAAGTCACAGTGGTGTTTTCTAATATTTTTCAGTTGATCAATGAATTATTTCACTTATTTAAACAGTCAAGAGTTTCAGCTTTCAGGTAATTACTATTTTTTGAGTGATTGGTGGAATAAACATGCCCTTTGGCCTTACCAATATACTAGGTCATCTGTACCCTCCCTCTGAAACAAGCTAGTAGAAAATGAGTGTAAAGAAAGAAGCAAGACGGTTGGTCATTGTGATTTGGAAAGGATACTGTTGCACAGTGTGATTCTTACCGTCCTTTCTACAATAAACAAAAACTTCATGTGTGCTGTTGTTGCTGTTTTGCAGGTCAAGTACAGCAGTGATCAGAGGCAGATGAAAGGTAGACGTAGTGTGCTTCTAGACACACCTGAGCTAAGGCATGTCAAAGAAACACAAAACAACATCTCAATGGTAGGGTACTTTCTTCCTATAACTAGAGTATGCTAAGGAGTGGCACTTGACCTCCACTGGATTTTGCCTTCCATTAATATAGGTAACTAATGAAACTCTCTGCTCCTTATGGAAGGAATATTTTCTTCTCATGCCTGTTGAGGGACTGTTTGCTAACTGCATATGACTGTACTGAACATGTTCAAAATACTAATAAACAGTTTTCTAACAGTTAAATGTCTGTCCTTTTGGGTTTTTTTTCTTTAAAAAAGTACACACCTCATTTGAGCATCACACAGCTTGACTGGATTAGGTGACACACTTCCCCTTGTGCCTGTGCACGCTCCTGGTTTCTGTGTGACTTTTGTTCTTGGAATGAGTTGTTTTGTGTGCATTTGCTTGTGTGAGAATGTTTGTCAATTTAATTCTTTGATGATTAAGACTCTTTAAAAAGCAAATATGCATAATCAGGGGTACCAGCTTTATAACTCTTACTAATACTGGTTTTGTTCCAACACTTGGTTATATAACACTTTCTACCGTAATATCCTTGTTCTTGTTTTTTTTTTTTTTTGGAAAGCAGGCTGCTTAGAATAACTGCAGTTCTTTCTAAAAGCCTATGTTTACAGTCAGCTGGCATATGATAAAACAAAAGAGCAAAAGAGCACCTTTTGTATGAAACTGTGCATATAATCAAAATTCTTAGTGAATGAAAATGCTTGAGTTCTAAAGAACTGTTACTGCTGGAACATTTTTTTACTGACAGATGTAGTTGTCTGTATCAGTAGAGAGCTATCCTATCTTAGAGAAGAGGGGAATGGACCAGATGACCTCCTGAGGGCTTTTCCCATCCTGTGTAGCTGTAAGATGATGCTTTGCTGCTTGAGTTAATGTCTAATTCAGTGGAAATGGAAACAAGTTAGGGAGATAGAGAAGACTTGGCTGTCCATCTAGCCTATCTCATGTGTTTAACAATTCTATTATGGAGCAAACCCCAAAGAATTTAAGTGCCTCATAAAACAAACACATATGCATTCCTGCATAGAATAACCATTTGCTATCAATTGCAGCTTGGGGAAAAGTGTAATTATTCTTGTTTTCCTAGGTAAAATACCATGAAGATTTTGAGAGGACAAAGGGCAGAGGCTTCACCCCAGTGGTAGATGATCCTGTAACAGAGCGTGTGCGTAAAAACACCCAAATTGTGAGTGATGCAGCATATAAAGGTGTGCATCCACATATTGTTGAAATGGATAGAAGACCTGGAATAATTGTTGGTAAGTTGTTAAATACTGTTGCTATTGAAAACACTGTGGGGAAGGTGAAAGCATCTGCTTGTGTTCTCCATTAAAACCAAGAAAAAATACTCCCAGATCTCATTTTTGCTCTTTTCTCAGCATGAAACTTGTGTTGAACTATTGGTTCAATGCCAGCTTCTAGCAAAATAATAATGGGAATGAATAGGAGATAGATTATCATTTGCTCTGTAATTTTTTTTTGAAGTATGGATAGTCATTGCTATTACTTTGAGTTTTCACCTTCAAGAACGGCCAAAATATCTGCAATAATCTTCATTTTGCACAGAAGAGAGATGACTAAAGCTGTGATTCTCCAAGATTTCGATGTTTAAACGTTGCAGACCAGTTTGAGATTTCCCCTTCTGTCAGTCAGCAATTTCTCCAGAGCTGCACATGCTCCATTTACCACCTTGTTTTAGAATTTCACACAGCTTTCAAAATACCTCAAGGTGTAATTCATCAATAACTCAGTAGATCTCTGGTAAGCCAAACACCAGTGTTCAGAAGTGATGTTCTAAAAGATGGTCCAAGACCAGGTATTCAGAGGGTAGGATACAGATTGGTTTTGTATGTAGAGACAGAGCATGGCATTAAGATGTCATTTGGTGTATTCATAATAAACACTATTTCGAAATCAAAATGGATATTTGAAGTCTCTTAAAAGTTAAGACTGCTATGGCAAAGGAAATGGTAACCTGACTCTTTTTTTTTTCATTTCTTTTTGTTTTGGTGTGTCCTTTTTCTGTTTTTTTCTGTGCTTTACAACATTGTAGACCCCAGAGGGTTTACATACAGAAAACCATGCTGAGATAGCACTCTAAAATCCTTTGTACATAGTAATAATAGCAAGGGTTTACTTTAACTCTACCTCTCTAAAATCAGAGAAATCGCAGGTCAAATGGACTAATCGGTGGGTCATAGAGTCCATCCTCCTGCCTAAAGCAAGGTTAACTATATCTGTACTGTACTGTTCCTGGCAGATGCTTCTTCAGTCTTTTCCTTAAAGTCTCCAAATAAGTCTCCACGACATAAAGGAGTGTATTTCTTTCCTTTTATATAGCCACCTTTTTACAAGTCTGTAGCTACAGCCTTCTGTCAGAAGGAATTTCTCAAAAGTGAGTGTTTAGAGAGCTCTGCCTAGGGAAGGTACTGATGCTTTTAATACCATGCAAGTCTCAGAGGGTCACCCATTCTGGATCTAGGGCAACAACTTGTTCAGAAAACCATTTTCTGTGGAGTCCCAAGCACTTGTACCCACTTCCATAGCTAGAAGTGGTGCACCCAAAGAGAGAGAGAAACGCTCCTGCAAAACTGCAGTTTAATATACAGTTTACAACATGCTGTTTAGTGCGCACTTCAAACCTCCTACTCTGTACTGCGCTGCACGTGTGCTGTAGCCCTATGTAAGAATCGTGTGCAGTCCTGTGTTCAATAACTGAAGGCACAATCAGATTAAGATCAAGAACATCCCTGAGATAAATCCTTGAGCTATAAGTGACTGAAATATTAGTACTGTTTATCACCGTAAAATACTCCCGTAGCAAAACACACAGGCATTCTTAACTCCCCATGCCCACCAAACAGCAAAAATACTGCAACTATTTAAAGGAAAGAGGCCATGACAAACCTGTGAGCCTAATATCCAGTGATATTTCAGCTAATGCTTTTTCAGAGTGAACTGCAATTATACTATCTGCTTGTTTAAAAAGAAGCAGTGAGCTCCCTGCTCATGGAATGTCCTTGGCAGCTAGAAAAAAAAGATTGCAAGACTGAAAAAAGCAACTATGACTCTCTTGAGGTTTTTCCTAGCTGATTGTTCAGATAGTTAGGAAAGGTACCTCTGTGTTAGAGTCCATCTAGCTGGTTTTTAAAGTATTATCAGTGAAGCTGTAGCAACTTTTTCAAATGCCCAATTCCTAAAATTAATGCCTCTGCTTTGGAGAACAGGCACTAGTTTTAACCATGCTAAAGCCATTCTAAACCCATCAACATAAATTAATCTAACTGAGCTTTGGATCTGTGACTAAAGAGGCTCCATAATTCTCACATGAGAATAAAGATATTTTAAATTGGCAAAAGTTACCAGGAAGTTGAAATTGATTGGGGCTATACATTTCCAAGATTCTGGTTCTATGTAACTTATATTTAAGATTACAGAGATGGATAAAATCAGTACAAATCAATGGCTGCTGCACTGATGCTGATCTTGTTATGTCTTTACTTACTAAGGCATGATCAAACAGGAGAAGATGGGCATTCACCAGTTCTCCCACCCATCTCATGCCTGTCAGTGCTTTATGTAGTTGCATAATTTATCACTGTTAGGACTAACACACAGTTTATCTGAAGATTTTGCATCGGCTTTTATTCATCTTGTCAGGAGGGAGTTAGTGCTATGCCTCACCTTACGCGAGTTGCAGTAGGTAACACATAATGTACGTACATTGAAGGTATTCTAAAGCCATGGGATTTATTTTATTAGCTCTGTCTGTTCTTTCCATTGCCTCTAGGCTATTAATCATTTGAAACATGACATATCTGGGGTCCCCACAGTCCTACTTTACTTATCAACCCATTATTTAGCTTGGTACCACTCAAACTAGTGAAAGGACCAAGTTGGGAAGATAATTATTTTTCCCACTTCCAATGCATTGAGTAAATCTTGCAGACGGGGCTGCCCAAGAAGCAAACCACTAGTAAAAAGGTGTGAACTGGTAGATTTGTGCTTTAACTGATTGTACTTTACATCAAGGTTTTATTTTTAAACTTCTTAGGAGAGATGAAATGATTATTACATTTTTAGACATAGCAGATATGAATTGTATATATTAGATTGATGTGGGTAGATCAAGAATTTACACTATAGCTGCTTCTGTGTTTGTTATAAGCCTCTTAACTTGTACAACACTATTTGTTAAAAGTTTATTAAAAAGATGATTGAATCTATATTCACTTCTCTGCTGTGATTATAACTTAAATTCAGATATGAAATTAATTTTTTCTTATGGGCTCTTTTTTATCTCAATATCCAGTTCACACTTGTGAATTCAAGAGATATTAACAACTTACTTGTATGAATTAAAAATGAAGATCTTACAATTACTACTGTTATTGAATTCATACATTGAATTCCAAAAATGCTTTTTGATAGTGGGATAGTGGATCAACAGTAATCTATGTCCCAGGAAACTTAGATATTTGGAAGACAAAGGGAATTACTAGTTAAGATCAAGAGTGGGCTTCAGTTTACCCAACTCTAAATGTCTACAGTGTAGATTCCTACAGATGAATTTGTCACCCTAGTCCATTTTTTGTATTAATTAAGAAAGATGGATACTTTTGAGTTTATATGAATTGAGCAACTTGTAGAAATTTATTTTGGATGAGATGAACTATGCCCTTGATTCTGCTTATTAGGCTGACTTGATCTCTACTGTATGCAAAGAAGGGCCTGTAATGCCTCTGTTAGCTGTAGAAATGTATACTGCCAACTGTCAGCTATAGGAATATATACTGCAGCATCTCTGTGGAGTAAGGATGCTGTTGGTGGACTGGGGGAAATAATCTTGTAGCTCGGATGATTTTAGTTCTTCTAGTGAAGAGAGTTCTGGTATGTGATATTTAACTTGTTTCCATTTATTTAGACTTAATAAAATACTATGGTCGTGTTTAGAAAAGGAAAATAAAAATTGGGAGAAAAAGTCTTAAAATAATGTCAACGCTCGAAATGAATGCACTAAGTCCTTTTAAGCAGGAAAGTAACACTTTCTGGTCCTTTCTGGTGAATATCTAGATCTTTTAGTTAATTTCTAGCTGAGGGAAATTCATTGCTGATTGTTAAAACTCATTCCTTTCATGCTTTTACTTCATTTGTTGTTTGTCTGTCTTATCATTTCTGTGCTTTGGGAAAAGATCTTAAAGTTTGGCGCACAGATCCTGGCTCCATCTTCGACATTGATCCTCTGGAGGACAATATTCAGTCTAGGAGTCTGCATATGCTTTCTGGTATTGCTTATATCCTGACTTTTCCCCAATTCAGCTTTTTATGTTTATGAATCTAAGTTGGTGCAGTGAATTTTCAGGTCAATGTGCCAGCCATATGTTTTATAAATATGTTTTTATATATATATATAAAATGTAGTATTTTTAAAACAGTATTTTATAGGAACTTCAGCTGTAATCACATGTGCAGATAAGAAATAGAGAAATAAATCTTATCCTATCCAACAGTTATTCATACCACTTACAAGTAGTCACTTAAAAAGCATTGATCTACTTTGTCCTCACTGCAAGTAGAATTTTCAAATAGTTGGACTTTACTAAAATCTCAGAGATATAGAAGGTGGCCTATTTATGAAATTTATTTCTTTTCCATGCACATTTTGCTTATATGGCACATGATGTTATGCCTTGTGCTATTGTTTGCAACTCCAAGCTGTTAATAATTTAAGGGTAGATCGAAAAGGAGAGAAAGTAATGTAATAATAAGCAGCAATGTTTTGGCTCTACAAGTTTTTTTGATCCCTTCCCCCCCCCCAAGTGTTTATTTTGAATGTTTAATTTTGTACATGTATTTTCTTTGCTGCTAATAGTGGAACTTTAAATATTGCTTTGAATGTCATAGAGCAGTATTTCCACATGCACTTGTATGCATGCTGGGATAAAGGAACATTTTGATTTTCCATGGGAAATTTTCATATGCTTCATCATCATCCCTTTTTTTCCTAGTATCTCAATCCTACCTTCCATTTCTGCTATTCTTTTAAAGCTGAGAACAAGCTTAGTTGCATCTGATTTTGAAGCAACCTTTTGAACTAATGGTGTTCAAAGTGGATACAAACTCACGAACAATTCACTATTCTCTAATTTTAATACCATCAGTGTGTGAATATCAATGTTAGCAGTACTGCGGTTTTTGTTGTTGCTTGTCTTTGCACTTCTGTCATCTATTTACTGTGATATTTTTTCTTTCTACCTTTGTAGAAAGAGCAAGCCGTTACAGTAAGCAGTATTTACATTCTACCAGTTTGGGAGATTATAAATCAGATGGCTCTGACACGAACCCTACCTTTTCTTACTGCAGTGAGATAACAAGGCCATCTGACGGAGAAGGTACCCCTTATTCCCACCTTTTTCACTAATGACACTGTCATAGTGTATTGAGACCTCACAGGCCTGTATTAACTCCATATCCTTGTATAGTCACAAGTCATTAGAAACTATGTAAGCTATTGCCTGATTAAGGAATCAAAGCAAAGTCTCAAGACCGCACAGTTTCTTGCATGCCATATTGCTTTATCGTGTATTCTCTTTTACCATTTTGGTAACACTGTCAGTCTGAAAGCCCTGCTAACTCCCATTTACAGTGCTTAAGAGAAGGTGTGTTGTGTTTTTGCCAAATGTACATGACTCTGTTATTTTTTTTCTCTTGACGAACACAGTGTAACTGGAAAAAATACACCTCTGTACTGGAAAAAAAGTAAATTTACCTTGTGCTTTTCAGTGGCAAATCAAACATATAATAGTGACTGAAGTAATTCTTCCTGCTTGTGGCTCTGTTTCCGTCCTAAAAAACCAAGAGTATCAACTGGCAACTTTCTCACATGAGAAAGTCGTCTTATACTGTCAGCAGTTTGGGAACCAGAGTTAATATTCAGCTGGGAAGTTTATGCACTCTGACACTGTTTGACATGGATTAGAATACTTTGACAAACCTGCATTCCCAGGTACAAAACCACATCTTGCATCTGTTTGATGCCATAGATTACAAAAAAATTTACAAAAATTATGAATAAGTGTCTAGTCATCCTAGTGGCATTACAGTGTGTACTAGACTTGTCTGGTGAATTGTAAATATTCAGAAACGTTACATTCCAAAGATATGTTTTTAAAAAACAGTGATTTCTGCTTCTCAGTTGTGAACGAAGGTGTATTGAAAAGGTTATCTAAAGGGTTGCTATTGTTTTGTTTTGTTTTTTTAAGAAGGTATTAAAGATATTGCTACCATTTAGTTGCCTGGCATCCTTGAATTACCCATGTTTTTAGAAGATTTTAAGGCATCTTAATTGCAGAATGTGCCTGTTTATGTTCTCCCAATCACCAGAGGAATACGTTGTTATAGTGGCTAGTGTTTAGGGAGTCTACATTGTGTTAGATGCCATGTAAATACATACAGGCAGCTCTGATTAAGGCCTGGTGAGGAAGAAAGTGTTCAGACTGAAGAACTGACTCTGAACAAAGAAAGAAGCACACATCTTTGACAGAACTGTAATCCCTTCTATCATATCTGTCTGTCTTTATTTGATATTTTAACTATATTCCCCACTCTTCTAATAGATGATAGCAATAATGCACATCATGCTGGTTTTTGTCTCTTCCTGTGATGATGCAAAGTGGGCTTCTCAGTCCAGTGCATATTATCTCTCTATATCTGTTCTGATCTTTTTTGGCTCTATTCCAAGCCATTTTAACATTGCTTTGTCAGCTTGGTTTGATTGTTAACAGATAGTTTTTATTACATGCCATATTGAGAGTAGGAAATGGGCTTTGTTTTCCCGGTTGTTTTGGCACTAGCGAGCTTGATTTCTGTGTCTCTATTTCAATCTGTTGTTGTGGTGATGTGTTGAATAGATCCTTGCCAAGATCAACATATTTTAGAAAGATATTGTTTCCACTTTTGACCCAGCTGGCTAGCCAGGGTTTGAGCACTTGCAGACAGCTCCCATTGCAGGGCAGAAATAAATGCCAGAGTTAAGTAATTTGACATAATCCTGATGATTTACAAGAAAATACCATTTCTGTTAACACATTCAGAAAAAAACAGCAGAAGATAGCATCTTGGTCAAAAATACCAACCTTTTTCATGGCAGCATCCCATCTAAAATGTCATTTA
Source organism: Phalacrocorax aristotelis (assembly GCF_949628215.1). NCBI lineage: Eukaryota > Metazoa > Chordata > Aves > Suliformes > Phalacrocoracidae > Phalacrocorax > Phalacrocorax aristotelis. The sequence continues at coordinate 21,312,894 of NC_134277.1, forward strand.
GGACATAGCCTCAAGATAAGTTTGCCCTTGACCTTTATACAGTATCTCCTATGGCATACCACAGTAATTGAGAACTGAATCCATTTTGGTTTCTCATGGAGTTTGTACTTTTAGATCTAGCAGTGCATCTCACTGGAATTGTTCAATCTGATGGCACGCCAACATGCCATCAGCTGGGGACCCATGACCAATTTTACAACCTCTAAATGTCTTTGGCCTTGTCTTATCATCTTTCAGATACTTCTACATTGTTCAGTTGCTAATTTATTCTAGATACCTTTACTGATATTTGACTCACAATTCAAGTCTTCCACTGCCACTTCTGATGGAATTTTTCCTTAACCACCTCTCCCAGCCCATAGCTGAGTCCCTGGCTTCATATCAGATGTTAAAGGCTTATTGAGATCTAAATAACTCTCTTGTCTTTGGGGTATTTCAGTAACAACATCACAGGGAGGCTACTAATGTTGTTCACTAGAATTACTTCTTCCTACTTGATTCCCTAACCATTATTTGAGATGGTGAGGTTGAGCTGAGCTCCCAGGGAGCTTTCCCTAAAAAATCAGTAGATTTTTGCATGAGGTAAGTTCAGGAAAATCCCTGTTCTCCCTTTTAGACTACAGCAGGTTAAACTGGATAGGAAACAATAGTTAACACTTTCCAGCAAGCCTGATGCAGGTGATGAACTTTCATTTTGATATTCTTTTTGAAATTATTTTTCAGCTTTGTCTCTCCTTTTTGCAGGTTCTCTCTGTTAGTGTTTTTCAAGTCAATTGACTTTATTACTTCATGGTATCATTGAATTTTTTTGCCATACTGGACAGAAAGTGTTGCACTAGAGCTTCTCACTCTGCCTAAATGCTTTGTAATTAATTACTGCCCTAACAAAGATTTCCTTTTTACCTGCGAGCCATTCTGTAGCACTTCCCAGAAACAGTTGGGTGCCACATTAGTTCTTGCAAAATTCTCAGCTGTTTTTCAAGTAGTTATTTTCAGCTTGGCTAAAGAGCAACAGAAGCTAATGATTTCTCTCTTTCAATCCTGCTTTTAACACTGGTTTTGCAGCTTCTCAGACATGGAGCTATTAATTCATTTTTGGGAAGGTTTTTCAGATTATTTTTGTCAGAAAGAGAAGTTGAGATAGATGGATGTCAGATTTATTTTTGTTTATAACGACAGACCAGACAGTTCCATCTTCATGAAACACTATAGAGAAAAAACAAAAAAGCAACAAGAGGCAGTTTCTTTGCTTTCAGTTCAGGTCTTTCTAGACAGCATTGTGCCTGACAAATTTCTCAACCACTATAAAAAAATTCAAAAAAGTCTTTTCTGTCTGTCCTGATTTTCTGTGCAGTCTTACACACTGTTTTTCTCCCAGTTGTTTTCCCACTCACTCTCTTAATGCCCTTCCTCCCCCACAAGAAAGGTCCCATCCTGTTAGTTTGCATACAGGCACCGGGAGAGGATGGTGTAGTTCATAGGGCTCAACACTTATTACAGTCTTGCTTTATTTTGGACAGTTGTATTTGTATTTCAACCATCCACTCTATGAAGGAGATTAATTGCTTGTACATGTAACTCCCATATATGTATAATTATGGAGTTTTGGTGTCTGATCACAGAAAGCAACACAGGTATCACTTAATTGGACTTTCTGTATTCACGGTCTCTACAGTGTTTCTCAGAAGTTGTGCTGAAGCATGTATTTTTCTAAAGATACCTTCTCCTATTTTAAGGTCTCCATATAAAATTAATCTACCATCTTTTGCTAGTAACTTACTTCAGTAAGTAAAAATGGCATTTAGCTCACACCCTCATGTCTCAAGACTGTTTTGTTTAGTTCCATTCCCCCAAAGGCAAGAGTAAAAATGTTTGAAAATAGCACAAGTTCACAATATTGGAGACTTTGTTCTAAAATAACAAGCCTTTTAAAAAAAACTTTCTATATATATTATTCTCAGTAGTTCCACCTCCAGAGACTGAGGTGGGGAAAGGACTTTTTAACACGAGAGTGTTAACACATGGTACGATGTAAGATATGGAAACGAATTTGTGGTGTATGATCCAGTGCCATGGCACTGCTACTAGGGCTACCATTTTTGCCACCTCTGTTTTGCATCTGTCTTTGACTCATTTTGGGGTGAAGAATTTCTCTTAGTGTGTTTGGAATAGGAAGACCCATCTGCACTGAAAGAGTATCACTGTTATTCTCATTTCACTGTTATTTATTCATTCTCTCTCTGTGCGACAATTTGTGTGCACATTTTGTTTTCATTATACTTCAGTGAAGGTGTTTTCCTTAGGGTTATTCCTTTTGTTTTAGTTATTGAAGTTACTGCTGCTTTCCTTCAATCCTGTTTCAACTGCAGAATGTTTTCATTTCACTTTCTAATATTCTTCCTTCTCTTAGGTTTTACTTTTAATTATCTTTCAATTTATTGTATGTCTGTGGGGCTTTCTGTTTAGCTCTCTCCTGTTTTTCTTTGATTCAAATCAGCAGGATTTTATTTAATAGTACCAAGTTTTGCTTTCAGTCTGAAGGTTTCTACTTTAAAATGATCTTAATGAACATCCTGCAATAGATGAATTTAACTTTTTTGTCCCTGACAAACCCTTTCTTTCTTTTTAGTTGAAACCATTTAGGTTGGTTTTCTTCCCTTTTGCTTTTGAACTTCCCTATTTTTGTCTTCTATTTCTTCTTAATTTCTAGTTTAATTGGTGTGCATCAGCATATAGACATGATCTATACATTTTTCTTTACCATATGTTCAGAATTTTTCAGTGTATTGAAGTGTGCCTTTTATCCTTATTTTAAATTGAGTATAGTCTGTAGATGGAGAAAAGTCAGAAGTAAGTATCAATTCCATTCAGTCATGGATATATTGTTACTCTGCTGGGAAAAACTTGATTTCTTGGTTGTTTTCTAAATTATCATCATTACCTTAAAACCTATATAGAAGTTAGTCTGTAAGAGACAAATCAGGTTCACTGTACTCCCAAAAGCTCATATTATGTAGGAAACTATAATGGATATTAGGAAAGAATTTCCAAGTGCCTTTTGTTGCTTTTTAAAAATGAGTATTGAAATTTTATGTGTTTGGTTGGAGCCACTGTGTTACTGATTGGCTGCATGGTCACTATTTATGCTTGTCTCCTTCCGCCTAAGTTCTTCAAATTCAGTTCACTTGCTGCCACCAGACAAGTAGTAATAATTAACATAGAGGCCTTGATCTGAGGTTTAAGATTTTCCTTTCTTTATTCTGATTAAAAGGGTCTGCCACTAACACTCAGGTCTCTCACTTTGCCTTTGCCTGGGAAGCTACCTTCTTTTACTCACACTGGCAATCCAAATACACAAATTTCAGCAAACCATAGAATTCCAGTTACATCTTGATAGTCTCTTAATTTTTTTATCAACCTTAAAAATAACCTATACGTTGTTATGAGAAAAGTGAGAATTCATATTAGATACTTCATGGATACTGCATAACAATTGGTCAGATCCAGAAAAGATTAGTGCAAACAACCTTTGAGGGATAAATATGGCAAATGGGCTTGCTGGCATTTTGACTACAAAGTCTGAAGACTGCAGAACACACAGTACTGCAGTATCTTCCTGTGGGATATGGGTACTTAAAGTTTTGAAGTCTTTATATAGCTTAGAGTGGAAGTAAAGTCAATGAGAAACAGTAAGTCCTTTCATCTCTCTCCCTAGTGGCATGTCCTCCTTATGTGATATCAGCCTTCTGAAGAAGAAAGGCTTCAGAGTAGCCGAACATGCTCCCCTCCCATTCTCCAAACTCCAGGGGTTATCTTTCTCCTTGCGTCACTAAGGCAGGAATGTGTTGTAGGCCATTAGAAATGCTACTGTTTGAACTGCAGCCTGAACACAGCCCTGCAAAGAGCAAATATAGATTTTATGAATTATTGTATATCACTGGAAACATCCTTGCACTGTGTACCAGCTCATGGAGAGGGCTTTTGTTTCTCAGCCTGACACTGACATTTTAAAGATTGATTTCAGGGATGTCTCCTTCTCTCCCCCAAGCACACACCGATATCTGTGGCTCTGTATCTAAAATGTTTATTTGTAGGGTTTGCCTGAGGTGTTGACACCCACCCATATGTACCACTGAAAATCTTAGAACAAGAACTGCTGCTGCTGCTTCTACTCCTGGTTAGTCTGGTCAGAAGACAAACTTGTCAAGTGAAACAGAGGAAAAAACCCTCTTCATTGCACACGCTGGAATTGCAGAGATGATCCCTGGTATGTGGGCCAAGATGTCTGCTTGCACTGGGACAGTGGTAATACTCTTCTCTTGTGCCAGTAGATGGATGGAGAAGAGGAAAGGAAATGGGATTTAGTTCCCTTCCTTGCTCTATCCTTCCCATAATTTTTTATAAAAAACCTGCCTTTCTTGAGGATGCAAACAATCACCATTAGTAAAAGACAAGTCAAAGGAAAAAAGAGGGAATTATACCTGACTGGTCTTTATATTGTAATGTAGAGATCTGTCTTCCATCTCCAGGTGCAGCTGGCAGGAATACAGGGCAGAAATCCTTCACCTCTCTTCATATTCATATTCAGTTGCTAAGCTCTGTCATTTTAAGGAGGTCAAGCAGGATGACACAGCAGTTATATTTTCTTCTCTGGCAGCCGAGGAAGAATGGTTCTTTTATGCTAGGTAGCCGAACTCTGTTTCCGTAACTGTGTTCCCTAGAGTCTGGTAATCAAACATGGCATCTGGAGGGAGAGGAATTGTAGATTTTACAGGAAGAACTATGTGTTTTTGTGGGTTTCTTGTCCCCTTTCAAGTGTATCAGCAGGCTGCACTGTCACAGAAGGCTGAACACATCAAAACAACGCTCTATGTACTCCCTCTTGGTGAGGGTCACATCCATTCTTCTCTTATCCACCAGACTCTTACATTTGTTTCTGACTTTTTTTTTATTTTGGACTAGATGGTGCTTTGGCTCTGCTTCTCTTACATGCAAGCCCTGAGCAGGTTTGCCAACCTGAAAGCTAATGTGTGGGGAAAAAATAGTTGTCTTCTGCTCGACAGCATCATGGTAAAATTGTGCTTTCCCATCTTGGTAATCACATGATTTTCTGTTCTTAAGTGTATAATGTGGTAAAAAATGCTTGCAGTTAAATAATAAATACCTCACCCATAAACCTCTTGTAATATTTCTGAACTTGGCTGAACACTTCTCTGTGTATGTAATATGGGCACAAGTGCATGAGTATGTTTACCTATGCGATACCACAAATTATTTAGCATGAACAGTTTTTGTTAGAGAGCTTACACTCCTTCAAAAGTAGTGACTCGTGGTCTTCCGTTCTCAAATAGATTTTTGCTGAAGTGATATCGTTTCCTTTGTAAAGGTTTGCTGTAAGCAGACTGTACCCCAAAAGGACAGTGCTTGTTCAGGCAGCAAGACAGAGCTCCCTCCCTTCTGAAAACTGCACCTTTGATTTGAAGGAGGTGTATTTGGCTTTTTCAGCTTCTGCCTCCAGTTTTGCAGTGATTCCTAATGCTCAAAAGGGCATTTTCTTTTTCTGATTAAAAAGAAGGACATTACAGAAAGAGGAATTTTTGAAAACAGTGGGAAGTTTCATGGTATTTGAAAGGTGATACCTTTTCACCTCTAGATTTGAGATAAGAAGGAAAATTAGATGCAAGGTTAGTTGTGAGAGTTCAGATTTCAGCTAGAAACAGGTTGGATGTGTTCCTTACCAATGGGCTAAGTTCTGCATAAGCGTGTGTGGAAAGATTCTGACTGCTTAATGTATAGTTTGGTCTCCTCTGAATAATCCATTTTAGCCTTTTAAGCCATGTAAGTCTAGGAGTCCAGAATGGCAATGGGACCACATTTATGTACTAGTTTCAGCATTATTGAATCTGTCTGTCCTAGTCTGGACTGGACTCTGCTGAGTGCTTTGTTAATGCAGAACATGAGAGAAATTAGTCCAGAAGATTAGATTTCATTCTCTTCCATTACAAATAGGTGTGAAGTATCTGTAAAATCTTATTTTTTTTAATGTAAAACTTGAAACTTCATATGGCACTCCAAGTGAGGGCTAAGTTAAGTTTTGATTAAGGTTTGATTTAGAGCTCTGGGAATAAAACTAAACATCCCACAATGGTTTTAATACATTAAGATATAAATTGTGATTAATCTGAAAGCATATTTTCATTCAATGTGTGTTCACTAAGGATGAGTCAATGTTCCAGGGAGAGCTTTACATTTCACACTTCCAAAATATTTTTGCTTAGATTTCTTCTGCCTGTCTTTGATTCCCATGCTTCTTTCCCACACCCTTGACATCTGGCAGCATCAAAGGGCAATTCCTGCACATCCAGGTGGAGGGCAATCCAGAAGAGATCCCGTTTTCAATTTCTGTAGTGTGGCAACAGTTCAGTGGATCCTTCTGTTTGCCCTGCCAGCTGTCCGAGTTTGATGTGCCCTTTTTCTTTAAACAGTTAGTGAGCAGAAGGTAGAAGGGAATTTTCCAAATGTCTCAACAGTTCCAAGTGTTAATGGCTCCCCTGGCAAGCAGTTGTTTCTGTTGTTCAGTGTGGTCCCCTAGAGCAGCTTTTGATACACTTCAGAGGATTTTATATCCAGCAGACAATAAATACAATTAGTAAAACTATGTGCAGTCACGTACTTGATCCTGGTTGATGCTATCCTTCCACCATTGCTCAGGCTGGTTATACCCACTCTGCAAATAAATAGCAGCACAGAAATCAAAGCACAGCTTCTGTGAGAAGAACTTGCAGGCTTCTCTCTTTAATGCAAATGCAACAGTTGATGTTTAGTAAATGCGAGTTCAAATTGTAATTGGAGGCATGTGGGTAGCGTAACATGTTAATGTAACTTTCATTTTACTAATTCTTTCCATTTGTGAGGAAGCCTAGAGCAAAAACCTGCCTATTCACAACTGAAGAATGAATTGCAGCTTCCTGTGGTACACCGTGGCCCTATTAGGTCCAAGGATGCCTCAGGCTGGCTTTCAGACATTTTGTGCCTTCATAAATAAAAGAATGTGGTGCAGTGTATGAGGAAAGGAAAGGTATATTGCACTCTGTTTTCTCAGCTGAGGTATACTGCAGGTTAGGTAGAATATCAGGCAAAAAAAGTCAGCTGGCAATAAGGTTGGTTTGTCAGTGGCACCAAATCCTGTCTGCAATTCATATTCGGAACTCCAGAGCAGGATGCCCTGTGATTTGATTACGTCCCGGTTAAAATACCAGTAGGGCAAATGGGGATACGTACAAATATGGTATACCAGCTGTTAATAGATACATAGGCTGACCTCTTTGGACTGTATGGCTACCAATGAAGACGAATTCCAAAATAATGCTCATAGTGGTTTCTGTTATAATCCATATAAAATGAATGGGGGTAGTCCTTTTATTTGAACTGCTAGAAAAATTCCTAAGACTTTATATAATGTAGAACATGTATGTGGAAACACATGCATTAGAGGTTGTAGAGATGAGTGGAAGACCTTGTCTTTTAGAACCTATAGTAAAAAAAAAAAAAAAAATTTTCACAATCCACACAGGTCAATGGATCTGCCCAAGCAAAAACAACCAGCCAAGGCCCTCCCCACTCCCACAGCATCCCTATAGACTGTGCTCCAAATACAGTCCTGTCTCCTTTAGTCCCAGTTAGTAATTCTTTAGCCCTTAGGTTGCAATAGAGTATTTAATACATTAAATCTGCTTCTGTGAGGAAAAAGAGTGAATTAAACATCTAGAAAAGATTTGGTAGTTGAATATTCAAAACATATTTTTTTGGCAGTTGCACTACGTTAAAGTGGTTTAGAATATTCTGTGTTCATCGTAATAACACTGAAATGACATTTTAGGATTCAAAACTGGGGACAAATAGGATTCCATTTTTAGGGTTAGAAGCCAAATCGTTGAGGTCGTTTTATTTTTACAGTGCTATAGTAAGAACTGGTCAGTGGGACTGGGAGGGCGATAAATGGTTTGTATTTTAAGTGAATTAAATGGTAAGTGAAGTAGATTGTTTTAACTGCCCATAAAATTCTAAATGTCAGAAATAGAATGCATACAGTTTTTAAAACCCCAAAACCAACTGTTCATAGAAGTTGGGTGAAGACAATAATTGCTGTCATTCATTCTAAATTGTAATTTTGTGTTGTGTTCTCTTCCGTTTTATCCTGTTCTTTAGCAAAGGTTATGTGTATTTGTGCTAGTTTTGGCTGAGAAGGGGTTAATTCTCCTCACTGTGGGGGTCGGCTACCTTTCCAGCTTCCCGCGCTCTGCCGCGCGGCGGGGGGGGGGCTGGGAGGGGCGGGGCCATGGCGGGGGCGGCTGACCCCGACTGGCCAATGGCAGGTTCGTTCCATACCACGTGACACCATGACCAGTATATGAAGGGGGGGCAGGTTGCGGCTCGGGAGCAGCGCGGCGTTGGGTCGGCGGGCGGGGAGCGGCTGCGGCGCGTGCGGTTCGTTTCGGCGGTTCATTCCCCCTCTCCCTTCCCCCCCTCCCCGGGGGCTTTGCGCCTCTCGTTATTCTCCTTTACGTTGCATTTCTGTTGTTGTTTCTTTTAATTTTCATTATTAAACTGTTCTTATCCCAACCCACGAGCGTTACCCTTCTGATTCTCTCCCCCATCTACCGGTGGGGGAGTGAGCGAGCAACTGTGTGGGGCTGAGCTGCCGGCTAAACCACGATAGTCTTTAATACTTTATAACTCTGTGATGCTTTACATTGACAATAATGTAATGATCACAAAGGCTTTTGAGCTGTGACTCAGTATTCTTCACCCCCTGTTCCTCAGCAGAAATGACACTCTAAGGAGTATCCACAAGCACTTCCTGGCAAAAATATTCCTTGCGTTATTGTCTTTTGATGAAGAGGGTGGTTGCTCAGTTGACTGTCCTCTTTCTTTCAATGTTGAAAGTAGAAAACAGGACATCCTGGGTTCCTTTCATTTTTCTCTAGAGCATGACATTTAATACCTGCTTGCAGACATGGCTTCTGGAGACTGTGCCAGCCTGGGCTTTCTCTGAATATAGCCCTTTTTGTGCAGTTCCTCTCAAGGGCAATGAAAGCCATACTACTTTTATTTCAGGAAAAAATGTCCGTGAGAGATTGGCTTTTTGCAGTACAGAGATTTAGACCCCTCAGAGAGGCTGGAATGGACCTCAAGAAATAGATTGCCCTGAAAAAGAATATAATGGAATTGACTGATCCACCATTCCTCAAAATATGAAGAGTTCAGGAGAAGGCCAGAATGACCAGGCACATACACCGTGATGTATTAGGGAGGTAGTTAGCCAACTGTTCTTCCATTGGACCAGCTTGTACTTCCCAAACTCCCACTCCGTATGCTAGTGGATGTATGATGGACTTACACAACAAAGACCAGTGTAACCAGTATTAATGATATTGGCTGTTCATATAAATCAGGAATTCTGGAGCAGGTGAGTATGTTTGCTGTCAGGAGTAACTAAAACATGAAATAGTCCACCCCTAAAAGGAAAACAAATTATTAATAAAATACAGGATTCCATGTGGCATGAGCACATTAGACGTTCTTTTTGCCATTCCTCTCAAAATTTCTTTCTTTGACATATGCTAAACAGCTATGTGTGATCTTCTGCTGTAATTTCATTCAAAATCAAATCTTAATTTCTTACATTGAAACTGTTTTAAAGAGTTATAATTGTATGATTCTGCATTTCCCATAATAATCTACTTCAGTTTACATCATGGGTACGTACAGTTAGGCTTAATTATTGCTAGCTGATAAGAGTGTTACAAAATTATGATACTTAAGAGTCTTAGTCTAATCATGACACTAATGAAGTTTAGTTTAAAACATTTAATATCCATTGTAGTATATCAGTAAGTAGTCTTGAGAGTAGAGATATGTTGATTTCTTGCAGCATGAATAATTAATGGTAGTTATTTTAAATACAAGAGTAATAATTTTGTTGACAGCCACCCCCCCACCCCCCAACACCACCTCCCATCATTTTTTTTTCCAAGCATTTGAAGATTGCATGGTTTATTTCTTATATCTTTATAATTTAGGTTATGGAAACTTCCTACTCTTTTAATATTCTGAACTTGCCACTGACTCCAAGTAGTTCAGAGCTTCAATTCTAATGAGGTCAGTGAGCATGGCAGATATTTATTAGCACCCTGTGTGAATTAGGCCATACTTTCAGGTTGTTATTTCAACAACCTAATTATATCTGGGTTTGATATTCCAATTTACTAACTAATACTGACTCCTGTAATGGATAGTATGCAGACAAACTGCTGCTTCTGACAGCACCACTGAGAGCAACAAGCCTGGTAGCTCAGACATCCGTGAAAGCTGCAGTTATCGGCAAGAAGAAGAGGGGAGGGGAAAAAAAAAAAAGAAATGAAGGGAAAGTTACTGTTACAAGAAAATATGCCAAGACGCCTTACGATGTTGTTTTCTACTGTTCTAAAAACAGCACTGTTCTGTATCAGGTCTCACCATCTGCAGTCTTCAGGTTAGTGCTGTTTATATGCTTATGCGGTCTGACCTCTTCCCAGTAAATTTGACTGTGCTGTGCTACTCTTTCTGAATAGAAAATAATAAAACTCTATAACAGATAAGAGTTACAATCAGTTTAGAGTATGTTTCCATTTTCTAGCTTATTTGGAAAGTTAATGCTGAGCAATTTAACTTCGGAGATGGTTGGGAATTTTTCACTATTGTTCATCAGAAGATAGCATTTTAATGCCAAACTTCTTTATCGGAATGGATCACTTGTGATTAATGTCTCAACGCCAACCCCCCCCCCCCCCGCCCAGTTTATTCAGTTTTGAGGTTGTTAAGGTTATAGCTTGCTATTTTTGAAATGAATCCAGCTTAATGTTGAAATATGTTTAATTTTGAGGAGTCACATAAATTATAATAAACATTGAAAACTACCAAAATTAAACCTAGATCTTTTGAAATGATTGGCATAAAATTGTTTCTTTACCGTTCCTTTAAAATTTCTTTTTGCGTGAACCTTTGATTTTTTTTTTTTATTTTCATCCCAATTTGGGACAGGAGCATTCCTGGCAATCAGTTCTGCACTGGAAAATTATTACTGAGGTTTTTCCTAATGTTATCTGTATCTAACATGTCGGTATTCTTCTTTTTGTTCTCTATACTCCTGTGACTGCTTTGTATATGATTTCCTTTAAAGACTATCCCCTTGCTTTGTACCGTGGGAATGCTGCAGAAGTCTGTACTTCATCTCAACCTCTTCCCCATCTCTCTATCTCTGGTCAGTCCTTGCACACTCATTAAAGTCTCTAAGTTCTCTGATACTTGTTTTTACTGTCAAGTAAATGGCTCTTGCTGGCTGCATTAGGCTTTATATTCTCTAAACTGCCACTATGACATTTTTCAAGTACTGTGGAGACCTAGGATACAAGGAGTTGAGAGCACACAGGAGCATTCTGCATTACTTGGGATGCACTGTTTGGAGCTGGATGCTGGGACGTCTGGAGGGAAGCATCTGTGAGAGGCAGCTCTTTTGTGGTTTGAACTCAGAGGGAGCTTGCACTGAACTGAGGTGCTTGGGGGGTGGGCATGCCTTGGGACAGCTGGGCTGATCTAGCAGTTTGCTGCCTTCTGCTGCCTGTGGCCTTGGGTGTCTGGTCCTGCCTCCTTCCTTGCACTGCATCTGTTACTGGTCTGATCTCTTGCTGAGAAGCCAGCAGAAACACAACCCAGCTGAAGGGAAGAGAAAGGGTGGTAGGAGTGTTAGGTTGCCTCAGCAAACTTATGGAGCGTCAACCTCAAATATGCAGCAGGAATCAGGGTTGGACTGCCTATAGCCTCTTTGAGAGGTATCACCTCCTGACTCCTGATGAGTTCTTTCAAATCTCTTAACTTTAGCAGAGAATTATGTTTAGCTCATCATCTTTAAAAGTGCGCTAAAAGCTCATTTGTCATAGCAATGAAACCACTTCTGTGTCTTTCACAACCTATTCTCATTGTATTTCTCCTGCCTTACCTGCTGCCAAAGTATCAGATTCATGTTTGTGATTAGCCTGTGATATGGGCCACCCCTAAAACTTTAATTAAATTCTTGGTTGACCACAGTTATCCCTTTATCCTCCTGTTCATGCTTGGGCAGAATGTAAACTGCAAAACGAATGCATTAGGTTTCTTCAAATCTCTCCTTAGAACAGTTTCTCAAGATACTTGTATGGTTAACCCAGTGCTGGGCTGAGCTCATCTCAGGAGCTTAAACAGGAATATACACAGCATGGGAGGTAAACAGGAGGAATTAGAGGGTGTTTGGTTGCCCAAAGAGGTGTACTGGAATCTCCATCCTGAACTCAAAATTGACTGGACAAAGCCCTAAGCAACGTAACCTAATTGCAAATTTGGCCCTGATTTTAAAAGGGAGACAAACCATATTACCTCTAGAGGTCTCTTCCAACCTTAATTGTTCTGTCATGACCATTCTTTTTTTATTGTGTATTCTATTGTCTCTTGTTTTTCACTTTGTTTCCTTTCTTTGAATTCAAGGTCTTTGAAACTAAACTGTCTGCTACTTACATATAGTACTTTTACATATTTTATCTCTAAATGTATTTAAAATATAACTTTAAATACCTATATAAATAAATGTTTTTTTCATATAGTCTACTCTTTTTTTTTGCCAAGTCTGTTTGGCATTCATTTTTCCTGTCCTTGCTCAGGTTTAGCACCTTTTCAACAAAAGTCTTGCTGCAAATTTTGATGGAACAACTACTGGAGGGGAAGTACTACTTCAGCACCTAAGGATAGCTGAATCAGACCGAGTGAAGTCAGGTGCATTACTGTGGAAGTAACTCTGTTATTAGAAACACTAAATTCACTTAGATTCAGGAAAGAGGTGAAAACTTGATAGTGTTAATGTATGCTAGTCTTGGTAAGTGATGATAATGTGATTGGCAATACAAATTTTAACCCAAAACACTTTAAGTATTTTAATGATGGGGAGCAGCAGCCAACATCTGGAGAAAGTGATAAAAACCAAAAATATAAAGCTCCTAGCTAGAGTTTGTAACCAAAGTTGCCTTCGTGACACTTCCTGGAGAAAGGCTTTAAAAAGGTATCGGTTGTTATTATCCACCAGCTTCAATGCAGCAATAATAGTTTACCCTAAGGCTGTATCTCCTAAGCTATGTAGTCTTGTAACTTGTACTGGGAAGTGGTCAGGGCAGTTGTGCAGTTCAGGCAGTTGCCCCATCTGCATGAACAATATGTGGGGTATACCCGAGTACCCCAGAAGCGTACTCTAGACCTGCAGTTTCCCGTCGGTATTTTGACAATGTTTTCTGCTGCATGGGACATAGCTGAGGGAAGGGCAAAAGAAAGAAGGGACTGAAAGCTACGGAGAGACTCTAAGACCATGAGGGGTGCTCTAGATGTTGCAGCCTGTGGAAAAGAAGGCAGCAGCAAGGCAAAACAGATGAAGGACTTCAATACATGTGGAGCAACATGGTTCCCATAAGCAGCTTCAGATGACACCAAGCTGAGTGGTTCAGTTGACATGCCAGAAGGATGGGATGTCATTCAGAGAGACCTAGACAAGCTGGAGAGGTGGGCCTCATGAGGCTCTTAACAAGGCCAAGTGCAAGGTCCTGCACCTGGGTTGGGGCAACCCCTGGTATCAATACAGGCTGGGGAATGAAAGCACTGAGAGCAGCCCTGCTGAGAAGGACTTGGGGGGTACTGGTGGACTAAAAGCTGGACGTGAGCCAACAATGTGTGCTTGCAACCCAGAAAGCCAACTGTATCCTGGGTTGCATCAAAAGCAGCATGGCCAGCAGGTTGAGGGAGGTGACTCTGCCCCTCTACTCTGCTCTGGTGAGACCCCACCTGGAGTGCTGCATCCAGCTCTGGAGCCCTCAGCAGAAGAAGGACATGGGCTTGTTGGAGCGGGTTCAGAGGAGGCCACAAAAATGATCAGAGGGATGAACACCTCTCCTATGAAGAATGGCTGAGAGAGTTGGGGTTGTTCAGCCTGGAGAAGAGAAGGCTGCGGGGAGACCTTATTGTGGGCTTTCAATACTTAAAGGGGGTCTATAGGAAGGATGGAGGCAACCTCTTTAGCAAGGCCTGTTGTGACAGGACAAGGGGAAATGGTTTTAAACTAAAGGAGGGTAGATTTAGACTGGACATAAGGAAAAAAATTTCTACAGTGAGGGTGGTGAAACACTGTCACAGGTTGCCCAGCGAGGTGGTAGATGCCCCATCCCTAGAAACATTCAAGGTCATGTTGGACAGGGCTCTGAGCAACCTGATCTATTTGAAGATGTCCCTGCTTATTGCAGCGGGGTTGGACTGGATGACTATTAAAGGTCCCTTCCAACCTAAACCATTCTATGATTCTATGATTCATCTCTTTTGGGGGAGCTAATCATAGTGTCGGTAACATAAAGATGTATGTTTCTGGGTCTGTTGCAACTTTTGTGCTTCTCAGAAAATCTACATCTTCATCATCCTCTTACAGACACTAGAATTAAGTGCATAATAATCATAATCTTTCTTTTTGCTTCCTGTTCTCTCTTGTTGTTGTTGTTACAAAATGTTGCAATATTCTTAGTGAGTTCTCTGAAGTCTTAGTAGCCTAGTAGTGAAAACATAAGTTGAGGTAACATCAACATGTAAAGTGAAATAAAAGCTTAAAACTGCATGATGTCTGTAAGAGTAAATGAAGTGATTATTATTTTACATCTGGTCCAGTAAAAGGCATGTATTGAGATAAGCAGCAAAAAATGCAGTAGTTAACAGTGGGATACATTGTTTTACCATGGATTATGGAGGTTCTGCTGTACAAAAGAATGAAAGAGAGTTTAAGTATGGTTTTGATAAAATATTATCTCTTAGAACCTGCCCTTTAAATGATTTTTCTCTTAGCAGAAAGTTTTTTTTACCTTGTAACTATACAATGCTCTCTTAATTATTGCTTTCCTGTTTCCTCAGTCTGACCTTTTTCTTTCCCAGTGCTTCTCAAAGCATGTCCTGATCGACACACACTCTGCAGACCCCATTGTCTGCTGCAGCAAGTTGATACCTTCTATCATTCTTTCAGCTTCATCTTTTTCTTGGAGGCTTCCTCTCTGGTTGCTTTTTATCACGTTCATTCATTTTTCTCTTTCTTTTCTCTGGGGAAGCCTATAAAGATAGAGCAAGAGAAATATGAAAAATTCCTTCAAGTAGATAATTTAAAATGAGTATCTGGCTTGCTTGGTAAGTGGGACAAGAAAAAAAGTAAGTTTTGATACATCAGAATGCATCTGGTAATGTCTTAATGCAACAAGAAAAAACATCTACCTGTACTTCTGGGAGCAATGGTCAGCCCTCAGCTCCCTCAGCAATAAGTCTGGCTTCAGCTAAATGAATTTCATGTTCCACCACTGTGTTTTATTGTTCCCTTAGGTTAACTAAAACCATTGCTTTTGCTGCTGCTGCAGTCAACGATGTTATAGAACTTTATACTTTGGTCTGAGCTGAAAGATTGCAGTTAACTATGGGTGGTGATGATGAAGAAAGTCAAACTCTTTTTCTGCATCATTTAATCTCACCTTGAATTATCTGTATGTCACCAGAAACACAGCTCGGATCTGTTGTCTCTTCACTAATCTGCTTATTTATGTGACTCCCAAATTATCTTCCAAATAAACAACCATCTGGAGATTTCTTAACTATTTTTTGTAAAAAATTGTTAAAAACTATTGATCACTTTTTGCAGCCCTACTACAGTTTTCTTTTAACGGAAAAAAAGGGTGAAATTACTCAATCAAGTGTCTTCAATACTAATATATGCTGATATATATGCTCATATATATGATACCTAAATAAATGACTGGAAGATAATTAGCAAATCTAAACCCTAGAAATTCCTTCTTTTTGTTTGTATAGGATCTTTTTCTGAAACTTTGGCTTCTAATGCTTCCCAAAATTTCTCTTGCTTTGGAATAAATGCTTTATTTCCCTGGGCTTATGGTTTCCATCATTGCAGGTAAATTAGCAAACAGGTTCGCTGAGACGGTTTGACAGAATTCTCTCAGCTTGTGAGAAGCTGATTGCAAAAGAGAAAAGCACGTCTCAGACAGTTGTCACATAGGTGGGAGGTATGGGTTATCCTCTCCAAAATAAGCCTGTTGATTGGCAGGCTATAATGAAGCTGACCGTAAGTAGGCTTGCTGCCTTACACTGACAAGGAATGATTGGGAGGAATTGAGGAAGATTTGCTCTGGGGAGGAGGAATCAAGAGTGAAAAGTTTCTACCAGCATCCTCATTTGTCTTAGGACGAAGGGGGCTCTGAGAGTGTCTGCTCCTGGCAGGGACCAGGGAAAAGCTACCAGCCCTTTGTTGCTGCAGAGTAGGCAGGATACTGACTGATCTGTGGCCAGCGTTGGCTTGAGATACTACTTCCTATTAAGTTAAAAAGTTCAAGCTGTGCTCAGTTTTCAACCCGCATGACCAATTTATAACTGGCATGAGGAGATGAGACTCCGTTTACTTCTGTGGACTGACCTATGTTTATGCTGGTGGTGAATTAGGCAAAATATATTCATTATGGCTTGATCACAGAACCTTTGATTAAATTATCTTTTTCTCTATTTTCTTATGAAGGGCTACGTCTGGTCATGAAGGAATAGCTTGTAACAACACTGAAACATAAATTATTTGATGAACTACTTAGGACTATTCACTTAATGCATGATAATCCTGTGAACATGTTAACAAGCAGCAATTCTCTGATGATTAAACTGCTTTAAAAATGGCTTTGTACTCATGTCATTAGAATGAACTTGGCACTTATAAAACATCCATTATTCATCATGTTCCAGTGTTGCATCTGACTGTGTATCACTTTAATTTCACTCACTTAACAAAGCAATCTATTCATTACAATAGTTTGAAACATGTTTTCTAAATCAGAAAAGCCCTCGTTAAATATACGGCATTACTTGTCTTTACAAGTACAGTAGAGCAAAAAATAACATCCCAAATTGTAATTGCATACTTAGTGCATTTAAATACGCTAACTAAAACTAAATGGATGTTTTAAGACAAAACTTCGTTGAAATCAACGATATTGCTATTTGGGGAGCAGGATAGGTAAAACACCTTGCTGAAAGCACAAGGTTTACCTTTCTTTCTGAAACAGGTCAGCAAACATTTTCTCAGTAATCCTTTTTCACACACATTTATTGTCCTGATCACTCAAGAAGCAGAGAATAGCAGAGTATTATTTGCATTATTACTGCAAATATGAATACTACTTATATATATATAATGGTTGTTTCCTGCTTCTCCTGTATCTTTTCATTTTACAAGTCCTGGGTCCTTCCATACATTCTGAACCCCATTAAATCCTACATTAGCTCTGCTCCTTTTTGAATCTTTGTCTGATGGCTGTTCCAGAAGTGGTCCTTCACTTCTTAGCGAGCCCGTGAGATGTATCTCAGAAAGTATCGGACTGCTGATTGACTCCCTGTTTGAAGATTTTTGACTCATGGGTTGCATGGGCTCCATCTCCTGTAAGCAGAAGAGGGCTTTTGTCAGAGGAGTTAGACAGAATACCTGCTAAACAGACCACTTGAAGGAGTATCAACAGAAATGTGTTTTCTTTTAAGTGTAGCCAAATAAATTTCTAGTTGAACTAGTAAAATTCTGGTAAAGAACAGTGGGATGTGGGCTAATAACCTCCATACAAGCCAGAAATCTTTATTCTCAGAGTGCATGAGTGTCTTGCAAAGCATGCACAGATATGTGGTAACTAAACTTTTAATCATCATATTTTGAAAAGCACTTCAGTGTGGGAAAATAGTGGATAGTCATCTATGCTGTGCTTATTTCTCTCAGATTTTTGATCAAACATGCTTTTAACGCATTCTGATTCAGTCTGATGCTGAAGTAGGATGTTTGAACAGCTGTGGGAGGTTTACAAACATGTTCCTAGTAAGCAATAGAGGTAGAGAGTCCTTGTTGATTGTATTAACTCTCAACAGCTCTTGGTACGATGAAAGTTAGCATATTAATGATTAGCCTATGGAATTGTTAAAACAATGTGAATAAAATATGTGCGAAAGAGATGGAACAATTGTGTGGTAAGAGGAAAATACTGAAAGAGGTGGACTTGGAAAGATTTCAGTGACACAGTTTGGCTAAGAAGGCTGATGGAATCAGAATAAACTAAGAAACCCACTGTGGGCTCACTTTTTTTACATTTGTGTCTCTTCCTGTGAATTACAGTCCTTCTTTGTTCATAGCCCAATAAATAAGAGTTAGTTTGCAATGAGTTAAGAATTAATTGCAGAATTTCTACTGAAACATTTCAAAACTGTATTAGTATATAGCTTTTTTCGTCAGTCTTTCCTTAAAAAATGGCAGTTTATGGCACATGGTATTTAGCGCGTCATCTATGGCAGTATCAAAATTGAGTTAGTGGTGTCTGAAGCTTTTGTACACCTTCTTCTGGTCAGGCTTCTTAAGGTATGGTAAGCTTCTCCTTACAACTGACCTTGATAGTGTTTGTGGATATATTGCCATAGCTTTGGCTACATTGATCTGTAATTCAACCTATGAAAACCCTTATGTTGTATATGGAAATCATTCTGAACTGTTTCATACTGAGGAATTGTTGTTTACGATGCAAATAATCTACTGTTTCTACAAAATGCTAGATAAGATCTTCTTTTTAAACTTAATTGATGTGTCTGTATTTCTTTAACACACAGCCCCTGTTCTCCCTGGGGCATATCAGCAAAGCCAGTCCCAAGGATATGGGTACATGCACCAGACCAGTATGTCATCCATGAGGTCCATGCATTCACAGCCTCATTCAGCAGGTCTGGTGAGTACTGGATGTAAACTATTTTATTTGGTAAAAATCATCATCAGCTGTTGTGAAATCTCTTAAATGTGAGTGAATTGGTCCCCTTGAATGGTACAATTAGACTGTTAGACTGTCCCAGTCCTAAATGTAATAGTCCGCGTGTAGAAAAAAGATTAAGTCACTGAGGGCAGTGGAAAGAACTTTTATGTCAGAATACATTAAAAAATAATTTATGATCTCCAGAAGGCAGAGAAATAACTGAATCTTCTACCTGCTAAAACAAATAGTAAATGCTTGGACAGTATTTCACAGGCTGAGCTTTGATGTTATGCTCTGTGATGAATTCAGGCTCCTACAGTGCTGGATGAAAACCGCTGATCTCTTAAGATCACTCTGTTGGTTTAAACTCGTTTAAAATCTGTTGACTTGCTGATTTTGTACTAGCAAGCTTTGTGCCTATCCATATTACTCATCTCTGCTTGTATGAAGCTAGCTCAGACTGCATACTGGTTTGCCCTTTCTAATTCAACAGAACAGTCATGTACCCACTTGTGCCGGATCCAAACTGAGTTATATTCCTGGGCGACTGAGAAGCAGTTTTATTGTGAAACCATGGCCACAGTCACGAAGCTGTTAATTGTGGTGAATGGGAATGTAAAGCTGCAGTGCATACTTCATTTTAGAAGTAACTGGTCATGGAAGGAGAGCTGAATGGGTATTCAGCTGGGGTTTTTAGGAAATTAAGCTTCCTTTTTCTTTTTGAACTCCCTATATATAACGCTCAGTTTTAATGGTAGTATTTTTTAATCATATCACTGCTTAGAGATTTCATACTTCAGATCCAGTCACCTTTTACCCTAAAAATATTGACTTGTTTTGAATTTTAAACTATTTTGAATGGATGTATATTTACTACCTCTGTCACCTTTTTTAGAGATGAAGTATTTAATAATGAACCAAACTTAGGGTTTACTGAGCTGAAGAAAACTGTTTTCAAGATCAGCTGAAATTTGTATTTTTCTTTAAGACTGAAACTCCACAGCGTTTTCTATTGTAAAGATCATGGCATTCTGGGAGGTTTGGGTGCTTTCAGGCTTGCCAGTTTCTCAGCTGCTTGGGGGCTGAGGGGGCTGACTTGCTGGGAAGTCTGGGATCCAGATATCTGCATCTTTGGGTGAGCCAATAATCCAGGTAACTCTTTGGACAGCTGTGAGGCAGCTGATACTGGAATCAACCATTAATTTCCAAGGATATCGCAAGGCACTTGGGGAGATGGATGTTTTCCAAAAGGGCCAGGGTCCAAAAAGTGGGAGACCTGGAAGCCTGGGCTTTGCCAACGGATTTACTAGTCAGCAGAGAGCAAAATAACAGCCTTCAAATCTTGCATACAGGTAGTGGAGATGCCCACAAATCTAGAAATGCAATTAGCAGCCTTTGCAGCTATCTGGACAGGTAGATGGCTACTATTTCCCCTGATACCTCTATCTCCCAGTGACTTACCTGGTGGGCTGCCTGTTGAACCAATATCATCTTGAGAATCGACATTTGCCTCTCCTTCCAGAACTGGGAATGCAAAGGAGATAGGAAAATGAAGGGAGTGAAGTTAAAGCATTTAAAAAATAATGGGTCGATTGAGTGTGTCCTTTAAACAGGATTTCTTATCCCTTTTGTGAAACTGTTGTCATTTGGCATTCTTTTAAGTGGTAATAGCTGGTTATCATGGGGAAAAAAGGAAGCAGCAAACATCAGAGTTTGGATCTTGTTGCTGTTAAAAATTGAGTGGGTTTCTTTGAAGACAATAAAACCCAAACATTTCCAGAGGGAGAAAGTCAAGGACTGCTGGCCTGGTGCTGACTGCTAACTTGCCTGTCTGGTGATGAAGACAGAGTATGATCTTATCACCCCCCAGGGTCAAGATTCTGCTCCAAAAGAGGCATCTTGCATGCAGCTAGAAACCTGGCATGTTCCCTTGTCTTTCCACCTTCACATCAAAAGACTATATTTTCTTTAGCTTGTGCAGCTTATCCAGCTATCCTGAGCATGTTACACTGAGCTGTTGGGATGGCACAAGGGGTTTCCAGTGTGTGCTGGAGGAAACCTTTGGTTGGGGATGTATTTTAAGCGTAGCGATTTGCACAGACTGAAGACGGGAGGCAGCCGTGGGGTGCTTTGCAAAGGCAGTGTGGGCATGCCCTCGGAGATCTGACAAACTTACACAGTTTAGGTTTGTTGCTTTCAGCAGCCTGTTCGGTTCTGGGCTTGGAGCAGTGCTGCCAGAGACGTAGCCTTGTCTGTCTAAGCTACGCAGAGGGAGGAAAGAAGTAAGAGAAGAAAGTAAGAAGGGAAAGAGATCAGAGGAAAGAAATTCCAGCCTGAATACTGGTCTCAAAGCACAAGCAGTTTGTGAGACTTAACTAAAAGCAATGAAGGTGACAAAGTTTGGCCGGGACATTTCTAGGGTGAGAGCGATGAAGATCCCATGGGTTATATCAGGGTGCAGATTATTGGAGAGTTAGCTGCTATAGTAAAACCTACTCCTTGCAGATGGTTTCTTGCACTGCTATCAAATCAGGGTCCCCCAAAAGACTTAAGTTCATTTTAAAATCACATCCACCAATTTCCTATACTGAGAAACAAATTTTCTGATTTCTAAATTTTCAAGTTCTGGTTTATTTTATTTTGAGCATGGTCCTAACACAGTCTCTGGGTAGATTTTTTCCTAGATAAATTGTGTTATTTTCTGATTCTCAACTTTTGCTCACTTTCTAGGATCAGTTCTGCGTAATGGGCTGAATTAAATTGCTGTTTAGAGTACAGAGTGTTTTATAACACACCCCTGAAGGGTCTTTGCCTCTTTGGAAGATATCAGAGGGTGTTCTCACGTCTTTGTGTAACTAAAAGTGGTAGGAAACCAAAACCTAGGTTGCAAATTGGCTTTCCTTGATAGATGTTCTGTGCAAATGATGCTGCAACAGGTACTTTTTCCCTGCAAGCAGCCATTGATAGAATAAGTATAAACTGGTGGATGAAGTGGAAATATGCATCTGTCAGCTCACATCTGGCTGGGGAGCTGGGAGTATGAGAGCTGGGTTTCAGTACTTCATATGCATAATACTTACTGTTCTGTCTAAGCAGTAGCTGCAAGTTAGACCTTTGCTGAAGTGGGAGGATAAGTGAGTATTTGACTGTTTCACAAAACCCCAACCTTTTCTTATACCCTCTTGTACTCTGAATACCTGCTAAACTCACTACTGACAGAGGAATAATTCACTAAAATGCATTTTAAAAATCCCTGCTTTGAGTCCTTTAAGCATTGTAATTCTCAATTATATAGCCCAGACTACACTCTGAGGTGATAATTAGGCATTAAATGCTAACAGGATTATTATGGAGATTTCTCCTGACAGCCATTTAGCACCTAATTAGGTGTTAAGGCCATAAATTTAGGTTTCTCAGCAGCATTTAGGGCCCTAATAAATTTTTTTGAAGTTTGAAATTACCAGCTTGTCTTCACAACTGTGCCACCACAGTGATGTAATCAAGCTGCCTTAAAGGAGACAGCAGTAGTATGTCCTATACCATGGTGTTCTAAGGATGAGTGAGCATCCATCTGGGTGATCAAAAACTTGTCTGTTTTTTTCCAGTTATATGTTAGTTTAATAAAACATTTAATCTCTTCCCCCAGTCTTTGCCTATTTAAGGGAGGCATGTAAGCATGGCTCAGAGGAGTCTATTCTCTGCCTTACACCAGATATGGATTTCCTACATTTTTCTTAAATGAACTTTTTTTTTTTAAAATAAATTGTTTAAAGGACTAAATGCTGCTGAGCTTGTTTTGACAGCATATTTTTTCACTGTGTTTTGGAGTTATTTTCAAGGCTCGGTAGACAGATTGGTTGAAATAGTTGGAAAAAATAAGATTCTCAAAGGCAGAGACCGTTCCTTACAGTCTTCAGACTGCTAGTTTTCTAGTTTGTGAATCTTTGGTGATAATAGAACTGTCCTAGTTAGTTGCTTCAATGTAGCACATAAACAATTATGTGTTTTTTCATCACCTTCCATGAATACTTGGAAGACATTAAGGAACCACCAAGAAACCACATACCTCTGGTTGCAAAGCGCTCTTGGTCACAGCCTGTAGGGCAGCAACATTACAAGGCATGGCAGAGAACAATTATACAGAGCAAGACTCAAATACATTTCAGAGTAGGCTTGTCAGGAAAGGTAGTGGTCACCAGTGTTTAACCAGGAGTTGATTCCTCTGTAGCATTTAATCTGCACTACTAATAATAAAGGCAGAATCAAGACAAGAAGTGTATTTCTAGCATGGGAACAGTATCAATGAGTTGCCTTACAGTGTTTGGATTAGTTGATCCTGCATTTCCAAAATGTGACTATAGGCCTACTCGCTGTGTGTGGAAGAATCTCCATATTTTCTGAAAATAATTTCATTAAAACCCCTCAAAAATCCATATACGAGACGGACTAAAACTAATCCAGAGTTGTTTTCCTCAGCTGGCAAGCAGAACAAAGTTTGCTGTCTCTTAGAAGGTTCAGACAATAGTGCTAGGCATTAGCTCAAACATTGACTGTTTGTACCTTTTTTTCTCTTCAAATCATCGTACCAGAAAAATTCAGATAGATATGGTGACACAGCAAAAATTGCTGGTAGGGAAAATGAATATTATTAACGATGTTTGAACTGCTCTTGACTAATGTTGAGAGACAGCTAAGGAAAAGGAGGTATTCCTGAGAATTTTCAAATGAGCTGGTTTTGTTCTGCTGTTAAGATAGAAGGGGAGATTGTACCCATTGAGTTTGAAAGTACACTTTGAATCCCAGTAAATAATAGCATTTTATTGATTATGAGTGGAAGTAAATACTCTGGAAAGAAAATGTAAACCTTAGCTTACCATGAACAGGGGTCCACTGTAGAGAAATTGGGCTTAGCTAATGGTAGGACTTCGTGCCCTGTTTAGATCAATCTTTTATCTGAACCTGCAAAAACCAGTACTCATAAAATTATTATTGCGGGCATTTTGAAATCTTGTTTGTCTTTTCTTTCTTTAGATAATAATGTATTCCTAATTCTTAATTTGGGATAAAGTCCTAATGAAACGAAGGACATTCTGTGAGATGGCAAAGTTAATGACCTAAATGAAGACTGTTTCTTTTCTGTAGTGAAGACACAGGAGAAGCTATTTGGGAATCATGCAAATAGGAAGCAGAAGCACAGCTAGCCATGGCTGGATGTAATGAACCGTTACTAGTGAATATATGAAACAACAGTTGGAATATTTCAGGAGTCAGTGAATGGCTTGAAATCTGTTTGTATGAGGACTGTGGACTGTGTAGGTTCACAAAAATAATTCTTTTGGTACTCAGAAAATGGGTCTGTATTCACTATATTTGACAGGGTGGAGGGTGTACTGTTTCTTTTAAACAGGTAACTTGTGATTTCTCTCTGCCTTGCTCCCTCTGTTCTTTTTCCTGCTCTTTTCATTTTATTTGTGCAAAGAACAGAAGAAATCTATCTTTGTTTAGGCTTGAGACTTTACAACCTTGTTTTCTTTCCTTCAACAGAGAACATACAGAGCTATGTATGACTACAGTGCTCAAGACGAAGATGAAGTTTCCTTCAGGGATGGTGATTATATCATCAATGTGCAACCAATTGATGATGGCTGGATGTATGGTACTGTTCAGAGAACTGGGAAAACTGGAATGCTTCCAGCAAATTATATTGAGTTTGTTAACTAATTTTTGTCTCTAGTCCTTTGAGCTTTATTATGATTTACTCAAAATCTAACCTTTTAGAGAAAATCAGAAAAATCTTTTAAGAGTACATGTTCATTACTTTATCGCTGCTATAACAGTCTGCATTCTCACTCAGAATCCAATTTAGTCCTTTAAAGTAAAGATAAATGATCAACAAGAAGCTCAGAGCTTTGAAAACAGCATTGCTAATAATAATGTTCCCACAAAATGAAAAACATATATGGAAGCCTGGTGCTACCAATCCTATAAAGATTTCAGACAATTAGCTATAAAGGGGAAATACCTTTTCCCTACACCTCAAAGATATTCTTTCTCTTCATAATAACAACAACCATAAAATCGATTCACTTCTTATGCCACTCTGAAGTCACTGGAGATTTAACACACTGAGTTTGAACACATCTTCAAATTATCACGGAGGTGTTTAATGTTTGAGCAGTTAGCATCCCAAGAAAAATAAAAATGTTGAGTAGGTCATTCAATCTCGTGAAATAATGACAAGTAATATGCTAGTAAAAAAAACCCCACAAATAAAAAAACCTACTGCCCAGCAGCCTTGCAGTAAACAGGTCTATTTTGACAGCAAAAATATCCTGACTTTTGCATACCCACATTTATTTCTGGATTTACCCATTTTCTCTTATTTCCAACAGTGACCTCTTCTATCAGCTTTGCTTGCGTCCCAGTCCGTCAGTTAGATCCATGCCTGGATTCATGGTTCCTTGGTATCTTTTCCACAGAAAATTCCTTGCAAAGACTATCTAGAATATAAAAGCTGTCAACTCTTCTGTTTCCTTCTAATAATACTTAGCATTTAAATAGAAACCTCCACTAGGGCAATGTACAACCAATACTCCATGTTAGTTCCTTTACCTTCACCTGTACTGCTGTAAATAAATAGCCTGTATGAGGCCCCAGTGCTGTGCAGTCACACAAAGCCTGCAGTCACATCCCTCCTTCTTCACAGGTAACTCGCTTAATGGCTGCTTTGCTGATGAGCTAATGTACCTACCCCTGCTGCAGAATACTTGCACCTCCACTGAGGAGTGGAGGAGAGCTCTGGTTATTGTAGTGCATTTCAGCTCAATGGCCTGTTGCTTCAGTTTCCTCCAAAAATCTTGGTGATCCAACAGTGGGTTGTACGCTTGTCAAATGATTAATGATGGAGTAATATTATGTTTTCTTTTAATGACTTAGTCTTTCTCATAACTGACACCGAAGGGAAAACTAACCAAACAGAAGTCCAACATACTCTATGCCATCATGCTTCAGTTTAGCTATCTGTAGAAGACAGTAAAAGTATTTTGCTGACAAACCTTCACGTACGCTATTTGGTGTCCACTAACTTATGATCAGAACTGAGAGATCCAAGCCTCAGTCTGTGAGGCTGAGGAGAGGATCAAATAACTGGTGACAAAATGGACCTGTAAAAGGGACTGTGTCAGCAAGCTTGGGTCAAAGGGAAGTTGCTTTTGCTTTGATTGGGTGCCAGGAGAGTGGTGTGTTCCCTCCCAGGTAAAAACTGGCAGGAAGGACAAAAGAGTTAAAGATTCACATGGGAACTTACTCATGTGGATGCCTACATGTGTAAAGAAGAAAATGTTTTTGCTGATAGTATAATTTGTGGTGTTCAGCCATGTGCTAGAGAAGTTAATTTTGTAGTAGCTCTCAGAATGTTGAGCCTGTGCTGGCTTTCTTCCATTTCTGAAATTTTTAAAGTAGAATTAAATATAGAGTTTATAAAAAATTTTGTATTTCTCATTTCACAAAGTAAGCAAGCCTGCGATATCTATTTAAAGAATAAAGAAGGAAGGCAGTATGGATTTGTTATGTCAGCTGAAAGTTGTTGATGAAAATACCTGCTAGTTTAACTTTTGCATACCATTAGGAATTGGAAAGCTTATGCAAATTTTTTAGGTGTTGCTAACACAGGGCTGATCCCAGCTGCCAAGCAGGGTGGAATGAATGCATTAAAAAGAAAAAAAAAAATCTTAAATGTCCATGATTGGAATTGCCTGTGCTTTCTTGTCAGCTGCCTTGAAATTATTCAAGGCTAAAGCTGACGGGGAGCATCTAACTTCAAAAAACCAGGTTTTAAAAAAAACCCCTGGTTTAAAACCAGGGATGTGATACTGTAAATATGCAAACTGTATGGGTGACACTGCTGTCATTTAAAATTCTTGAAAGTTTTGCATACACATCTTCTGCTGCAACAGACCCTTGTGAGTTACTGGTAAATGCCACATTAAATTAGCAAGCTTTGTAAGTCAAATGGCTTTTTCAAAAGGCTGATGTGGTAAGCTGGGCTAGAAGCTCTGAAACAAGCAGCCTGCTTCTGTGTTGGTTTTCATCATCAGCCATCAACCTCAAGGAGAGGAATCCCATCTTACGATGGCTGGCAAATTTTTCGACGATGCCTGAGGCAGAATTGGCTATCACTTGCTGCTGTGCTGCTCTATTAGCTGTGTAATGCTGACAACAATAAACACAAGTTGTCAGTTTGTTAATCAGATGGGAATAAAAAGAAATATAGGGAATAGATATATTGCATCAAGTTGCAATTTTTAGTGACTTACAAAAAAGAAAGTCTCCACCTATAAATACACTAGCCTTCTTCCTAAGTGAGGAGATGACTTGCAGCGTTGAACACTGTATGCATAGTGGAAAGTAAATCAGAAAATGAGCATTTGATGACATTAGAGGACTATCTTATGCTAAACAATGGAAATAAAATTTCCTTTATGATTTTTGAATATTCATTAGCCTGGCAAAGCAGCTAAAGCAATTTGCAAAATAAAAAAGGTCAAGAAAACAAAACAGTATGTGAATTGTATTTCTCTTGAGAACGGTATGTCAGCAGAATTATCAAGATCTGTGTTAAGTTAGTTATTCATGCAGTCAGGTTTTTATGTTGTATATGGTTAGTAATTCGTGTTCATACGGAGTGGTTTCTGCTTTTTGATATAAAACAAACTTTAGTGTCATTATGCAGCTTTGTTCTAAGCAATGTATCAAAGGCCCAAAATTATCAGACTGCAATTATAAAAATGTTTTTAAGGTCTAAAATTGTAAGGTAGGGAAAGTAAGTCGGCAACTAAATTGTGCCAGCACAGGTTTTACAAGGGATCTCTTGGAGCCTGGTACATGCAGTGGAATATAGGGGTGAACAGATGTTATATGCTGTCTTGTCACCTTTAAAGTATATATTCCTTTTTAACACAGCATGTTTCCCTCACTGTACTTTCTTCCTGTAGACAACATTTTTCTGGGGAAAGGAAAAGACTTTTAAGGATCCAAATTTCCAAAGGTGTTCCAAAGTTCAAGTTGGAAGTTCATACGTTCCCATTTTAAGCATTTTAGAAATAAAGAAGATACAATGTGCTGTAATTCCTGTTAACATGAGTATAAACGTAGAAAACAACATAGAGCATATTCATACATATATACAAGAACTAATAGGTGCCTTGCTTTTCATTACTCTTTCTTGCCTGGCTAATCTTCATTTTCTAAACAAAGCTACTTACAGATACTGCAGTTGTAATTTTTCATTATGGAACATTAGCATTTAATCTTGATGAAACAGGGTTTTCTTGATTACATCTGACATAGCATAAACCACTTCAGCAGATTGGGATTTGACAGAAAATCACCTCCCATGGATTATATTTTTGACAAATGTGTCCCTACCGAGTGTTCCTTGGTGATATGGAAGGTCTCCAATACTTGGGAAAGGTAATAATTCTAGTTTTTATTGTACAGTGATTGCGTGTCATCTTGTACAATGAAAAAGAAATGACAAATGCAGAAGTGTTTGGCAGAAAGTGGTACAGGGTATAAAATGTTATATTTTAATTATGATGATTATTACTCCATTTAAAATACAGAATATGCTTAAGTTAGTAAATGTTTAAATAATATACTGAAACAGACAAAAGATGCTGTTGAAAGAAGATCTCCAAACTGATGTGCTGGCAAATGCAAAGTACTGGTGAGCTGTAGAAGAATAAACCATTTTGCAATGCTTTAGTGATTTTTCTCCAGCTTTATGCCATAGGAACCCCATCTCTCCTTTTGAAAGGAAACCCGAAAGCTGTATTTCCTAAACTGCCTGCACTACAACAGTATATTCAAAGGAATTTCATATGCTTCTTGTGTCTGATAAATAGAATTTGCATATTGTACTTCAGTTGTAATCCAGTTGTTGTTGAAATTTGTTTAATTATTATTATTTTAGGGGGGAAAATAAGCTATACTGTAGCATTTCAATCATGTGTATTTAATATTACTATTAGAAATTGCTAGACCATTGGAAGACAGCAATGACTGTATTGACATTGATTAGCATGATGTGGAAACCCTCTCAGCTGTTGGTTTTTGCAGTGTGATATAAAAAGCAAAAATGAACCGCTGTGCAGTTTGGCTTATGTTTGCTTTGAAGTGTGTAAAGTTTTAGTTATTTTGCAAAACTGTACTGTATTTGGGAGTATACAGTTATGAAGGTAACAATTGTTTTTCAAAGGACAGATATACTTACTCTTGGATCATATGATGTATCATCTTAATTTGGCTTTTGTTATGCAGAAAGTTAACACCAGCTATTAAAATATATTTTAGTAGAAATGCTTTAATTCCTGTTTCTTCCTCTACACTGTGAATATTTAAGCCTTGGTGGACTAGAGCAACATCATGCTGCCCAAAGTACTAACCTATGCAAACTAGTTCACATTTCAGTTGATGTCACAGTGGATGTAACATAACAGTTTATTTTGCATAACATTAAACGTCATTCAAATAAAATATTAAACCCAGCACTATGTATGTATTATATTCGTAAACAATACTCTGCAAAGCTACCATACCCGTTAATATAAGCTGTCAAAGACATGTATTGTTTTACTTAAGGAAACTTCGAGTTTTCACACTTCAGTAGAATAGTAGCACTATTATTCTTCAAGCTTGATCTCAGAAAAATGGTTTCCTAAAGGACCATTTTATTTCAGAAGTGCCCTGTCCTCAGAGGGTTACTTTGCTTTTTCAGTCTGTATTTGTAACCCTTCAACAGAACAATGAGTTACATTCTGTGTCCCTTGGGTTGTTTCAATAAGCAAAGGTAGCGAATGAAGGAGGTCCTCTGACTTGACTGATACCAGTTTGCTGGTCTTTGAATGGGCATTTGTTTAGGTGTGCTCTCAGTGCAACACTAATGAAAACAGATTGCATTACTGGCCTCTTTAAGACAATTTTATGTACAAATGTGGTTCTCAGGTTATCTTTATTCACTTACACAAGTAAACTATTTTTACAACATTGTAAGAAAGTTTAAGTTAAAATAAAAACCAGAAGTATTTTGGAACTGCTTTGCCTGTAGTTGAAGAAGATTATTATGCTTAGGGACATGTTTTTTTTTTAAATTTTAGCGTCAGGCGTACAGTCCAGTGGACTGCATTAGAATCTTTTAATATTTTTCAAGTGTTAGCTTGAAGAAGGTTTTTAACAATGAATGAGGACAAATGGCAGCTGCAAATGAAGCTGGTTATTTCATTCTAGGTAAGTGACATACAGTTGCTACCACGCTAATTTTCTTCTTAGGAAATACATGTTAGCATTTCCTATGAAGTTTAAATAGTTACAGAGCTTTGATTCCATGTTCTGTGGTACTTTTACATACTGAAATGCTGCCAGTATAGTAAAATCCAATCTTTATATATACTGTAGCAAACAGAAGTTTTCAGTAAGAAAAAGATTTAAGAGCTGTCAAAATGGACCTCCAGCACTCGGAATGCCTTTTATTTGTAAATTCCCCCATAATCTGCTAGAGCAACTGGAGTACTTGATTTTCTATTTCTATCCTAAATATATTTTTCAGGTGAAGGTTCTCCTCCTGAAAGCTACCGATGTGAAGTTGTTAGGAGATGTCTGTTCAGCATCTGAAGGATTATGTCCTTATTCAATAGCTGTGTCAAAGCTAAGAAATAGCTGAAATGAAGAAGGCTTTCCTGTCTTTACTGTCCTCATAGAGTATCATTATCAAAAGGATCTATGTTCTGGTGCTTGAAAGTCCTGTGGAGACCCTCCACACTCTATATTGGATAGGTTGAGAGTTTCTAGCTATCACTGCTTTTACAATGCCCTCATTTCTGCTTGGTCACAGAACTGGGCTTTTTTCTTGGTTGTGTTAATTAGCAAGGGTAAGCTAATTTTACATAGAGTTCTCTGTACTGAGGGAGTAGTTGCCCAAGGCATTGGCTGTGACAAGTACACCTGCCCTCCCTCCTCCCACTCAAACCACCAAGCCCAGCCATGTTTCCTGTCCTGTCCTGCAGTGTACCTCTCTATTCTTTCCATAAAGCAACCTGTGGGACACACTGAAGTGATATGACTAAATGATCCGGATTCCTTTTTATCTTCCAAATGATTCCTTTTAGCATCATTCTTGCAGTGATTCAGTTTATTGCACAACCTCAAAACCAGTAATATCATTATAAGGGAAAATACGATATGGGTGGGAAGGCATGGCTGAAGTGAAAAGCCACAGATTTCTTACTCAGGTTTTGCTGCAGAGGTTAGTACAAGTCAACCATATGTCTGGGAGTGCCAGCTGAAGAATAACCTGTAAGCTGAGCAATATTGTGTAGATGTGCTTATGTCTGCTGTACTGTCAGAAGTGACTATGGGGTAGTGTGCAGATACCTAGACCAGCTGTTGAGCAACTAGTCTGAACTGCAGGCCAGCCACTGCCATATGGCGTTCTTAAGGGCAAATTTATCCTCCCAGAAAAAGAGACTTCAGATAATACAGAGGGAACAAATTGTCAGTCGGATAAAACTGCATGTTCTCATGCCCTGTGGGAAGGAAAACCATTGTGTACAGTCAAAAGATTGAGCCCCATGGCACCGCAGCAAGTTCCTAACTCTGTAAGTTCCAGGATGAGACGATGTGCCACAGAGCTTACCTGCTCCACAAATTTGATACAGCATGATGTACTATGTGCTGGACACATGTTTAACAATAACAGCAGAAATTGGAGATTCATATTTATGCACTATTGTCCTAAACAGAGTCTAAGCAGTCCTTGATTTTATATATCTTAACTTTGGTTTCTTTCCCACCTGCCTGCTGTTGATAAAATCTACATACGAAGAGACCTGTTCTCATGCAGAAGACTGCTGGCTTGTGGCTATGACCACTTGTGCCTGCAGAGAGAGATGTTCTCCAGGAATTAACATTTGGCTCTTAAAACATTGCTTGGCATATAAATATCCATTTTCAATGATTTCACAAACAGCTGGCAGCTTTTGTGATTGTTCTTTGATTCAAGCCGTAACTTTTCTGTGTTTTTGCTCCTCTTTGATCTTTCCTCTCTTGATATGCTTACAGTCTCCGGGACTGCATTGCTTTGGACAGCAGCTTAGCCAGGACCTGAAGGCTTCTCAAGGCACTGAGAAGAATTTAAATTGGTTGAAAAATACTAGTGTTATCTCCCCATTAATGTCTCCCATTCCCGGCCACAGCAGTTGTTCTGTACCCCCATTGTACATCTTGGCCTTTTGCCTCCTCTTCTTTCACCCAGGCTCTGACATCTCTGGCACTGAACCCAGTGGGTTTGGGACCTCTCCAGTGGGGCCTTCAGACCACTCACTGGCTTCTATAGTTTTTACATTCAGGATTGAAACTTCAGCACGGCTCACCTACCTGTTCTCCTGTAAGGCCTTTGAGCAGATTTTCAAAGAATAATGACATGTGCCCATTTACCACAACAGGTGTTACTTTTCTGTTGGCTTAGCTGTGAACAATTCTCTGTGAAGAGTCCTCTTGACTGTGCTTTCACGGTCCCTCCTTGCCTCTGGGTGACTCCTTACAGAAGGAGGGTCAGGGAACTACAGGCCTGTCAGCCTGACCTTGTGCCATGGAAGATTACGGAGCAGATCATCGAGTGCCATCACACATCACGTACAGGACAGCCAGGGGATCAGGCCCAGTCAGCATGGGCTTCTGAAAGGCAGGTCCTGCTTGACCAACCTGATCTCCTTCTATGACAAGGTGAACTGCTTAGTGGATGAGGGAAAGGCTGTGCATGTTATCTACCTGGACATTAGTAAAGCCTTTGAAACTGTTTCCCACCCACAGCGTTCTTCTGGAGAAACTTGTCTGCTCACGGCCTGGTCAGGTGTACTCTTCAGTGGGTAAAAACCTGTCTGGATGGCCGGGCCCAAAGAGTTGTGGTGAATGGATTTAAATCCAGGTGGTGAGTGGGTCACAAGCGGTGTTCCCCAGGGCTCAGTACTGGGACCAGTTCTGTTTTATATCTTTATCAATGATTTGGATGAGGGGGTTGAGTGCACCCTCAGTAAGTTTGCAGATGACATCAAATTGGGTGGGAGTGTTGATCTGCTTGAGGGAAGGAAGACTCTGGAGAGGGACCCGGAGAGGCTGGATCGATGGGCTGAGGCCAGCTGTATGGGTTCGACAAGGCCAAGTGCCAGGTCCTGCGACAATCAGTATGCAACGCTACAGGCTTGGGGAAGAGTGGCTGGAAAGCTGCCTGGTGGAAAAGGTCGTGGGTCGACAGCCGCCTGAACTCGAGTCAGCAGTGCGCCCAGGTGGCCAAGGTGGCCAACAGCATCCTGGCTTGTATCCAAACTAGTGTGGCCAGCAGGAGTAGGGCAGTGATTGTCCCCCTGTACTTGGCACTGGTGAGGCTGCATCTCGAAGACTGTGTTCAGTTTTGGACCCTTCACTGCAAGAAAGACGTTGAGGTGCTGGAGTGTATCCAAAGAAGGGCAACAAAACTGGTAAAGGGTCTAGAGCACAAGTTGTCTGAGGAGCGGCTGAGGGAACTGGGGTTGTTTAGTCTGGAGAAGAGGAGGTTGAGGGAAGACTTTATCCCTCTCTGCAACTACCTGAAAGGAGGTCGTTGTGAGGTGGGTGTCGGTCTCTCTTCCCAAGTAGCAAGTGATAGGACAAGAGGGAATGGCCTCGAGTTGCACCAAGGGAGGTTTAGAGTGGATATTTGGAACAATTTCGTCACCTAAACTGGTCAGGCATTGGAACAGGCTGCCCAGGGAAGTGGTTGAGTGGCCATCCCTGGAGGTATTTAAAAGACATGTAGCTGTGGTGCTTAGGGACATGGTTTAGTGGTGGAGTTGGCAGTGTTAGGTTTGCAGTTGGACTTGATGATCTTAAAGGTCTTTTCCAACCTAAATATTTCTATGATTGTCTTCTATGATTCTAGCTTCTTCTGAGCTCAGCTGTTGATTTCAGAAAAGAGGGAGATCACATTTTTTTGCTGTTTCATCAATACCCAAATATGTTCTTGTTCATTCTCTTCTTCAGAGGATTAGCATCTTCATCGGTTATCCCTGATTTTGGGCTCATCTCTTGAATCAGGAGTCTTTCTCTCTCCATCAGTGTTAGATCGAAGGTCTCATGACATGTAGAAGTTTAGTGTTTTTCACTGTGGATGCTGTGTTGATAGGCACTATGCTGCTTTCTGGAACCTTTCAGTTCGTAGATCTGCTTATTCTGAAATCATAAGGTCGGATCTCTATGAGACATGATTATTTGTACCCAAATCCAGTCTTTCTATAAATAAATATGTTGTTATAAAATAAACACTTTCTCCTGACTTCTGTTTCCTCTAACTCAAGATGACATTGATAACTTCCAATTTTGTAGCTTGTACTGATGTCAGGGAGCATACACATAAAATAAGTTATATAAATTAAGCTCTAAGGGACTGTTCAGGCTGACCTTGATGACTGCAGCTATTATATAATGTGGATATCTCAAGTTAAATGGGAAAAATAGCATTTCAAGTCTTGCTGGCAAGCGTTGCAACTGAGAACTAGTTTGTATATTTATTTGAGTGGCCCAGCTATTCAAGAGACTGTCATTTTAATTCCTACCCCAGCAGCTGAAAACAAATACAAGAATTAGATGACAATTATTTATAATCAGCTAATTAGTTGTATAGCTTAAACAATTCCTCCATCAACATAGAAGTGGAGAAAGTGAATCGGATAGTTTTGGCAAACTACATGCAAGATGGAGCAAACAAGCAGGCTGAATGGCAGGCTCAGTATTTGGGTTGACATTCAGTGTGCTTGCTCTTCTAACCTTTATCTTTCCTTCTAACTTCTTCAAAAAAGTAATGGGAATGCTCTGGTCTTGACAGCACGACAGCGTGTTGTTAGACAGATTAATCTTTAATGGAAGAATAGATTTAAGGCCAGGGGTGAGGTCTTGGAAGACAACGTTTTACAGTCATGCTTTCAAATCTTGACATTTGCAAGATCCTGTTACTTAAATGAACTTTTTTTTTGGTCCTCTGCATTTTCTGTTGGCCCTCAAAACCTACTAAAATTATTTTACTCTGCTGTACTTTCAATGTTGCATTGCTTGTGGTAGTTACCTTTGTGAGAAGGGAAAAAGACCAGAAATGTTGGAGTACTTTAAATAACTTTCTCTTCATATGATTTTTCATTGCTATACTAAATAACATCTGTGAAATATCCTCCATTCCAAGGCCCTTTATTCCGCCCTCAAGCAACATATCAAAACAAGTAACATATTCCCTGTCCAAATGCCACTGGCCATGATGCTCTGTTGCGTAAATGTGATTATTACGAAAGGGAGGACGTGCTTCAGTGACAACAGCTACAATCTCGACATTGGAGTGAGCGCCTAGCAAAGAGTCCTGTGAGAGCTTTCTTAGCTCATCACTCCTTTGAAAAAAGAGGCCATCGCCGCGGTACCAGCGCTCTGTTACATAAGTAAAGCTGCAATTTTGCAACTTGGTTTATTTTCTGGATGCGATCAAGTAAACACAGCTGCAGCTGCTTTTGGACAGATTGATTTTAAATATTGTTTTTACTAGTTGCTGCTTATGTTTTTGTTGGTGTTCTACTGCTTTCTTTTTCTACTTCTTAT
Source organism: Phalacrocorax aristotelis (assembly GCF_949628215.1). Lineage (NCBI taxonomy): Eukaryota > Metazoa > Chordata > Aves > Suliformes > Phalacrocoracidae > Phalacrocorax > Phalacrocorax aristotelis. Next base: position 21,348,470 of record NC_134277.1, read on the forward strand.
GATATGATGGCCAAACAGAAGAATACATCAGACCTGCTCATGGGAGGGCCTTCTGCCAGTCTAGAGATGTTTGTTTTTGTATTTTAAGGCTTTCTTCTTTTTCCCAGCACTGTCAAACTGGTTCTCAAAGATCAAGGATATGTGCAGGAATGTACTTGCCCTCCTACAAGAAGGCCAGAAGTGTGATCTGAGCTGGTACAAAATGACTCAAACCAAAGGCACATTCTCTGGTCACAATCAAATTAATTTGGCATCTATGTTGAACACAAGATCCATGAAACACACACAGTCCTATGCCCCTGAAAAATGTTCCTTCTCTAAATACTGCTCATCTAGTGACTATATATTTTTGGATTACATGAATCCTGTCCGAGAAACACACTTTCCTTTTTGTAAAATAACAGCAGGCTTTTCATATCTTATTACAATATGCTTTAACCCTTATGACCATTAGGAAACTTCAACTGGACCAGAAATTCACAGCTTAATAAGGTAGGTGGAACAAGCCTACCTAGTCTGTGCATTAGTTTATTTTGAAAAGCTTTTTCTCATTTAAATTCTGTATGAATACACAGTACAGGACTGATCAGTTTTATCTCGTTTTGGAAAGCAACATTGGGAAACCATGGATCATATCAGAGTTTGTCTGGACTTTGTTTCTTAGTCCAGACTAAGGTTTCTTAGTCTGCTGTATTTCTTATGTGTATCATGCTTTGTGTTTAGCTGAGGCAAAAAGAAGACAGCTTTTGTAATATATCTAGGTTCAGATGAGAGACAAGTGAGATTTTCAAATCACATCAGAAATTGGCAGCATTGATTGCAAAGTGATGCTGGAAATGTTGCTCAACAATTTAACACTCCAGTGTGCTTTAAGAAATCAGTCATCATCCTTTAAGGACTTAAATATAAGTAGTGAATTGTTCATTGAATTAGGGATCATAAAAATTTTGTTCACCCTTGAAGAAAGTATGTAACGACTAGGCTAGAGCTATGCTGACTCTTCTTCCATCTCTTTAGTCTAAGTATTTAATTAGGCTATATGAAATGGGACAGGATCAGTGAAATGGATGTCAGTTCTGAATCCTCCTTGGTTTGGCTGTTAGTTAGAATGTTATTCTCGGACGAGATGATTATTCAAACCCCTTTGACAGTAAGAAGAACAAACAAATCCTGGATAAGGATTTGAGTTAATGGATTAAAAGAGAGATAAATATGTCTGAAAGACTGTCTCTTCCTGGTTTTCCTAGTAGGGCTGGGATAGACTCTCAGCAAAGTGTTCAGCGCTGCAAATTGTGGGTAGGGAATGGAAGAGTGCCTCTGCCATCCCAGGTGAGGTGCTTCAGCCTTGGAGATATGAGACCTGGTTTTGGTCTCAGCATTTCCTACCTACTGTCAAGAAACCATGAAAAGGCAGTATATAGCACATAGCTCTGACTCAGTGTGTCCTATGTGACTGGGACACATGGGTCATTTTAAAATCGTGTGTGTGGAATGGGTATGAGAATGCTCATGTTGGCCTTTAACAGATGGCAAATCCTCAATCAGAAATGGGCCACCTGGCAAAAATTAGGGCCAAATCCTAATTTTGTGTTTTAGCTTTGCTGAAGGTATAGGTGCTCCTCACAAAGCTCTGAGGAAGTAAGAGATTTTGCCCCCAATGAGCTGGTGGTGCCTCACCTCTGCTGGCAGCAGTGGCTCCTGAGCACAGACCTCCTTGGGGCAAGTCGCTTGAGTGGGTGGCCTCACAGGCACCTTTCTGAAAACCTGCATTTCTTCAAGCTCAGCTGTGCCATTCAGCATTGGCTCAGTACCAGCAGATTTCAGAGCCATTCTTTTTTAAAACTATTTTTCTGTAAGTTGCTCTTTCTACTTTGTTGCATGTTTTTATCTCAGGCAGCAGAACCATAGCTGTGGCAGGAGGGACATGGGGACGTGTTATTTGGAGGTGGGGACACAGCTATGGAGGTGGTAGAGCTGGCATGCTGGGCGGGGGTACAGACCTGGGGGAGGCAGGAGGAGCTGCAGAGCTGGAGCTACCCCAGTGAGCTGGAAGAGACCGAGTCGCCTGGGAACTGAGGCCCACCGCTTGCTCCTGCTTGTGCAAAGTGGGAAAGGGTGGTGAATGTTCAAGGACCATTTCTCCTAAGTGGATATGTGAGCACTTGTGATGAATACTTTCCATGATCTCCGGGCCATAGCTTACAACTGAAAAACCTGGAGGAACAGGAGCATTCCTGGAGTAAAATTTAATTTTTTTGCTTCAAATCAGATTATCCTTGAAAGCACTTGATGCCTCGCTTGGCCTACCATTTTTACAAACACGGTAGGATTTACCATGAAAACCAGCCTTCATAGTTTCTTATTTTCCTTCTCGTTGATGTGCAGAGCAAGCTTCCTCTTGTTTCTTCTTCTATTTGGGCAGTTTCCTGCTGTGATGGGAGCAAAGGCCTCTTCACCTGTTGCAGCTGCAGTGATCAGTGAAGACATTCAGAAACTGCCACTGGTCACTGTCATTTGCTGTAATCCTACTGACACACATACCACTGATAGCTGTGTCTATCTGCATTTTTCTAAATCTCTCTGATTTTTAGAAAACATATGTCCAGGAGCTGAGATGGAGATGTACGACAATATCTCTTTTCTTCTTTTGTACTGTACGCTGAAAGGGAAGCTGAGGACCAAAATACCTGCATGTGCGCTTTTAAAACGGCCTTACAGGACTGCACGAGCCATAGTTCATTAGTGCCCTTAGCAATAGAAAAGGCAGTCATGTAAAACTGACACAAGGGGGCAGATGTGCACCATTAAAAAAGTCTTCATAGTTTAAGATTGAAGTTGTGTTTATAAATAATCAGAATTAGCAGCAGGACATAGTCTGGTAACTGTCTTCTTATGTGCATAAATGGGTACATTAATTGTATTAATTAGAATGAAAACTCATATTTCTACATAAAAAGCATTAGCTATACAAATCGATTACAAAATTTGATATCCAGTGCAGCTGAATAGCAGACATAACTAGGGAATAAAAATGTTTCATTAATTATTTTTTTACAGGATCATATGAGATGACCCATTCAGCTGTCATAATTCAACACTTAAAATATAAACATATTGACACCAAATGTTGCTGTGGTGCTCAAAGGTGTCCTAGTACTTAAAAATGCCTACATGTTCCCTGAACACTGATAATTATGTAGAAACCTATGGTGGTGCCTGTGGTGGTGTCTTATGAGTCTGTAGAGATAAATGTGTGTACAAAATGCTGTATACAACTGCAAGAAGAAAGCCAGTGCAGGAGGCATGGTCAAGGAAACTCTGCAGTAAGAGATGCTACAGCAACAGATGTTTTGTTATGCTATAAAGACAAATTAATCTGCTGTAGAGACAACTACTCATGCAGTGACAGGATTTTCCTCCCCAAATCTCTCCTTGCTGTGATGTATACTGCATCTTCATTACCTGATCAACATGTTCTACATTTCATCCAAAGTAAATTAATATTTTTGATACATTTTTTTAATAATTAAAAGACAAAACTCAAGTGCTAGAGATAAAAGCAGTAATTTTATTTCATGTGATTCCATTAAAAATGAACTTTTATTGCTGGCTTGACTTGGACTTAACATAGCACTTTGTTGCTAAAGCAATGCCAACTTCAAAATGATCTATTTAGATTAATCGGAAATTTTTCAATATGCAAGACACAGAAATGAAGCTTTGCAAGGACAGGTATTTAAGGAGAACTTCACTGTGGCTGTTTTGAAATGAATACAAGAGAATAAACTATTTACACATGTGTACAGGGTGAGTCTGCAATTCAGTGTTCATTTGGAAAACTTTTTTTCTGTGGAAGGAAAAGGCACTCAAGACTGTTTAAAATTTCACTATTTTATTGTTATAATACCATTGTGTCAGTAAATGATTAAAACTTGCTTTGAAGCAGTGGGGGCTCTGTTCAGCTGGAGACAATGCAGAGGTGAGTAGATGATGCTTTCCTGCTGCCTTTCATGTTTTCAAGCACATTTCTCAGCCTCACTTGGATTGTTCCAGATCAAAAATGGTCCAGGTCCTTTCCAAACTGTTGATATCTGACTGTCAGAGTCATCCCTGACTGACGTTCCCTAAATATTTGATTTCTTCATTTTACCTACTGACCTGTATTACTGACATGATAAAGCAGTTCCTTTGCCTTTTCTTTATACAGGTGCTTTCTACATGAGCATAGCTTTAATCTCTCTTCCACAGTTGCCAAATGTATTATTTTCTTAAAAATTTCTTTATATGCCAGTTGCAAATAATTTCAGTTCTTCTCTGAATTTCTTTCACTTTCTCTTTGTTTCTCTCACTGCCTAAAAGGAGTGCAAGGATTAAGAAAGGTTCAGCAGAAGCACAGAAAGAAGGACAACTTCTGTAGGGCCTAGCTGAGGTCCATGAGTGTGATGGAGAGAAGAGCCTGGGCAGCTCCTCCATCAGACACTGCTAAGACTTGGCTTCTGCTCCCCTTGGGCCTCTGTAGGAAATCTACTGGTCTTATAGCTCCACTTGTTTCCTCATATTTATTAGTTCTGCAAAATTATATCTCCTTTACTACTTTCTTCCACCTTGGGTGCATGTGCCTGCGTCCTCTGTGGCTATTCCCTGCACTGGGGTATCCTGGCCTTGAAGATCCAGCTGATGTGCTCTAAACTAGAACTGGATAACATGGCAGTGTAAAAATAATGTTGATGATCAGAGCATTTGGGGTGAAAGTGAATTCAAACTCAGGGCAACGGGGAGGTCAGGTGTGGCTGTGTGGGTAGCTCCAGCCTCTGGGAATGGGCCTCTGGGCAGCTGGGTATTGAAGGCCTCCTTCTTCTAGCTTTAGATATGGCACCATACAGGCCCCTCTCCTTTATTTGAGAGTGTAATAAAGTGTCTGCTAAGTGGTTAGTTGCCATGATTGCCCTTTTCTGAGTGTAGATGCCATGGTTACTGTTAAGGAATGTCTATGGCCTTGAATTTTCAAAAGTAATTGCCTGTGGTTCATTAAATTCCTTAGTTATGTCCCTAGCTCCTTAGCCTGAATATCACTGGGATACATTTTTAAAAATTTTTCTAAGTATTCTCTTCTCCAGTGATAATAAGTATCTATTTCTACATAATTTTACTAGTAAGAGTTTTAAAGGTGCTTTCAGCTTGTATTTTCATTATTTTTTTTCTCTACAGGCAACAATTTACCTAATTAATTCTGACTGTAGAATTGCTGGATTCCTCCACTGTGTTTTGTGAATGTATTAAAGAACAGAGCAGATGATATGAAAGCTTGAGTTTAATTGCAGATTTTTTATTTTGTTTATAGCTTGGTCATTGCCAAAATATTATAGAGACACTACGATTAAAATAAAAAAAAGCATTACTGAAAGCAGGAAGACTGGGTACTGAAATAAACCTATTTAGCATGTCATCATCTTTTAAATTCCAGTTACCTGCTGTGTAAACCTGGGCTAAAAGTAGTTTCTTTGCAATGTGATCCAGTCCCACAGGAAACGTCCTAACAGTATAAAAGTAATTTTAAACTTTGTACATTATTTACGCAATATGATCAAGACCATTTCCAACTACTTTGGTGAAGAGTTAATTTATGGTCTGTGAAGAAGAAAGTTCTGTTATTGAAATAATTCCCATGCTTCCTCTTTCAACCTGTATGTTTTCTCTCTCAGCTTTTAGTTGTTGGCAATTTTTAACCTACTTCGGACAAGATTGTGGGTACTGCTAGAGAGCTAGTTTCAGCCAATCCATCCTTGCAGGTTGATCGTCTTTGCCCTAGTGTATTGTACAATTTGTTTCTGGCCTCAGTCCTCTGAAAACATGGAAAACAGTAATTCCTAAGTTTTAGTGGAAGATTTGTGATAAACACTACTGTATTTACTGAGTGTTTGTAAAGCACCAAAGTATGTTCAGCTAATGACTGTTTAGTGCTGAAGTTCAGCACATCTCCCAGCTGGACATTAGCTAATGAACACAAGCTGGTCTAAATGTAATAGCTGTTTACCCTTTCAAGAATAAAACAAGTTTTGTTCCAGAAAGCATGGTGAAGCTTTTAAACCAGACAGTTTTACAGACATGTTGTCATTCCTCAAATTCAGAATATTTCTCTACCACCTGTCCGTGCTGTAGGAGCTATGAATGACTCAGTAAAGGACCAACTTCTGTGGCTGGTTTGTTCAAAGGTCCTGACACAGAGTCCTGGAGAGCAATACTCTGCCATGCATAAAATAAAATAATTAAAATTGTGCACTTGCTTTTAAAGTACATTTTCAGAACAAAAGAAATACTATTCCTCGTATCCTGACACAATATATGTTTGCATCATTTTTTTCTGTTTTCGTAATTCTAATTATTTTCTATTTTCATAATAATTTATTGGTTTCAGTGGAGAGCACACTGATTTTGTTGGTGTACAGTTTTGATATACTGTGTAGGATCCAGGCTGCTGCACTGACCTCCTTTTTCTGGTACAGAGTTGGGCTGTTGAGTTCTTATTAAACTAGAATTGCTGCTGCTTCCCAAGATGACTTGTTGGTACATTTTGTAAACAACAAGTAATTCATAGAGAATTTTTAATGAATTTTGCTTAAATAGTTGTCTCTGATGATGCTATGTTTTAGAAATCGTGCTATGAGAAGCTTATATGTGCAATGACTAGAAAAGAAGTCTGGATAAAACAATACTGGGTTTTCCAGTGAAAACTTGGACATTTGTTTCGTGAAGATTTTAGTGTCTATTTCTCTTGTTGTCATATCTGTACTTTGAAAAGCTCTTCCTGAGCAGCAGACAGGTGATCTTCTCAGTCAGCCCTAGCTTTACACTTTGAGAGAAGTGACAGGCGGAAGGAGAGAAAACAGGACAACAGGACATGTATCTGTCTTACACAGTTGAGCAGTGCTTGTGATGTTTTTTTTCTTTTTTTTTTTGCCAGATCTTCAAACATCACACGTCAAATAATTTAGAGGAATTCATTCTGGAACCCTTGTTGACTTTGTGCGGCAGAATTCAATGAGGATGTGACGGGTGTTTTGAAGTTGCACTGCAAAGCTTGCGATTCACCTCTTGCTTCTCTGGCAGAAAACATTGTCACTGCCGAACAAATATCAGAGGTGGTAACTAATTTTCAGGCCCAGAACTGAAAAGAATATTATGGCCCATAGATATCTCTTCCAATTCTTGTTTCTAAATATTCAGTGCTTCTTTTTGCTCGTGGAGTGAATTTGTTGTGGAATCATACATGTACATCTCTACATTCTGACTGAGATCTTACTAGTAGCACTATACATCAGATGTTAAATCCAGTATCTACAATGGCATAAAAAGAGAATACATTGTGTATATTGACGTTCATGAATCCTTAATTTCTGTTCTACATATAAAAAAGAAGGTGATCTATGTGTCCAAAATGAAACCTAAAGTAATGCCAAAAAGTAAAAGGCAATGCCAAAATATGTTTGGATACCTACAATCAGGAGTGTCTTATTATGCCTTAGGAGTGTCTAATGTCAACTCTCCTTTGGAAGAAGTACTGGGAATTAGGAGAAGAATCACAATTAGCTTATTGGTGGCTGAGTAGCTTTTCTTGGCAGTATGTGTCATGCATGCAAAATAAATGACTAATGTCTATTATCCCTCATTTAAAATTATCGAGTGGTTATTACATGGTTGTCTGTTGGAAGAACATTATGGGGTGGAGTTTTGACCCTTTTACTTTTCTTAGTTTCTCGTTCCTACCAAGTGTTTGTATACAAGTTGGGCAAGTTGCTTACTTTTATATAAACTAGTGGAGGATGGCTCTCGATATTCTCACTTTTAAACAAGGCTAGTGGTAAAGATGCTGCTTTAGTTGCTACTTAGAAGCTCTCACTTCACTTTTTTTGGAAGTGTATTCAGGTATATATGAGTGTGTATATATGTACACCTACCTCTCACCATTATAACAGATAATTGAAAAACTAACTGGGTCTTTGCTGTTCAGAATTTAATTTTGGTTGTGTAAGACAAAGTGGAAAGCAGAAATAACCGCAGCTCTGTGGGTTGTTTTACCTGATGTAATCTATGCCAGTGAGAAAAGGAACCAGCCCTGCCTGACCAGCCATTTGTTCTGCCCTGTACCATCCTCGCTATTATGCCAGCAAAAAAGTGTGTATAGCTATACAGTGAACGAAATCCAGCAACTGAGCATGATTACAGCTAACGCACAAACAAAAGAAGTTAGCTTTAACCTTGATCAATTCCCCATCCCAGGTCCTGGCATGGCTGATGAATGCAAGCGCTACTCAGTAGTAGAGGTCAGCCAGAAAAGAGTAAAAAACCTGTCAGAGCTTATTAGTGGAAGATAAATTTCTGGGTAGAGAATCTTTCTTCAGTGACATTGCAGTATTGTTTTCACTGCTGTTTCCCAAAGAAATGACACCTTTTTTCTTTTTTTTTTTTTTTTAAATCTAGTTAGATTTGTGTAGGTTTTTTTTTTTTGTAAAAGGTTTTTTCCCATCTCTTAGGATATTTACAATAAAAAGCAATGAAGTTTCAGTCTTGGTAAAGAACTGTAATAGAAACAGGAATAATAAAAGCTAGATGTCCTGCCTTGCTAACACCACTTTAATTTCATCAGATGTGGACCTACAGGAAGCTTGGTGTGGTGCTCCACTGGATATTGTCATGTCGCTGTCATGGTACATTTGTCCAACGTAGATGCGGTCTGGGAGGAAGCATAGCTGCTGATTCGCATAGTCCAATATCAGTAAGAATTTTAAAGTAAAATCTTGTGTGAAAGTAGAAACATAACTATTAGAATTTAAATTCTTCTGACAATGTTTTGAGCTTGCTTATACTCTATGAGCCAAGCAGCCTTCTGTTTGAAGGAAGTTTGTTAAGATTCTTAAGCTAAATATGGGATGTTTTGCTATGCAGCTTGGGTAAATGTGTTTGAGGTATGTTAAGATAGCTAGCCTGGATCCTGCCAGATGTGAAGCCATGGTGTGTGAAGTAAAACCTGATCAAGGAGCTAGGTGAGAGTGTCAGTGTTTTGCTGTGCTGAACTCTATGCTACCATAGCTGTCAATACTGAATTAGCTACATCAAGGCTAACTTATACATGTTCACCTGAACCTCAGGGACTCCAGCAGACATGCACATTGTGTACTTCCAACAAATACGAGAGAAACTATAATGCAAAGTACTCCTTAGAAGATAAACAACAATTCAGGTTCTGGCATCAGCAAAACTTAATGGGATTCAAGGGGATTTGGGAAAGCATTGCGATTTGAAATGACAGTGTGCTAGTCAGAGACTGTGGGTGGGAAGTTGTGCTTGGCTCTTTCCCTTGATTACGTCCAAGAGTAAAAATAGAAACAAAGGTCTAATAAACCCAAAAAGTAAGGTAGTCTGGAGTTTGATTTTACTTGACCTATACCAATGCCAAACACTTGAGAGTGAAATTCAGATACCATAGAGTTCACTGAGGAACATCAATTTCTGCCCTTGATTTGCTGGGCAAAGATGTTGTTCTGTGTGCTTAAGAGAGGAAGACTGAAGGTTTTGTGGGATAAAAAAAGTCCACTTTGCTTTGCTTTCTTAAAAGGGAGAAACTTCCTGAGTTACCTGGAAAATCAGTGCCCTTTCACTTGACAGTCTTCAGCTACATCTTGAGCAAACTTGTCAGGCCATTACAGGAAACAGATGCATGTTTTATTAAGATCTGTCATTATGTATTTATCTATTCTGTATGTGTGGCCTTGCAGCAGAAAAATGTTCTGTACCAGAAATACCTGCATCTTATTTTTTTATAATCCCTATAATATTAATGGGATATTATTAGAGATATCTTTAAAAATATGTACTGTATCGTTTCATGTTTGTGTTCATTGCTTTCAAGGTCTATATCTAGAAACAAGCATGTAAGCCTCTTCTGCTTGGGCCAGCAGAGATGAGAACACAAGAAAATTATAAATGTTGGGTTGCATGTGTCCTTATTTCCTGTGCAGACCCCAAATAGTGCAAATTATAAGCCAGCTTTGGTTATAGGTGTTGACACACAGGTAGCGAGTTTCCTCTTTCTCTGATGACAATTCTTTCCCTTCCTTTTTCCTAATCTGTGGGCATAAACTCATTAGCAGTAATAGAGTCATTACCTTCAGTATTTTATTTTCCTCCACAGGAATCTAAATATAATTTCTTCACCAAAGAAAAGATCATGAATGAGAGCGACTACTTTATAAAACAGGACATTATAAAAGGAAAGGAAACAGTGTTTGAAAGCCTAAGCTTTCTGCAGGCAAGCCCAATTAGCAATAAAGGAGCTTTGACTTTATGGGAAAACTATGATGGTAACTCTGTTAGAATGAAAAAAGACAGACTATTTTCAGTCTTTATCCCTTTAAAAATCTTATGGCCATTTGCATTTTTTTTTACTATCGAATTTCTAACCTATTCATCAAGAGACAGACACTTTACACATCAAATTATGCTTTTGTGTGTCTATATTCAATAGGTCTTTTCACTCCTGTAAATCCACTATTAGTCCTATTACAATGTTTGCTTATGTCTTTTCTGTGTCAGGAAGCTTCTTTTTATTCAAGTCTGCATGAAGTAACATTTCCTAATTTCATACAGTCCTAGTATGTCAGAGCAACCCACTGAGCAGTTGTTTAGCTAGTGAATTAGCTGTTTGAATTTGTTGGTCCTTCGCCCATTGTACGTGCTTGGGCATTTGGTGCGGGAGAAGTCCCAACTTTCCCATCACAGCAACCCTGTTAGGTGCTCCCCTCCCCCATCCGCTCAGCAAATGGGCACATGCCTAAAATGTCTTTGGTGATGATGAAGGCTCCCTGTCTTACTTTTAAACCTGACACACCCGCTGTAGTGGTGTAATTCAGCCTTTGTCTATCACACACCTTATGTCCTGAGACACACAAGGGCAACCCTTAAAAAGCATTGAGTTCTTCTTCCTCTCCCCTCCACCATCCCAGCAAATAAGTGCTATGTACTCATGAATCATTTATGTTTGATTTATTTTTTCCTGTTAAGCTATGGTCACAAGAGCTTGGAAATGCATAAATTTAAATATACTTAAAGAATTTTAAAATTAACATACAAAGTCCCTTGAGAGAGGCTGAGTGAGGTTCTTTCTGTGAGAGATATTGCAGTTTAATAAAAGCACCAGGGCTCCATGCTCCATATATATTTTATGCCTGAAATGTAAAGTTTCAAACTTACTGTGTATCCCCAGAATGACCATATGACATCATTAAAACTGAGCAGATAGTGAGAATTTATTTGTAAACATGACTTAAATGGATGCACACTACTGAGTCATTCTTTTCTTTTAAAGGTTTGGTGAGAAGCAAGCAGGAAAGAAGAGACTGAATGAGCTCAATTCTGTCAGCCAGGATTTTTCAAATGGAGAAAAAAAAATGAACAGCCTGTGCCTTTGCAAACTCAAAACATGTCATTGTAATTCCTCCAATTCATCACTCTGATACCTTATGTATAAAAGGGTAGTCTGGCCAAAGTTAGCATCTCTTGTCCTGCTATCAGTAGCAGCATTTTGTGTTGTATCGGGTGAAGTTCGTTCAACATAACTTTGCTGGCCTTGGAGCTCAGGCAGCAGCTGGATATTTGAACAGCTGTTAGGGGCAGCGTAAAGTTTACAGACTGTTCTGAAAGCACAGCTTTGAATCTTGTGCAGTTTGGAAGCCTGACATGAGGCATAGTATATGAATCACAAAACCTCTAAACCATTTTGCAGCAGAATGCAGATTTTGAGAGATATTTTAGGTAGCACGGGGGAAATACTGGCCTGAATTTAAATTTTGTGAAGTCAAAATAATTTTCAATAGTTCTAGAAGGGCAGCATGCTTTAGTATGATATTGGAACTATTATAATAACAATGCACTTTTAGATATAGTACTAGGTGATAGAATCTGTAGGGTAAACTAAAAATGATAGGAAATACAACAACCTAAGATCTGATGCTGCAGCTCACTTCAGGGAAACAGAATTTACTTAAGTTCCAAGAGCTTCAGAACCAGGCACAATCTAATGTAGACAGCATTAAAAAGGAATAAACTCCAAGTTCTTTTACTGTTTTCATTATTCTGTTAGCCAGCACTTTTGACTTATGGCTAAAACATCAATATTCCAGGAATCTTCCTCCAGAAGAGGAGGCCTTTTCTGGACGGTTGTTTCCGTAGCTTCTGCCTCATTGTATCCTCTTCTGAGAGTGAATGGAGGTGGCTTTTGAAAGTGTGATAATTGTCACACCAGCTTAAACATGATAAAATAATAATAATTAATTCATTTTCATGCAATTGGATAATTTGGGCAGTACCGTGTGATGGTCAGGTATCAGGTTTCACAATGTGCTGGGAAATACAAAAAGACCAACAGCATTATAATGAAAACAGACAAAATTACTGTGTCAGCGCCTGGAAAGTAAAATCACACTGAGGTTGTCACCTAACTGTTACAATTCTCTGACTCTGAACTTCTGCTTGATCAGTGTGCACTAATAAGCAAAGATCTGTTTTATATTGTCACTCTGATCCATCGGGCAGCAGAGAAGCAAACATTTCTTCTCTCACAGTACTAGAATATAGTGGAAATGGCTGAGTGTAAATTATAAAATGTGTTAGTAATATTACTATTACAATTGTCATTCTCATTCTTTTGCAACTACGTTTAGCCTATGGTCAAAGTAGGATGACATTTTGTTGTGACAAAACCATTGGAAACAGAGTGTGAGGAAGGTGCCATAATTACTAGGCTGTGCTGCAGAAAATCAAACTAAACTCTGGCATAAACATTACAATTTTTAATGATAGTACTAATTACATTCACCTGACAAGTATTTTCACCAAATACAGTGGCCTTTGGTTCCATTATGTAAAATTGGTCACTCTAATAATAACACTTAGCATTTTTATACATACTTAGTACTTTTTATCTGTCAATTAGTCAATACAACATCCTTATGAGGTAGATGGGTAGACTGTAGTACTGTTATTTTACAGCAGATAAAATGAGTCAAAAGGCAAATGACCCAGGGCCATGCTGTAAGAGAGTTGCAGAATTGGGATTAAAGCTGTGAGGAATTTACGAACATGCTGCTTCATCGGTGATACTTGTTCTGCATAGATGGCCAATAAACTAAGAGGAATGCAAAGGTCCCTATTGATAGAGAGATGAACTGTAATTTTTTTTTTTAAGAGCAGAATATATTCAGTGGAACTGTTAGTGCTTTATTAAAATATTTTTAAAAAGCCACTCTCTAGAATATATTACTTTGCCAGCTCAATGTAAAACAAAACAGATATAGAAGGAATAGTATCTAGATCATGAACCAAAGTAGACATATTAGTAAAAAATTCAGCAAGGGCCTTTAAAATACCTGAATCTGCATGGTGACTTTTTGTCTCCTGCCTTATGTGATGTATCTTTGAGTTGATGTTGAATATGTATTTTTCTTGACAAGATCAAAGCATACTTCTGAAAACTTCAATGGGAATTGTGGCTTCTTCATCCTCTGCCTTTTAGTGAGAAGATGGAGCTGATAACAAAGCAGAGCACTTGATGAACAATCAGTGATACAGGCAGTAACCTGGTAAATGTCCTGAAACCTTTTTGAAGATCCAGCCAATCTGCACCTCTAGGGTGCTGTATTTTTATACATTTTTATCTTGTGGAATAAGGCATATCTGACTAATAGAACATCCCATAAATGAAGGGAAAGTCAAAAGTCATGTGAGTAAAGGTATCCATTTGTTATAAGGTATCTTAATATAATTATATTAAATCAATACATTTTTGCAAGTTAGTCCCACAGATTTCTTACGTGTTGTCTAAAATGTTTCTAGTACCTGAATTAACTCATTTACAGCTAATTGAGGAATCTGCCTTGGACAGGAGAGGTCTTGTCCTTTTGGGTCAGAATATGTTTCACTTTCTTAAATTGAAAGTTAAATATGCCAACTGGAAGAGGGAGGTAATGCTTTTCAAAGGGGCTTCTGATGGAAAAGCAGTTTGTTTGTGTCCCAGGCAGCGTCTCTGAGCATCTGTTGAAGTCGGAACATTTTACTTGCCAGGAAATCAAAGTTGATGCATAAATGCCTCTCCTAGTTCTGCTGGTTTTCATGTTTTGTCTTGCCCACTCCTGCTGTACAGTGTTATGATCTGTAGCGGAAACATACCCTTACTTCCCCCATTGAAAATATTTGAGTCAGATAATTTTGAAAATGTCACTTTAACTGGTTTGCTGCATAGAGAGCACATGTAGATGCCATGGCACCTGTACATTACAAAAACTACAAACAACAACAGCTATAAAACCATTGGAAGCAGGAGTCCTGTTATCTTGCACTGTGAATCTGTAAGTACTTGTGATGGTGGGAACGGGGAAGGTAAACATCTACGTCCTGCATGCAAAATTTGTATGGGGCATTCCCTGAGATTTAGGGAAGAAATATTGTTACTGTTCTATTGTTACTATTACATACACAAGCCTATGGGAGCTGGGGAAACTGCTCACCAAACCACTTTCCATCATTTATCAGCAGTCCTAGCTAAGAAGAAGGGCTGGAAGGAAGATCTGGGGAACTACAGGCCTGTCAGCCTGACCTTGTGCCATGGAAGATTACGGAGCAGATCATCGAGTGCCATCACACATCACGTACAGGACAGCCAGGGGATCAGGCCCAGTCAGCATGGGTTTCTGAAAGGCAGGTCCTGCTTGACCAACCTGATCTCCTTCTATGACAAGGTGAACTGCTTAGTAGATGAGGGAAAGGCTGTGCATGTTATCTACCTGGACATTAGTAAAGCCTTTGAAACTGTTTCCCACCCACAGCATTCTTCTGGAGAAACTTGTCTGCTCACGGCCTGGTAAGGTGTACTCTTCAGTGGGTAAAAACCTGTCTGGATGGCCGGGCCCAAAGAGTTGTGGTGAATGGATTTAAATCCAGGTGGTGAGTGGGTCACAAGCGGTGTTCCCCAGGGCTCAGTACTGGGACCAGTTCTGTTTTATATCTTTATCAATGATTTGGATGAGGGGGTTGAGTGCACCCTCAGTAAGTTTGCAGATGACATCAAATTGGGTGGGAGTGTTGATCTGCTTGAGGGAAGGAAGACTCTGGAGAGGGACCCGGAGAGGCTGGATCGATGGGCTGAGGCCAGCTGTATGGGTTCGACAAGGCCAAGTGCCAGGTCCTGCGACAATCAGTATGCAACGCTACAGGCTTGGGGAAGAGTGGCTGGAAAGCTGCCTGGTGGAAAAGGTCGTGGGTCGACAGCCGCCTGAACTCGAGTCAGCAGTGCGCCCAGGTGGCCAAGGTGGCCAACAGCATCCTGGCTTGTATCCAAACTAGTGTGGCCAGCAGGAGTAGGGCAGTGATTGTCCCCCTGTACTTGGCACTGGTGAGGCTGCATCTCGAAGACTGTGTTCAGTTTTGGACCCTTCACTGCAAGAAAGACGTTGAGGTGCTGGAGTGTATCCAAAGAAGGGCAACAAAACTGGTAAAGGGTCTAGAGCACAAGTTGTCTGAGGAGCGGCTGAGGGAACTGGGGTTGTTTAGTCTGGAGAAGAGGAGGTTGAGGGAAGACTTTATCCCTCTCTGCAACTACCTGAAAGGAGGTCGTTGTGAGGTGGGTGTCGGTCTCTCTTCCCAAGTAGCAAGTGATAGGACAAGAGGGAATGGCCTCGAGTTGCACCAAGGGAGGTTTAGAGTGGATATTTGGAACAATTTCGTCACCTAAACTGGTCAGGCATTGGAACAGGCTGCCCAGGGAAGTGGTTGAGTGGCCATCCCTGGAGGTATTTAAAAGACATGTAGCTGTGGTGCTTAGGGACATGGTTTAGTGGTGGAGTTGGCAGTGTTAGGTTTGCAGTTGGACTTGATGATCTTAAAGGTCTTTTCCAACCTAAATATTTCTATGATTCTATTCCATTAATTGCTGCAAAACTGGCTTAGCTTTGTTGGACTTGAGGCACTGGTCTCCCTGCTTACACAGAAGGAGAGAAGGGAATAAGGTACATTCTGCTGCAGTTTAGGACTTGTTTTGGGTGTTTACACAGAGCTCACATGCCCTGGAGTTTCCTGCCTGGCCTCCAGCTGCCAGTGAAGTGGGGCAAAAGGCTTAGATCCTCTGTCTTACCTATAGCCCTCAAGAAATAAACTCTGTCTTAGGAATCAACCATGCAGACATCTGCTTCAGGTGAATGGACACCATAAGGCTCTCCTCATAGTCAATGCAAGACAGTGTGTTGTGGGGTGAGATTCTTCTGACCTGTTGTAAATACCTACCTTCGGATTAGAAGAATTGCACCCTGGAGTCTATCGAGCATCAACTCGTTCTCCATTGACTGAAGCAGGCTGGGAAGGCTATCTCTGGTGTATTTACACTGGAAACATGTGTCATGAATCATATGAATCTTGTTGAGTGTGACTGAGCGCAGAGCAGCCTGGAGCAGTTTGGGGCAGCTGATCTATCACTTTATTATTGGTTTCTTGGGACACCACTTTGCATTATGTCTGAATTAAACTGCAGAATCCCTTCTGCACCCAAGCCGGAGTGCAAGGAGACTTGCCATGAGATTCCCCAGGTGCAGGATATTCAGTAGCTCTGTAGGAAATTTTGATTCCTTTTTGCCCATTGTAGAACCGGAGGAATTTTTAAGCATCAAATTCAGAATTGAGGTAGTTCTCCTGCATGAAGTTGGCAACAACTTATAGTCAATTCAGCTGCTGTTTTCAGTTATCCATCTGTACCACTGATTAATATGGCTGTTGACTTAACCAATATTAACAGGCCGTGCTGAAAAGATATTATTACATTAGAAGTGATTAAAGATATATTCCAAGAAGCAATGATTCTCAGAACTGTACTTGTTATTGAAATGTAGACAACATTGATATCAGGATTTTAATATCCTGCTTGATAATTAAACTTCTGCCTGGCAAAAATTTCCTCTGGGTCTGCTGTATGGGAACCAGATATAACTTCTCAGTTACTGAAGAGAATTATATTCATGTACTGGTCAGTGAAAGATTGCCACTAGTGCTTTTGTCTTGGTAATGTTTCACAAAGATGAGCCTAAAGTTACTAAGAGCAGCTGCCAGCTGAGGAGAAAAATTCAGGTTCTCTAGTCTTTGAATCTTCCAGCTTGTCTTCAGTTTCAGGCTAACATGCTTTAGGGGACTCTGTGCTGTCAGATTTTCATTTGACTTGGGGGGGTGGGTGGTTAGGCTAAAGAAAAGAGAGAAGCTTTATAAAAGAAAACAACATCAAAGAATGATGAGCTTCTAGCAGATGTCAGTGTTGTACGCCACATTTTACATGAATTATTGGTGTTGTCAACCCTTCTGCTGGAGTGCAGACAAGAATGGGCTATGCTTCAGTTCACGGTTCAATTCTTGATTTCCCTTAAATGAAACAAAAGACAGCTTATTAAAGAGGAGGAATTGTTTGGCGGCTGCCATAGAATGATAACTGCTATTTTACTGTTTTTCTAATGGTTTTCTTTTTTTCCAGACTTTTTAATTAAAATATCTGTAGGGTGGCTTCCTAGGGGAAGAAGGGTTGTAGTAACATACTGCATGTCTTTGCACAGCTTTCCAAATCCTCTTCTGGATAGGTCTGTTGACTAGTATCAATCCAATGTAACAAAATGGGGAAGTACTCTGAAGTATCATGATTTCCTATGTGGTTTAAGAAAATATACAGCCAGGCTGAAAAGACAGGCCCTGCTATATCCTTATTGAGAGAAAAACTACAGACAGAAATCAGTCACCAGGTAATCCACATGGAACAGAGAAAGCAGTGGCTACCCTGTTTTTTGAAAACACATCATTTGTTGCTCACACTGCGTTAGATATCAGAATTGAAATTCATATAAGCTAACTTTAAACATCTACAGTGTGGACCGCTACACCTGAGCTGCTCACTATGGAGTTCCTTTGCAATGGTGAAATAGATGCAAATTGTGGCTTGTTCTGAATGGCTTTTTAGGATAAGAAGAGTGATTTTTAATAAGTTTCTCATCAAGACTGTTTAGGAAGCTGATGCCTCCAGCAGTCAGATTGAAAGGACACAGGTATGCCACAGGCATTGTCATATCTGCCACAGATATCTCATATATTGTAAGGTATGTCGCATGGCACTAAATGCTTATGTTGAGCATCTAAGTCGAGCCCTACCAGTCCTAAACTTGGTTAGTGCTTCCTGGGATTGTGTGCATCCTCTTACGCCAGTTTCCCAATGCTATGACTGAGTACAGAATGCTTCCCCTAAATTATTGTTTTACTTCATGTGCTTCTGGGTGCTACCCAGAGCATCTTGGCTGAGCATTTCCCCTGCTCCCCATGCCACAGTACAGCCCTTCTTTTGGCAGCAGCAAAGGCCAGAGAGTTATATAAAACTTTTAAAGCATACTAACTCAAGTCCTATCCTGATTCCTTTTGAAGAACAATGAGCAAGGTATTGAATAACTGTCTCTAACAGACAGAATTTTATTGGAGAAGAAAATAAAATCAACTCTGATTATGGTAATCTGAATGGCCTATGACAGGTGAGATTACCAGAGTCTTTGTTCTTTTTCCTCACTGTGTTGGACAGCTGTGCTGTTTGGTGTGCTGAGCACTAACTGGGTTCGCCCTTCATTGTGCCACCTAACAGTTCCTCGCCAGCTTTTCCTGCCTGAATTCACTGTTAGCTGCTTGTGGAGCACTGCACGTCGCCAGCCCCAGTGCAGTGGCAGAAAGGAACAACTTGCTGAACAGAATCGTTCTCTTCCCTTATATACCCTCCTATCTAGATGACCTCCTATTCCACTGTTGTTGACCTGGAGGTGAAGCTGCATCTTTCACCCCACAAGGGCACACTAATCACTGGTAGGTGGGTATTCCTTCCTGAACTTTATTGTAACTACTATGTATCTATAACTATATCTATATCTATATATTTCAGAGACAGCAAAATCTGCCAGTGTAGCTCTTCTGCCACCAGGCAAGAGAAAAGAAGTCTTGTTCTGTCTCCCCAGTGAAACTTGCACAGGATAAGAATGTTATGTTCTTTCTCAAACATCAGTCCACACCCAGAAATGAGACTAGATACCTAATTTCCATTGATTTCCAATTTGTTTCAGTGCAAGTTGGACAGCCAGACAGAAAATAGATTCCGAAGTACCTTCATGAATGTGGATCTTATTTCCTGTTCTTGCAAGACCAAGTTGAGGGGGAGAACAGAAAAGGAGAAAGAATTTTTTTTTTTGTAACATAAACTTATTTCCTTAGCTGTTTTCCAGATTATTTTGAAATTTATTTTAAGGCATTTCAGTCTCTGCATACAAAAAATGCTGTTCTAACTGGCTAGTGCAAATGTTATTATTCCAGTCACAGATGGGAAAGGCAGTATACAAAACCTATGCCTGTCATTATTTAAATTTTAATGTCAGGTTTCTAGGGATTTATGAGTGTCTGGGTTTAATCTTGAAATGGGAAGTTCTAATATTCTGTATGTGGGTGATATAAGCAATTTATAAAGATATGTATTTTTAATGGATTGCCAGATTGGGGCTTTATAGAACAGTTTTGCTATTATTGTTCAGAATGACATTTTATAATGATATAATTTTGAATTCAGAAGGACAAAGTCTTCTTTTTCCTTTGATAATAGCATATTTAACAGGTGTATTGTAGACTATTAATTCTTCCACCAAAAATGCCTTATAGCTTTATCTAGTAGTTTTTATGTCAAACTGAAAATGAATGGGTAAAACTTGAAAGGGCTAAAGGAGAATGATCATAATTATGCAAATACAAATTTGCAATGAAAGGAGGAGTTTTTGCTCTCTAGTGGCATCTGGCAAGGTTTTATGTAGCAGAGGTTTGGGGGATTGTGTAGATAAATGCTAATGATCTCCTCACCAGTATTTAAATATGCAGCTCATCCATTTTAACAGGATTCTTTGGATAGAGGACTCTCTTCAAACCTTTGTCTGGAGTTCAGAAAGTTGACAGTCTGATTGAGCCAAGATGTCCCACTGAGCTACAGAAAGGCCAGTTTTCTGTGTCTGACAGCACACAGAAACCAGTAAGGCTATCACCACATCCAGCTGCCTTTGATGCCTTAGGTCTATTAACTTCATATTATTTACAGCTTCATAGCGCAGGAGTTTGCTTCATCCTGAGTCTGAAAGGAGGTCTGAACTCTTGCCTCTTGGTCTGTAATAAAAACAATTAAACTGCATTGTCACAATATCTTCTTGCCCCAGGGTTAGTGTGTCAGTATATGTGTGTTATGTGTACACAAAATTATCAATGTACCCATTGATAATTGTATCACAGCCTTGCTTGAATAGACCATGTGTCATGATGTAGGCAGACTTGGAAGGTTTTGTGTTTATTATGTCATCATAAAACTAAAAATTATTGTTGTTGATGAGGGCAGATTTTAATTTTTACATTGTTGATATATATGAATGTATGTTATTGCAAAATGTTGAATGGCCACTCACACAGAGGACACATCTAGTGTTCTGAAGGAGACTGTCAGAAATCGTATATCTAGGGAAGAGTCAGTGAACTCAGTTTAAAGCGATCAATGTATAAGATCCTCCCAGCGGCCTTTTTAAAATATTTTGACAGGATTCAAAGTTGGGATTAACACTTCCACTTTCTTGCAGAAAGAACTCAGAGGATCAGGTTCCTTGGGCTGCTCTGGCAGCTTTGCAATGTGTCAGCAACACAAAGCAATAATAAAGCTAGTTTAACTGGCCTGTTAAACCTGGTTTACAGCTGCTTTGCATCACTGGAGTGGTACAAAGCAGCTGGCATCCACCAGCGAGTCTGGCTCTACATGCTTAGTAGTCTGCTGTTGGTGCTGGTAGCAGCAAGAGGGTTGTGAATGACCCCAGTGTGAACTGTGTGAGTGATGTTTGGTAATGTTAGGGTTGGACTGCTGGCAAGGAAAAGTTGCTAAATTTTATTCTTTTATGAGTACATGGCCAAGAGCCCTTTCTGAATGGCTGTTTCTCATTTGTTTCCCTTTGAAGTGAAGTAAGTTATCAAAAGGCTGAGAAAAGCTTTTCTGGTGCTAGAGCTGAACTGACTTGCAGTGAAACTTAAGGTCACTCTTTCTCCTAATGTTCCTTATGTACTGCCCAGTGTTTCTCTGCTTCACAGAGCTCTTTGCTAGGGATCCCTTTGGACCAAGTTTCTCTTAAGATAGAGCATTTTTCAATGAAAGGGGAAACCCTCTGTCTCTAGTGCCTCTGCCTTCTTTTCATGGCTTCTCTAGTCTGACTTGTGACAGCTGTCTGACTTGTGACAAGGACAGGTTGCCTTGTACGCCTTCCCTGGAGATTTTTTCTGGAAGTATTTGCTTCCTAATACAAAACTATGTGGTCTGTGCTTGTGAATTCTTTTGCAGTGAACATCTCCTTAACAGCAGGGTTGTAGACAAAACCTTTAAATTCATGATGCTGAACTTCTCTCATGCCTTTGTTAAATTGCTGCTTTGTGAGCTGAGGAGACAATGTTAAATAGTGGCTTCAATAAGCTTCCTCTGTGTGGAGGATACTGACAGTTGGAGGCTGTGCCCCAGGCTGGTGGCTTGTAACATCTCCTTTGAAAATCTCTTGCAGGGATCTGCTATCCCAGAATATGCATTGGTTTGTTTAGAGACTGGATGAAATACAATGAACTTAACGTCTACAAATGCTGTCAACCTTCAGCTATTTGTGTATTCATTAATGAGGCAGCTAAAACGTCACTCTGGCCTTAAGAAATCATCTTTTGGCTGAGCGGGGACTGCTTCAACTAAACTGAACTAAAATGGAGAGGGAAGGCACTGGAAAACTATCTGGGACCTTGTTTCTTTTCCTCCGAAGCTCCCATTCATCAAAGCGCAATACATCTTGCTGGCCTCCTCACTAAGATGGGGTAACCGGGAAATGTCAGTATTTAAAATTGCCTTTTCTCACCTCCAGCTTCTCAAGAAACAACCCTTTTTTTTTTTTTTTCGAGTGAAAAGCTATCTACAGCAAATACTGAATGAGCACATTTGTCACAGCAAGCCATTTGTCAGCTCCAATTGGGATTACTGTATAATGCTCTTCCTGCTGGTACCATAGTGATTGCTGGACTCCTAGTGATGGTTTAGTGTCCTGGTACACTCTTCAGAGCCATTGGTGCAGCAAACCTTGGTTATTTTAAAGTGCCTTTTCCAGTTTGATTTTTTAGCTGTCATAGCAGACCAAGAAATAAGGACAAGGTTTATAAGTACCTGGATCACACTTTTCTCTATTGAGGGAAAAAAAATTAGCTCTGAAACCTAATTTTAGAGCAGAATAGATTGAATCAAGTGCCCCACCCTTCTCTAGAGGTGTCTGGATAATGTTCATCTCTAACATGGTGAGAATGATGCTCTCAACCTCTCAGCATTGGCAGTCCTTTTTAACCCAAATCCACTCAAACAAGACAGGAAAGAAAATATGGCAAGCAAAAAAACCCCAACACAATAAACAACATACAAAGATACTCTTAACATCATTTTGACAATGGAAACAGGAAAAATGTTGAATAGCACACAGTCATCTGGATACCTAGACATAGATACGGAGTGTGAGATAATTAGTCAGCGTGTGATTGGCAGCAATACAACACAGCAGGTTAATAATTCTGATGTCTCTTTTGTAATTGCCCTGTAATGGTCTTTCCTGTCTGTTAGGTAAGATGTTTGTGTGAGTATATACATGTGTAAGAAAGAAACAGAGTGAGGTGGGGGACAAATCTTGCATGTTAAAACAAGTTTGCTGACAAAGCAAAGAAATGTGTGAAAAGCCCTGCAGCAAACTTTCAATATGCTCCAGTTTACACCAGGGGACAGCTGGTACACAGATGGTCTGGGATCACAGGAGTACAAAGCTGCTTTAAGCCACGCATGCTTTCCCTTGTGAGTTGGCATGTGCGCATTGTTGCTGTAAGCAAAGTTTTCTCCTGGCATCCCAGCCCAGAGAGGTGGGACAAGGCAGAACATGAGGGAGGGAACGCATTGTTGCCCAACAGTCTTTTTAACCTTTTTGGTTAATTATATCAGGTTTTGAAATATTCTGTCATCTTGTAACACTGGCTTGGATATCATAATTTCAGAAGAGCTTTGTCTTCTGCATGCAGTGTTTTTGAAGTAGGTTGGAATGCAAATGATTCAGATGACTCTATATTTTTTCTAAAAATCCGAAATGTACAATGAATACTTCAGATGAAGGCTCCTAGCTGAATAAAGCTGGCTCCAGTCCGATTCTTCAAAGATTCTTCAAAAAGAAAAGGACTGTGCTTGTTTTCCTTGTCCATAAGTGTTGCACAGGAGTCTCTGTGTACTGAGATTCTCTGTAGAGACCACTAATCCTGAGAGACTGCAATAAGAGGGGGCAGATTTCCACATCCTACATATGTGCCAAGGATGGATAAGGCAAGACAGTTCTCTCTGTGTCTTAGGTTTTCCTGTGGGGACATAATTACCCGACATATAGTAAAATTTGTAGGGCTGTGTGTCCTGTTCAGTTCTAGCCTTACCTGAGAATGAATGGCCTGCCTAGTTCTTGACTCTGTGTTTTCTTGACATCATCTTTGCACATTTAGGAAATTTCTTTTCTTTTAATGATTAGAGGCAGTGAGGGGTGGGAGGATGGACCATCAGTAGTAAAAAGGGTGCCTCTGAGCAGGGATCATTGACTCAGTGTGGTAACAGGCTTTCACAACCATGAGTTAAAAGGCTCATGAGTTTTAAAGTGGAAAGATAATAATGGCCAGTGATGCGATCCAGATTCCTGTTATAAAATGAAAATGCCAAGCTCTGTGTTTCTGATTTCTCATCATCTGTTGCTTTCTACTGCCCTCTCTATTCCAAGAAATATGTACAGGCAATCGTGGCTCTAAATATAAAAAAGCTGAACTGTTGTTTTCCACGTGCTTAAAAGATATGAATGCAATGGC
This sequence comes from Phalacrocorax aristotelis, assembly GCF_949628215.1. Taxonomy (NCBI): domain Eukaryota; kingdom Metazoa; phylum Chordata; class Aves; order Suliformes; family Phalacrocoracidae; genus Phalacrocorax; species Phalacrocorax aristotelis. Next base: position 21,372,488 of record NC_134277.1, read on the forward strand.
ACTTGCAGTGGATAACTGCTGATTTTTATCAAATAATCTTGTGTTATTGAACAGCATGTTGGTGACATATACAAGGAACCCAAAAAACCCCCAACCTTCATCTGAAATTCATATTCTGTTCCAAAGCAGGTACAGCTGCTGCTGTGGAAAACAGATTATCTAGGGTATGTTTCAGAGATTTATTATCCAAGCCACCAAAGAACAATTTTTCACATTGTTGTTTGTTTATTTTTTTATTTTATCCCAAAGATTTGTGATTTGTGCTTGCTAAGGAAAAAAGTCTCTCTCTCTGATCTTCATGCTGTTTGTTTATAGTGAGTCAGGCACCATCCTGGAGAGCCACAATTATTTCAATGGAAAATTTGCAGCCACTGCGAGTCAGTTGCAAAATTAATTTGGTGCACCTCACAATTAATGAAAATAATAATAATCTCATATTTGTGTTACTGTCATTTTAAAGTATTCTAGAATTTTGCTCATATTATTCTTAGATGCCAAAGTGTACTAGAGTGACAATTCACTTTACAAGTGTCACTTAGTGAGTGTACTGGAGAAGACTCTGGAGTGATTCGTATCAACTGCTGTGTGCTTTGGGGTAGCCTTTTGGTTCATATCTCTATAGGGTATCTCTAAGGTCATAAACCACTTCATATTCAGGCAGATAAGTACATATTTGCACGTACTTTTAAGACAATTCCGTGTGATATTATGGTAAATGTAGGTGACAATGTAGTCAGAAGTAGTATTTCTTTCAAACAGAGCCCTAGGCATACTCATACCTGAAGTAATGTGTCTGTGTAACATTATTTTGAATAATGTATTTCTACCACATGTACAGCTTTTACAGTGTATAGTATAACAGGAGTCTCTTGGCTGGTTAGAGTAGTTGCAGTGATTGAAACATAAAGAAGTGAAAAATGCAGCAGCTATTCTTCTTACCGTGTAAAAAATCTGACTAAAAGGAAAATCTGTCAGACTGCAGATTGAGAAGATGTGGATGTATATTATCAAAATCACAACAAGCTTTGTTTTCCTGCTGCTTGGAGGAAATTTGTAAATGGAGGTAGTTTGTATCTTCATTTTGTTCTCCTAGAATTTGAAAAAGTTGGCAGTTTTCAATTTATAGTTCACCTTCCTTTACTGAAGGCAGAAGCCTTTATCTTACTTCATTTTCTGCTTCTAAAGCTATAAAATAATCTGTGGACATGATATCAGGAATGTTCCTATCACTGATTAATTTAGTCACTTTCCCTCTGCCAGAATTTTGAAAAAAAAAAAAAAAAAAAAAGGAGGAGTGTGGGTGTGAGGTTAATTTAAAACACCACCAGGGAGACTGAAGTGTTAAACTTGAATTGCAATAAGTGAATGTTCAGAGTGGGATTGCTCTTGCCTAAGTTTAGATGTCTATAGTAGAGCTGTTTATTTGTGCGAGTGGTCAATGGAGAGTAATGAGCATTTCTGGCATGTGATTCAACAGATTTGTTTTAGATTTCTGAGGGTCTTAGGTCTTTCGGAGCGATGAATTTCAATCTAGATGTAGTTCCCCATTGACATGAAAAGGTGTCTGACCTGCAGGTTCTGAAGCGAATGCCAGACATTTGCATTGAACACATTAACGTTTGGGGACAGGAGTCCCACTTTCTGCCTCACATGTTTTCCGTAAATTCTGAATTCACATCCTTTTGCATATTTCTATGTTATATGGCATGAACTATGATTTTTATCTTTAATCCAGCTAGGTAGTGGCGATAATTGTCATGTTTTAGGTATGGCTGAATATGTGGCTAAAATACTAGGGTTGATTGTCCAGAGTGGTGCACATCCTTTCTAAAAATGCCATCATGGCAAAGATATTTCCTCAAGGAGATTTCTTCAGAAATGCAGCTATATATATTAATTTGGCATTCAAACATTTGGGAAGCAAAATTTAAAACCATGGTTATTTATACCAGCGGGCTATTAACCTTAGAATCAATAACACTAATTTCTCACAGGGTCTGCAAAACAGTTCATGGCAGCAGTTTCCAAAGAAGTGTGCATTAAAACCAAAGCCTTAGCCTGTAGGCTGCAACGTAATAACTGACTTCCAAAAAGTGGTAATAAGATACGGACATTTTTATGTAGGATATTTGCTTCACTGTGACATCGCTCAAGATGGTTTAGACAGTTGGACTCGATGACCCTAGAGGTCTTTTCCAACCTTAATGATTCTATGATTCTATGTTCACAATAGCTTCATTAAGCTCAGCAGACACTGTTGGCTGCGATGGTTTAATGAGCCAATGAGCATTTAATTGTGGTCTACTGTCAAAACATGTGTGATGAAGTCCACACAATTTAATGACAATACACAAACTCTGAATCAGTGCAGTAGAAAATATCTGTGATATTAACGATTAATGTCAAAGCTTTTGTAAGTGCAAATACAGAAAAATTTGGCTTCATTTTAGATGGGTCGGAAAGTGAAATTCCTTATGTGTTCCCTTCCTCATAAACAATGCATTGTTTTAAATCCTCTGCCTCATTTAAAAATGAACTGTTCAGAAAAAAGTTACATAGATTCACCACTAATACCTTTCATTTCTGAAAACACTGAATCCCATAGAAACAATTCCTACATTGTAACTTGTCTACTATGTAAAAGCATTGAGCTGTCTTTTGACAAGAAGAAACATTATTCTTGCAAAAGTAATCCTTAAAGTTTTGCTTTCTCAAAAAAATGACAAAAGTTACATCCAGCTAATGAGAAGAGCTGTTTACTTTTTTGTACTTTCCTAGTTGTGGTAGATAAATGTTTCCTCAGCAGAAAAAAAAAGGGGTTTGCTGGACAAGTAAGACAAATGAAGTGCATATGGAATAAAAAGCAGAAAGATAGAAATAATTCAAAATGGTAAACAATCTGTCTAGAAAACAAAGGGACAAAATAAATATTGTAGCAAATATGTAAAATGAGTAACAAATGTGAGCAAACTGGAAGAAAATTGTTAAGTGAAAAATTACATGACATAAAAATTTATTGACTGAGTTAAGAAGGCTGCGCTGACATGAGAAACAAGTTCACAAGTGACTGAGCCACAGGTTCACAACATTAATCAGTCTACATATTTCTTGTTCTTATTATTCAACATGAAACTGGTGTCCAATTTAATGTTAAGTTATTCCAAGTTGTTTCATTAACTGAGGTGTGGCTCTGATGAGTATAACTTCAACTTGAATGAACACATTTTCCAGGAATAGTAATTTACTTGATTAAATTGCAGATTCTACCAGAAAAAAAGACTATTAAGCAACTATTTATTAAATGATAGCTTGAGCTGAGAAGAATAAAATACGATTGTTCATGCTTTTCTTAGACATGAGTCTCTTTTTATATTCTCTGTCACTAATGAATCCTATTTTCGAAAGAGAGGTACTGGTTTTAATATGGGATATAAATAATGAATGTTAAATCCTCTCATAAGGAGAATCCAATTTACATTCCTCTTTATTTTAATTCAGTGATAAGATTTAATTGATAGAAGAATTTGGATTAATGTAAAAAAGTTCAGCTATTAAAATGCAGAATATGGATGATGACAGGTGGATTTCTGCAAGACATTTGTATTGTCCGAGTGTAACCAAGTTCTATGACTGTTTCTTTTCAGTGCCTGTATAGAAAATACAATAGAATAACAGAATTATTTGGTTTGGAAGAATCCTCTTGAGGGCATGAATTTCAATTTTGTTTCAAAGCAGGCTAACTTTATATCAGGATGCTCAGGGCCTCGTCCAGTAGAGGTTTGAAAATCTCCCAGGGTGGCAGTTCCACACCCTCTCTGTGCATCCCATTGCAGTGGCTTAGCCACTCTCATGGTAAAGAATATTTTCCTCTGTATAATCAGAATTTTCCTTGTTGCAGCTTGTAATCATTGCCTCTTCTCTTTTGGCTGTGCACTTTCGTGGAAGTCTGGGTCTCTTCTCTGTAACACTCTTTCAGGTCGTACATAACTGCATCTAGTTTCCTCTTTTAGCCTTCTCTTCACAAGGCTTAACAAAACCTGATTTTCTAAAGAGTTCGAGTAATTTTGATCCAACATTTAGATACAAAACCAGGATTCAATACAGGACACTAAATAGAATTCAGTTTTATAGAAAGTACCTTCAGAAAAATCTGAGCAGTGACCATCAGAGCCTATGGGAGGGGAATATTGTCTTGCAGTAGATGTCCTCGTTTGGCCTCAGACCTGTGCATTTTTATTTGCCCCATGGTGCAGACTGTGCCCAGCTGCCTCATGCTGCCAATCAGGTCATTCACTAAGTGCTCTTGTGAAGGAGGATTTTGGTGGGGGGATGCACTATCTTTGATTGGAGAGGCTGATAAAAGACTCCAATCCACCAGATAATCTCTAAGCATACATAACACTCACTTATAGGTTAGTAACTCTTGAGAAACTGTAGCTGTATCTATTATCGCATCACAAAGTAATCCAGGTTGGAAGGGACCTCTGGGGTCATATGGTCCAGTGCCCTGCACAACACAGGCCATACCATCCTGTTAAAATTAGTCTGGATGAGGCATGTTGATTTTGTCTAATGGCCTTGGGACTAGGGCACTATGGAGACTGGAATCCAGGTCTGTCCCCTCCTACGTCCACGGGCCTCTGACCCACAAATCTCCTCCCTGTGGACAGGTCTGTGATAGCCAGGCTGTCAGCTAAAGAGGAATAGGGGCACCCTTTCTTGTGGAAACTATGCTGCTGCCAAAAAGGCATCAAGCTGCATATTCTGTATGAGTGAATTAAACAGCTGTGGGGAATGCTGCCAGGTGTTGGAAATGGGCAACTGTGTGGCTTTGACCTCCTGTTTTTCCAAACAGTTCTTCTACCTGGTTTTGGAGGTAGTGTAGGCCAGGGACCTTTCCCAGCTGGCAGTTTGCATGTGGCTGTCTTGTTTTGGAAGTTAGGAAAGTTTGGAGGCATGGATGTGTGTTGTTCCATGCCACCTGACCTCAGGGCAAGGCAATGGTTATGGACACATCTACAGAGACACCACTACTGGATTAGAGAAGGATGGTGTGTGTGAGGAGGAACGTGATTCAGTCCTCGGCCTCGCTGCTGAAATCATCCTGGACTCTTGTCTCTCCTGAGTGGTTTCTACATTTTACATTAAACAGTTCATTGCTAAACTATAGCGGTAGAAGCTGTGACCAGAAATACAGATATGCCAGTCCTGACTAAATGACATAAACTCTGGGTTGCAAAGTCAAGCCCTTACTTGCCATTGCTTCCTTTTTCTCTGATCCTGTATGTTTTCATTTTCAGCTCAGTGCACGTGGCCAATAGGGTCTGCATTTCCATTCATAAATGTTTAGAACTGACAGTTTGGGTGCTTTCCTGGGAAGTGGTAATTGCCTGGACAGTATGAAATGTAGGTTCTTATCTCCTTAGGCAGAGAAGCTAATTGAACTCTTGCCTCCCACTGCCAAGATGAGCACAGGAGCAAGTAAGAGCTTATATGAAAGCAACAAGTGGCGTATCCTTTGTGGCATTTTAAAGGGAAGTAGAGGACACTATTGCAGTTTTGTGATATTGATTTCTTTTTATGTGGATGAGATATGCTCTGAAAATATCTGCTAGATCACTTATCAAAGGGACTTAAATAGGGAGATGACTGCTATCTGAATCAAACCAGGTTTAGCCAAATTAAGTTTACTGCTGAGCTCTACAGGGTTGCTGGTCTGCACAAAGTCACGAGTCCAGGCAGATGTCTGGGGTCTATTTTGTCAGCTGAATGTAGTTTTTAGGATGACAGTTTGGGCACAGACACTTATGCTGTTCATGTGTCTGTCTCGCTGTTCTTAAGTACTTCCCAAACCCACTCCTCACAAAGACAGAGCAGTAGTGTGCACATCCAGGATGGCATGCATGGTCTCTATTTTACACATGACACAGCCTGCAGTGTCTTATGCTGTGGCTGGAAAACTGTATGGTAATGCTGTAAGTCATGAAGCTAGCCAGGATTTAAAACATTAGGATCTTAAAAAGTAAGGTGACTAAGCATTTGCCAGGCCCTAGTATATGGAAATGGTTGCCTAACTCTTTTTAGGATTTCACCCTTCAAAATCTTGGCTGCATTCCCAAATACATGTAAAAGAACAAACTGAGCCTTCTAAACATGGCAATCAGCCATTACCAGTTGCTGAAAGCCCATGCAGCAAAAGCGGTGCCAAGAGTCGAGCTGTGAAACAGTTCAGCTCAGTAGCAGTCATCACCTGCAGCTGCTCGTCAACTTGTTGATTCTAATGTGATAATGAGAAATGCGTTCGTCTTGACATTAAATACTTGTGCAGGCATCCAGAGAAAGGATGCTTGTGGTGTTTTGGGATCAGAAAAACAGAGATAAGGGATGGAAGTTTGTATTCTCTGTGCTCATGGCAAAATTCAATGAAGTGTAAGGAACTGACAAGGTAATGATTGGGTAACAAATGATAACGACGTCCATTTGGTATTACTGAGCTGTATAGGCTAACAAAAATTAACATTTTCTTTTGAGAGAGGGATGTGGCTTTAAAAGACTGTTGAAAAGTATCACTTTTTGGCGTACAGACTGAGTTCTCCTGTTGAGACGGAAGTTTGTATAATCCAAATCTAACACACTACCCCTAGAAAAACATGAAGCATGAGGGAACATATCTGGATCCTTTTGATTTAAACCACCATCTGATCAACTCAGATGGAATGATAGAACAATGTGGACATAAGGTACCCAATTTAATTTTTCCCCAGGAGGCTACTTTTCTGAATTTTGCATTTTTTGAAGTCACACCTTTACGTAGTTAAGTTTTCTTTGTGAATGAATAAAAGCATTTAAGTAGATTCGGTCAGCGTAGATTCTGTCAGTTTGATTACAACAAAAATGATACTTTCGGTCAGAAAGCTCTGATCTATTATAGGACTATTATATCTTCAGATATAAACTCACCTATTAACACGTCTGGGTTTAGTTTAAAAGGATCTGGAAAATATAATAATTTTCCAAGTTTCATTTTTAATGTTATTACAGTCAAGCAAAACCAGCTGGTACTGCACTATTTCTTCTCTTCAGGATGGTGAAAATCTTTGAAAATTTTTATTGTGAGATTTCCAAAGATCATGCCACAAAGAGCAAGAAATCTTACAAGAATTACTTAAGAGATTTCAAGCACAGGTATTATGGACTGGATTCACTCTCGCACACACAGAAAATTGCACAAATGGCTAGAATTAACACACACTTACCTCTGAACACACACCTTTGCGGCTGATACCTACTTCTGATAAAACTCCTGGCAGGAAAGATTTCTGACATTTACATTCTAAAACTTTTCAAAATACTGGATCTCTAGGCACCCCTATACACATGCTTTTGGTCTCTTTATTGTGTACCATATAGCTTTCTTTTTAAAACCTTCAAGCCATTTCTCCTCCAAAGCCACAGCTGCAGCTTGTTAACAACATCTTGAAAAGACATGGTTACTAAACACTATTTACTCTGTCTAGTCTATCCTCACTGTATTCAATTTAATTGTTTTGGGTTTATACTAGGCAACTAAGCAAGAATTAAAATGATTTAAAATTTTGTTCATTTTATGGATGTTCTATGAGTTTGCAAAACTATTAATAGGTGCTGCAGATACTGTAGGTACTAGGTTTTAGATGTTTTGTAGCTGGATTATTAGTACCAATAACAAAATTATTACTACTGTGTTTCTGGAGGTGTTCACAATATGCTGTTAGTTTGCAAACAGAGCAAGAAATGCAGCAGTTTCAGCTACAGCCCTTGAAAATCCCTTGTGCTCAGGATGTTGCTAACAAGCTACAATCCTTTCTGGCAGAAGAAAAAAAGCATGCTGATATTTGGTGTGAGAGAGAGAATCCAAAGTTAAGAGGAAATTTATTGGCTTCTGTTCACATAGGTTCATACTCCGACATTTCTGAATGCGCTTGGGATTTAAGTTAATCTCCACATGCAAACTAAAATTCCATTGGACCCACAGAGTTGTTTTTTTTAAACATGCTTTCAGGTCCTTGAAGCTTTTGATCTGCATTCATGGGAAGTATGAGCCAACTTTGACATGTGGTTCACAAACTCTTGGGTGAACCCGAGCTTACATTCTGGGACCAGATAGTAGAGCTGCAGCACTATGAAAACTGGCTTAGGACTACTCGCAGCATGTAAAGTTAAGCGTGGCTTGAAGCCAAAGTATGCTGCACTTGATTTCATTAACAAGTTCTACATTTTTTATAGAATTTTTCTGTTTAGTGGTAGGAGACTAAAACATTGGACTAAATGGAGGGTCTCAAAATAACCAAACTTATCAATTGTCTGAAACAGGAGCCAGTGTTTGATCTACACCAGGCTGGGACTGGATAATGTTTCTGTTCATATGCACTGGTTGATATCAATAGACAAGAGAGAAAAAAATTACTTCACAGGAAAATAAAAGGGAGAATTAAATGTAAGAAACCATGAAGGAAAGCGGTTTCTTAACAGTACTGTAGATACTCATTCTACCTCCAGTCCCTGTAAATTCACCCTAAACCAAGCACTAAACATATGGTATGTGCAGATGGCTTATGCAGCTGCTCATGCCTAGAATCCAGGTGGGTGTTTCTGTGCAGCTTTATAATTTTTTTTTTTTCAAAATTGTGTTCCAATTTTGTAATGAGGAAGTTTATGAGAATGCAGTAATAAAAAATGTCTCAGGTTAAGAATGCTGGGCAATAAGCAACAGCCTCATTTGGGGCTAACCTGCAGTATTATTAGGTGTCAGGCCCTTGATCCAAAATAGGGATCCTCAGAACATTTTCTCAATGGGTATTTCAGCATATTATTCAGGCTCTTTCACATTCGCTTACTTACATATCCTGTACACAGGTGCTGAGATTCCTGTACCATCTCACCACCACACATAGTGTCTAAAGATACATACACAAGGACCAATACCAGATTTATTTCCCTAGAAGAGAAGCCACCAGTGATGAAGTACTCCCAACAGGGCAGGTGGCCAGTAGGAGTTATTTGAATCAGGTAAAGTTATTTAGAGATTTTTTAAATGCTAAGTGTTCATCCCAAGACTAACAGTGATGCCTTTGGACAGTGTTTTCTTTCCCATTGCAGAGCAACAGACTGAATTAAATATGTCTTAAGAAACTCATGATCGTATGGGGTTGTCTTGTCCTTCCTCTGGCAATAGCTCTGTTCTATTCTCAGCCAGTAATTTACTTGATATAAATCATGGCTGTTAGGGGACTTTAGTACTGATACTTCCTGCATCAAAAGTCCAAAATTTCAGTCCTTGGGACCTTACCGAGGAGCTGCCTAATCCTGGAGCTGTCTGAAGTTCAGCGTCTGAATAAAATACACAGTGAAAGTCACCGGTCGAAATATGTAACAGAACTAGTCAAGTACCCATTTTCACCCCACTCTGTGGACTTGAGAATTCAGGGCTCTGAATTTCATCAAAGGAAGGATTCTTCCTGAAGTTCAGGAAAAGATGAGCCAAGCAGGGTTGATCGAACAATTTGGTGCTGTAAAAGGGGTCGTGCTGCTTCTTTTCCCCTCTCCTGCGCTGTGTGCACACTCCAGACCTGTACGTTGCACTAGTTCTGGAGTTTGTCAGAGCATTTATTTGTTTTGCTGAATTTAGCAGAAAACTAACAGCAATAAAATGAGTGTTTTACTGAGTTCAGCTGATCACTGGGGGACCAGGTAATTGTCAAAACTGGAAGAAAGGAGAGGAGAAGAGGAAGGGAGGAAGGGTAAGACTCTCATTCATGGGAGCAGTTGGCAATTAAATCTGAAGTTGGGTCAGCTGTCACACTAAAGCTCATCTTATGGAAATGTTGCTTCAGGGATGTTGGGATTGAGGGCCTGTGCCTTAGTTCAGTGTTTCTCTGTTAGCTAACTTGGATTACTTAATACTTTGTTTTGAGGATTTAATTCTAAAGTTCTTTTCTCCCTCTACTCATTGATTGTGTATAGGACTGTGAATTCTATCATGTAAGTCAATGTTAGGCAACGTGTTGCTGATCATTGCAGTCTCTAACTCCATCCCAGAGCTGTGCCTACCTTCTCCATGGGGTGGACACTGAAATCTTCCTTGCTTTTCTCTGAGGCAAAATTCCTGTAGACTAAAATTCACTTCATGGTTTTCCTGGATCTGCAGGGGATTAGTAGAAAGAGGACAAACAAAACACAGAGAGAGGAGATTGCTTGTTATAAACAAAAAATATTACCTAAAAACAATGGATTTATCCAGCAGCCGAGGATCTTGTCTGTTTTATTTCATCTTCGGCTCAAATAATTCAGATTGTTATTTTGTTTACCTCTGTTTAAAAAGGCTGATCTCCACTGCAATTTAAAACATTTGTTTGATTGAAAACTAAAGAAAGACCTCAAGATCTGGGCTTTTGTTAGTTTAATATAAGTCCTTTTAGATGAAATTGCTTCAAGATATGGTTCCTTTCTGCCCTTCAGTATAATTTAATTAAGTGGTTCAGTCTAAAATATTGGATGTATTCCTTTCAGAGTAAACATTTTGTTTATCCCCTTCAAAATAAAACACTTCTCTAAGGAAAAGATGAAAAGATTACTTTCTACTGATATGGCTACAGTGTAATAATAATTGAGGTCATTGTAAGGCATGACATTTTTCTGCCTGAAAGGTTTCATGTGAATACATTGTCATTGCCTGTAAAAGAGAACCTCCCCAGGCTAACCTAGTTCCGTTCAGTCACGAGCCAGGGGAATAAGCATTACAGGAAATCTTCCAAATCTGGAGTCGTAAGTTATGAAAGAAGTGAAAGGTACAGGGATGCACTTTAGGTGAAATGTTTTGCTGCAGTATAATAGAATCCAGGTTCTGTTGAGAATATATGACTACAGATCATAACCAGTCCTGTTAAATTACAAAATAAAGGCTTTGTTGATTATACTTACAATAATGATGTAATGTGCCTTGGTGCAATATTAATCACAAAATTTAATCTTAAAATAACAATGGTTATTATTGGTTTACTTCTATTTATACAGCTTTTTTTTTTCAAGTTGAATCAACTGTTTTCAGGAACTTTGCTATGAAAATGCTCTGGACTTGAAACTGTGGTCTAGGCTAGGAATCTGCAATGTGTAGGAGGAGTTAGAGGCACATATGTACTAAGCATTTATGTATCCATGACAAGATGAAAGGAAACTCGAAGTTATTTAGAATGTTATAGCTGAAGAATTATTTTTGATTCTTGCTTGCTCAATTTCTGATTCACACTTTAGGATTATTAAAGAGGTAACTTTCAGTACAAAATTCATATATGCTTCAATGTCTAACATGGCATCTGAAATACATTCAGATTTTTCATCAGCTCTATACAGATTTGAGGAGAAAAACCAGTAAGGGTATTAGTTCAAGGTATCATAAATATGTCCACATGATAGTGCTTTAAGTGTGTGTTGATGAAGTACTTATGCATACTGAGTTTCGGGACAAAATACCTCAAAAAATACCAATACTGAACGTGAAATAAAAACCTTCATCTAGAAAGCAAGTTCAGTTCTTTTTGAGCCTCTGAGAGAGCTTGGCTGACTTCTCCTCATTATATTTGCCTTCCTATATATCTGTTCTTGGGCTATTTCCAAACAACTGGAAGCATAAAATACAAGAACATCATCTCTCCTGAGATTTCCAGCCCAAATTTACTTGCTTCAGAGTATAACAGAGCTCTGACTTCATTTTTAGGGTGAATAATACTTTAGATGAGCAAATATATTTTTGTGTGCCTATACAAACTGAATTTCAGCTTAGTTAAGGGTTCTAAACACATTTATTCATGTGGAGTATGGACAGAATATAAAGTGGTGATTATACAAAAGCCTGTCAGTGATTCTAGGCATACCAGTGGATTTAGACTAGCCTTTTAACCTCTCAGCTCTGATTTAAAAATGCAACACAGAGAAACAATTATGTATTAATTTTTAATTTTCTCTGTGCTACCTTGTCATATTCTTTAAGTTAATGTGGTTTAAAAACATTATACAAAGCTGCAGACCTTTTGGATTTACTGCCCAGAAATCTTCAGTTATTGAGCTGAGGTGGCAGTGAATGGCTTAGCATTTTATTTTTTTATGGTCAGTGAATGAAGGCTGATGAAACTTTGCAAATGGGAGTACATGACAAGAGGGTGCAGAGGGAGTATCAGCACCAGTGCCAAAGCTTGAATACTGTCATATGCTTGCATAAAAGCAATGCTTGCAAGTGCTGCTGGTGGCTACAGAGGAATTTCTAATCACATCTGCAGTTCATTCCAAAACCTTGCAGCAGAATAACAAAGTAACCTTCTAGCAAAAGAGCTAATCGTCTTTGGGAAAACAAAATGTAAACAAAGAAATATTCTTAAAAATTATGATTGAAGCCTGTAACATTTTAATGACTTGGCAGCTAGCACAGTATTGCTTTACAAACAAACAGAAACCAATACCAATGCATCTCTTGGGCTGGGAAGTAAATTTATAATCACTCAGATTAAGCCCTTTGCCTTTAATACAAATCTCAAAGCTGCATAATAAGGTATAAGACTCAAGCTGCAGTGGGAACTGGTGGAGAAATTTGTTGGGTCACTTTGCCATAGAATTAATGAGCAGATGGGATGTCCTCCATGCAGAAAAACTGTTATGTTCTCTACCTCACTGACTACTTCAGATCCTTTGATGGCTGAAAATGTATTAGGAAATGAGTAGAGGTATATTAAACAGGAGCACACACTGGAGTGAAGGATAATGCTGCTGAATTTCCATTCCTGCCATGAGAGAGACATAAATTGAGGGAACCTATAAAATTTGAGGTTGCCTTCTATAAAATACACATGAGAAAATAAGAATACTGTTTTATGGAGTAGACTATCAAATCTGATTACGTTGTGCACATGTCTGTTGGGTTCCCTGGTGGGTTAATTTTAGATCCTGTGGCTGGGTGTCGAAGGAAGAGGGAAAGGTTTCCCGCTGAGTGCAGAGGAAAGGGTTTATGCCTGGCATCAAATGCCAAATGGCTCATTCCGGATTCGAATCGGGCATGCCTTGCACCAAGGCAGGAGCTGTAGCATGGTAGGTTTCTAAGGACAATAGAGCTCAGGAAAGGACACTAGGGTAAGAGGGAAGGGAAAACACAGAAAAGCTAGGTTAGCTTGTGTATTTAAAGAGAAGAAAAGAATTCTCTGGAGACATGTCCTATGGCAAATTTGTATAGCATCAAAGATGAATGAGTCCATAGTATTTTCCAGAAACCTAATAGACACCTTAAGGAATTACGCAAAATAATTCACTGAATTTCTCTCTTCTACAGTTTTTCAAAGTTTTCATAAAATTTCTTAGCAGTAACATCAGACCAAGACCTATCAAGTTGATGTGGTTAAGCTATGCTTATTTCTGAATCATGTAAAAGAATAATATGGCATGATATTCAGCCACCTTTGATTCCTTAAAACAGCAAGCCAGCGCACACTTAGAGTTTGGTTGCTTGGAGGCAGCCCTCAGCAGACATTCAGAGCAGGGCTTAGACCTGTGCTGTGCTGCAGGTTCTTATTGAGACCTGACCATTCTACTCTGCCAATTACCTGACTTTTGAACATATAAAAATAGAAAATTATATAGAAATCCATGAATTACAAAGATACATACGTGTATGCACATATAATCATACCATGCAGATATTCACGGAGTTAATCCTTCCCCCCAAAATTCTAGACAGTGTGTCTGTAAGAGGATAACTATTTCAGATTTGCTGTCACAGTGGGCTTCAGAAAGCAGCAAGACAAATGAAGGATGTACTGCATACAGGGTAATCTGGAGCTCATGCTGCATGGAAATACTAAGCATAGCATGAGCAGTTAGTTATTAGTAAACTCCTGTCCTGTGTAATGACCAGGTTTGGAAGAGAAAAATACGTGGCAAGGAACTGCTGCACTTGGGAGGGAAAAAGGCAATAGAGCAGCAGACAGCCTTCATTTTTCAGAATGCTGTAGCGAGCAACACTAAAACAATGTTCTGTATAAGTGAGTTTGGAAAAATGCTTTTAAAGTTAAGTCACAAACATTTTTAATGCATGAAATAAGATGGAAGTCTGTGCCCTGTTTCCAGAAGTGACTTAGATATAATTTCTACTAAGGAAATACAAGTTACCTGCAGAGGTGGAGGATTTTTCATTTGCATCATTAAGCAGGTAAAATTCCCTAGGAAGATGCTGTCATCATTAGGAGGGTGTCAGTGTGTCCACTTTCATGTGAGCATAGATGCATTTCTGGGTGGGAGTTGTTGGGGTTGCTGATATAATTATGGCAGTATAGATAAAGGAAAACCAAGTTTTAATGTAGGCGTGAGGACCTACTTTCACCCAAAGGCTGGATGGAATCACCTGCAAAAATTTGAAATGTGACCCCCTGTTTTCAAAGGGTAAATCAGCTCTTGGATGAGCTGAATCATCGTGGTAGTTCCCATTATGTCCAGATGTGTTAGACATCTAACAGAGGCACTACAGGTAGACGCCTAAACCAAGACAGCTTATATCCAGGCCTCTTCACAGTAAGGTCCACCCCTAGCATTTCTGTATAGGTTTGCTAACTTTTTGGTTACCCTTCCTCTGTAAACAGCTTCTGCTTACCATGGACCACCCTACCAGGCTACAGAAAGACAGAGGTATCTTATTAATACTTGATGCAGAAGATAGATGACATGCAGTCCCCTTAGAGTATGCAAAAATTTGACTTCTCTTACACTTATCTTGCTACAGCTGACACCAGATATTGGTTCCTTGTATCCCTAGTGATTCTCTTCTGTCATGTTAGACTTTCAAGGATTGTTACAAAAGGTGAATTTTTAGAAATTGACTTGTATTAAAAAGAAACCTAGACTTTATACATTTGCTGTGTGTTCAGTGGTTGTATGCTGTGGAACTCAAAGCCCAACTCTGCCCATCTCAGCTGCTTGCACACCCAGCACTTGGAAATGTGTTGTTATGTGGGACAAAACCTCTCTACTTAGGGCTGAGGAAGCCATTTGTTTCATTTTATTTAAGCTGGTGTTCTGATAAAGGTTCCTAAAAGATTTTCCACTTGAGGAAACCGACTGATAGATTAATAGTCTTTTATTTTTAACAAAGCTATTGTTTAATCTGAAATAATATTCACATGGAGTAGGTAAACTGGGATAGTTAAGGGGAGGAAGGAGAATACATTATTCTGTTAAATTACACTGTCATTATGCCAATCAATTTCCCTAAGTAGGCATGCTCTAATGGCCTGATTTTATGAGACTGGAAGTGTATCCTGCAAATCTTATTTGCAGGAGTTCATATGGCTTTTTTGTTATTTTTTAATTGCTTTTCTAATTATTTACTTCATTGTCTGCCAGATGATAGACATTTCTGGACATGGACAGTAATGATTTGTGCCTGAATCTCTAATTTATGTATTTTAATAAAACACTGTAGAAAAATTACTCTATCTGGACCTAAATTTTTTAAGCTGAATTCAGTTTAGTAAGTTATAAACCTTTCTACATGTGCCATGATAATGGAAATGAAAGCATAGTCTTAAATCAGAAAGAACTTTCGTGACAGGTGTGATGGCAGTGAATTATGGATCCCTTTAGAAAGGCATGAAAGATCTTAATTTTCCTGTTATAATTAGCCGAGCGTGTGTTCCTTTGTTCTGATTGTTCATGGATTTTTTTCCCGTTGAGAAGGAACAGGAGCATCTGCCTCAGTTCCTTACTAATCACAAGTCTAGAGGACATGTTGGTGCGAAGGCAACTACATCCTCAGAGTTATTGGACCTGGATGCTCCCTGTCGGTACCTCTTGTGTCAGCTGGAGGAGATCAGAGGCACTGAGAAATGCTGGCATTTGAAGCCATCCTTGTTCTGCCTCAGGAAGCTGATGGCAAATTACTTGGGAGATGCAATCCCCTTGTCCCAAACAAATGGGACTTACTATCATCTGTCAAATGCAGCTGGAATTGCCCACCATTTCAAAAGCTGTGAGAGAAGGATGGGGAGGATGGTGTCTGACAGAGGTGCCCACACAGAGCCTTCAGGCTCCCATTTCATTGGAAATCAGGATAATGAGTGTGTTCCCTGCTAATCGGGGATGGGGAGGAGGCATTGGTGGGGTTAGCGTGGAGGTAGAGCGGCTCTACATAATATTTAAAAGTCTTCAAGAGGAATAATTCCACCTTCGTTGTGGGCTTTGATGACAGCCACTGAACCACAGTGCTGGCTCAGACTGGTGGTACCTCCCACCTCCTCTCCTGCCTCCAGCCTCAGTCAGTGAGAGGTGCTTTTGGGCCCCAAGAGAAGGCAGGTATTAAAGGCTAAACTTTATGGGCACATCTAACAAGTTCTGACACAAAATTTTTTGTTTTCCATGCAGTTTTCATTAAAATTAATTACTGGCACTGTGAATGTCCCTTTTATTCCTGTCCATGTCCTTCTTGTCTGCCTTTGGATCTTGGCTAATAAACTGTTGGAAGCAAAAGTCTTCTCTAACCTCCCTCTGAGATGGATTTTCATGCTCTTTCTTGTCTCTGGAGTATCTGCTCAGCCTCCATGAAAAAATAATTATAGCAAAATTAATTGGGTTACTATAGATTTATACACTGGTGTAGAAAATACAGTTGCCTTTTGTTTCCCAGGTTTCACTTTTTATGTTCTGGTGGGGGATGATCTTGAATCTTAGTCGCTGATCCAGAGCGCATTCATTCTGCCTCTGGCCTTGCTTGTGTTAGATGGTTTTCCTCAAAACAAGCTGCTCTCCAAACAGAGTCAATTCAACAAAATGTGGGAATGAGATGTGAAAACAGTCAGAATTAGTAAAAAGAATTAAATATACTGTAAGTGATACTGGAGTCACTAGTAGAAGCTTTGCTTGCTACTGTATTTGTCAAAGTATCTCTGTAAGTAGCTGTGATCCCCT
This sequence comes from Phalacrocorax aristotelis, assembly GCF_949628215.1. Taxonomy (NCBI): domain Eukaryota; kingdom Metazoa; phylum Chordata; class Aves; order Suliformes; family Phalacrocoracidae; genus Phalacrocorax; species Phalacrocorax aristotelis. Next base: position 21,389,462 of record NC_134277.1, read on the forward strand.
CGCTCCTGGTATTTGGGTAGCTTCCAGAAAGGAGCTGTTTGGGATTATAAAGCGACTATGTCATTCAGGGTTTTGTGATCTTTTTTTCCCCTTTGTATTAGTCAACTTTATTGGGCCCTATTCTCTGCCCAAGAATTAGAGTTTTTTTCCCAGAACTCCTGAGTCTCTGATGTATAGAGCATCCTCAGTTTCTATAGAGTCTGATGGGAACTGAGGGTCCCTTCTGGCTGGCAACTATATCATGGGTTTATATCCTTTATTTCTGTTTTGTCTCTCCTAGCAGTAGTGAAGAAACCATCTGAAGTGGTTGCAGGTTTGGTGTTTCAGGTAATACAATGTCTCTAGAAGCTTCTGAAAGCAAAAGAGTAAACATGATAGCTTCTGGGCATGTTCCCAGACTGAAAAACAAACCCTATTGCATCTCCTCAATCTCCTTCTGTTTGGAGACATGAACACTGTCAACAGTGCTTGCTTCACTCAGGGGAGCATATGCATCGCAATATGGCCTTTAATCACTCAGTCGTAAACTATTCTTCAAGTAATACAGAATTGTATCTGTATTGCGCTGCAACTTCAGATCACTGCTGCTCTGCACGTACCAGGCAAACACAGGCCTGGAGCCCCTTGTGAGAGGAGTACGTAGAAATACATAGTAATATGTAATAAAACATGTGCACGTTTGAATGCTATCTGTAGACCATATTAATTTTCATGGTTTAGCCCCAGTCAGCAGCTAAGCACTATCCAGCTGCTCCCTCACTCCCCCCACCCCAGTGGGATGGGGGAGACAACTGGAATAGCAAAAGTAAGAAAACTTGTGGGTTGAGATAAGAACAGTTTACTAATTAAAATATAATAATAATAACAATAACAATAGGAAAACAACAAGAGGGAGAGAGAAAGGTGAAACCCAGGGAAAATAAAACAAGTGATGCAACTGCTTACCACCCGCTGACAGACGCCGCCAGTCCCCGAGCTGCAATTGCTTCTTCCCTCAGTCAGCTCCCCCCAGTTAATACACTGCTCATGACATCATATGGTATGGAATATGCCTTTGGCCATTTTGGATCAGCTGTCTTGGCTGTGCTCCCTCCCCTCCCAGCTTCTTGTGCTCCTGGCAGAGCATGGGAGGCTGGAAAAGTCCATAGAGTAGTGTAAGCACTACTTAGCAACAACTAAAACATCAGCATGTATCAACATTATTCTCATACTAAATCCGAAACACAACACTGTACCAGCTACACTGAAGAAAATTAACTCTATCCCAGCCAAAACCATGACACAGCTAAAAAAGGCTCACTGTTGCAAGGCTGCTGTTTGCAGTGTATTTTTCTACGCACAGACTCAGTACAGATTTGGTGTGTGTAGTTGGTCTTGCAGGACAGATCCTCACTGAGCTCTCAAGAGTTGCAGCAGGTACTGCGTAACCTAGAAAGGTTCTGGGGAGCAGTAGTGAATATGAATATATTTTTCAATCATGATGAACATATGCCTTGTTGTAGATTTATGTTGAGAAACTGCAAACGTTAGCTTAAGGTTGACTCCTCCTGGAATTCCTAGTGATTGAAATTTCTATTAGTCTGTTGATTTTAGTGATATCATTTGAAACACAGGCCTTTATTCTTCCATCAGACCTACTTATGTAGAATTCTGCAGGGCTCAAATGTGACACTGCAATAGACATTTCCTTCCTTCCTTCCTTCCTTCCTCCCTTCCTTCCTTCCTCCCTCCCTTCCTTCCTTCCTTCCTTCCTTCCTTCCTTCCTTCCTTCCTTCCTTCCTTCCTTCCTTCCTTCCTTCCTTCCTTCCTTCCTTCCTTCCTTCCTTCCTTCCTTCCTTCCTTCCTTCCTTCCTTCCTTCCTTCCTTCCTTCCTTCCTTCCTTCCTTCCTTCCTTCCTCCCTTCCTTCCTCCCTTCCTTCCTCCCTCCCTTCCTCCCTCCCTTCCTCCTTCCTTCCTTCCTTCCTTCCTTCCTTCCTTCCTTCCTTCCTTCCTTCCTTCCTTCCTTCCTTCCTTCCTTCCTTCCTTCCTTCCTTCCTTCCTTCCTTCCTTCCTTCCTTCCTTCCTTCCTCCCTCCCTTCCTCCCTCCCTTCCTCCCTCCCTTCCTCCCTCCCTTCCTCCCTCCCTTCCTCCCTTCCTCCCTTCCTCCCTCCCTTCCTCCCTTCCTCTCTTTCTTTTCTTTCTTTTCTTTCTTTTCTTTCTTTTCTTCCTTTCTTTCCCTGCCTGCTCTGTAATTTAAGAACCGATACATTTAAAATATTTGAGAATCAAGTGCATGACCTAAGATGTCATGTGCAGAGTGTCAAGCTATTGCAGCGTGTAATTTTAGGGGTGAAAATGGTTACTGGTAAAAGGAAATGCTGATGTATCCAAAACTCTGTAGTCCCAAAGGATGCCATTGTAATGTAATTTGCTAGAGATTAAAGCAAGAGGGGAAGGGTCTCTCCTGCTTGTCATACTGCACTAACAATGCCGCAGCATATATTAAAATTATTAAAGGTGAGAGGATACTAAAAATATTCATTTTAACAGATGTTAATAAACAGTATTTAATAGGAAGAAGGCTGTGCAGGGTGTCTGATATTTATGTCTACCCAGGGGTACAAAAGGAGAAGAGTGTAAATTATTTCTGACATTTTGATTCTCAACAGAATTCTGTTGCATGTAGAAAAGCTGTGCAATATCTTTAGTTTATTATAAGCTATGTGACCTGTGTGTGTAGTTATGAAATAAAGTGTTGACGAATGCTTTCTTCTAAGCAGAAAACAGAGCTGTCACCCTGGAAATGTGGAAATGCTGTGCTTCAGCTAGCATTAAGTGTTAGGCTCTCTTCAGTCATTTTGAGGTGATGGCTGTGATGCAAAGAAATGCAGGCTTAAAGAGAGATGCTTCTATCAAACTGATTGTAAGAGAATAACCCTCTTTGGAAAGAATAGGTATTGTATATGTTTAATTAGCATGAATCTAGACTCCTTTAATATTTAACCTAAGCTTAGGGATGGGATATCTTGGCCATCAGCAATTATCCATTTAATCAAGAACAAGTGTTCCTTTTAGAAGAAAACTATGGAAAGTTGGCAAGAGAAAATAGCCTTAAATTGTCCGTGTGTAACGTGACCATATATGGGTAAAAAGGGTTAGGGTACTTAATCTGTAAAGACCACCAAGACCCCCAAAGAGAGGACGGCATGCGTGGAAGAATCTGAAGTGGATCCAAAAGGAATGACTTAATGCCTTTACACAACCTATGTAGATTAGAATGAATATGTATTAGATAGAATATGTATGGACTTACTGTATAAATATAATTAAGGAGGCGGCTTTGGGGTGGTTGATTTGTGGAAAACCACCGAGCACCCAGGCTTGCGCAACCCTGAAATAAATTAGCAATGTCTCTCCTGAGTGTGTGATTATTGACTCATTGTACACCAGGCGACGAATCCACTTTTTGGACAACAGAACTTGGGAGTAGGGCATGGGTAATTGTGTGCATGGCTAAGGATAAAGAGAAGGGGTAAGAAAGGCAGGGAGGGGGTGGTCCTGACTTTGTCTTTCCCTCAGAACCTTTGTGCTGGCATGGAAAAGCTTTAGAAGTGATGTCCCAAGAGAAAAGAGAGTTAAATATAAAACTAAAAGCATCAGGACTCTATTATACATGGACTTAGGGAGGAAAGCTGCAAATAAATTGTGGTGTGAAAAAGGAAGAGAAACTAGATCCTTAGTGGTAGAAGTCAACACAACCCTCTGTGAACCAATGAATAAGTCCTAAAGGAACAAATTTAGGGAGGAAGGCCGCTGGGTGCTCAGCATGCATCCAGAGTTGTGGGGCAGGGAAGGTGCTTCATGTGCTGAGCGTGTGGGCATGGGTGTGGAAGGAAGGGACAGAACCAAACAAAAGCAGTCAACATGATGAAATCCTCTCTGTCCCCTGCCCTGTGTGTATAAGACTCTCCCTGCTAGACCTTAGGAGCAGACCTGTCTACAGAGCTGTGGGCTGGAGTCCAGCCTGCTGACAGCACTGAGCCAGGTACTACCCAGGGAATCTGGCACTGAACAGTTTAGTTCTAGATACTTCACTCTTGGCACCTCCCATGGTTGCTATAGAAGGAAGCTTTGCTTTTCTTGGCTCGAGTATCTCTTGCCAATTGACTTCTTTATGAATTGAGTCTATCTGCAATAAATGTCTCACAGTAATTACGCAGTCCTTGTCTAACAACTGCCATGTTCTGTGCAAAGTCATGATGCTTATATTAATGAAATGAATAGTATGTTCAGCTGTATTATTAACACAAGGACTTGCTGTGAGTAGTGTATTTTAAGTAGCAAAAGCAGGAAGAGATTGAGATGGGGACCAAGGGAGTCCTGGGGACGAGAAGTCCTATGTAGTACCAGAGGGGTCGTTGAAAGTGTATTTCCCTACTACAAAACAAGTCCCTGGGAAGAAGCACCTAAGGAGAAAAATGCTCTATGTTATCTCCCACTCTTTGATTACAAAACCTTCAGCACTTCCTATGTAGAGAGAGCCCCAAGTTGTCATCCTTGTTGTCTCAAAGATCAAGTCTAACTTCCACTAGAGTTTCACCACCATGACTCTTACCCAAGCTCCTCTCAAACTCTCACTACTCTTTTCACTCCAAACTACCCTCTTTTCCTCAGTGAGCCATTCCCTGCAAACATCTTCTTACTGAAGCCCTTTTGTCCTTCTTTCCTTGATCCCCAGTCACAGCCTTCTCACCTCTGGCACTCCATCACTGCCCATTCTGCTAACTGTATCCATTTTGGTGGCTGGCGCCTCCTGCTGCCATGCCTGTAGCTGATTTTGTGGTTTTTGGGGAAAATGAAGAAGGAAGGACTTAAACTCCCCTTCTCCCTCCAAACCAGAGGTAACCAGCAATTATTAAAAAAAAAAATTCCATATAGACGAGTCCTTGGGGATATATCTAGGGAAGAGTAGACATATGGTAATCCCAGCTGCAGCTGTGATGTCCCTGGGACTTGGAAAATCATATTGAAGCCCCAGAGCAAAACAGCTATTGGAGAGAGAAGGGTGGGAGCAGGAAGGTAACCGATGTGGCAACCTTACCCACTTCTCACCTCTCACTGGTAGCAGCTAAGCTTGCTAGAGTGAATCACAGTCCTGTTACCAAATGCTTAAGAGTGTAAATTTGTTAACGTATTTGGCTTGCTTATTTTTAATTGCATTTGTCAGGAAAGAGAAATCTTAGAGACCCTCTAAAGTCCAGCACTCGTCTGGAGGAACACCACATGACATTCCATATGGTTTGCTGATGCAGTCTTACAAAGTTCATTTAAGATCCAAAAGAAGCCTTTTCTTTTCCCTTCTTTTTTTTTTTTTTCTTTGCCTTGTCTTCTCTATCACAGGGCCAAGCCCTGGGAGCATATACAATGCAGTCGACATACTGCATGACACAATCAATCTTAGTTGTCCGTCAGTTGTCCAGGGGAAGGAAAATAGTTGGGATCAGACTGCAGCTGCCCAAAGTAGACAGTAGGCCAGCTTGTCCTGGTAGGCTGTAAGTCAACCTCAGGCTAGATATAAAATAAATTTATCAGTATTTACATTTAGGTTTTATTTCCTGTGGTTTCGGTCTTCAGTCCTTGATATTGTCTCAGCCACTTCAGCTTACAGCCTAGCTGGGCCTGTGCTGTCCCAGCAGTATAGGGCCTGGAAAGCATGACTCTACTTTTTTTCAGATCCAGGCTGATATATTTATGCAGCCCTATGCACTATTATATGTTCTTTCCAAAGCCTTTTTTCTGATGCAGGTTTGGAGACCTCTGTGCCAAGTTCCATGATACGAGCGCTCCTGAGAAATAATAAAAACAGTCTAAGCGGAGTTCTGGGACAAGGCATACCCCATTAGTCATGAGCTGCATTTGCACAGCAGAGTATTGTAAAATTTTCTGAGAATAGCAAGGAACAGGCAATCACTACTAGCCTGGGGTGAGAAAGAAACTTCCTCTCAAGGGTATGTCATTATATGCTTGCATTTTCTTCTGAAGCAGGTGGTGCAGGATATCAGGTTTGACAGCCCCAGGGCAATGCGTGCTCCTTTCTCCCCTTCTTTCTGCCTCTGAGGCAGCTGGAGGTGGGGTCCATGTTTTCCATTCTCTTCTAGGGTCCAGGAAAGGTCTGTAGCATGTAGAATATTGCTTTTCACTGTGGTGGGGTGCCTTATTTCTGTTGCACACCAGTCTTGAATTCTTTAGTGAAGAGTGTTGGAACACCTTGTAGTGCAAGGTGACTACCTAAACAGGGAGACTTTAAATCTGTGTGACATTACTCATGTCAACGCTTGTGCATTTAAGCATGCAGGGAAGCAGCCATGCACATGCAAGCGGTTGAGACCCAGAACATTTGGGGAAGGAGGGAAACTTCTAATAGGAAGAGGAAAGGCAAAGGGGCCTCCCCGGTGGGAAGGGTGGGCAGCAGTGAGGAGAGGACTGCACTTCTCCACAGTTTGACTTGCAGGCTTTCATCTTCATGCACGTCTGAACATGTGGATGGTCTTTCAGCTGAATACATGAACCTCCTGTCTGCCAGAACTTGTGTGGCCATCCTCAGAGAGGCCAAGGCTGGGGTGCTGCACGCCGTGCCACTGGGGTCCTGTATAGAACAAGCCCATCAGACCTGAGGCCACACACAGGTTTTGTCCAGTGTTCCCTCCAGAGTGCAAACCTGCATTACTGAGCCTTAATTCTATTTTCACTTATCATCCCCAGCTGTTTCAGCCTGCAGTACTAGCTCTTTTATTAGTAACAGCTGCACCAAATTTCAGAGGCAGTGCTCTTGTTAATTTTGCCTGAAGCAATTCTGAATGGCTTGAAATATCTCTAATGTATTTATGTGCATTTAATATTTGTGTTGCCATTCAAGAGCAAAAGTGAAGACCAGAATTATACTCAAATACAGAGGAAGAAGAAACTATTATGAAGTCGGATACCTTTAGTTTTTTTCTTTCTGCTACTGTATTTGTTTTGGGGTTTATGAACATCATAAATTTCAGGGGCTAAGTGGAGTCTATTCAGCCTATTAAGGTTCATTTTCTTTTAATACTCTAATCCCCTCAGGATGCCATTTGCCGTAATTGTTTCTTGAATGATCCTCCAGTGTTTAAGCTTCAGCCTCTGACTCATAAGCTATTCTGCATACACTTGTGGCTCCGTGCAAAGAAAAATGGGACACATGACATCTGTTTCAAATTTGTTTTTCTTTACTTTGCAATTATGCCCCTTGTCTTCTTATCTGTCTCCCAGCAAAAAAAAATAGTAAGTGCATTTGGCATTAACTGTACTGTTTAAGGTTTTATATACCAAAATTAAATCTCTTCGGACTGCGTTTTTATAGTCTATAAATTCAGATTTATGGTCTCTTCTCATATTTTTTTTTGTCCTTGGATACTGCCCTTCTTCTGAACTTCACAAACATGACAAACGTTAGGCAGGCCCATAAAGTTGTGCTCACCAGAACAATAGATTGCATTGCAGGGAGAGTGCAGCCAGGCTGCACTTTCCCCACTCACAACTGGTTTTGACCTGTGGCTTAAATTCTACGTATACTTCCACATTCAGTTCTTTTAAAATTCCTTCGCACTGTTTAGATAAATTGAGTTCACTAGTAAGTATTTATTTTTAGCTGTTCAGTATTTTGAGACTGATATCTGTTACTCTTAACACCATAATTTCGTTTCCATAGAAGTTGGACTGAAAAGTAACAAAAGGTCTTTTAAAAAAAAATCCAGTCAGTGTTCCTGGTAAAGCAGCTTCTTTCTCCGCATTTTTTAAGTGCTTTGTCCAGCCTGACTTGAAAAGTCTCCAAGTTTCTCTGAATTTAGTTTTGAAACTATTTTATTCTTATAGAACTTAATATTAGGTAGGATATTTGTCCAACTTTCAGTCTGAATTTGCCCTTCTTAAATTCATGCCATTGCTGATAGCTGTATCTTCATGTATTGTACTAAAGGATGCCTCACAACTCTTATCAAGACCCCCTCCCCTTGCCCTTAATAGTATGCTGAGCCAAGCTACACATAGCTCTCTTAATTTCCTCATAATTCAGTCTCAGTGTGCCCTGAACATGCCTGTTTCTTCTCTCGGATCTTCCCCTGCAGCACCCTGCAGGTGACAAAGCACCCCCAGCTGAGTGGAGTACTGCAGCACAATAGCACCAGACCCTGTCCTGCAGCTGTGCCAGCTGCCAGCAGCAAAAAAGGCAACGGAGCCATCGTGATTTACACTAGCTACAGATTTGCTCCCATGCCCTATCCCATGCATCCCTGGCATTGTATTGCAATATGGTGCCTTCATTTAGATGCTCTCAAACTGCTGAAGCATTTTCTGTAGTTACACCTCCTTGCAAGCATGTCTTACATGTAATGCTCTGTCACTCAAACTGCTGTTACAGGAGTGACGCTTCCCATATATCTCACTTATATTGACTATTTAGTGTATAAGATTAAGTTCCTCTTAACAACCGTACAAAAGCATGTGTTTATTTTAATGTGTCTACTTGTGGGATTTTTTCTAACATATTTTTAGAAGTTCCAGATCTGTTCTGCATTTTTCATTTACCACAACCAGTTGTTGCTGCACTTTCCAAGCTACTATATGCAAATTTTATACTATACAATTCTATTCTGTATGCATATATTAAATATGTATGATATTTATACTTTACATTTATATAAAATACAATGTCTCAACCTTCACATTTCCTTAATTTACATTTCTTTCCTCTTCTAGATGATTGATAAAAAATGTAAACATCAATATGTGCAGAATTTTATCAAAAGAGTACTTCACCTGGTTAGGAATTGTTGTTTTTATCCCTGGTTTGCCTTTTTTTTATTTTTTCAAAAATTTTATCTTGCAGCAGTGTTTTTAATCAAGCTGTTGATTTTCATCCAGGTAGGCCTTAGTAAGACACAGTATTTACAGTAGGCAAATATAGAATATAGAATGCAACTTTTAAAATGTAATTCACACAAGACCATTTTTCTTAAGCAACTTCTAAACAAGAACTTTTCTAAAATGATACAGAAATTCCTAAGCTCTAGTTTTATACTTAGGGTTTTTCCACTGAAAGAAAAGGAGAGAGAGGGAAAAGCATTAGGTGGTGAGTTGTGGAGAAAACAGTCTTTCTGTTATCAGTGTATGTTTTTTTTACTCAGGAAAGATAGAAAAGTAAGAAAAAGGAAGATAATTTGGAAAACATGTATCTCCTCTTCTTTCTTCATTTTCTTACTAAGAAATGAGGAAAGTAAGGAAGAGAAAATTAGAACAAAATTGGAACAGTTTAATTTTTCTTTTTTTTTTTAAAGAAAATGTGTTTCCAATTTTTCATATTAAAATAAGAGAATTTTAAAATGGAGTTTGTTCTTCTGATGATATTTTAAGGACAGCGTGAAAAATACTTATGAATTTTCAGTAGGCCCTACTGAAGCCATATGGCTGGGGGTATTTATCTAAAGTATATCTGTATGGCTGTAGTGTCCCTTTCTCGGGCTCTTTTCTATTCCTCACCCTCCTCTTTTCCTAAAATGTTAGAATGACTGTTGATGCCCACAATCCTTAATTGACATAGTTACCAACAAATGAAAAAGAGCTGTGCCTGCTTGCACAGTGAGGGCTAGTCAAATGTCATTCATCACACTGCAAGCAGTGCAACAGTCGTTGATGTATCTTCAAAGAAATACACAACAGAGAGTAAGTAGAGTAGAAAATATGGTTATAGGTTCTGGGACATTGCTTTTGCAGCCACACACCTTAGTCTTGAATTGTTCAGTTTGCTGAGTCTATGAGGATGTCTCCAGCTTCCAGATGTATAATTTTCTCCCTGTTGCTTTCAGCTGATAAATTTCTCTGATGGCGGGTGTATGAAATCTGATAGACTGATTGGCCTTAATGGGAATGCTCTGCTGCCTAGAGACCACCCCTGGGCTTTCCTGCAACTGCAGCAGCATGCTTCAGCTGAGCACCATACTTGGTCCTCTGTGCCTTGCTATGCCAAAGTGCAGGATTCAACCAAAGCTTATATCTCAGCATCCCTGAGCCTTTGTCTTTATTGCACTAGAGAAAATCAGTTGTTGTAGCATAAATATGTGGGTCATGAATGTATGCCTTCTTTCCTTCTCCTTGAAATGACAAATTTAGATGATTAATCTCCTTGCTATGTGTTTCCAGCTTTGGCTTCCAAACAAAGAATGTCAGAGGAAATGGTTCTTTAAACAAAATGACATGAGGCAGCAGCCAGATAAATAAATATCTTCCATGGTCAGAGCTCTAAATAACAATTACAGTTACAATGAGAGGTATGTGGGCTCACATAGATTAAACTGTAGTGAATAATACAGAGCAACTGCTGGAAAAGCTTTGTGAATAATGAGAAGAGCTTGTCTAGCTGGCTCCTCAAAGTGAACAGCAGCCTTTTGGGGAGTGTATGATACCTTTGTTACAGAGGGCTGTGGGTGAACACAGAAAAAGAGAATAAGAGCACACCTGAGTGATAGGGAAAGGTGGTTTGCAAGCACTGTGCTGAAGGCAAACTAGTAAAAGAAGACTGAGAGCTGAAAGAAACATTTTTCTCATCAAAAGGCAGTGCTCAAGGAGGGAAAACAGCTGGTAAGGGGAAGAGAGAGCAATAACACTGGTGATCAACTGTCTTTGCAAAAGAGAGGTCAGCTATCACATAGTGGGGTGTTTAGTACATGAGGGGAGGACAGCTGGTGGGTGAAAACACCTCGTATATATCTGGCATTTTATCCCAGCTGCTGTATATCTGGGGAAAAAAGAAATCATTCGGCTGTTGTTCAGTTATGCAGGGAACTTGAAACTCAAGCCCACTCAGGAATTTTCAGAATAGTCCTTCAAAATTCAATGAGAGCGTAAAAGTTTCTTTTAAGAAGCAGCTTTCCCAAGACATTAATAGGATTAAATGCTCAACTCCTATTGACTTTTAATGTGAGTTAGGCATCTGACTTCCCTTTACACTTTTTAAAATCTCCTTGTTAATCTTCACAGTTTACAATTTGCCCTCCCAGACTCCTCTCTCTTAAAATAAGTAAACTCTGATCCTCCTGAAACTTTGAAGGGCTGTACACCTTGCAAAATCCCCCTGGAATGTGGTGAGGAAGAATTCTTGTTCATTATTTTGCTCAGGATCTCTTCTACAGTTTCATGCATAAATCAGACAGCGTGAACATCCAGCAGTTCAACTAATATCTGAAAGTAAAGGTGCTGAGCAAAGTACCTCAGTCTTGTGGTCCACTGTGATAGAAGCAAAGCTAAATCACTATGGTGGTATTTGATACATGATTGATAAAGTCTGATGTTATTTAATGGTACTACCCAGATAGAAAACCTCCACCAAGTCCCACGGACAACACCTGCTTATGACTCCTGCTTAAAGAGAAGAAAGATGCCCTTGCCCAAAGCCACCTATTATGAAGAACTGCTTCTATTGCCTCTTACTAGAATTGCAAAGCAAAGAATGCCTCTATAGTTTTGAAATAAGCTGCACTGCTTAGGCTAATGCCCTGAGAGTCTCATCTGCAAACATCTTTACTGCTTCAATAATTCACGTTGTTTTATGTTCTTCAAGGTATATTACTCATTACTTGATTAGCGGCCATATCACATCCTGAACTACAATCATCCTTCACTAAATCATAAACAGATGTGTATGGTCCACACCCACTTAACAGAGACTTCTCTGTTCGCATCATAAAGAAGAGCAAGAGTAGGTTAGAGAGGCAGTGTATGGAAGCAGAAGGAAGAATGTAGAAGCACCAGGGGATGAAAAGATCCAGTAAAATAAATGTGTATTCCCTGTGTCAATCAAATACCAGCAGAACCAAGGGTAATTTGAGCTGCTAAACTTAATGATCTCTGAAGCCAGGGACACAAGCGTGCACAGATCGCGGAGAGGCTAAAGTCACTCTCATAGTCTGGAGATTTTGTTGACACCTGAGAAGTGGGTGATTCAGTGGAAGCCAAATTTAGATTTGTAAGTTGCTTTGATTTCCATGGAAATCTGGACTAAACTAATTTTGCACAATTTGCATAAAGATTTAGCAAGATTCCTTAACTGTGATTATTCTTCTGGATGTTAGAGAAAATAACTTCACAAACACTGATCAATTTATATAATTATTTCTGTTCCTGATTAGTTTGTCTGGAACAAATGTGAGGTTCTCTTTGCATACTTCTGAAGTTATGAATCTGTCTAAGCAGTCAGCGCTGTTTTGTTTTCAAGTGTGCGACTGAGCACCTGGGGTGATGGTTTCTGCCTTGCGTGTCTCCCAGCCTACCAACAAAAGCAATTGTCCTCAGAAGATGCGACATTTAGCTATATTTAGCACAACTATAACGTTTGCATGCCTTTTCATCATTTATTAAATAACTATTCCTGTGTCACCACTCATACATTAAAGGATGGTTATGGCAAACCAGATTAAAAACATATAGAAATATGCAGAATAGTTTAGAAGCACAGCAATAATAATAATAATAATAATAATAATAATAATAATAATAATAAAAAGCAGAGCTAATTTTACAAGTTGCGAAGATTCTAAAAGTGTATGTACACATGCTGATCTATTTAATGCTAAACCAGAACAAAAAAATCAGAGCAATAATTATACTTTTGCACTGATGGCAGAGAATGCTGATAAATCCCATTCCAGAATACCTGAGAAGTCAAGTAGGTATCTTATCATATTTCTTTGGAATTAAAAGATTGAAACAATGAGTAGGCATTTAACACTGCTGATTTATAATTATCCTCTTTGTGGATAACTCACTGTGCATATATGCAGGACAGTGCTAAGATACTCAAGTTAGCTCTGAACTTGTTACCTGGGGCACTACAAGTTGTGTAGGTACTTCAGAAGTTGGCTTTGCATGGGTTTCTCAGCAAATCTAGCTAGCCTGCAAGGTGTACTCACAGCTATGCTGCTTCTGGCAGCACAGTAACCCTATGTGTACTGGGTGGATAAGTATCCTCCTATTGCTGCACAGCTCGAGTTGGTGAGAGGAGTTTATTTATCCTTACAAAACAGCACTGGTATGATAACCTTTCTGAAACGGATGTAGTATACTCAGTGGTAGCTGGTTTCCACTGATGAAGCAACAATTGCTCTGCATGAGATTTCGAAAATATGCAGGGTTAACGGGTCTTTTCTACAGTGATTGCCATCAATAAATCATCATCTATTAGCAGCTACCCCAGAGCAAGAAGACTAGGGTGCCCGACTCGCTGGGCTGTAGCAACAGTAACTGTAATAGCCACTGTTAATAGCCACTGGTTAATTTCATGTAATCTCAAGTACTGAGTACATCTGAATAGCTATTAAGTTGTAGCAAACTTTGCAAAAGTGAAGAAATAGAGGAGAGTAGCGAAATATTTTGCTGCAGCAGGATACAAAAGGACAATATATGTCAGTAGAACATCTTTCAACTAATTACGCTTACCCTTGCTAGTTCATTTTAGCCCTTCAAGAAAACTGTTATTGATGTGTTTATTTTTGCTTTAAAGGTTGCTAGGAAGTGTAGGCTGGCTTAGAGTGCCTACAGCTGCAGTTAGAACTGAGATTGAAAATCCTTTTGGTCAGAGAAGGGAAGGATTTATTTTTTTGCTTTCTGAGGTATATGCTGAGTGTATGGTTATTAGCTTACTGCAATTTAGGTTTCATATAACAGCTGGAACCAGATGTACACTCTGCCAAAAGCTGTTTTCATAGGGCCCAGGGTGGGGTTCAGATCACCACAGAGGCTTTATTGTACCTTTCCATTTGCACACTCACAACCTCATTTTACTGCTAGAAGGGAAGACTTTATTTTGGATTAGGGTTCCCTCTGACATATCAGAATAGTGTAAGGAAGATTGACTCCTTACATTTATTTTGTCCTAGAAACTAAGTTTCAGCATTAGAATGATCTTGCACCCCTCTTGTACCTCCACTGCAGCCTCTAAGCCTCAAGCTTGGGGTTCTGGGTTACACAAAGAACACAAAATAATGCTGATGGTGAGTGGGAGTGTACTGAAATTATCACATATCCATTACTACACAATTTACATAAAACATATTTTACCAAAATGAAATGATTTCCTCATTAAAACTATTCTCCTTAAATGAGGCGTGTCTTTTATGGCTGTCTTGCAAACTTTTAAGAAAACGTGTGTATGCTGTTGCCCACAGTCTAGGTGCTTTGTTAACTTTTGTATTTTATTGTGTATTAATAGAACCAATGAGGACCAATGTATCTGTGTTTAAGGACAAGCAGAAGGACAAACTAAATTTTCATCAGAGGACATGTTATAGTCTGTGTTACAAAATACTGTACACAACCAGAAAATAGTAGAAAACTTAGTGTGGAGTGGAGTACCATAACTGCACTGACTGTAAGTACTTTCCAGCAGTATTTTTTGTGGAAAACCAATGTGATGGCATATAAAGCTCCAGTGTTTTCAGTAAATTGATTATAGCAGGGCTGGCGCAAGAAAATAAGACTCTTAAAAGAAAAATTGCCTGATGTAACTTAGAACTCAGCCTTTAATTGCTCTTCCATGAGCTGCAAGTATCAGCACTTTCCATTATAATTTCAGTTTCAAGGCTGGTAGTGCAGAGACAGATGTTTCCCTATACTAAATACAAATTATTTCCTCCAGTGGTGGGTGCTTACAGAGGCCAACCGGGCTGAAATTCTCATTATTCCCTTCAGCCAATTTACACTTCCATCTAAAACTTCCAGATTTTTTCAGGTTTGTCTCAGAAACACTCAACCCAAGCATTCTGTCAGAAGGAAAAGACTGACAAAGGGCGAGGCCTTTCACATGCTCTGACAGTGATATATGTGACAATGGGGTAATTCAGCAGGAAATACTATCACAAGCTGATGAGGCGCTGGTGTATCTATTGATTTCAATACAACTGGCTTATAGAAAAATATACAGTCCTAAAACAAATCTGCCTCAAGTCTTCAGTCAAGATACTATTTCCACTTTAACATATGGACGTGAAGGTTGGAAATATCAAAGGGATAAACACAAGTCTAAATGGTTTGAAAGTGGACATCTCAGTAAAGAACTAAGTAATAATTGGAAAGAATCTACAACAAATGTTCATATTTATTAGAAAATTCAACAATCCTTTAACACTCTCTGGAAAGGAAAATGGAAATATTTAGAATATATTAAGGGTGAAGCCAATAGCAACCGACCATTAGGCATCTGGGAAACAGGGAGGATCCAATGCAAAGAATCTGCTAAAGGTGCTCAGGAAGTAAAAACTTTCAAGAAGATAAGGGGAGAGAAGCAGAGAGTACACAGTGATGGGACAATATAAATCTGTACAAAGTGAGCTTTGATGACGGGAAAAGGACTTGTTCAGCAAGTCCTGATTGAAAAAAGAGAGCATATTATGGACTCCAAAATAGAGCAGAAGTTCCTCAGCTCCGAATTGAGGCAGTTTGAATGAACAAGAGGAGAAGTGACTTGGTTTGTTATTTATATACTTATACATGTCTTCTTTAGAAGGTTCTGAGAAATACTTGGCATCTTCTTTACCCTGCAGCATACAGCAGAACTAGGGCTAAGGAAATATTTCATTTTTTTTTTAAACTCTGTAGCAGGTGGGAGATTTTCAAAGCTGGCATTCACAAGGGGTTTGTGTCTTCATGCCAGTGCAAGATGGTCTTGTCAAACTATGCCTAGAAATTAATACTCAAACAGCACAGACTGTCTGGTTCAGGGCTCTACAAGTAGTTTCGATTCGTATTTTTTTCCCAAACCCTTAGACTTTAACTTGATAAAAAATGTCTAGATATGAATGTGGCATTGTATTTTTTTTATTATATACAATACACCTAAGTCTAAGAAAAGTACCACAACCACATCACATTATATGGCAAGTGTTGAAAGAAAACCTGTTATAAAGACATCTTTTTTTCTCTTTATGAATATGAAATACAAACAATACAATGACCAGCAGCAGTTATATCCTCTGCAAGAAGTAATGCTTCTGACACTAATTATTATTTGCTGTGTGCTGACACTTTAACTAGCGCTTCAGTGGACAAGCAGTGGACAAGTCATCTGCCTTGGTAACAATGGTCCTGCTTACCACTGCCCTATTTGCATGTTTAAGTGCTTTAGAAATATGAAGTAAGCAAGCAAAACTATTTATCTGGATAGTGACTGTACGAAAATGAAACTTCAAAAGTGAATATGCCTGACGACTGGCTTTTATCTGCCTGTTTGCCCTGTTGCTCAGTACTGTCCTGCTTCTGGTTCTTCTTTTTTTCTGAATAATAATAATAATCATATATGGCAAAATTATCTTCACAGTATCTTTGTTGGTGACTTAGAATCACACATGTGAGTGTAAATATTTTTTCCTCTCAGCTAAATAGAGTGAATTGAGGGAAAACATCTCATATTATCATTTGCATACAAGAAAGGAAAAAAACCCTGAATTTAATGCTCTAAGAGATCTTGTTTCATAGCTTAAAAATCACCCCACAGATACGTTGTATGCACATCCTGGAAGGATAGCCCTAGACAGTGAATGACAGTTTCAGGTTTTATACGCTTGGAACACATGATCCAAATTATCAGGGTGTACTTCTTCAATGATTTGTATAAGCTTTGGATCAGGTGCTATGTCTTTGGCCAGCCAGTCCCATTTTTCAGGGAATAAGTCATGTTGTTTAGCAATGTGAGCATGTAGAGTCATATCATCTCTTCTAACCTCAGAGTTCTGCAGTGTACTCATCTAGATGTGAACTGCTCTCCTAAGGATCCATTTATAGCTGATGAAGGGAAATAGGCAATTTTTAGGTGCAATTCCTCTTACTTATTCTATGTATGTACTCAGGATAAGATGAATCGTGTCTCTGCTACACTGACTAGACAGATTTTGATTGACGGTAGACAAAGCCTTGGTGATTAGCTCATATGGATATCTGCATTAGACAGATGAATGCCACCTCTTAGTGTTCAAAGCTGACCCTGATAATTTCAAACAAGCTGCCAAGTACAATAGATAATAATTACTGATGAGGATTAAATTCAAATAATTACCTAAAGGCTTGAAGATATTTATCTAATTTTCAGTAACTTGAATCAATCAATATTCCTAATTGTTTTTTTTGGTGAGTATTTCAGAATCCTTCACACTAAGCACATTAATTTAAACATGTTTTAAAATATTCTTAACTCTTTCATGGAGCGCTGCAGTCCCATTTAATGACAGGTGGCTCTTGTATGTAAAAATTGATTGCTGGCACCCTGTGTTTTATTACCTAATTTATTTTTCCATTTCTAGACCCTGAGCTGCTGACTGACTTCCTGGCTTGACCTCAGACCGGCCTCAGTGCTGGGGATGTGCCTGGCGGACACTGGGCTGTGTCTGACCCTGATCATGCACACAGGTCCAGCTCTGCCCACCCTGCTCAAGCACTACGGGACACCAGTGAGGCCCCTGCCCAGCTGGTGTCTGCCTCCCTGTGCCTGTGGGGCAGGCCCCACTTGCTGCACCCTGACGCTCAGGATAAAGAAGAAAAAGTCGTCTTTACAAGAAGATTTCTTTACTTTCTTCTCCACAAGTGAAGGTAAAGTGTCTGAAGGGAAAAACTACTGTATCAGAAACACTTTGTATGTGGTTCTCAACCCTCAACAAGGATATAACTAATGATTTCTTAGGATAGTAAAGGGATGCACACTTTATTGCACTCATGCAGTACGTATGCTTTCATTTCTCAGATGACACTGTCCTTACATCCTGTTTCAGAACCTGCCTGCAGTCCTGTCCTCACCAAGGGCTATGTGTATACCTTGGTTTTCCTCTTGTGTAAGGTTTTCTTATCCTCTCTTCCTGAGAGAAGTTCTGTATACCAACTTTCCTTTCATGCAGTCTCTGATGTCCCGTAAATTTTTCACTTTTTGGGCACTCCTCCTCTGACTTTCTGAGCATTTCAGGGCCCTGTGCCTCCCTGAGGCCGGAGTTCTATGCACTCCTCAAAGGGTTCATTTTCACTTCCTATTCCTACTGTACCATTGCTTCTGTACAAGTCCCCAGATTATTATATCACTGAAACAAAATTATCATATTCTAAGAGGAGATGACAGATTGGTAGTGGCAATACATAACAAAATATGGTAACATGGCAAACAGATGTAAGTATTGATTATAGTGAAATTATTTGGAAATAGGCCGATTTCAGAGTTTTCACAATTACTATACTATAAGTATTTTCTCATCACTGAGGCCTGTCTCCCTTCAACGCACAGATGGTGTATATATACCCTGTGCTGGAAGAAGGTGTTCAAAGAGTGGGTATCTGTTTCTAAACCTGTGCACAAACTGGATGTTGAAAACCTGCCTAAAATTAATGCACAAGTTCATCTTACCCAGGCAGGCTTAATTTACATACTGGCATCTTATAAGAATAATTTGCTTCCCCTTTACAGTTAGTATGTTTTAGATGTTCACTTGGGGAACATCTCTTATCTCGCTGATTCTGTTTTGGCTGTGCTTTGTCCTTCCTGAGTTTAGTTGTTATGAGTTGCATTTAGTTTGTTTCTGAGGAAGAAGAAAGGCTTGATGTAGTTCCAGCTTTTTTAGTATGTTTGTGGGAGAAAAAGAGGTGAGATGGGAGAAAAACGCTGCTTTGGCAGACCTTACACTAGCTCTCCAAGGTTTCAAGCAGCCAAATGTGTTTTGTTTATGCAAGAATCATATAAATGGGACATCTATGTTGACCTTTTATAAAGCAAGTACATTTGTATGAATAGTTTGGTAGTTGATAGGAATAGAATGAATAAACTACTTGAAGAAAATGTATCTCTTGAACTCTTCTTTGAAAGTCTTACATCAACATCCTGTTTTACTTCTCATAAAGCTTTAAATACTGAGAGGATATTTGTTAAAGCTTCAGTTTGTATCAATGATGATCGTATTGCCCAGTCTGGCTGTGTCTGGGGTTATGAGGTGCCTTTGGTAAAGCTGCATCTCTAGAAGCAGAAGAGAGATTTTGGAGGAATATTTTTTCCACTTCCCTAACTCTGACTGTGCATGGACTGTGAAACTAAGCCATGAGCTTTGTTTTCTCTTTCATTCCCAAGTTCACTTTTTTTCCTTCTCTCTCTTGCTCTCTGTGTCATCAGGAGTTTGACATGTCTCTGGACCAGGGGGACTTGAGTTACAGACCACATCTTGTCTACTGAACTGCTATGCCAACCTGCAGAAATATTATGAGCTACTGCCGCAGAGGTACTGATTTTCTACTAATACTTTCAATGTTTGAAGTTCCATATATTTGGACACTTTAATTATAAAAAAAACCCAAACCCTATGCTTTGTTATTGTTGTTGTGGGGACTTCTCCCTCCCACAGACCAGTCTGAGATGGAGTTCCTCCCCCATGGTCACCTCAGCAAGCCTTAGTTCCTTGTGTGCGCTTTTGTCCCTTGTAGCAGCGGCAGCAGTAACCAAACCCAGGTGTCAGTGTAGGGTAAAACAGAAGGGAGATATTCCAGCTCAGCAGGAGCTGGACTCTGAAGCTGTCCTACACCTGAGCTCAACAGGCTTTGGAAATCACTAGAGATATATGGCAATACCCAAAATCAGGAATTGAGCCTAGATTAGTGTTTTAGTTTGGATAAAGAATGAACTTCTGAAATTAGTGTCCCACTGAGCCCTCGAAGGGTCTGGTGGAAACTGAGCTTCCCATCAGCTATGAGAGGGTGCAGCTGTGAGTGCATTGGCCCAATTTGTTCTGAGGCGGTTGAAGGTTGGATGATCAGTCAATGTATGGAGGCAAGATTTTGTCTTCTTTTGCTGTAAACTCAGAATTTTCACAAAAAAACTCACACTGCCTTCCAGCAAACATTTCTAATGGAGTCTTTGTCCCTTGAAAGCTGATACGTGTTTGTCTTAAAGCAAACAAGTGAGCAAATAGACTAACAAAAAGAAAAAAAAGCATAATATTCTCCTCTATGCTTTTGCACTTCAAGCGCTGTGACACATAGGCTTTTAAAAGCAAAATATTGCTTATTTAGAACCAACTGAGAAATCATATCATAAGCCACTAATCTATCTGATCTCGGCCTCCTTCCAAGTCTCCCTTTTTTTTTTAGTTCAGAGAAAGACTCTGTTCATCACCTTTCTTCACTCTTGACAGCCCCCGGTCTGTTTTATGCCACCGTCCCTCTCTTTTAGCACTCTTTTTGAGTATTTTAAGTGTCTCTTTCTTTGTGAGATTGTCTATAAGATTAGGAATGGGATGAGATGCTTTTAGACAAGAGACAAGAGCTTTAGCTATCAACTTTCAGGTTTGATCTTGATAATTTGTATCTGAGAAAGTATTGCATTACCTTATTTTTTGCTCTTTCTAAAGCTGTCATTGAAATAAAAAATACTAAGGTATATAGCAAACATTGCACTAATAATAATTTATTGAATAGTAAGTAGTACTATCTGCTACAGCATTATCCTATGAAATATGTATTAAACATTTGAAAAAGGAAAAATAACACATGCATGAAGTTTAGCTATGCTATTCCATTTTTAGCTTCTTTATTTAAAGATGTTGGAATCTCATTCCACAGTCAACTTGAAATGTGGATTTAATTAGTTGGTTTGTAGTAATTGTAGACTGATAGTAATAGAATTTTTGTTGAATTTGCTGCAGCATAAAGCAATGACAGCTGGGCACTGCATAGAAAATAGGATGTGTAATATTCTGTTATTAGGATCCATCATTTGTTATTCCTAACTGTATTTCCTGAGATAATTGTACATAGCCTTTGTAGCGTAATGCATTCTTTGTCCTGATTTGCTTTGGTTTTTTATTGCAAAGTTTTTTATTTAGACACACTTTGAGGTCAAGGCTCTGTGACACGAATCTGGAGGTGAGACACCAGTTGCCTTACATCACGTTCCCAGAATGGGTGCATTTCACACAGGTGATGTGGTGGTTATATAGATTTGAGTCATTCTTGGGACCATGTAGCAGGCACATTCCAGGCAGAGACTTCCTATTCTCCAAGATTTTTATTAAAAGCATATTTAGGAAAAGGCAAACAATGCAATAAGGAGGCGTCCCTGTAAAATGACATTCTCTAGGTAAGATATCTCAGAAAAATTTATAAGTAGTTCCAGGATATCCAAACATTATCCATCCTAAGTCTACTTTCTGGAATTTAAACCTGTTGAGGTATATTTAATGAGTCATTGAAAATCTTGAAATCTTTGCTGTATAGCATTGTTTAACTTACCTGCATGTATGCAAAGCCCTCATGTTTTGTCATTGTCTTGAAAACTGGCAGTCTCAATTCAATTGTTGAAACATAGGTGTCTCTAGCATATCCTTGAGATGCCCTAGGAATCTGAAATCTCTGTTTGTTATGAGGAGGTACCATGCCTTTTTATGACTTTCAGTGCCTACATTTGGGCAACAGGATCAAGTTCAGAATGACTCTTGCTAAGCTGCCTGCTCTCAAAGCCTAGCACTAGCAGAGTCTTCTCAGAACAGCACAAACAAACCTAGGTGGAACTGCTTAAGAAACCTGAACTGAATAGAATAGACTAGAATAGACTATTTCAGTTGAAAGGAGTCTACAACAATCATCCAGTCAACTGCCTGACAAATTCGGGGCTGACCAAATTAAAACGTTTTA
The DNA here is from genome assembly GCF_949628215.1 of Phalacrocorax aristotelis. Taxonomy (NCBI): domain Eukaryota; kingdom Metazoa; phylum Chordata; class Aves; order Suliformes; family Phalacrocoracidae; genus Phalacrocorax; species Phalacrocorax aristotelis. The sequence continues at coordinate 21,411,161 of NC_134277.1, forward strand.
TTCTGGGCATTGTCCAAATGCCTCTAAAACACTGACAGGCTTGGGGCATTGAGGACCGACATGGGAAGCCTGTTCCAGTGTTTGACCACCCTTTCAGTAAAGCAATAATACTTCCTAAATGCAGTCTAAACCTGCCCTGGTGCAGCTTTGAACCATTCACATATGTCACAGAATCACAGAATGGCAGGGGTTGGAAGGGACCTCTGGAGATCATCATAGAACCATAGAATTGTTAAGGTTGGAAAAGACCCTTAAGATTATCAAGTCCAAACACTAACCTTCACTGCCAAGCCCATCACTAAATCATATCCTCAAGCACCACATCTGCCCTTCTTTTCCCCCTGCTTGAGCAGGCACACCTAGAGCAGGGGGCACAGGAACGCGTCCAGGCAGGTTTTGATTGTCTCCAGGGAAAGAGACTCCACAACCTCCCTGGGCAGCCTGTGCCACTGCTCTGGCACCCTCACAGGAAAGTAGTTTTTTTTCTCATGTTTAGGTGGTAGAACTTCCTGTGTTCCAACTAGTGTCCATTGCCCCTTGTCCTGTCAATGGGCACCACTGAAAAGAGTCTAGTCCCATCGTCTTGACACCCACCCTTTAGATATTTATAGGTATTGATGAAATTCCCCCTCAGTCTTCTCGTCTCCAGGCTAAACAAACCCAAGTCTCTCAGCCTTTCCTCATAAGGGAGATGATCCAGCCCCTGATCATCTTGGTAGCTCTCTGCTGGATTTGCTCAAGGAGTTCCCTGTCCTTCTTAAACTGGGGGGTGGCCCAAAACTGGACACATTACTCCAAATGTGGTCTCACTAGGGCAGAGGGGGACGATAACCTCTCTTGATCTTCTGTCGACATTCCTTTTAATTACGATCCCATGCTAACTGGTAAAATTCTTTATATAATTTAATAAAGCCTGTAACCTTAAACATGTGATCAACAACCTCCCTTTCCTCCAGCAAAAAATCTAGTAGAGTTTCATTTTGGAACTTATTTGTTAAATCCTAAATTTTTTGCAATGGCTGGTTTTGTTAGGTTTGTCCCACGAAAATTTATTACATTATGCTGCATTTTCAGTATGGAGGAAGACATGAAAAGAGATAATCTTTATTGTTAATATAATATTCAGGTGCAAAATAAAATCAATCCTTCTGGGCACTCTTGGAGTGTTGGAAATGAAATGAATGGCAGGCCCTGTGGTGTCATCTTGTAGAAAAGCTCTGAAGGTGGTTTTTAATCTAATTTTCAATTCAAATCAGCTTAATTATAGATTCATCAATATGGTTCATTAAATACCTATAATATTCCTGACCAACAATACATTTGCTATGCAATATTTCATTGGCTTACCTCCATCTGTGAAACATTACATTGTACATTAAATTACACCCAGCATCATCTATACTTAACCCTGTGTATGCACGCACACACATGTGTGCACACACACACATTCATTCAGTTAAAAGTTTGTCTCATGAAATATCATCTATCAAAATGATTTTTTTTTCTAGTTAATAAAAAGATAATCTGATTTTACAAAACTGATGCATCACATCAACATGAAAACCTAATTTATTAAAAAAGGGACACACTTCATGTCCATGCTAAATTATGTTTCCCTCCATTCATTAAGCTCTTACGGTTCGTTAGGCCATTACATTTTTAAACCCCAATCCTTCCCTTACTAGTTTCAATAAAGCCATTAAATTAAATCTCTAGATGAGTGCCACAGCTCTCCTCTTTAGGATGCGTAGTATAATTGTGAATAGTCATTACCTGGTTATTTCGTTACCTGGTTAATTTCCATTACACAAAATCTTTATATATCATTAGTGGTCTAAGCTGTAAATTTAGCAATGTCTGTTTTTAAAATTCAAGGGTAATTACTTCAAGCAAATCTTAGTAGTTAGGCTGCCCTGTAATATTTAATTTTTAAAATCAGAAACAGGGAAAATGCTTGTATGACCGGTTATATTTAGTTTACAGGAAAGAAAATAAAAAGGAAGTGGTCTAATTCCAGCCATGATAAAATGTTACAATACTAGTACCCACACAGCACTGAACGTTTCTGCTGGCTATAACCCTACTGTTGAAGTCCCTGGTGACTGTAAAAAGGGAAGCATTGCACCCATTTTTAAAAAGGGGAGAAAGGAGGACCCTGGGAGATACTGACCTGTCAGCCTCACTTCTGTGCCTGGGAAGATCATAGAACAGATCTCTAATGGAGACTGTGTCTCTAACAGTGTCTCTAGTCTAGTGTCTCTAGTGTCTCTAACAGACACTAAGGCTCATAGAGGATATGGAGATCATTCAAGACACCCATCATGGTTTCACCAAGGGCAAGTCCTGCCTGACCAACCTAGTGGTCTTCTATGATGGAGTGACTGTATCAGTGGACAAGGGAAGAGCTACTGATATTGTCTAGCTGGACTTCTGTAAGGCCTTTGACATTGTCCCCCACAACATCCTTCTCTCTAAACTGGGGAGACATGGGTTTGATGGGTGGACTGTTTGGCGCATGAGGAATTGGTTGGATGGTCGCATCCAGAGAGTAGTGGTCAATGCTCAAAGTCCAGATGGAGACTGGTGACAAGTGGTGTCCCTCAGGGGTCTTCTATTGGGACTAGTAGTGTTTAGTATCTTCATCAGTGACATAGGCAGTGGGATCAAGTGCACCCTCAGCAAGTTTGCAGATGACACCAAGCTGAATGATGTGGCTGACATGTCTGAGAGACAGGATGCCATCCAGAGGGCCATGGAGAAGCTTGAGAAGTGAGCCTATGTGACCCTCATGAGGTTCAACAAGGCCAAGTGCAAGGTCCTGCACCTGGGTTGGGGCAACCCCTGGTATCAATACAGGCTGGGGAATGAAAGCACTGAGAGCAGCCCTGCTGAGAAGGACTTGGGGGGGTACTGGTGGATGAAAAGCTGGACATGAGCTGACAATGTGCGCTTGCAACCCAGAAAGCCAACTGTATCCTGGGTTGCATCAAAAGCAGCATGGCCAGCAGGTCGAGGGAGGTGATTCTGCCCCTCTACTCTGCTCTGGTGAGACCCCACCTGGAGTGCTGTATCCAGCTCTGGGGTCCTCAGCACAGGAGAGACATGGACTTGTTGGAGCGGGTCCAGAGGAGGCCACAAAAACGATTAGAGGGATGGAACACCTCTCCTATGAAGAAAGGCTGAGAGAGTTGGGGTTGTTCAGCCTGGAGAAGAGAAGGCCGCGGGGAGACCTTATTGTGGCCTTTCAGTACTTAAAGGGGGCTTATAAAAAAGATGGGGACAAACATTTTATCAGGTCTTCTTGTGATAGGATGACGAGTATTGGTTTTAAACTAAAAGAGGGTATATTCAGACTAGAGATAAAGAAGAAATTTTTTACAGTGAGGGTGGTGAAACACTGTCACAGGTTACCCAGAGAGGTGGTAGATGCCCTGTCCCTGGAGGGTTCAACATCAGGAAGGACGGGGCTCTGAGCAACCTGATCTAGTTGAAGATGTCCCTGCTTATTGCAGGGTGGTTGGACTAGATGACTTTTAAAGGTCCCTTCTAATCCAACCATTTTATGATTCTATGTTTCTATGAAGTGTATTGAGCTATGTGGTGACCTTCACTGCATGTTTTGCAAATGAAAGTGACCAGGATTGTGGTTCGTGTCTCTGAAAAAATTTATGCATGTTTTTGCTAGGTTTAGACATGTTGGTGTCATATTTGGCACCTTTAGCTCAAGCATTTTAGCAGTGTCACAGAAAGCAGGTATTGATGAAAAATCTTCAACATACGTATTCAGAAGGGAAAGCTTAAAAAAAAGAGCAAGTCAACATGTAGGCAAGCAAAACCAAGGAAATACTTTCATGCACTCTCAATTCAATACTTTCATAGGTTTTGTTCTTCAAAAATTAAGTCACTTCCTGTCAGGCAAGACACTTTCCTAGCTTTTAGATTAATTATTATCTCAAGAGAAACACCTTGTGTAGTGAAAGTGCTGACAAAAGCTTAACTATGTTATTATGAAGCCTATGAGTAGGTAACAAATGACACTACCTTTCATAGCAGGTTTTTTTTGCATGTTGTAGATAACTATTAAACCTCTCTGGTCTCATTCTCATTCTGGCCAGGAATTCCTAGGTGCCTCTAGTGCTGATTTCTTGTTGTGTCAAAGTACTAAATGATTTGCTGTGGTCATGAGAGGTATACTGTGCCCCACGCTGGTGGATTTCTGCCTGGGATTTTATAAAGGAGCCAGAAATAGAAAAGGTAACCAGCCCCCTGATTTAGCACTAGTAGGCACCTCAGAATATCACAGACGCTGGAGACTGCCTGCAAGTGTGCTCAGATTAGTGAGCAGACTTCAGCGAGAATTTTTGCATGGGCTCAAATCTGGCTTAAAGAAGTGGCAAAAACAATGATTTACTGTCTATTATAAAAACCACTTAAAACATTATTGTGAAGAAACAGGAAAGCTGTAAGTTTCTGTAAAGTTCAGACTTCAGTAACACATCTGAAAATTGTGTTTACTTACAATAATACCATGTACTGGCAGCTACTGTAACATAGCTACAAGTACATGCAGGGACATGTGTGTGACGAGCTCCAGGCAGTGTCCTGTCACCTCTGTTGAGTAATTTCTCCCTATATGCTATATCAAATAAAGGTCTTTACAACGGTTGGAGAAGAGTCACTGTTGGGGAGGGGGGTTTTGTGGTGCCAAACAACTGACAGGCCACGCCCAAAGGGTACTGGTAAATAGCTCATTTCCAAGTGGCAACCTGTCACAAGTGGAGTCCCCCAGGGATCGATATTGGGCCCAATGTTATCCAACATCTTTATAAGTGATCTGGATAACAGTGTCAAGTGTAGCCTGATGAAGTTTGCTGATGACACCAAGTTGAGTGGGGAAGCAGACACTCCAGAAGGGAGAGCTGCTCTGCAGGGAGATCTGGATAGGCTGGAGGAGTGGGCCAGCAAGAACCTTATGAAGTTCAACAAGGACAAGTGTAAGGTCGTGCACCTGGGAAAACATAATCCGGGAGTGCAGTACAGACTGGGATCCACCTGGCTGGAGAGCAGCTCTGTGGAAAGGGACCTGGGGGTCCTGGTGGACAGGAAGCTCAACATGAGCGAACAGTGTGCTGCTGCGGCCAAGAAGGCCAACAGGATGCTGGGTTGCATCAAAAAGGGCATCGCCAGCAGAGATAAAGAAGTCTTTATCCCACTCAGCGCTTGTCAGGCCACACCTGGAGTACTGTGTACAGTTCTAGTCCCCACTCTACAAAAAGGATGTGGACAGTCTGGAAGGGGTCCAGAGAAGGGCCACCAAGATGATCAAAGGACAGGGAAGCCTGCCATATGAGGGTAGGCTGGGAGAGCTGGGTTTGTTCAGCCTTGAGAAAAGGAGGCTCAGAGGGGATCTCATCACCATGTACCAGTACTTAAGGGGTAGCTACAAAGAAGATGGAGACTCCCTTTTTACACAGAGTCACATGGAGAGGACAAGGGGGAATGGACACAAATTGCTCTTGGGGAGATTCCGATGGGACACCCGAGGGAAATTTTTCACAGTGAAGACAGTCAACCATTGGAATAATCTCCCCAGGGAAGTGGTTGACTCGGCCACGTTGGACACTTTCAAGAGTTGTCTGGACAGGGTGCTGGGCCATCTTGTCTAGACTACGCTCTTCCTCGAAAGGTTGGACTAGATGATCCCTGAGGTCCCTTCCAACCTGGGATTCTGTGAACTGTGTCTCTGTTATTAAAGAGGATGCTTTGGTCTAATGTCCATGACATTCACAGAAATGCATTTTATGTATTAGGTCTTAGACAGCCAAAACTTGCACTACTATTGGGCAAGGATCGTTCTTGTGACTGTTAAACAGCAGGAAAGGTATAAGCAGAGGGCACATTATAAACTCTCTTTATTACTAATCCATGCTAGTACTGAGCTTGGAGTCATGCTACATGTCACTTTACCCTGGCTGTAAGTGTGAGTGAAGGAAAAATTTGGTTGGTAGTAACTAGTAACAGGTATTGAGATGTCTATGATATGCATAGTTTCCCTTCTTAGTCACCAAATCTCAGAAACAAGTGTGTATTTAGTGTCGTGGGTGATACAATATACAAAATGTATTCACTTCTAGCTTCATTATCTCTCTGGAGTAACATATCTGGTGATAAGACCTTAATTAGGCAGTTATGCTCAGCTGAGCATGTCTGCATGTTGCTGTCAGTATTCCTCTTAGCTTTGTTTACTCTGATCAAATTGTGGGTGTGGAGAGCTGTTTTCTTTAAAGGCTCAGTCTTCTGTGGAACACCATTTCTGATTTAAAAAAAAAAATCTCAGATGATCAGGAGGGAACTTTAATGTGATTTTTTTTAAACTTGGGAAGAAAAGTATTGGCCTACCTGCGAAGTATAAGTGAACCAGTCATCAAAATCTTTGGGATTCCTGGCAAAAGACAGAAGTACATTTCAGCATGATGCTTTTACTCTTACTACCTTTCCTATGAAAAGGACAGGAAAAAAGGCAAATCACCTCTTATATTTATATTAATCTCTGTTTACATCATACTTCATTTCTGGCTTCGGAGCATATATTTTTCAGCAAAATAAAATGGATAAGCATGATGAGAAAGGGAAGAAAAATCAGATTTGCTTTTAATCCAAGCTCATATTTGTTTAATTATGTGCCTTCTTTCATTCCTTTATTTAGAACAAACATTAACAGGATTATGGCTCTAATTCTGTTTTTCATTGTGGATGGTTTGGAGGCACCGCCTCATCCCAGCTCAGACCTTTGACCACCTGTACACACAATTATGCTGAGCTGGGCCAGCTACGCAGAGTAAGGCATTCGATTTTGTTCTGTTCTCCTTCTCTCCTCTTCCTGCATTACCAAGGAGACAAGACAACAGATACACGGTAGGCACAGTTTGACCAGGTGGCACAGGGAGACCTGGGATATACAGACTAGCATTTCTTAGACAGGAGAGCATTTGGACTTTGTGCCACAGAGGCATCATGTGGTCCAAATGACACCAGGGAACATGTGGGGATGGTGTATACTCAAGTCTCATTCTAAAAGGTAGAGGGAATGGCAGGACATGTGGCCAAGTACAAAGATGCCAATACGCCATGGTTCAGACACAACCTATATTTTTTATATACTCCCATGATATTCCCACTGCTAAAGAGCAATTTTATATATATATATATAATATATAGATTAACAGGTTATTCTGCTGTGGACTCTTAGATAACAGAAAAGAGTATCAAGTCACCTATGCTCACAGCTGGAAAAGGTTATATGATGTGGGTAGAAACAGCTTCCCATGAGGGAGTGAAGAAATAATCCAGAGACGCGGGATTATTTGCACTGGGAAGAACCAGTGCTATTTTAAGACTCGGTCCTACTGAACTCAGATCCTGGTGTTCCAGGTAGAGCAGGCCTCCTACAGTGCATTAGGCAGTGCATGCACAAGGATGCAATGCCAGATGGTCTGCACTTATCTGTCTATCCAGCTTATGTTACTTAAAGGAGTACATCTAACATGGTGAATCCTGTTTCATTGATCACGCAGTGTAAAATCATTCTGTTTTGGTGAGCAAGTCTAACATTTTGGATTGCTGTGTGGTCTTTGGCAAAAACTATGTCCCAACTGCCTAAAAACCTAAAACTGGCTCTAGTTGGAATAAATTTCAGCTGCTTCACACCAACAGCAAACCAAAACACTGGACAGTTCACCTCCACCAAGCTACTGGGACATCTGGAAGTGTAATTTCCTGCAACCGCTGGGACTGCCAATTCCTGGATGAGGGTATAGAGCTCCAAACCATGTGCTACCCTGGCAGAGGAGAGGTAGTCAGCTGTTTTCCCAGACAAACCAGGAGATGGAGGGCAACCAGAGGAGTGAAAGGGTAATTCTGAAGTGTACTGTCATCTTGACCAGTCCCTACACCTTCCGCATTATAATGTGATCTGTGAGTAAAGTTAGGCCCAGATAGTTGTAGCGTTTTTTTTGCAGCAACTAAAGCATAAGTAACTTGAAAAAGTGTGAGCCTGTTTTTTGTACGTTAGAAAACGTTAAGAAACTTGGTGACAAGGACATGCAAAAACAAATGGCTTAGGAAAGTGAAGAAGTGGTGAAAGACTACTTGTTATTAAAAAAGAATAAAAATAGCAATAGTGGAAAGGACACAAAATCATGGAAGATTTTCAGCTTAATGAGAATCATAAGAATATGAAACACAAGTTCAGGATGTGCAGTGGTATTTTTATTGGTATGTTTTCAAAGACAGTAGGAAGGGAAAACCTTTGCTTGAATTCTAGTGGGAAAAGTGACATTTATGTTATGAAGAGATTTCTACAGACACTGGGTGAATTTCACTATGAAGATTTAGCAAAAATCTTATAAATGAAGGTGGTTTTATTTAAAGAGAGAACTGAGAGAAAAACGAGACTTTCTAGCTAACTTTAATAAAACCCAAGCGCTCCTTTCCCTGTTGAATTGGTTTCTGTGGAAAAAGTATGAAAATGTTTTGCTTAATGACACAAGACAACCTGAGAGGAGAGAAATGGTCAACCAAGGAACAAGCTGCACTATTTGATCTGAAAAAAATCCCACCCTTCACATTTAAAAGATGTTTAGTTTAACTTTCAGTATGTGCGAAGAAAGACTATCTGTAAGTAAAGAAGAGATAATAATTAATAAATTGTGAAAGATAAATGTTTCCATTATTTAGGAACTTTGTGTTTATATGCTCTTTCGTAAGCTTCAGTCCAAAAATGATAACAAGAAGGTCTGTTGAATATAGTAACTGAGAAAAAAAATACTACCTTAAACATGGGGATGAGACTACTTCTTTCACTTTAAGGGAACCTTTCTCCATCTGAGACAGACAAGACAGGTGAACAGATTGTACCTTATATGTAAAGACTATCTCTTAAAACAGCACATTTTACTTTCCTCTCATCACCGTACTAGGTGGCGAAGGAGATTCTTTACTATGGTTACACAAATTCTAATATGAGAGAGATATGCATGTTAAGATGCTGGTTGAGTTAGAGGCAGTACTTGGCACTTTGGAAACAAACAAAAAAACCTGATAAATATTTTTCAACAGAATACTGACCATAGTGAACTGGCTGTATTTACAGAGATATCTTGACTGTACTTGAACAAATTATTTAGGAGACACCAAACAAGTTAGAGCCTGTTCCTTCTCACCTGTGACTGAATTGTATCCTGAAAAGTACGGGCAACTGCCTAATTGGGTTTGGGGTGGCCAAACACAATCCACAAGATTAGTACTTCAGCTGCTAAGGTGAGCTGAGACATAGCCTTTTGCTGTTTTTGGGTTACCTGAAGAGATTTTTTCAGATAAAGGTCCTCAGTCTGTTCCTGAAGACTTTCAAATACTACTAAGGAGAAATTTAGGAAAGCACACTCCGCCTATTGGTTAGCAGCTAATAGTATCAGATAGGTAAGCAGAATGATTTTGCAGACACTTTCAAAGGGCCCTAGGGAAAAAAAAATCAATAGTCTGCCATACAGAAAATTCCAGCAAAGTTATTTCTCAAGTGTCAGATATGAATTAGGTTTGATTTATTGGATTATGCTTTAGCAAAACAACTAAGAAAACAGTAGGCTAGATGTATTTTTAAAACCTGAGTACACATACCTTGACTAAGGACTAAGTTCAGGGAAGGATATTTTTTGGGGAGTGTTGCAGTCCATGTTTTCTGTAGCAGGATTGAAACAACAGATAATGAAGAAATGGGATGATCATTTGCTCCAACATAGCAACTTCCAGAAAGGGAACAGATTTGCCAGTACTGAGGATTTTTTTAGAAAGGGAAAAATGAGATACATATATTGCCACAGAGACATGAAGGCAAATATTAACATTTTGATATTGGGGACAGTAAAGATACTTCTGGACCAGGCATCTCTGGTCATAGTGAAATATAATGCTTTACAAGTCCAGTTATACAAACACTTAAAAAATTTAATTGTATACAGCTTCTTCAGTGCTATTCTAGTGTGATTATACAAAGTAAATGTACTTCACAGATACATAATGGGTAAATACAGTATACACGAAACACACAACTGCAATGGTTTTCATTTTCATGCATATCACCTCTATCCTTATAGGAAATCACTGTTGCAAAAGGAGCCATTCTGTGAGGAAACGCTGTTAGAATGAACACCAGAGAAATGTCCTGCTGCCTCCAAGGGCCTGACATCCTTTCTTACCTGGCTACTTCACTTAATCTACAGTTAATGTTATTATGACTTATGCTATATGACATTCCCTCTGTAGCCAGTCCCATTAGCAATCTTATAAGTTAACTAGTTATTGCTTTACTCCTGAGAACTTTCTGAACCTATAAAACCTCTTTGCTTTGTGAAATAGCTGAGTTTTCACTTTTTGTTAAGAGCCACTCACAAAGGAAACTAAAGGCATCAGTATGTAATCTCCAGTTTCAAAAAGTGCTGAGTAGACAGCATTTTATATTTATTAATACAGATAGATAAAAAAAAGCAGTATCTTAAACTGGAAGCCTTAAATGTCATCCTATCCTTTTGTTTTTTACCTTGAAGCGGTAGGAATTTTATCTTCCAAAAACTAACCAGCAGTTTGCGGCAGGCAAACGAGTGAGGTAGAGTGCCAGGGATCTTTTGTCATCGTTATTAATAACACCTTACATTTTCTGTAACATCTTTTATCAGTCTCCAAGACTGATCTGTGCTATTACTGAACAGGGTTTATTTTTTTAATTCTGTTTTTGTGAAGCTTGCTTGAATATTAAGCCAGGAAAAAGATAAATTACATTTAATAATTATGTTAAACATGCATTGAAATCTGTCACACAACAAGCAGAAGTGTCTAGGAAGCATTTTAAAGCACTATATTAATTTATTCTAAAATGTGATAATGTTTTACATTAGGTTAAAAATGTTTTGTTGAGTGACCCTGAAAGAATTGCTGAACCAAGGGAGAAAGGTTTTTAAAACGTTGAGAGTTAGAAATAAAAGAAAATTATAGCTTTGCACACCAGATTGTTGTGTATGAGATCCTTTGTAAGAGAGAGAGATGAACACCAAATCATTTGATGCATCCAGCTGAAGGAAATGAGCAGTGTGATCAAATTAAAGTCTGGAAAAGTTAATATGAATATTTATGAGATATCTGAAAGTAGGAAATAACCTTGTGATGAAAAATATCATTACTTGCTACCTTGGTGGAGTAGGTTTTGTAGGTTGCTGTCACTTTGGTGGATATCTGCTTGCCCGTTGAATGCACAGTTGTCTGGACAGGACAGATCCTCCCTGGCACAAGAGCAGGAGGATCTGATGCCTTTGCAGAGACATTTCTCACAGATGGATTCTGCAAAACCCACATTGGCGTGCTTTATGGCTACAGCTCTAAGAAGCAAATTTTCAGACCAACAAAAGAGGGAACTGGGGACTAGACAGAAATGCTTTCTCTCTCATATGACACCATCAAATTGTATAAGAAAGTAAGTAAAAATCATAGATAAAGTATTATTTCTGTAAATAGTTCATCCTTAACATGGGTAACTATAGCCTGAGAGGATTTTTGTCTTTGTAGTATCTTAGAAACCACTGGTGTGTGGAACTGGAGTCCTGCCTGGAAATATTCCTCTCTGTGACAGATCCCAGATCTGTTATTCTTTGAGACAGCATTTCTCTAACTGGTACTGTAGAGAACAACCTGTCTTGAAAGGCTCTTCGATGATTATATTTTATCAAAATTTTCATGTGACCAATCTCTGTTTTAGTCCTTCACACAAGGGGCACAATCTGGTGTGGCAGAGGTCTGACGTGGGGGTGATAAGGCTGATAGCAAGCAAGCAGGCAAACAGATTTTTTTCTACATTTAGGTGTATTATTTTGGTATTAACAGACTTTAAAAATGTTTCCATTTTAGTCTATAGTGTATTAAACCAGGGTCTGAGTTATCAAAAATGTTGATCACTAGTACTGAAAATGAAATATTTTTAAATGATCTTGAATTACGGAAACAAGTATTTAGCAGCGAGGTACTTCAAAAAGTAATGTTTACACTGGAAGTCTTGCATCTGACATTTCCCCTCAAAGTCTGCAAGTAGTCATTAGAACTGTATGTAAGGTATTTGCTTTAGAAATCTGCTGTGGGATACCTGATGATGACGGTAGCCTGAAGCTGATAATTTAGAGTGGACAAGTGAAGATCTCCACAGTCTTGACTGTGATTAAGGTCTACTCTTAGCCTCATCCGAGGCCTTCATCACCTGACATTGTACCATTGCCCCACAGCAGTGACCCATTGCTCTCCTGGAGGTGATCTTTTACTGTCAACACCAGATGTTGCCTCACCTAAGAAGCATATGTAACTTTAAAATTTCTGTGTATTTCTGTTTTTTTATGGCTTTATAAAGGTTAATCCAATCCCTGCTCTAACAATAAGAAAATTTCTTCACTGACAAATTTTGCCTGTCATTCCATTCATGTTTCATTTTCTATAGCTGGAAGTTCAAGCCACTGTCACAAAGTAAGAGATTGAAGTAGAACATTGTTTAAACTTCCTCTGGCTATTTAGATATGTAAGTACGAGCCAAGGGTAATAGCACTTCATTTGCAAAACAAACAGAAAACAAGCAGATAATACAGAATTTCTAGATTAACACATTGTGGCAGCAGGTTTAATGCTTCACTGACAAAACATTTCATAGTGCCACTTTATGAATAGATTCATTGTAGGAATCCACATGGTTAGTCATAGGACTGAGCTTGGTGTTAAGAAACTCCACTCTGGACCTGACTTTATTGTAGCCTGCACTGTCATGTTAAGTTAGAGTTCCAGCTTGCTCTTGTATGCACATGTCTGATTGTCTACACCACCTGCTTATTGATTTATATGTCAACTAATGTCTGGAGCAAACCAGCCAATTTACAAGGTGGAGAAACATAGACACACAAAATTGAATCCTGCCTTTTTAGGGTGAGGCGACTCAAATCTCTCAAACCACAGGGCACAAACCCTGGGTTATACTTTGTCATAATTAGCTACTTAGTACAGATTAGAACATCATAGCAAATCCCCACCAACTGAGCCTGGAACTGTGCTTTCTTCTGCAGCTGTATCTGAACTATATGCATTTTTCTTTTTATTCTCTCCCTCGCACACCAATGCGTCTGATTTTTACTAACACAGCAAAGAATGACAGACAGAAAAGACATAAGGCTGAAACATTGCCTTATTTAACTTCTTTAGAGTGTTCAGGATTATTCAGGAAGAGATAAAACAACCCTCAAGAACACTGAAACCAGTGTTGATTTCTTTCCAGATGTTTCTAAGATCATAACATTTGATTCTGGACAGAGCCTGAGGTCAGTGGTGTTTTTTTCATTTCAGCTAATTTCCTGTATTCCAGTAATTTTCCTTCTGATTCCAGTTAATGACAGAAAATACAGTTGTGCAATTTGCAAACATAATTTTAACTGTACTTTTTCTAACCCTGCAATACAGTTTATCAGTCAAGTCCATGAATTTTTTGTTGTACAGATCGATGGGCCATCCAGACTATTTTGTCATCTCGCGCTGACAACTTTCCCTTTCTTTTTTTTATTTGCTGTTTTGCTGCCTGCTGCTGCCAAAATATTTCTAAAAAAAATAGGTAATTTCTATCTAATCAGCCATCTCTGTATTTGAACTTGTGTCTCCAAAGTAATCAACGCCTTTTATTCCAGATAGCCATGGAATTACTGACTTTCTGGTACATACCAGAAACTATACCTTTACCCTTGCAAAACCATGGGGATTGAGAACTGCTGAAAGTGTAGTCCCACTTCCAAACAATTGCTCAGCTGGCAATGTTGTTAGCAATACAGGGTGGCAAATTGCTCAGGCTACCCAGATTACATATCATACTCCAAAAGAGTTAAGGATTGAGATTACTTCCACTTGAATAATTATTAAAAAAGATTTCTACCAAGGTGTTTGTAAGAAATTCTTGGTACACCAACAATAAAGATATTTTCAGGCATTATGCTTTATTTTTTGTGTATGTCCGCTTTCATAAGGTACCGATTCTATTCCTGCAGGTAGGTAAAATTAAACAACTGTAAGGTGTGATTAGAGGTTTCTGTTTTTTAATTTAAAGTCTGTTCTCCCTGACCTTTCAACAGAAATGCATCACTCATAATGCCCATGTGACTCCAGAGTCTAAAAAAACACAAGTAATATAGATCTGAATTACAGAATATATGGTGTCAAACAGAATAATATTGTCCCCTTAAGACTTCATTCTGTGAATAAAAACTGGGCAACAGTTCTTTAACATGCTTCCCAGAAATCTCTGTCCTGATCGGAACTTGTTTTTACTCCGAATAAGGTTTTCTCAGTGGAAAAAAGGAGCATGATTCAGTGTTCTTTAAAAAAATCACCATTTCTAAGTATTTGAAAAGTGAGTGAATTCAGAAGAATACTGATACATTCCTGTATTTATGGAAATGCTTGGCTTAAGAGTGGGAAAGCATTATCTGTTTAGACCTTCTCATGTCCTAAGAAAGTGAGGAAGAGAGAAAGTAACTTCCATTTCTTAAAATTATATCTTTCACAAAATTCCTTTCTCTTTAATTAGAATCATAGAATCATAGAATGTCCTGGGTTGGAAGGGACCAGCAACAATCATCAAGTCCAATTCCTGTCCCTGCACAGGACAGCCCCAAAATTCGCACCATGTGTCTGAGGGTGTTGTCCAAATGCTTCTTGAATATCATCAGGCTTGGTGCCATGACTGCCTCCCTGGGGAGCCTGTTCCAGTGCTCCACCACCCTCTGGGTAAGAAACTTCTCATAATATCCAACCTAACCCTCCCCTGGTGCATCTTCCTGCCATTCCCTCAGGTCCTGTCATTGGTCACCAGAGACAAGAGACCAGCGCCTGCCCCTCCTCTGTCTCCACTTGTGAGGAAGCTGCAGACTGTGATGAGGTCTCCCCTCAGCCTCCTCTTCTCCAGGCTGAATAAGCCAAGTGACTTTAGCTGCTCCTCGTACGGTTTCTCCTCTAAACCCTTCACCAACTTTGTGCCCCTCCTCTGGACACTCTGCAGTAGCTTTATATCCTTAATGCACTGTGGTGCCCACAGCTGCACCCAGCACTCAAGGTGAGGCCGCACCAGCGCAGAGCAGAGCGGGACAATCCCCTCCCTCGGCCGGCTGCAATGCAGGGCTTGATGCACCCCAGGGCATGGTTGGCCCTCTTGGCTGCCAGGGCACACTGTTGGCTCATGTTCAACTTGCCATCGACCAGAACCCCCAGGTCCCTCTCTGCAGAGCTGCTCTCCTGCCTCTCGTTCCCCAGTCTGTGTGTACATCCAGGGTTGCCAGGCCCAAGGTGCACAGTCTGGCACTTGCCCTTGTTAAACTTCATACGGCTGGTGATTGCCCAGCTCTCCAGTCTGTCCAGATCTCTCTGCAGGGCCTCTCTGTCCTCCTGAGTGTCAACAGCTCCTCCCAATTTTGTGTCCAATTTGTCTCCCAGTTAAAAGAAAGCTACACTTATTTTTCCTGTCTGAAAAATATCTAGAAAATGGGAAAATAAATATGGGAAATTTAATCTGAATTCTTTCTCCCTTCTTACTATTGGAAGTCAGATTTTTTTTTGAAAAATAGATGAGAACACACTGAAAAAAAGGTCAAAATGCTTGAACTTTTTTGCAATGATATAATTTATTTGTACTAAAAAACTTTGGTGAATATTTCTGTATGGAAAAATGCCATTTTCCATTCAACTTTTAAATGTGTATATTTACATTATGTCTTTAGAACTATTTTAGCAGTCACTGAACACTGAAAATAGAAATTCTTTCAAAATGACCAGATTCAGGTGGCTTAAATCCAACCTTATTTCAAGTGTCTCTTCTCCTTTGAAAAGCAGCTGGAGGCTAGTGTCAGCCAACAGCAAGCACCAGGAATAAAACACTTGTGTTGATATCAGTTAGATAATGTGGATTGAAAAGTCTTCTTAAGAGGAGGGAGCAGGTGGTAATGATCTAGCAAAGTCAGTGACTGGGAGACTGAGCTTATCAAGGAAGAGAAGATCTGACAATTTACTTTTATGTCATCAGGTAGAAACCTGATATTATTATAACAAAAAAGGATCACATGAAGATCACATTTGAAATTATTTTTATAACTTGAAAATTTTGGTTTTCTAAGACTATATATTTTCTTAATATTTTGAAAATTGGGTGTTTTCAAGTTTTTACTAGTATTTGAAAGATTTATGAGGTGTTTAATGAAAACTATGTAAGTTTGTGTTCCATCCTCTGAAGTTCCAGGAGTATTCAATCATTCTATGGATATTATAATCTAATGGTATAAATTTTGTTTAAACAACAATCCTTAAACCAAATGGTCTCCTTTTGTCATTATCCCTAAAAATAAAGTATAGCAAGTGGCTCTTGACTTCTTGCCAGTTGGTCTGTTATGACTAATATACTTTGTATTCCAGATCTATTGAGCTGTTCTCATCTATGTGTATTGTAGGTTACCTTAAAATTGTGCTTCCCATTGTGGATATTGATTTATTTAAGTGTATTTAGCCAGAAGCGTCCAAAAAGATAAAACACCTACTTTTGTTATTATTTTTAAAACTAGAGTTGAAAGTGCATCTAATGCTACTTTGAATGATATCTGGTTAAAAACTGTAGGAATTGAAAATCTGACCGTATTCTGTGTAGTGAAATTTGAAGTCTTTAAATTAAGTTTAAGTAGTTAAACTGAGTTCAAAGTAGCAGAACTGCAGAAGTGCTAAGGATAAGTAAAGCTCAGTTTTTCAGCAAGAAACAAAAAAGCACACCACATCAGGAGAGATGAGATAGAAGCAGGAATAAATTAAAAAAAATTATTTTTCTTTCAGTAAAAAAGTACCTAGCTGTTTGCTTGTTTTGTTTTGGTATTTTTTCCCCCCAAAAGAGATTTGGTTTTTTTTTTCAAAATCCTTTTGCTGTCAGGAAAATGAAGTTTTTGGCACTTGCAATTGTCAGTAGGTCTTGAATTTCATGTACCCCATGCACCAAAGCTGCTGGAGTGCAAGGTGTAGAGTGCTGGGGGCGAGCAGAGTGAGAAGATTGCACTGGTACATGTGAGTCCCAGCATGTGGCACGAAGGCAGTGCTGAGACTTCCCTCAGTATGTGCCGCACTTTCATTTGGGTATTACATCTTCATTTTACTTTGCAGCATAGCCCACAGACAGCCGTGGCTCCTCAGGCAAACAGGAAGGGATTGACTAAGATTAGGAGACTGGCATTTATGTAAGAGGCTACAGCTGGTAATCTTGGATGTGCCTTTTGGACTTTCCTGCTGTTTGCTTGATGCCCTGCCAGTGAAAAGTGTATGCTGAGATGATGCTTGGCTCAAGGTGGAATGACCAAAACATTATCTTCATTGTTTAGGCAATCTCCCAGACACTGCAAACAATAGCAACTCTGACCGCTCAATTAAAAATTGCAGCTGGCAGCATTAGTGCCCTGATTTTTTGTATAATTGCCTCAAGTATGTCTCCATGAAGAAAGCCGAGATGCTGAGGCATGAGGTGGGATAGAGGAGAGGAGCATGGCACCCTGCCTTCTGCCATGTAAGCCTGTCATCATGTAGCAAATACGTGGTGGCCAGGAGGCAACTGAGAGGAAACCTGTAGTCTGAGCTCTGCTCCCTGTACCAAGCTTTTTATGCTTTTTATACAGTTTGCTTATTCCCCCAAGACTGTCTAGTCTCAATGCTTAGGTGAGATGAAATGCATAAGTGGTGTGTCCTGTAGTAGCAATGCAGTCTCCTGAGCCAGCCCTGAGTTGGATTTCTGAGCTCCGAAGAGGAGTCGGAGCTCAGATACGTCCTGCTAGCTAGTGCACAGAGTTTTGGGCATCCCTCATGTCGTACCTGCTTTTCCTTGGGAATCTATAGAAACCCCAGTTCCTGGCTTTGGGTTTTGGCTTCTCATCCCCAAACCCAAGTATATAAAAAAAAAAAATTAAAAAAAGGAATACACGTTGTCTAAAACCCAGACCCAGAGCTCGACAAACTACTGGGCCTTGAATTCAGGATGTCTTGACTCAGTACTCAAACTGCCCAGACTGTTGACATGGTGTAGCTAAGCTGTTAGGAGGTTACACAGCAAATATAATTTTACTGTGTGATACTATGGTTATAAATCACAATGACAGAAACCATTTGTTTTTTTTAAAAAAGTTTGATGAAAGGGATAAAAGAAAACTTTGCAGAATTGCTGATTTGATTAATATCTTTGGGGGGGTGGGTCGGGGGGGGAGAGAGGAATCACTACCATATCAGCACTAGAGAAGTCTACCAAGACAGACTGATTAATAGGAAAAACATTACCTGAATGTATAAGTGCAGAGATAAGATGAATTTTTATAATTCTGAAGTTTTATGAAATATTAGCTAGAAGATTAGAAAGAAAGGGTATTAGTTTCTTTTTAAAAAATTCTATAAAAGGAAGATTCACAGTAAGTCCAGTTCTGAGTAAGAGTAAAAATAAGAGGCAATCATATAATATTAGATTTGAGAAAGATAAAATGTTTTAAAATACATACAACTTGTTAAATATTATGTAAGACTGTACATAATTCAGCAGGGCTTACTGATAAATTACCTTGTTTGATAAAATATATCTTCTGCGACTATGATAAATTCTTATTTTTGACTCATTACTTCCTGCTTAGAGACACAACATTAAAGAGCAAAAAATACGGAAAGCATAGCATATCAGGAACTTTTCTCATACATTTCAAGGGCAAAAACTTTCTACTGGATTTCTTGGCATATCTGGATTTGTTTCTTTGTTAAACAATACAAAAATTTTTTCATTAGCTAAACTTATAAGATTTTGGGGCTCATTGAATTTATTTCTATGAACAAATGGGAAAGTTGGAAATGAAATAATTCATGGTGTTTTGAAGTGGATAATTTCGGATTCAGGCATAGAAAGGTTTACAATAAAAGAATTAATTTTACTTATAGTTAAATACAGAAAATATAGTTACTTAGAAGATAACTACTTTAAATGTCACCGTATTCATAAAGCTGTGCAATATCAGTCTATCTTCAGATAATGAATCAGGACATGATCCTGAGTACTTAGCTTCCACATCTGTTCGCTGGGACTGTGGATTGCACGCCACCTGCATACTTAGTGAATTCCAGCTCGTAAACATAGTTTCACTATTAGGTGAGGCACAAATAGACACATGTACTGTCAGTAGCAGCTGAGATGGAAAAGCTGCACATCAAATTCTGTAAAATGCATGCACAAGTTGGTGTGAGCGTAACATTTTTAGAGAAAATGAATGAATTTATTAACTCTTTTGAGGAGCTCATCAATAAGGTGGGCAATGCACCTGGAGAAGACTTAATTAGCTAGCACCTGCTCCTTCTGCTGGTTATCTGAAATTATTCTCTTAATGGGAATCCTAAACCTATTAAAACTTTACCTGTCATGGATCTGGCTTGACTCTTACAGCTGCCACTACATACCTTGCTTTCCTGTCCCACAGCCACTGGGACTATTCCTGGTATGTGCCAGGTGTGACCAGAGGTTGCCTTTCTCAGTATCTTTTGTGGTATGTCTGTAATTCTGCTGTGGCCTGACATTTTGTACCAAGACCCTTCCCATGTCCCCCAGCCAGACATGCATGGTCTGTGTTTGAAAGGGTCTGCACAGATATTGCTATGAAAGTACAAGTTCTTGAGGAATACCAATAACTATTAAAATCTGATTTTAGAAATTTAAGTTGTATGTACCAAGATGAACTGGCTGGATACTCTATGAGGCACACTGCATAGCCAATACTTTTATTTACTTAGCAGTCTATTTTTTTTTTTTTCTGGATTGTTTTGGCACAGGACAGACCGTCAGGTTTAATCACCTGCAAATATGTATGCAAAATAAGTGTCTTAAGTGGAAAGAATTTTTTTAGGCTTGCATACTGTGGCTAAAAACACGTGAGCAGAATGAAATTTGTAGGGTGCTCAATTCAGAAGTCCAAATCTCCCAGTCCAAACCAGTCATAATTAATTGCAAGAAGAATATGTATTTAAAGAATAAACTCTGTTTATGTTAGTTTCACATCCCTCAATCTCTTTCATCTGCTGTGTGGCATCTGGTGTAGGTGTTTTTTTTACCATGGACCTTCTTGCTTTTGACATAGCTATGAAAGGCATGACAGGTATTTCAGAAGTATGGTAGAATTTTTTTATATAATTGAAAGCATTTTTATGTACCTCTGATTTTTTTTTGTTGTTGTTGTTGTGTGGGGCATTTATGATAGAGGGCCTAGCAGTAGTAAACAGCCTGTGAACACAGCCTATGAGCAAAGTTCAGACTTAAGCCAACTAGAGGTCCCTGGTGAAGAAAAGCATGTCTGGAAAGCAAATGAGAAACGTAAAGCACTTGTAACCTCTCTCTTTTGGGAACACTCTGTGTGTATCTGAAATCAGAGTTTGGTCTGCTGTTAGAAAAGGTTGCTCAGGGTTAAATTCTGCCATAAGATTTTGGCATCTGGCTCTGATTAGAGTCAATGGGAGCCCTCTGAGTGCATCTGGGGGCACAGTATGACCCTTCCTGCTTGTTTTCACTCATTATATTTTTATGCTATGGCACCTCTGAGCAGGGACAGTCTCAACTGCTTATTCACTTTAAAGGCCATCTGTAAGGAAAGCTATTCTTGTGTTTCCTATATTCTCTGAGCAGTCCTTAATCTTCTATCATGACTTCCTTTTGTGTTGATTTATTAAGCTACTAATGCTCAGATCACTGTCTATAAAAATTAAAACTTCAATCTGAAAGAAAAAAGTAACCAAGTAGATAATGTAAGTACAATATAATAGCACAAGCAGCTACTGGCAAACATAGCATATTTCATTTTCAGCCATCTTCTCAAAGATAAAGAACAGTTCAATCAAATTAAAAATGTGGAGAGATTTTCCTTCAAGCCACATTGAGCAATCAAATCTGAAAAACAAGCCCTACTGTGCTTCTGAAGCAGATAATAATATCAGTGATGAGGTATTAATATTAGGAGTAAATGGCTCCTGTAAAATAATAAACTGATTTAATGGGCCAAATGATGATAAGGTACTTTTCATGGATATGCCAGAGGCAGAAATTGTCAAGTCAGGGCTCCAATCCTGAAAAAGTATTCATACTGCAAAGCTCTGGAAGGTCTGGGGCTCATGGAAGTCATGGGACAGAAACCGAAGTGGGACCCTGAAAGCTGAATTATCCACAGCCTGTTTAAGTATTCTTCAGGGTGGGCAATGCTTAAAGTTCTTACTGGCTCACAGCAAAACTGTGATCTAGGGCAGCGTCTTGTATTAAATGTGTTCAGTGCTTATGAATTGAGGCAGGAGAATGAGCATCCTTGTGAGGAAGGCTGTTTTCTCTCTAGGCTGTAAATTGATACTTTTCTGCTTCTTTTGGTCTTTGGGGGTTTGACTGCCCTGGATGTTGTGTCAAACTTTCTAAAACTTATGAGAGTCGATGAAGATACCAGAGCTGCTGTATCTGGACTCTTGCAGCACTTAATCCTGGAGATGAATTCTATACAACAAAAAGTGGCGATGTCTTAGTTAGGGACTTCCCTTAGGGTATGAAAGTTGCATGTTATGTGTAAGCATAGCCCTTGCTGGAATCTGTTCACTGTCCAATATGGACCTTCTTTTGGTATCATGAAATATATATTTTAAAATGTAGAATGTCTCCTGTACTTCCATAGAAATGTTTTTTCTTTCAATCACTGATTTTAAATTTGCTGTACTTGGAATACGGTCTCTCCTCTTTGAATTTTGCACCAGCTACACTGTATCTAATCTATGTTCCTTTGCCAAACTTTTTTTTTAATGCTCTATGCTTACCTTTAGTTTGCAAAAATTGCAGTATTATATATAAAATGAATGCTGTTGCCTGAAATTTACATATGTCTCATTCCCTCGACCTCTTTGAAACAGTGTTGAGACTAGTTATCTTCTAGTATTCAGCTTGAACTATCTTTTGCAGAATTTTCTTAACCCTTTGATTTCTTAAACTGGTATCTTGCTTTTGTTTGGAGTTCCTGACCTTTTCCTGTAGATATACACAGCATAAGATCTTTTCTCCCTTCCTTCCCATAGAGCCAATTACCTTCTCCAGAGCCTGATTTGAAGACACCTCCATCTGATAGCTTTGCCTAAGCCCTAGTTTTCTGCCCTTTTGCCTGAATTTGTTATTGTACATTTAAACTACTTTCTTTTGTTTTAAAGATTTCTGAATGGTCCCCAGTTTCAGGAGTCATAGCCACTCAAAAATCAGATTACAGATCACTCTGTGATATTAGTGATATAATATTTAAATGTGTTGTTGCTGTAACAGGATCCTAGTATGACACCAGGATTTGTTGCACAAGACAGGAATGATTAGACACCTCAGAAAAGTTATCTATAGGAAGCATGTTGCTGCCTGCAGAGCTTTCAGGCAGTTTGCAGGAAAAGTCAGTATGTGAATGTTTAGACACTTGATTTTTCTAAAGAGAGCTCAGATTCTCAGATACGTGAAAGTATTTTTTTTTAAATTCCAGTAAATAAAAAGAAATATGCCATCTTTGCAGTGAGCTTTTTCATTATTGTAATTCACTATTATCTGTACCATATTCCTGAACAAAATTCAGCTTTATTTCCTCTCTCTCCTTGGAAATGTTCATCTCTGTTGCAGGTGGAAGTTCAGGCCAAGAACATGAAAATAATTTGAGAGTTTCCTAAATTGTATGGTGCCACCTTTGTTTGCTTTGCTTTTTTTTATACAAGTGAAAGAAGAAAGTGGTCACAGTATAAAACTTTCCTAATAATACTTTAAAGAAGACTTAGCTCCCAGGATACAGCTTTCAGATTCTAGATGACACTGATGGCACTGTCTAATTTGTTAGGTCCTCAATGTAAACGAAATGTGAAGTAGATTTTAGATCAAAAATTATGCAGTCCTCCCGAGTTTCTCCTTTGCTTGGAATTCCCCAGTAGTTGGTAACTTCAATGTGACATCGATTCTAAATAAAAATATAATGTCAACATGATTCTGATCCTAGTCTAAGAAAAAGAAATTAAGCAATAAATAAGTGCAAATACAGAATTTCTTATGGAGCATATTTTAGGAATTAGAGGGTGGTGGGGTTTTGGTTTTCTGTGTGTTTGTTTGTTTGTTTGTTTTTGTTACTTCCCCATTGTGGAAAGACTTTAAAACAGTTGCTAGAGCCTTGATGATTATAGGGAAAGAAAAATTAACTCGTTTCTTTGGAGGAAATGCAAATATTTTAGTTGTAAAATGTTTGGTTTATGCAGATATGTCACCAAGTTCATCTATAATTCAAATAAAATGTTTTAGTGTTCTAAGAAGTTTTATTGTGGGAACCAAAGATTTTTCTGAAAGTTTTTTTCTGGCCTCATAGATCTTTCTTACTATAAAAGTAATGAATTTCCAGAAGAAAAGAAACAGATGCAAAAATACTGTGGAAGGAGTTTGGAGGGTTCAACATAGATATGATGGATAAACCTGCCTTCCATGTATTGGTAAGACAGAGAGAAGAACAAACTGATTTACTCCCAGTTTTCAAAACATGAGACCCAAAGCATAAAACCAGAAAGAACTTAAGGAAGTATATGTCACCTTTTAATCTTGAACATTGTTTTCTCAGAATGACATTTTGTGGCTGAAATATTGCCCACCAGATAGCTAAAAAGTGGGTCTTGACACTTATTCTAACAATTTATTATCTCATGGGGGATGCACTATGCATTTGCTATGAAGTTATCTTCCTCAGCTTCTCATATATTTTTTTTTGTTTAGGTATATACAGGTGAACTGATTTCCTCAGTTTTCTGTTTTATATATAAAAAAATTCGCTGACATTTCTGGCTTGTTTGGGAAAACATATCACAAAGGTACACATACCCCCACAAGAATAGGAAAAGTGTTGGCTTAAAAAAGCTTCATTATCAATAACATTCAGCGAGTATTGTGTCACCTGAGAGTACATGATGATTGGCTTTTTCAAGTTCACATTTCTGGTATGTTTCCATTAAAATTTCCTTGAATGTTTTATGAAGGTTTGTGCCTTTTCTATGATACTGGCCATGCGCAATCTATTTTTCTTGCAAATCAGCCTCAAAAACTCCTATCACTCCTTAGCACTTTTGTGATGGGCTCAATTGTGTCTCGCTGGCAGTGTTAAGTGTGTGTATAACATAATGTTATAATTTATCAGTAAAAGCTGTCTATTTAGGCAAAGGCACTAGGGAACCATCAAGAACCATATTCTGACAAACAGATATCAGTTTAAATGGTTCACATCAAACAGCTGCTGGGAGTGTTACACGGAGGGCTAAGGCACAGGAGGAGGGTGCAGCCTCTGCTTGGTTAATCATTGCTTGGAGGAAGAGAGATATTTTTTTCCTTTGGAGATTGCAGTGTCTGCAGGTTATGTTAATTGTTTAATCTGTTGTGACAAAAA
Source organism: Phalacrocorax aristotelis (assembly GCF_949628215.1). Taxonomy (NCBI): domain Eukaryota; kingdom Metazoa; phylum Chordata; class Aves; order Suliformes; family Phalacrocoracidae; genus Phalacrocorax; species Phalacrocorax aristotelis. The sequence continues at coordinate 21,435,724 of NC_134277.1, forward strand.
TCTGATTAAGTAATGGAGCAGGACAGAAAATGTGCGTTTGGGGAATTTTTATTAAACTAAGTATATGGTTTGCTGGATCTCTAATCTAGTAAAAACCCTCCATCTGGTTTTCTCTGCATAGTTGGAATATTTGATCAGTGTTTGTGTTGAGCTTTCAGTTCAGATGCATGCAGGACTTCTAGGAGAGATTAGAAATAAAACATATCCCCTTGGTGCAGAAAAATACATTCTACCTTTGAGGTTACATCTTCAGAAAGGTCCTTGAATTCAGCATGTTCACATGTGGTCGGTGGTGATTTTTCTCCATATATGTCTGAGGTCTTCTGGGGGACTGATGAAGATAGGTGATATGTTATGCTCTTTCACCATGTAGTTTTTTAATTTCTATAAATGCTTTCCTTGCCCAGGAAAAAAGCGCCATCCTAATACTCTGTTTTCTCTAGACCTATTGCCAGCATTGCTACAACAGCAAGTATATATTTTAGCACTGTAAACACATTTCTATTTCTATTGATCACTACATCTGACAGCATAACACTACAGCTCCCTTTTCATGCATTTTTTTACTTGTTCCATTAGCACTGATAATAGTTACCTCTGCATAGATTAATGGAATTCCATATCCCTAATTAATATATCATTCATAGAAATGGTATATATGTTTCTAACTTTTAACCTTACTTGAATTAAAAAAAGACATTTCCTGTCCAAAGATCTACTCAGACATCTTTCTGTGATATTTTTTTCCCATTGATTCATCTCTAATATGTATTCTGAATGATACAACTTGAAAGCTTTTGAAAGGCATAACTGTATTGTGATGTCTGCAGCAAACTGCTACAATTCATAAATGGAAATGACATTATTTTTAGATGCCAGTGCAATGCAATCACTCCACATTCTTGACACTGCTGGTGTTTTTTTACCTCACCCTACCCCGACAGTGACTTTACAGTTAGAAAGTGTGCAATTATTTCATTGATTAAGTGATTCAGAAAAGGATCCATCTGACTTTTTCTGAACACTAGCTCTTCAGTCTTAGCCGTAGCCGTGATACCATCTATTTGTTGATCTGAATAAGAAAGGATGTAGTCTTATAGAAGGGTTTCATCCCTGCACATTGAAGTTAATGGGAACCCTCATGAACAGAAATGGGAGCAGCAACAAAGTTGTACAACACCCACTGCATAAAAACTACCCAACTTCTGTTTGAAAAAAGATGAGGACAGGAAACAGTCTGAAGCTGAAATGGCAGTAAGAAACAAAATTTTTACTATTAATTAAAATTCCTTCCAGGTTCCTTTCTCAGATTTCGACATGGGGAAAAATGTTTCCCTGCACTCTGCTATGTTTATGGCAGAGATGAAAGTACTGTCCTAACTAACATTGTCCAATTCCCTTTTATGAGAGAGTTAACAAATACTCAGAAATTTTGCCAGAACATTACTCAGTTAAGTTGATACATTCCATGTCAGATGCTTGCCTAAGCCAAAACACCTCTGTGTCAACCAACAGGGCTAAGGAAGTATATTGTTTTGCCACTCTGTCTGTGAAGTGCTTTAGCTCCATATCCAAAACCGAACAAGATTCTAAATTCATTCTTTGTCAGTACCTCTGTACCTGCATATGGGAAGTAAGAAGAGGAATGTATTTCTGATATAGCTCATCCAAAACAAATCGATACTAACCCCCCCCTCCTTGCCCCAACCTAATGCAGTGTGGGTTGATTATGATTTTGCTTTTATTGATATAAATAGTGGATTTCTGTGCTTCAGCCAGTAACCTGATAATATAGTAGTGTAGTCTGCAGAAAAATGAATTCCTTCAGGACAGGAAAAAGATTTTTCTTTCCTAAACTTTTTTATTCTGATCATTGATCTGTCACTTCTTTACTTTTAAGAAATGAAAATAAAACACAGCAGTGAAAAGCTGCTCTGGCCTATAAAAATTACTGCAACAAATTCAACCTCTAGGAAAATACTGGATGAACCACCTACTGAAGGAATCCTGCAATTGAAAGGTAGACACTTTTTTCTTTCAATGACTGAAAACAATGAAACTCTTGTCACCAAGTTAACTTGATGATCCTGCTGCGTAGAGAGGTTTTGCCTCTGGGGCTGACAAGATTCATAATTTATCAGCAGTCCTGGTTAACAGGGGAGGACCCAGAGGACTGGAGGCTTGCCAGTGTGTACCCATCTACAAGAAGGGCTGGAAGGAGGATCTGGGGAACTATAGGCCTGTCAGCCTGACCTCGGTACTGGGGAAGATTATGGAGTGGCTCATCTTGAGTGAGTTCACCAGCACGTGCAGGACAATCAGGGTATCAGGCTCAGCCAGCATGGCTCATGAAAGGCAGGTCCTGCCTGACCAACCTGATCTCATTCTATGACAGGGTGACCCACCTAGTGGATGAGGGAAAGGTTGTGGATGTTATCTACCTGGACTTTAGTAAAGCCTTTGACACTGTCTCCCACAGCATCCTCCTGGAGAAACTGTCTGCTCATGGCTTAGACAGGTGTACTCTTTGCTAAGTAAAAAACTGTCTGGATGGCCAAGCCCAGAGTGTTGTGGTGAACATAGCTAAATCCAGTTGGTTGCCAGTCACAAGGTGGTGCTCCCCAGGGCTCAGTTTTGGGGCCAGTCTTGTGTATTATCTTTATCAATGATTTGGATGAGGGGGTTGAGTGCACCCTCAGTAAGTTTGCAGATGACACCAAGTTGGGTGGGAGTGTTGATCTGCTTGAGGGTAGGAAGGCTCTACAGAGGGATCTGGACAGGCTGGATTGATGGGCTGAGGTCAGCTGTATAAGGTTCGACAAGGCCAGTTGCCGGGTCCTGTACTTGGGTCACAACGAGTCCGTGCAATGCTACTGTCTTGGGGAAAAGTGGCTGGAGAGCTGCCTGGCAGAAAAGGATGTGGGGGTGTTGGTGGACAGCCAGCTAAATATAAACTGGCAGTGTACCCAGGTGGCCAAGAAAGCCAACAGCATCCTGGCTTCTATCAGAACTAGTGTAGCCAGCAGGAGTAGGGAAGTGATTGCCTCCCTGTACTCAGCACTGGTGAGGCTATACCTCAAATATTGTGTTCAGTTTTGGGCCCCTCAGTACAAGAAGGACATTCAGGGCAACAAAGCTGGTGAAGGGTCTGGAGAGCAGGTCTTCTGAGGAGCAGCTGAGGGAACTGAGATTTAGTGTAGAGGAGGCTGAAGGGAGACCTTATCACTCTCTACAACTACCTGAAAGGCGGTCGTAGCCAGGTGGGTGTTGGTCTCTTCTCCTGAGTTACTAGTGATAGAATGAGAGGAAAACTCCTCAAGTTGCTTCAGAGGAGGTTTGGATTGGATATTAAGAAAAATTTCTTTAATGAAAGAGTGGTCAGGCACTGGAACAGGCTGCCCAGAGAGGTGGTGATGTCACCATCCCTGGAGGCATTCAAAAAACATGTAGATGTAGCACTTTGGGAACATGGTTTAGGAGGCATGGTGGTGTTGGGTTGACAGTTGGACTTGATGATCCTAGAGGTCATTTCCAACCTTAAAGATTTTATGTTTCTAAGATAAAGAAGGGGCAGGATGTCAGAACCATAATTTCCACAGTTCAAGGGCTTTGTCTCAGTAGCTTGTCAGGGAGCTAAGTTGGTAGGCTGGAAGGAAAACATACAAGTTTCAAACAACCTTATAAAAAAATTGGTCTAAACTGACTACTTTTTTCTCTTTCAAAGTGCTCTGTTTTTAATGAAGAACAAATTCTAAAGAAAAAATTTTTTTATTAATTTTTTCTTCCCCTGCCATCTCTAGAATGTGAAATTGCATCATGAAGGTCAAATTCAAGATGATGCAATAACGAAGTGTTCTTATTTATGTTTTAGGGGAAAGAATTAAACCTTAAATATTGGAAATTATTTAAGACATTGTTGGTGCTCTTCTGGCATGCAGAACCTAGTTAACGTTGCCCAGGAAGTTAACTGCATATTTGGCCTCTTTGGATCCACAAACATGAATGAATTGGTGTCATTGTCACTCAATGGGTTTACAAAATTAGTATTAAGAAAATGTATTGCCTTCAGTATGATCGATGCTATGGCACGCAGAAAGGATGAGGAATGTATGGAGTAATTTGCTTTCATTTGCAGAAAAATAGAGCTGCATTGAAAATCTATAAGGAGAAAATTAAAGGCTGAAATAAACAGACATGTTAGTCGTCTCCAGTAGCAATGCTGAAACTGAAAAAGTGAAGGCTTTGAAAATTTTAAATGTTAATGAATAATAGGAAAGAATAGCCAGTTTAATTTAATTTTGATACCGTATATAAAATTACGTTCTATCTTAATAGAATAGACCATGTGACACAATTTCTCTTTTCATTTTTATTGCAAGATTGCTTCCTTCCATTTTACAAGACTGCTGCTTTGTTACACCTTAACAACAATCCTTACTGAGATGCAAACATTGATCTCTATTCTGTTTCATATATATTTTAGTGAATTTCATAGATTTTGCATTCATGTTTTAATTACATTTATATGAAATAATCTGTGTTCAAAAAGGGAGGAAATCTGAATCTATTGCCTCAGTGATTCTACTGCATAAATCTGCTACTATGGAAGATCTAAATAGATTACATTTTTAATTTGTCATGAAGCAAAGATGAAAGCTATGTATGAAAATAATTTTTATGTACTTGGAGGCTGATATTAAAAAACTAAAGCCTTCATTTCTCATGAAAAGGCAGTGATGGCAGTATGAAAATGAACATCAAATTGCTCTTTCATCAATTTAATTATTTTTGTTTAAAATGATATGAATTAACAGACTTTATCAAGCACGTGGCAGTCTGCCTATTTCCATGCTAAAGAAAATGGATATTTAAATATGAGAGCACAGTGATGATTTTCTGAAAGAAATAGGGACCAGATCCAGTAAACCACTTGATCTGGAGCTGCAGAGACTGGGGTGTGACAAGGCTCAGGTTGCTTAATTCACTCATTAGGCAACAGCTCTTGAAGTGAAAATTCCATACCTTTCCCAGGCTCCCTTCTACAACAGTTAGAAGAACACACATACATCAGAAGAACACTCAAACCCATCACCCCATTTGGCTGGGAATCTGCTGAAACCTGCGCAGAGGCATTTCAAGCCAGCCAAATGGAAACACTAAGCACAGGTGTGTTTCTGCAATGTCATACTCTTCCACAATGTGGATGCCTCTGGTGCCTTCAAATCCAAAAGCCAGACCTCGGCTTGAAGACAGGTATCTGTAATCTTTCTTCCAAAGGAGTAAGTTCTCTTCCATTACAGGAAGGAAAGTTAGTTATTTCCTTAGCTGAATATTTTTTCTAGCCTAGCCTCTTACAGCAGTCACTATGGAAATGCTTCAGGCTATGAAGATTCAAACCAACAGCACTCTATCCTAGGCTTTTTTGGCAGATGAAGACAATTCAAGATGCCTTAGGAGAATGGAAGTGAGGAGAATACAACTGTAGGCCTGTAGACTAATACTTATTGCACTCATCTCAGAGAATAGTGTCCAGGTTTTTAGGCTGTTATCTGACATTAATCACTCATGGTAAGGAAAAGTCCTGGGCGTAAGTGCAGTGAAGTGTTACAATACTTGCAGAAGAGAATCCCAGAATCACAGAATCCCAGAATCCCAGGTTGGAAGGGACCTCAGGGATCATCTAGTCCAACCTTTTGAGGAAGAGCGTAGTCTAGACAAGATGGCCCAGCACCCTGTCCAGACAACTCTTGAAAGTGTCCAACGTGGCCGAGTCAACCACTTCCCTGGGGAGATTATTCCAATGGTTGACTGTCTTCACTGTGAAAAATTTCCCTCGGGTGTCCCATCGGAATCTCCCCAAGAGCAATTTGTGTCCATTCCCCCTTGTCCTCTCCATGTGACTCTGTGTAAAAAGGGAGTCTCCATCTTCTTTGTAGCTACCCCTTAAGTACTGGTACATGGTGATGAGATCCCCTCTGAGCCTCCTTTTCTCAAGGCTGAACAAACCCAGCTCTCACAGCCTATCCTCATATGGCAGGCTTCCCTGTCCTTTGATCATCTTGGTGGCCCTTCTCTGGACCCCTTCCAGCCTGTCCACATCCTTTTTGTAGAGTGGGGACTAGAACTGTACACAGTACTCCAGGTGTGGCCTGACAAGCGCTGAGTGGGATAATGACTTCTTTATCTCTGCTGGCGATGCCCTTTTTGATGCAACCCAGCATCCTGTTGGCCTTCTTGGCCGCAGCAGCACACTGTTCGCTCATGTTGAGCTTCCTGTCCACCAGGACCCCCAGGTCCCTTTCCACAGAGCTGCTCTCCAGCCAGGTGGATCCCAGTCTGTACTGCACTCCCGGATTATGTTTTCCCAGGTGCACGACCTTACACTTGTCCTTGTTGAACTTCATAAGGTTCTTGCTGGCCCACTCCTCCAGCCTATCCAGATCTCCCTGCAGAGCAGCTCTCCCTTCTGGAGTGTCTGCTTCCCCACTCAACTTGGTGTCATCAGCAAACTTCATCAGGCTACACTTGACACTGTTATCCAGATCACTTATAAAGATGTTGGATAACGTTGGGCCCGATATCGATCCCTGGGGGACTCCACTAGTGACAGGTTGCCACTTGGAAATGAGCTATTTACCACCACCCTTTGGGTACGGCCTGTCAGCCAGTTCACCACCCACTGCACAGACCACTTGTCTAGGCCATAACACATCAATTTCTCCAGGAGGAGACTGTGGGGGACTGTATCAAAGGCCTTGGAGAAGTCCAGGTAAACAATGTCCACCACCTGCCCCATGTCAACCAGGCAAGTCACTTCGTCATAGAAGGCCACCAGGTTTGTCAAGCACGAATTACATTTGGATCTTCATAGGCAAAACAAGAAACCATCCAGTTCCTCCGTGAGAGCCATAATGACTAATTAGCTGCACAAAACACAACTACTACAAGCTCTAGGAAACCAGCCCCAATGATATATCTTGTGTGTATGTCTTGAGAACATCTGTAGATCAAGCATCCTAAAAGACAAACGTGGAGGAGCACCTATTCTATGCAGACATCAGACATGCCAGTTCAGAAAATAAAACTTTGAGACCGAAAGTCCCTATTCTTCATGCTTTTTTTTCATTACAGGAAAACCTGTAAGCTTTGGGATTGGGCTATGTGAAGTACTGGTACAAATTCTAGATAATGCTATAGCTAGTTTATCAATAAAATGTGTATTATACAGAATGTGCTAAAAAAGAAGGCTTAGGTTAGGCCAAAGCTTGGACATGTATAGAATTTGTGTTATGCCCTCTTTGCAAAGTATTTATTTATTTATTCCTATACATATCCATATGGACACACAAGCTAGCCCACTTAACTGTATATATAGTCTTAGATTTATTGTAACATGGTAATTCTTATAGAAGTTTCTGGATGTATACTGACAGGATGAAATGTAAGGAAAAATAAGGAGAAACTGGAAAAAAGTCTTTCAAATCAAGTTTGCTACAAGGAACACTGCAGTTTTGATCTCTGCATCTTCATATTACAAAGAAATTGCTAATGCTGCAAATAATTATCCTTGGAATTAACTTCGCATGAATGTGTTGTCCCATTGACATTAACGAGAGAGCTTATGCACATAAAATCAAGCACAGGTGTGAGCACATGCAGAATCAGTGCTCTGTATAGTTGCCTTTGGTCACTTGATAATATTGATGCAGATTATTAATTTACATACAAAATAGTTGGGTACAGCACAGCAGCAAAGCTGCAGAAAATGTCCCTATTTTGTGAGTGTTGTGGCATTTGCCTAAGGTGTGTCTTTTTTAATTGTAAATTTATATGTGGTATAAATTGTTCTAATATTTAATATTCTCTGGTTTTCTAGCCTTATAATGCTGTAAATTATAGTGATGGATTTCTGTTTTCCTACATTTGCATTTTTTTCTTGTTGTGTATTAACTGAACACCTTGTGCTTTCAGCACATCCCTTAAGCGGTGCAGCAGATATTTTGGAAGAAGCAGGGAAAAACTCTTAGGAAAAAGTTCAATAATAGAATGCTTGGTAACCAAATAATAGAAATTCTTGTCCCCTGTCTACCACACTAAGATATCTGCATAAAAGAGATCAGTCTTTGCAACAAAACTTTTTTGGAATGAGCCCTTTTTTCTAATTACCTTATGAACAGTGACTCTTAATTCACTACTGTTAACTTCCAGTCTTTACTAAGCAAAGTTAACTGCTCAGTTTTTGAAGTTGCTGATCTAGACCTGTAGTGCCAATTGGCAAAGACCTCAGCTGTAACAATTTGTAACTGGACAGAAAAGAAACAATCCTATCTCTTGCAGGAGACTCTCTCAAAGATGGTCAGGAAGAAACTTGAGTGTTGTCAACTCAAGGCATCCAGTGCAGAGGTGAGAGATGACTTTCCAAACTTCTTGTATCCGTACTATTTTGTGACCTGAGCAGTAATTTGTTTATGAGAGCCAGGGAAATTTCAGCAAGGGGCATACCAAAGATTTTGTGTGAATGAAACAAAGTTTAGACAATCATCCAAATGACAGAGACCATTTGGTCCCAAAGGCTAACTGATGTGGCACAGCTTATATCCATAGAGCTAAATTATTTTATCCTTAACTCACCTATTTTTATATTAATGTGGAGTTTGTGTCTGCAAGGTTTTTTGAGAGAGTGCTAATTGGCAGAAACTAAAAGTATAACAGGGACTCTGGTAAAATTAAATGGTGAGGATGATGATAGGATGGTGGCTGTAGGTTTGCTTTGACACAGTTTTGTTTACTATAGAGCACAAAAGGTATTGAAGAGAAACCCAAATCCTCAGCTGAATGCTACACCATGGGCAAGTTTCTTTGTTCTCTTGTCTCTGTTTTAACCTGATCCATGGTATATGACAGAATAGTAGGTAGACAGATTGTGTAGGTCAGGCTGATTTATAGCATTGTTAACCACTCCTTTTCTGTTTAGCAAGAACATTTCTATCCAACTTGTGCAGTGAATTCTCTTGTAGTTGAGCAGATCCTGTGCAATGTACTTGACTGGCATATAATGGTTTGGAGAACCATGTCCTAAATGCTGAAGTCCTGAAACAACTTTTCTTTAATGCCTGGAGATCTAATTTTTCGCCCTCACTCAACCTCAAACCCCAAAGCTACCCTTGACTATTTCCCTTCTTACCCTCCAATAAACATAAGACATTTACCACTGCAAATGCTGTCAGTCCTATTAAATCACCACGTCTTGCAGAATTTAGCAATAAACTGAATTCCACAGCCAATTTTGTCCATAGAATTACTCTAGTCCTAGCCATGTCTTTTCTCTGATTAGTGTTCATACCACCATGTTAAATTTTCCCATCCAAATCAGTTAATCAACCTGCCTGAGAGCTCGTTATGAAGCCCTGTAGACCTTGTGGTCTGAAGTAGTAAAGATTTCTATCCAGATTCAAGAAGCATTTTCTGCAGAGGTGGAAGTCATATATTAAGTTAGGCATGGGTCACAGTGATGGTGTAATGCTTAAGCTTAGCGTTTACTTAATCTTACTGGGTGGGGAAGAGTAACTACAACTTGGCTTACTGACAAGTTCTTTAATGCTTATTTAATCTAGGAAGACTCACAATCGGTCAGGATAGCTGAGTATAATTTGAGAGGCAGAGGAGGTGTTTGGAGAAGGACTGTAGAACATTATTAATTCCTAAATTCTTAAAATCTGATGACATCAGGGAAAGGGCTGTTGCTGACAGAAGATTAAGATTTCATTCTACTGATGGGATCAGAAAGTTCTACGTAACTAAAATGAGATGCTTACAGAAATCCATGAACAGAAATCTTCTGTTTAATTTCAGATAATAATGTTTTTCTAATGATTAAGACCAGCTTTAGGGTTGGCAAGAGAGTTAGGACTCAGAAAACCAGCATCTGAGGAACTGGCTTGTTGCTGTTTTCTGCAGTGGTCACCAAGCTGAGGTAAGTGGGGTAGAGACAGAGGTCAATGTAGTCCAGTGAACAAGGTGGTGTATTGGGATCACTGCATCACACTCAAACTGTAGGTTGATCAGGAAAATATGAGCATGTGGAATATTTTCTTTCCAGTTCAAGCACTGCACCCCTGTGAAGATCTCTGGCTTTGTCCTAAATGCGTTTTAGCAGAGGTGATCTTCCAGTTGGAAGTCCTCTGGAGTCTGCTGTAAACTCTCCCAAGGTTTGTATTTAAAAGTTAAAGGTGTCTTAACATGCATTAATTTATTAGGAAACTTACTCCTAGGGTGGAAGGAGGCAAATAACTGTAGTATAAATTGTCCTGCTGCAAGATTATATCTCATTTCAGTGGAAACTGAAGGCACTCAGCGTCTTGCAGGATCAGTAGTTTAATATCTGTAGATGGGATAGATAGTGAGCCAAGTAAAGTGTATCTTGTTCATCAGGGGAATTTCAGCAACATTGAGCACTCCTAGGCTGAGAATTGTGTTTTTTTCCAGGGGAATGAAGTCAGTCCAGTTGCTGAGCCATTTTACACAAGGCTGGGCAAGACCTTCCTGAGAGCAAGAATCTTGCAATGAAGGAAATGGAAAGAAGTTTCTTAGCTTTTTCTTGCCTCCCGTGGAGTCAAATACTAACTGCTAGGTAAATGACATGTCTGTGACATTAGTGTATAAGATCTGTATAAGAAGACAAGTACAAAAATGAAACTTGGCAAGGTTCTTTGGCCTGATCCTGTTGTTTGTGTGCGAGAAAGATTCCCAGAGTAGGACGAGCTCATATCTTTTGACTGAAAACTCCACATATTCATTAAATGCTTACACAGATTTACTCTTAGACTGCTTATTTAAATGGTTTTATTTATAAGTCAAAAGTTGATAATACAATCATAAAAAGGTACAATAATTTCATTTCTAATGAATGATTTGGGATGTTTTATTTTGGAAAAAGCTTGTTTCACATGAGGTCCAGACAGTATCAAATGGGAGTTACAGTGTCACTAGGTTTGTGTTCTTCCAAGCTGCATAATTCTGAAGTGTGAAAAGGCTAATCTGATATGCGTTCTAGTTATTTTTGATGCATAATTCTTTTGATATTGGCGCATTACAAATCTCTCAAAGGGAAGCCTTTATCTAATATTTATGCAAAGCTATGTGAATACTCTGTTATCCCTATGCAAGCTTTGCTTCCTCTTGCTGGACATAATGCAGTGACAATAACCAGGCAGCACTCACTTGTGGAATTTACAGAGGGATTATGTATTTCCTAAATTGAGTGGACCACAGGCAGGGCTAGGATGCTGCTAGAAAAATAAAGCCTACGAGTGCTTTCTCTTTTGCTCCCTCACTAGTTTAATATAAAATGCATTACTTCTGGTATTTAAATAAATTAGCTGGCAGCTGTAAGAGATCAGTTTTGTAACATTCAGCAAGGTGTTTGATATTTGCAAACATAAAGGTCTTAGTAGAATATCCATTAAAAACCTGAAAAAATGAATGTGATACTTTGCAATCTGGGTTAAGCAAGGTTCATGGGGAGATGTAAAACCTTTTACTAGACCAGCTGATATAATTAGAAAAAACAGACAAATTTAAAGACATGAAAACCTTTCGACACTTTTGAAATATAAGGCATCAACCTTCAAAGCTAAGTACTAATGGAGAAAAAGTGTTCAGAATTTAGCTTGCTTACATTCAGTTAGAGACTCTGAGAAAAAAAGCTGGTTAGCATCAGTAGAGCAAGATGCTCCAAGGGAATATCGCAACAAGAGAAGACCCCAGGCGGTGCTGGGAGGGGGAGAAGAGGGAATTATTTTCTGATGAACACTCAGTGATTGGTTAAAAGTCGAAAGGGGAAGAAAGAAAATCACAGTCTGAGACAAAAGCAGAATAATTTTTGTCTTTGACTTTTGATGTTCAGTGCAGTTACAAATTTGAGTTTCTGTGGAGTACAACCACACTATAATACCCTTTCTGTATTTTCCTGTGCAACAGTGCATATAGTGTTCGCATATACCTAAAGAGGTATTTTTAAACAGAAAAAGTTGTCATCTCTGACACAGTTAAGAAAACAAGTTAATCATGTCACATAATGTAACCCCAGAGGCTATGCCCTTTTGGCATAGGCATTTCTATAGACTAGAAGAATCAATGATACAGAGGATCACAGGGTTAAAGAAAAGAATTGTCTATCAGTCTTATTAAAGAGCTGTGCACTGGATACATGCCAGATAAAGTGTAGCTTTCCCTAGAGTCACTGAAGAAGAGTTTTTGCACACTGTGGATACTATCTAAGAGTTAGAGACTCTTGAAAGTATTTTTTTTTCTTTCTCTGGGGAACTCATCAATGAACAATTCCATCAGGTTGTCTATGTGAGAAAAATAATAACTCTGTAAATAATAAAATGAAAAGTAGTCTCTGCATCCACCCAGAAGAATGTTTACCTGAACTGAACTTTTGAACTGTTTTTTGTGATGCTAGGTAAAGAAACCAATGGCTCAGACAGAACGCTAGGTCAAAAAGAGTACAATGACTAGATGTGGGTTATTATTTATTTTGTGTATTTACAATTGTGTAGACCAACAAAAGAGTTCTACTGCCCACCCCTCCCCAGCTTATTTTTCACAAGTCTACAAATTAAACAAATGTTAGCTCATGGGACATTGCCTATTGTAGTATCACAAAGCTGTCTGGTATCTGTGTGTGCATGTAAGAAAAGGCAGAAGATGTTATTTCATGTGGGAGTGGAAGAGGCTTCAGCAGAAAGCTGTGTGTTTAAAGGAAGAAAGGATCAGTCCTGAGGGACTGGCTCAGGGAGGAAGGATTTAAGACTTAATCATGTCCACATTCTCCTCCTACAGAACTAATATTTTGCCTGATGTATTGATTTTAGAGTTTTCAGGAGAAAGAAGCACAAGCTGAGAACCGCCTATATTTTCGGCTCAGCCTGAAAAACACCCTCCATGTTTCTAGGGAAGGAATGTTAGGCACAGATGGGGTGGTGATATACTGGGCTGGGGGAGCTGCCCAGACTGTTTGTTGTTCCAAGTGTTTGATTTTGTGAATAGCAATAAAGCCTTTTCCATTAACCTCTGAAGGATTAATTTCTTAATTTAGCACTCAGTGGCAAAGAAGCCTGCAGAAAAAAAAATTGGATGTGCATATAATGAATTGCAGTGTTTATAGTTTGTATAAGGTGCAAACCCCATAATCTGCTGATTGCAGTTGAATTTGAAAAGTGCTAATTCATGAGCTTTGACATTCCAATTATTTTGTTATTAATATGTTCTGCATCAACCTATACTGCTGTCTTAGCATCATTTCAACAGCCCTGCTAAACAACACTAAAAACAGACAATGGGAAATGCCATATCACTGTGCATTTTTCTAAAGGAGGGTGTGGGAAATTTAATGAGACTTTTATTTGATTTAAGGTGGCTGCTTTTCAAAGCAGAAGTACGAGGTGTTTTTAAAGTGTGCTGACAAAGGAAAGCAGAAAGTGAACAAAAATTCAATTCTATTGAAATTTTAGGCTTGTTCAACCAATAATTTTTGTACTTGGCGTATTTATCAGTGGCCTGCTGAAAATAGCTTAATATTTCTTAAAAGTGATATATTCATTTTAGTTATAAATTATTCTTTTTCTCGTGTCTGGATGGATTTAGCCACAAAGATAATTATCCAAGTCCTGTTGCCTTATAATTAAAGCACGTAAGAAGGGAAACAAATGTAAAAGAATATAGGCAATTATCTGAAAGTGTTTTTCAAGGAGTAAGTTTTCCCTGGTTACAGTAAAATTATTACAGAAATAAAACAGTGATATGACTTTAATGTTGCGACATGCAGACTATGTAATATGGTAATTCTAGACCACTTTTCTTGGAATGACCAAAAAAGCCAATGCAGTTAAAACCAGATGTGTTAAAACCAGCAATTGCCTGGATTTGCATATGGTGGGGTTGTCAGAGAGAATACCTGAATTCTCTTATGTGAAACTGAAAGCACTTCTGGTGATGCAGTTCAGCCAATCTGCCTGTGTCATGCTGGAGACCTGATGCTCCCAGGCTCTGTGGCATTGCCGTGAACCAGGAACAGGACTGCAACACATGACCCTCTTCTAATAGGCCTGCAACCCCCTTGGGCAGGATTTATTTCAATTCTGAACATGATCTCATTAAAACTAGGTTTTGCTTTCTCTGCTAGACAAACCTAGGAAGAAGAGAGACGATTTTTAAAATACCCCTAGCTTGCCCTATTTCACCATCTGGCACATGAAGAAAGAAATGGGAAACCATCATTATAGATATTAATGGCAACACTGGAGCCCTTGGAGATCCAGCTTTTCCCCTCTGACCAAAAGTTGTAAGATACGAGCATTTGACAGCAAAGCATATGATTTTTAGTACTGCTAACAATTCCCCTTGGTGGTATTAAAGATGCACTATTTGTGGATGTTTCTATTCTGAACACATCAGAGTACAACCCTTCAAGGTCAGTTCACCAACAAGCCGAGTGATAATAAGCTAGGTCATGTACTGTTACTCTTTTCATAATCTTTTTAAGCGATTTAGTGGCATTTGTTTAGGTTGTATAAGTAATGAAATTGGGTGCCTACTTTATTCCACAGACTTTTTCTTAGTGAATGCAGTGGCTATACAATCTTTCCTGGGGCTACTTCTCAAGACAGTTATTTGTATTTTCTTCCATGGTCCATGTAACATAAAGATAATTTCTTTGTAGTGATGAAGACACATTCATAAGGGCAAATATTTTCATTAGGAGGGGCTAAAAAATAGACTGTTTAAACATCATTGAGTGTAATCAGTGATCAGCAGTTTGGGTCGGGTTTTGTTTTGTTTTTGTTTGTTTGTTTTTTTTTTCACAAACAAACAAACAAACAAACAAACTCCTTTTTGAGAACTTTACTAGTTAGTTTTTAGTGCAAAGATAGATGTCTCTAGTGGAAGGAAAGAACTTTTTGTTTCTGGGCATAATAATGCAGAAGGAATTGAATCATTAATATCAACATTTGTGTGATTGTTAACAACCTATCCTGTCTGTCTGTGAGTGACTATAATAACCTCTTTTTCTGACATTTATGTGCATATTATCTCAGAACCAGATTTTAGAATTCATTTGGCTTCTTCAAGAGCTGAGGATGGGGAAAGTAATTTTCATAGCTCTCTGAAAACCAACCTTTGTCTGCAGCTGCTAAGCTCAGGAATACTTTTCAAGTTAACAAAAATTTTAGCCCTAGTCTAAAAAAAACTCAGAGCCTTACAATTAGCCAGAACTAAAGCCTGATATAAAGTGTAGTGGAAAAGTGTCATTTACATTTAGAGATATTTGCTAGTTATTAAAAAATATAATTTTCTTGAAATAGGTCTAATTAGGAGTTGTGAGCTTCTGTGACATTTTAAAATAGGTAGAACGAGGAATATTTCCTGACTATGTTGAAATTACTAATTATTAAATACAAGGGATTAAAAATTGTCTGCTATCAATTTATGAAAACTACAATACAAATTATTTCCGAGTTGTACCAATTTTGATAAGTACCGTCTGAAATAAAAAAAAAAAAGGACCACTCATGCCCCACTGAGCTTATAGTCAATAGCAGAGGATAAGTTGATACAAATGATGATAAATCAATAGTAAAGAAATGCTTCTGTACTGATGACACACATTTGAAAATTATTGACTGTCTTATGGCTTAGCAAGCCCAGTTATACAACACTCTAGCCGATTTAGTGCCCATGGTCCCTATCAACAGCAAAGCACTTTTTACAGTGTAGCTCAGCCACAACACATTGCACTGGGGTCTGATGCACTCGTAGTTGGGAAAAGAGAATTGTGAATTGGCACCAGTGGTTGCCCAACACATGAAACTGGAGCACTTCACATTGACCGGTGTTTGCTGGGTGAGGATGTGTCTTCCTCCCTACTATTCTGCTTCTATTCCCCCTAGACTTCAGAAAAAAATGAGCCCTTTCTAAGAAGGTGGGCTTTCTTAGAATTTACAGTGGACTGCATTTTATTTAAGTTTGGCACATTTTTGACATAGTGAAGTTAGGACTGTGATAATTTTAAACTCTTGCTATAATCAATTACAAGAAATAGATAACATCTCTGAAGGCAATTTTCACCTTTGGGGGCTGGATTGTCTTCCCCACTGAATAGAAGATCTTGACTGGGATAAATGGGAACTAAAATGTTTAGTTGGGTTTTATTCTGACTTTCCGGAAGGACACACGAGTTTAGAGTTCAAGGCACAGAGAAATATTGTTTGACAGATGAACATCAGTCCTTGTTGCTGTCTTTTACTTTGTGGCAGAATTGCCCAAACTAACTAGTAAGGGAAGATATTTAGCTCTGATATCACTGGTATGACTTTAGCTAAGCCTGGAAATAGACCTACGTACTTATTAGGATAGGGTTGTGTCTGATTTCTGTTGTATGACTATGTCTATGTGGATGTGCATTTGTAAATTTATACTTTTTTTGATTTGTGAGCAAAGTACGTGTTCCTGTCTTGATCCAGAGGGCTAGCAAAACCTGCCAGGCATAGGGGCAAGATCACACTGGATAACAGTAATGTGGCCCTGGGTTGGAACAGTTCCCACCAACTTCAGAGCGCTGCTAGGCACAGAAGGACCTCCCCTTTTCTTGTGGGAAGAGCTGCTGGTCCCTGCTCATCCTGGACACTGAGGGGAAGTCAGGCAATGCTGCTGCTTATGGAAGAAGGAAGAGACCGGGGTTTGGGTGTACTGCACATGAAGAGGAGTTACCCCTTGTAAGCTGGAGCAACGCTTGAAGCTGAAAATGTGAAGTGAAGGAATAGAACAGCACAATTAAATCATTGGTGACAAGCTTGAAGTATTTTTTATGTTATCACATGTAGCTTTTTCAGCTATTCCAAATCAACAGAGAAAGCTAGTTCTGATTATCGTATTGGCAGAGTAAATCTATGTACTCTACACTATGGCTCTGAGACCATGCTAGCCATACAGAAGAGTCCCAGCTTCATTACAGAAAATCAGTAAAAGATCAGTCAGACATTACTGTCCATTCTGCACCCAACTATAAACCTTCAAAATAATTCAAAAGCTTAATCATTTCTCAATGGGCTGCAAGGAGCTTTAAATGACTCTCCATATAGAACCAGAAATGATAAAGAAGTAGCCCAGAGTTTTGAGAAAATACAAAAGAAGATATGTGTTTCATTAATGGGAGAAATAATAATAATAGGAAAAGACTCCAAAAACATGTCTACAAAGTTGTTTTTTTTTTTTTTTAAAGAGAAGTTAAAAAACCACTTTCTTACACGTGGTAGAGAAGATGGTAGTACTTAGATGAGTTTCAAGTCTCCATACGGATGAATAAGAAACTTAGCTACAGACTAGCACTGGAATAAAAGTGCTTTGACTGAGGAGTAATTAAGAAAAACTTTTAATTAATTCTGTTATTTCTCAAGCCAGTTAAATACAGCTTAGAAGATGAAATAAAATGTTGGCTGTTAATGTTCAAATAAAAGCATGAAATCTTTTTAAAAAAAGACTTACAAAGCATTAAAAATCACAGTAGAAAGGATAATATTTTATGCATTTAAAAAGATAATTTTTAAAATATGTTGCCCAGATTCCATTCAACCTAATTCTTGACTAGACCAAGATGTTGTATATGTATTTTTGGTCATGAAAATTAAGGAATGGAGTTTTATGGAAATAAAATAATTTTAGAAAAATTAATATACATTTGTATCAAATCAGTTTCCCCTGTGAATTATGCTGTTGATTATGAATATGAGTCTCAAAGCAGCTAGATACAAAACTCCTTTGCAAACTGTGGATTTACTCTACACTTGGTAAACAGCAGGCCTAAAATCATCAAAGGAAAAAGATATTTTCTGCAAAAACTTTGTATTTGTTGGGTAGATTGAGAAATGCAGCCTTAAGCACATGTGTTTGGCTGATGTTCTCTGGATCCCAGTTCTTCAAACAGGTTTACCCTGTAGGAAATTCCCCTGATGTCTGCAAGTCTCCTCACATGGTAGAAGTTGTACTTCAGCCTAGAGATACCCAGGATAAAGTCCTAGTTTTCTGAAAGTCAGTGACAAACCTTCTACTGTATATCATGTGGCCTGGGTTTAATCCAAGTCTCATTAATGAATCCCATTTTCTTTATAGAGCATCACCACCAAATATGTATGAAGAGTGGGAATTCTAGTAGAAAGCAAAGAACGTGAAGTTGTGTCTCCAGGAGAATGAAAGACAAAGTCACCTACAACTTTAATATGGCTGGACAGAAGAAGAGATTGTATTTCAACCCATAGTAAGACTGAAAATTTTCTCTGTATTTTGTTCTTGGTGGTGGGCAATTGGATTTTTTACTTCTGATTTAATGCAGTCAAGATCTTTGGCACATTCTGCATGTGTTCTCCTCTCTATTAAAGTACCAATTAGAGGCGCATGAGATTCCTGTGGAGCTATGCACAATAGAAACATAACCTCCTTGCTTGTTAACTTATTGAAAAAGGCGGTATCTAATATGTAAAGGGTGGGTAGGAAAAAAGCTAGAAGCATAAAGAATTGAAGAAATCATACATAACACAACAGTTGTACCTGGTCCCCTAAACTGACAGTTTTCTGTCCAGTAAGTTCTAGTTCTTTTTCAAACTGGACTTTTTCTTTTTGGAAATGTAGCCCAGAGATGACTTCTGTGAATATGCTGATAACAATGAGAGCTTGATGTACTGATCTTCTTCTGTGACTTAAGATATATTTGGAGGAAACTCTTGCACAAAAAGCCCTTCATTACGTACCATGCTATATTTTACTGAGACTCATGGACTGTGATAAACAAGGAAATGGAGATTGACAGCATTTGCTACCAGCAGACTTGAGCCAACTCCTAGTGTCTAGAATAGAAAATCAATCTGAGGATCTGGAAGAGAAAATGAAGCAATTAACAGGTAAATTGATTCCAACTGATCTACTTGGAAAAGTGGCTATCTCTTCTCAGACCTGGGAACAGCTTTGCTGTTTTTCCCCACAATTTACATTGTCTGATGGCATTTACTATATTTATACGTAATGAGAGAATGTAAACCTGATATGAAAGATGCAGAAAGAAATTATATTTTATTTTTCTTATTTGCTAGTTCTTGCATTTTTTGGAAATGATAGGTGCAAGAAATTACAACTATCAGTGATGGAAAAATGTCTATGTACTTCCCTTAAAAAGATGCTTACTGCATTTGTATTCTGCACTGATATCGAAGCTCATAGAAACAGCATATAATCAGCTAGATAAGGAACAACTCAAAGTCAGGCCACCCTTTTCAAGTATTTTTTTAAAAAGACATATTTTTGACAATTGGAGATCTAAGCTCAGATGCATTTAATCTTGGTGCCCCTCTGACAGCAAGGGTTTATTTTCTGTGTTAAACTGTAGTTTCACTAAAATAAATAAATAAGCCTGATGATTTCCTGCAAGTCTGCTTATGTGGAATTTAAACAGCTTTTATGGAAACTTGCAATGGGTCTCAACTGAAAATTCCTTAGGAAAAAAAGGAATTTCTTGACAGATTATGTTGGTTTGTGATCCCAATCAGGTCCAAACTGTCTGGAGTCCATAATTAAAATCAGACTTAGCCTGATGATGGTTCAATAGTGCTAGATTATCTGCCATAGTTCATATGAGTTATGGTACCATTGAATCTACATGTTCACAAAAGGATCCTACTTCATCTGTAGGAAAAATAAACAAGAAAGCTTTATGTTTGAAAGCCAATTCATTACTCTTCCTTGCCATACAGAAAAATCTGCTACATTTATCAATGGTAGATTTAGAAGTGAAAGTGTAGAAAGCATGGCTATAATAATCATATATTTCATATCATGGTTAGTTATGAGTCTGCAATGCAGGAGAAGGATATCTTCACTGAGCCTGCTTATACCAGAAAAGTCTGTCAAATATATTCCAAAATGTGGTTCTTTTTTTGTTGTTGTTATTGTGATACAGATGATCACTGTCTCTACATCTTCAATGCTGTAAAAATGACTGCCCTTTATGTATTCTGATAGCAGTCCTGCAGGATGTGCTGGACCCACTGAGAAGAGCTGCCCTGTATGTATGAATGTGTACTTCCCCTCCACCCCCACCTTTTATTTTCTGATGAATCAGGAATTGTTGTTGTGGTTGTTCCAGCTGGTGCCATCCTTGTTAAGGTAGGACTGCATAGGAGTACTGCTCTCACTAATCCTGTGAGATTATGGGTTGAGTTTGGTGCAGATAAGAAGTGGTGTAAATTACAGAAATGACCAATTATGGGAAGGTAAAAGCCTGTAATGCCCATGGGTGTCCTGTTCATGTGATACACAGATGTATGTGGTTGGCTGAGCAGCCTCCTAAGCACCTGCAGTGTGGATACAGACAGTGCTCCAGACTGGGATGCCCACACTGGAATTACCTAAGAAAGTGATGAAGAGGTGTGCAGACCTTTTGAGTAAAGGCCCTAGACAAAAATAAAAGGATCTGGGACCTGACACAGCCCTGGAAAAGGGAGAAGTTACACTGTACACATTGAAGATATATCTGGTAAGAAAACTGTTCTTTGGTGAAGGGCTGTATTTTATGAGTCTTTTCAAGACTGGAAAAGTAGAAATGGGAGGAACTTGTAATAGATGGTTTTTTTGTGTGTATTATTTTTAACCAATATCATTTAGTGAGCTCCTTTACTGTGTGACTTCTGCAAACCCCTCTGTCCATCTGTGAGGGTGTGATAAATGTCAACCAAGGAGAAAAAATGAGTTAGGGGAGTGGGAAGGCAGAAGTCCCTTAAGAGCTCCTTAAGCCAGATTTACTACTGAATTCAGTACATTATGAAATTAATTGTATATTGGTGTAAATTTCTGTAAGTTAAAAACTAAAAGAGTTTTGACAATGTATAAATTGCATTTATAAACTGGGCCTGATGGATAAGCTGAATTATTTTCTTCTATTAATAATAGGTCCAGAATATGGTGTCCTTGTCTGATATGAGTCAAGTACTGGCAATGAAAGTTTATTATACACCGAGATGCATCATCCTAGTTTGCAAGGTGCTGAGAGACTGCTATCGGAAGATGTTTTGATGACTTTTCTGATTTGTATTCCCACGTTGCCTTTCATCCAGCAAAGGAGGTCTGTTCTACTTTCAGGTGGGTGATGGACGGTGCAGGGTTGGAGTGTCTAAACTCAGTCAACATGCTTTTCACCTAGGTTAGGGAATACCTAAGGCTGCTAGTTGCCTGCCTAAAGTTCAAACAGTAAAGATATTTTCACAAGGGAAAATATATCCAGACATAATTTTGAAAGGGCAACAATTGTGGCTGAGCAAGAAAATGAGCCAACACTACATGTGATGACAATTACCCTTTTCAAAACCCATCTGTGCAAATAGGCCAGGTAACTTATGTCACACATTGAACTCAAGCCTCAGGGATTAAGGTCGGAAGGAGCAAAATACACCCATAACCATCCACACACCTGTCTTGTTTGTGGATGAACAGTGGGTTTATGTGCCTGCCTCCCATCAGCTCTGCTCCACATGCACTGCACAGAGTGATGATGACCTTTGCTTTAGCACGTGCACGGTAAGTCAGACATTGCACAATGATGAACTCACTGTCTAGCCACTGTACAGTTCTTGCACACATATTTCAGTCTTAGAAATCCCAGACAGAAATATGAACCCCCAGAGCTGTAAATCACCATTTTATCACTGAACCCAAAGGCTGATGAAGCTTGGGTTGGTTTGAAGCCTTTACGCGAACAATGGAGATGTTTGGGCTGTGGAAAGTCTGGAGGTTTTAAATAAATCTCTGAAGTCTTCAGACTGTGGAGATTTCAGGTGTGGAAAAAGGCATGACCGAAGACAGCTGAACAGATGATAGATTTTTATATTTCTTAATATTTTTTATATTCATATTTCTTGATTCCAGTACTATTTGCCAGATCTTGGTGTGGAGAATAAATGTTGAACTGCTAGTATTGCTAGGTAGGCAATCCCTTTCCCATCTTATTTTAGCTTGGCAAATCAGAAGGCATCTTTTTATTTCATCTCCAAAACACAAGTCTTCTTGATTAAGTTCTTTCTCAAGTAGAAAAACTCCCATCTCCACATTGGTGTGTTTGCAAATGTAGTGCCTTTCAACTTACAAAAAAGAATAACTCAACAATTCCTTTCCACCTCAGAGCACTTCACCTTTGCTCAAAGTGCTTATTGCATTCTTATACAGGCTAAAGATGGATGAAAGGCATTTGGGTTGGTCTGTTTTGTTTGCTGTGAAACAGCTGTACTACCAACAACTTGTTTTTCTAAACATCATTTTCCCCACCCCCATGAATGTGTATTTTTCATTTTAAGGAAATAATTTTTGCTCACTCATAAGAAGCATCAGGACTGAAAATAAAACTGTATGCCTACTTCCAGGAATGGCATGAAAATATATGCTGTATTAAATTTATTTTTATCTTTCATGCTTCTCAGAGAAACAGTTCCTACCATTTGAAGGGGACCAAAGAAAAGAACCGTAATTGGAATTTCACTAGAACTTTTGATCCATGAAGAAGCCAGGTGGGGAAAAAGCACAATCAAGGTCAATACCCGGGATGCTTTCCCTTCTACCTCAGTATCACTCACTGCCTCTGCCTGTGTGCGTTGTTTCCCTAATGATTATTAATATTATATGAGTTCTTTAAAACTGGTCTGCAAGAACTAGAACTGAGTGTACCACAGAAAGGAATGATACTGAGAAGAGTAGTCACAAGCTTCAAAGTTATGGATCCAAAAAGAGTGTTTCAGTTCCATCATTTGCTCTACCCAAATAGCCACCGCTGCCTCACAGCTGGGGAAATCTGCATGGGAGTCCTCTGCACCAGAAAATATTCATTAGGAAAAAGTAAGAAAAAGCAGTAAGTAAAGTTCATCATGTCAGCACATTTTAATCCATTTCCAGTGTTCATTGTGTTCAGCTACAATAGCTCTTTGCCTTCTGTCCATGAAGAGCTTTAGGAGCCTACCTGAAACAACTTAACAGCTGCAAATCAAAGATGAGCTTTTCTTGCAATATATATTTTCTGATTAGAGTTACCATGTACCCAGAAAGAATGGATTTTTTCCTGGTACTGAGGAGACAGATATGCAAGCTGAGGCAGGTCAGCTGTACAGTTAACCACTCATGTTCAGGACTTGGAAGCTTTCCTGCAGAACAGAGACCGACAGAATGGGACATATACAAAGGGAAGAGGAGCCCAAGCCTTTGGGCAGGCAGAGAAAAGGCTGCACTGCCCCACACTTATGAAACCAGCTGGCTATGACTTGCAGACATGTGTCTTAATCAGGCTATGAGACTTTGGTTTTATTATGTGTAATGGGCTGGCAGAACATATTGCTCAGTAATTTAAACCAGACATGTAACTAAGGCTTAAAGCTATGGGGCGAGAGAACTGGCCTTTCTGTTGTTAATAAAGTGTTACAGGCATTGATAGCTTTAAAAGGAAAATATTTATTCTTGTTCCTCTTGTTCAGCTCTAGCCATCATGCCTTCTGCAGATTGTGTGATGCTCTCCAGAGTTACTTGTTCTGCCTTTAGTTAAGCTTCACAATGTCACTTGCCATTGTAAGGTTCTGTTTTCGGTTTCAGTTGTGCTTCTGTAAGTCTACACCCAGGGATATATCATGTAGTCAGGTTTTCATTGTAGTCTGAAAGATTAACCAAAAGTAATCCAACCATTTTAGGAAGAAAAACATAGATAGAAAGTACTGTTTGCTTACATTAAAAGTGTTTAAATGAGAAGCATTTATTATCTGTGTCCTTTGAGGTAGAAGCTGGGAAAGTGGTTCATGATTGTTTCTCTTTTGCCAAGTGAAACTGCTTAAATGTGCAAAATCTGAGTATTTAAATTTTAAATCTCCACTAGAAACATTTTCCACCTGTGAGACAAAAAGACCAATATTTCTCAACTTGTGGTCTGGTCCAGAAAGGTAGTCATTAAATGGCTGCAACTCTTCTTTTATGATATGTACACATCCACCCACAGAAGCAAGCAAATAAACAAAATGGAAACAATGCCCAATGTTAGTTAGCTGCCTTTTTTTGTTTTTGTTTTTTTTTTTTTTTTTCTCCTTTTCCCAGAAAGGGTGTGTCAGACTTAATTTTGTTTCAAAATGGTTGTGGTGTTCTGGTTTAAAAAAAAAAAAAAGAAAGAAACTTTGGAAAATACTACTAGGGACAATAGTTGAGTTCACGGCATTATTCCTAGGATGCTCCTCCTCCTGTGCACAGAATGAGGCAGGCACCCCTCAGAAGAAGAGCATGGAAACTTGTATTTAAAGGCAGAGTTGTATCTGAGGACTGAAACACAGCATGCAAACACAGATGTGCTGCAACTAGCCATATGTTTCAATTATTGATTTCTTCATTAAAACCAACTTGAGGAGGTAGTAAAAAATGTATGCTTCTATGTATTGTCCATCATACTACTTGGTATCCATTTTTGGAGTGTATGCTAAATTCTTCTAGAAAATATAGAGCAAGTCACAGTACCATTTGCCCAGCTCATTTTTAATATATATTTTTTCATTAATATTGCATACATAGATGACTGCTGCACTCCTGCACCTCTTTTTTTGTTCAGCTTGAAATCAGTGAAATTTTAAATATTCTACCTATCAAATTAGACATATTATATTGCTCATAAGACACATTAAAGCAGTTAATCTTTTTAAATTGTTCCTTAAAAGTATCCCAGCATAATAGTGAATTTAGTAACATTAGGTTTGGTCAGAAAGGGCTAAATAACAGGAAATAATCTATATTTCATAGCTCCAAGTATCAAGCAAACAATAGATACTACTCAATATCCCTATTGACGAAATGACTTTTTTAAGGAATAACAAAACAGAAAATTAAAAATATCCTCTTGTCTCATTTTAATATATTTTACTGACATGCAATTTGATCATTTTGGATCAGTCTTCAGGAGAGGAAAGAAGAAAGATAAGCTATGGTTTGGAGACAAGCAGGAAGAGCAAGTAAGCTATTTAGTGTAGCAATACTTTGTCTTTTTAATGGTTTTCTGCTGATTGTACAACTTCATCTGGAGATCATTCATGAAATAGCAGTGTGAAATATATGTCTGGTGAGACTAAGGCAATGTAATCAGCAACTCTGTAGGTAACATTTTGTGATTTAAAAGAGTATTTTTTGTTTCTAATTGCCTTAAGCTTGTTCAATGTGCTTAATTTAGGTTCGACTTTTTTCTCAGATGTGTCTTCTATGATACGGGTTCTTTCAAACAGAAAACAGTGAAAATGCCAAAGCCAAAATAAAGGAGGGTTTAGAAACAAAGATTTAATCAGAGACAGACAGGTTAAGGTCCTGACTTTTTCTAGCACTGAATACTAAGTAATTCCCGCTGATTTCAAGGTTTAAGAATAACAGTGACTTGTTCCTCTGCCATGGGGTAGTTAAAATTTTGTGCTATACCTCTCCTGGCTTTCCATACCTAACGTGGTGCACTGGGAGGACAGCTGGACCACAAGGGCTGACAGTCCACTTACCTCGGTGGTGGTGTCAATACAAAAGGACAAGACAATGGGCCAGTACTAAATGCAAGATCTTTGCAAGGAGCTTTAATTTTGAATGCATTTGTTTTTGCTGCTACTCCTTAAAAGCAGGTCTTTCCACTCCATTTTCTTTGCTTCTCAGTCCTTCTGCTGTCCATGTAATGCAGTACCCTGCAAGATGAGGCACAGTTCGGATATGCAGGCCTGGTGCCTGCCATGTCTCTGTCTGCTGGCTCAGCACAGGGCTCCCACCTTGGTCTGTTGCAGCACTTCTCCCCAGCAAGGCCATGTAAGATACTCATGCACATTATGTAGTCCCTAAAGCGAGGGGAGGAGTAGACTCATTCATAAAACTTTCCCCATCTTTGTCCCAGCAAGCATCACATAGCGCAGTGGTAGAAAGAGCTCATTTTAGCAGCCAGCAATATATTTGCACTTAAACATCTTGTCTGCGGCTTACAGCTCTATTCCACTGAGCACATTTCCTCTAGCAGGAAGACCCATGGAATTTTATTTGCACTTTGTCAGTGGGGAAATCGCCTGAGTGTCAAACATTCCTCAGCTCTGCGTTTGAATTACACTGCTATCCTGCTGTCTGCTGTGAAGAGCTTTTAAGTGGAGTGTTTGCTATTAGAGTCTCTCCATGTGAATTATTTACTATTGACAGTGGTAGCTAGTAGGGAACATTTCTGTAGGATATGGATTTATAATTACACTGTTAGCTTAAGGATTAAAGCTTTTTTTTGATGCCTCAGAGAGAGGGTTTTTATTTTTTGGTTTTGAAACCATAGGAGATGTATGAGAAATCTGACCTATCATGTTGTCTCTGGCTCAGGAGAGAGAATATGGAATGGATAAAAGTAATAATAATAATAAAGCAAAGAATTATTTTCTCTAAAAACACTTTAATCTGCTTCCATCGACAGATGGCCAAAGCAGAAATTGTGTTATTTTGAAAGGTTCGTGCGGCTGCCTGGAAGCTATTGTCCCTGCAGCAGGGCAAGTAGAGCGAGCTGAGCAAATTCTCCTGGTGAGCTTCTGTGAGAAGTCAGCCAGATTCAGTCAGGAGCCAAAGAACAATAATTTAAAGTACGACAAGAATAACGTCAGCATGTACATTCCTGCACCACGCTGGCTTTACTGCGGTGCGTGTACCGTACGGTATGTCTGCAAATACTCTGGATCAGGAGTGGGAGGAAGGCTGCTGTGCGAAAGGCATGGCTCTGTGGGGTCTGCATGCAGTGCATCTGTCGGCTCTGGGCCAGAGTGAAGGGTGCTGCTGGGGTGGAGGTTTGGCTGCTTGGCTGCGGAGTGCTGCTGCCCTGGTGCTCTGCTCAGCTTCTTCACTGGAGAAGCTTTGTGTTTAGCTGCCTCAGGGTATGGTCAGAGAAATATTTGCCTAGAGTGCATGTCAATATGGATATAACCCACATAAAACTTTTATAAAGAGCTTTGACTCTAACCTGGGATATTAGTACCTAAATGAAGAGTAAGAATAGCAAAGGTCTTATTTAGTAACCGTAGAAAGAAGATTTAAAATACACAACTCCATTAGGTCCTCCTAACTTTATTCCCTCTATAAAGTGAAATACTTTTGAAGTATATTTTTATATTAATTTGATAAATTATGACAATATGATAAAGTTCAAAATAACCTTAGAAAGGCAGCCTAATAGTACCATCCAGCACACTGTGGATATGCTTCTTTAAACAACCAGTCTGAAAGTGATCGGCCTCTAATAGTGAAAAAAGTTGGCTATTCTCTGACTCAAAGCACACATCTTAACTAAATTCTAGTTTACTTTCTAACTGAGATAGCAAAGACTTATAAGAGCAAATGCAGTTTTCCAATTAGACCTTGTTTTTGGAAGCCAGTGCAGCCGTCATAAAAGGAATTTCAGAAAACCACTGTCCAGAAAATGTAAAACTGCCTGAGGAGGGCAGTGTGCCAGAAACACATCACACTAACTTACAAACAACTTGTTAGTGATTATAATGAGAACTACTGACTGTCCCTAGCCATATAACAAGCGAGTGTAATGCAGCCACTGACGATACAGCCTGGCAGTGATGGTGTGCTGCCATGAGTGTGGTACTGCTCATGGCCCAGGTGAACCACCTGTTGGAACAGCTCCCACACACCAATTACTAACTTTGCTAACATGTCTGTTAACTTTTCCAGTCTATAGTATTTTTCCCAGCTTTGGTAACATTGTTCTGAGAAATGTCAGACTGAAATCTCAGAAAAATTCTGTTTTTCTGCAACTCTTACTCTTCAAAGTGTCATAAAATAATGGTGTCCGTATATCTTTGTATAAATGACTAAAGCATGTGTCATCAGACTGTTGAGTAGACTTTTAAGTACATTGATTTTTTAATATTATGTTTATTTTACAATGGCTTTCACAGTGAGCTGACTGACAAAACTGTATGAAATATGTGTTTTTGTTTAAATATTCAGATAAATCAAAAAGTCATTCTCCTAGGATGTTATCTCAGGGCAGAAAGAAATGTAGCAACTGAATTATAAACCTTTGACAGTCATTTTACAGCAAAAATGCTGATGCAGCAGGAACTATAATGCTGTGACCAATATTGCTGTACTATAAATATTCTACTTTCCTCTTTTGTTTTGCTTTTTCACTTCAACAGCTTGTTGTGAGCTTTAACTAATGCATTTGAAATAAGCCACAGTCATCTCTTGCTCTCCGTCTTCCAGAAAGAGAATTCCACAGGCACAATGAAAACTTACTAATTAAAACAAAGTTGTGAACTGAGAATATCACCTCAGATTGTCACAAATGCTGCTTAACTCTGTTCTGGTATGGTTACAGCTGATTTTAAGCTTGAGCTTTTGTTGGGACTAAATATTGTTTCACTGAGGCCTTCATGGTCTAAAAGCTTGATTTTTTTCATAACAAAGTAACAATAACTGCATCACATAGAATAACATAAACTCTATAAGTATGACTTTATAGATTTAAAATATAAAGTTCAGAATAGTTTTAGTTACATGGTAGTGAGAATCTATGTCCACAAGAAGAAATTAATAGAAGAGAGGACCAGATTTGATACATCCTAGTTTATAACAGTTATTGCTTTGAGGAGCCCTCAAGGCATGCTAGATGTTCTAGAAATGGGGCTAGGAAGGACACAGGACCTCTGCTTTGGATGGGCTCTGGGGGTGCACATGAGAGACCCAGGTCCTGGGTGGAGGGAAGAAGAATAAGGAAGGAACCTAACAACTGGGTCTTAACGTGTGAGATTTGAAAGATGTGTATTGGTGAGCTGCAGAGATTTTACACTTACTTAATTCTGACTAAATTGATACCTGGGGTTTCATCTATGTGTATTAGAAAGATGGAGTACTTTTTTGTCATCCTGAAATGAAATAGTGCAATTACAGAAACAAGTCTTTCAGTTTCAAGCTCACAGGGAAAGTTTTGTCTCACAAGAAATGTATGTGTTAGATAAATGGGGGTGAAATCACAAGGTGAACAAGAACTCACCCAAATACAACAGGTCTGGCTGTCTTAGACGCCCTTGTGGCCTTTTGTCTGTTCTTGCTGGGTATTCATAGCATATTCTGGCCTTAAGAAGAGTCTCCTTATGAAAAGTAAAAATCCACCCCAAAGGATACCAGTGAAAACAGGCTGATGAGAGAGTTTGTGTTTATAATATGCCATGAACAAGAAAGGCAGAGTGGATGCTGTTTGCTGGGTGAACTTAATGAGGATTACAATATTTATCTGCACAGTATATTGGCAACATCAAACTAGAGCAATCACAGAATCACAGAATCACAGAATGGTGGGGGTTGGAAGGGACCTCTGGAGATCATCTTGTCTAACCCCCCTGCTTGAGCAGGCATGCCCAGAGCAGGGGGCACAGGAACTCATCCAGGCAGGTTTTGAATGTCTCCAGGGAAGGAGACTCCACAACATCCCTGGGCAGCCTGTGCCACTGCTCTGGCACCCTCACAGGAAAGTAGTTTTTTTTCTCATGTTTAGGTGGTAGAACTTCCTGTGTTCCAACTAGTGTCCATCGCCCCTTGTCCTGTCAATGGGCACCACTAAAAAGAGTCTAGTCCCATCGTCTTGACACCCACCCTTTAGATATTTATAGGTATTGATGAAATTCCCCCTCAGTCTTCTCGTCTCCAGGCTAAACAAACCCAAGTCTCTCAGCCTTTCCTCATAAGGGAGATGATCCAGCCCCTGATCATCTTGGTAGCTCTCTGCTGGATTTGCTCAAGGAGTTCCCTGTCCTTCTTAAACTGGGGGGTGGCCCAAAAATGGATACATTACTCCAAATGTGGTCTCACTAGGGCAGAGTAGAGGGGAAGGATAACCTCTCCATCTGCTGGCCACACTCCTTTTAATGGAGCCCAGGATATTGTTGGCCTTCTTGGCCACAAGGGCACGGTGCTGGCTCAGGGTCAGCTTGCTGTCCACCAGCACTCCCAGGTCCTTCTCAACAGAGCCGCTTTCCAGTAGTTCAACCCCCACCCTGTACTGGTGCATGGGGTTGTTCCTCCCCAGGTGCAGGACCTTGCACTTGGTTTTGTTGAATTTCATGAGGTTCCCCTCAGCCCAGACCTCCAGCCTGTCCAGGTCTCATTGGATGGCAGCACAGCCTTCTAGTGCATCAACCACCCCTCCCAGCTGACTCACAGCAAACTTGCTGAGGTTACACTCTATCCCATTACCCAGGTCATTGATGAATGTGTTGAACAAGACTGGACCTAGCACAGACCCCTGGGGAGCACTGCTAGTGACAGGCCTCCATCCAGACTCTGCTCCATTGATCACGACCCTCTGAGTTCTGTTGTTGAGCCAGTTCTCTGTCCACCTCAATGCCCACTCATCCAACCCACACTTCCTTAGCTTGCCAGGGGAAGGCTATGGGAGACAGCGTCGAATGCCTAACTGAGGTCGAGATAGACAACATCCACTGCTCTCCCTTCGTCAGCCCAGCCAGTCACACCATCGTAGAAGGCTATCAGGTTGGTCAAGCATGATCGCCCCTTGGTGAATCCATGTTGACTATTTCTGATAACTTTCTTGTCCTCTACATGCCTGGAGACGACCTCTAGGATGAACTGCTCCATCACCTTTCCAGGGGTGGAGGTTAGCCTGACTGACCTAGAGTTCCCCAGGTCCTCCTTCTTGCCCTTTTTGAAGATTGGAGCAACATTTGCTGTCCTCCTGTCCTAGGGCACCTCTCCTGTCCTCCGCGACCTTTCAAAGATGATGGAGAGTGGCTCAGCAAGAACATCTGCCAGCTCCCTCAGCACTTGCGATTGCACCCCATCGAGGCCCATGGATTTCCGAGGATCCAGTTTGCATAAGTAGTCTCTGACCCAATCCTTCTCAACCAATGGTAAGTCTTCCTTTCTCCAGATTTTTTTCTCTCTCTTCTGGGGGCTGAGATGCCTAGGGGCCAGCCTCAGCAGTAAAGACCGAGGCAAAGAAGGCATTCAGTAACTCTGCCTTCTCTGCATCCTGCGTTGCCAGGGACCCTTCCTTGTTCAGCAGTGGGCCCACTGTATCCCCAGTCTTCCTTTTACTGCTGATGTATTTAAAGAAGCCCTTCTTGTTATCTTTGACATGCCTTGCCAGATTTAATCCAAGTGGGCCTTGGCCTTCCTCGTCTCATCTCTGCACACCCTGACAACACTCTGATATTACTCCCACATGGCCAGTCCCTTTTCCATGTACTGTGAACCTCCCTCTTCCATTTGAGTTTCTCTAGAACCTTTTTTGCTCATCCATGTGTGTCTCCTGGCTCCTCTGCCTGCCTTCTTCCTCCTGGGGATGCACAGATCTTGAGCTCGGAAGAAGTGGTCCTTGAATACTGTCCAGCTCTCCTGGACCCCTTGCCTTCCAGAGCCCTAGCCCATGGGATTCCTCCTAGCAGGTCTTTGAAGAGGCCAAAGTTGGCCCTCCTGAAGTCCAAGGTTGTAAATCAACTCGTTGCTCTGCTTCTACCACGCAGTATCCTAAACTTAACCATCTCATGGCCACTGCAGCCAAGGCTGCCCCCGACTCTCACATCCTCAACCAGCCCTTCCTTGTTTGTTAGGATAAGGTTGAGCAGCACATCTTGTCTTGTTGGCTCCTCCACCACTTGCATCAAAAAGTTGTCCTCAATGCTCTGCAAGAACCTTCTGGATCGTGCATGGCTTGCTGTGTTGCTTTTCCAGCAAATATCAGTGTGGTTGAAGTCCCCCATGAGTACCAGGGCCTGCGATTGCGTGGCTACTTCCAGCTGTCTGTAGAAGCTTCATCAACTTCCTCTTCTTGATCAGGTGGCCTGTAGCAAATGCCCACAACAGTATCACCCATATTTGGCTGTCCCTTAAGTTTTACCCACAAGCTCTCAACCTGTTCTCCTTCCACTCCAAGGCAGAGCTTGATACATTCCAGTTGCTCCCTCACATAAAGAGCAACTCCCCCACCTCACCTTGCTGGTCTGTCTTTCCTGAAAAGCCTGTAGCCATCCATGACCACATTCCAGTCATGTCAGCTATCCCACCATGTCTCTGTGATTGCAAGATCATGGCCCTGCGACCTCACACAGACCTCTAGTTCCTCCTCTTTATTCCCCATGCTGCATGCATTGGTGTACAGGCATTTCCGAAAGGTGCTGAAGTACATCTTAGGATCCTGGGTTGCTTTTTACATGTGACTAGATCTACTGAGGGACTAAGTAGCTTTTCTGCTGTTCAGGGGAAATTCTTATTTGAGCTGTTGAGCTGGTTATTAGTGATGTAGTTTTGAGGTCACTGGTATGGCCTTGCCAGCAAATTTACAGAGAATGAATTCTACAGGGTTTTTATGCTAATAAAGCAGCCCACCACCATTAAGCACAGTGCCTTTACGTGTTGCAAATGCTAAGATAAGGAAAATGCTACAGGGGACAACTGCCTCTTTTGGGGAAAAAAATCAAAATCCCTTGATGTAGAAAGTACTCGAAATTCCTACAGCTTGTCTCAAAAAACCTGCAATCTAATAGTCCAGGCTGGAAATCACTGCCAGTGGGATGGACAGCATTTTCTCAAAGGATGAGATAATGCAGATGTTGGGATAAAGTGATGAAGAAATTTATGGTTGTGCTGATGACACTTGGAATAGTACAGTTCATCTAAACTGCCTCTGCAGAGACCTGGAGACCATTAAAAGGGATCTGCTGAGCCACTCACCAGGATGCTGGACAGTGTGCCTATTCTACAGCTACCAGGGAAGCAAAGCGGGTAGAAAGTGCTGAGGGCTCCATGACTGGAGTATTAATTAGTGAAAATGAGGGATGTGGAGAAACTTCATCTTTGCATACAATTAGCTTGCATTTAAGTCTCTGTCTCTATGGGATTAGTTTTAGACTCCATTGATTCAGGCAGGCTGGGCATGTGCAGATAGTAACTGTCAGATGCTGGCTTGAGTCCTGAAACCAGTACAACAGTGTTGGCTATAAATAATACAGAAGGGAATATGCTGGCAATTCTGTTTTCAATACTCACGTTAATCTATTACAAGTTTGCTTTGGTATCTCTCCCTGACACAGTGTTATGCTGCTTAGACTTATCCTTCATGAGTAAACAGTGAAGCTCACTGGTTTTCCTGCGCTTAGGCAATATGTAACTCTACAGTCACAGCTGTACTCTAGAAGCAGGAAGAACAGATGGCCTGAAAGTGAGCATGCCATGTTCAAAATGTCAGTTAAAGGAAAATTTTATGCTTCTCGTTGAGGGATAAAAATCCAAAGGAGAAAAGTTGTTAGTTTATTTTGGTTCAGAGAATCATATAAAACTGAGGACCGAGGCACAGTTTCACTGAAAGACCATGGAATAAGATTGCTGGGAACGGACAAGGAACAAGAACTTTCAAATACTGCATAAACTTTTTATCCTGATAGTAATGGAAAGAATGGACAGTGTCCAGGTTACTGGCATGCTGTGTTCATTCAGACATCTGCCCATGGACTGGAGGAGCCTTGCCTGTGCTTGGAGAAACGAACCCTGCGGATAGCAGTCTTCTAACTCCAATGGCAGGTGAGATGTTGGTGACTGAACACAGTGCTGGCAAACACTTACACTGTGACCCTTATAATTGCCACAATAATAAAACCTTGCTACTGTTCTCAGATTTCTGATAAACTACAAACAAGAAGGTCACAGTGATGCCAACAGGGACCATTGCTGAATACCTTTATTTTATTGTCCATTTTATATTATGTTATGTCTGATTTGTGGAACTCAAAATGAGATAAATCACAGGTAGGTACATGCATACCTGTGTGCCCGCATATACTGACGTTGTTCCTTACAGCTGGTCAAGAAATCCTCTGGTTTCGATAAACCAAGTATTATGATAAAATGTAACAATATTAAAAAAAAAAGGCAATGCCTTTGTCTAATTTTATACTCAGTGCAAGAAGAGATTAAGGTGACAACAGTAATGTATGAGGAAGGACGAAGCTTGAAAGAGTAAGACTGTAATACAAATTAGTTTGATCGGGTACACATATTTCACTATATTTTTCAAATTAATTTTTTCCCTTCTCAGCCAAGTGTTAAAAATCACTCATTTCTTCTCAGAATCTTCCTTGTAGTCAATAACATCTTGTGCAAACTGGTGTACTGTCAGGGAAGTTTGACAGTTGAAGAAAAGGGAGGGCAGAAGTAGACAGGTCTGCAGGTTTCCAGGCTGCCTATGAGCTTTGCTGTGAGCACAGGGAATGCTCCACAGCTTGGCGGAAATCACAGGGGCGTGTCCTAAGGCTATAGGGTCAGTAACTCTGTGTACACCTCTTTCTTAATCCATCTGTATAATAAGATTTTACATTTTCATATGAATGTTTTTGAAATTGTTTCTGATCTATATTTGCATATGGATGCTAGATGATGATGCGTTAACTCTTCAAGCTGAACTGAGCATAAAAATATGCTCAAATGAAGCAGGGAAATACTGTTGTGTCAAAAACACAGATAATATTCCACATGCAAAATTTACCTAGCAAGTTGCTGGAAAGGGGCATTCTCTTGAGTCTTGCAGCAATAGGATTAGCATTTCACTAAAACAGCAACATTTTTCATTAACAAAGAATACATAAGAAAGTAATAGGCCAGATCTTTAAATAATAGGCCAGATCTTTAAATGGGTCTAAAATCTATCTAGCACTGTAAATCAGTTATGCAATGGATTTTGACTAAAATCAAGTTATGATTATCATCCCATAAATCTATTTAGAAATAAAAATATGCTTCAACGTATAATTCACATTGCTGCTCAAGTCACCTGAGACTGAAAGGAGTATGTTATGCATGCCTTCTGATGATAATAAAATACACTTGATGTGACTCTGTTGTATCTGGACATGCTTGAAAAGCTATTTCTAAAGTGTGTTTTACCACTTTCAGTACACAGCGTTGCTCTAAGCATTGGTGTGTGATGGCTGAGATGATGGTGTGCTGCTAATAGGATTTCCATTGCTACACATACCAAGTAAGACTTATCTTAAAAGTCTGTGCTTCCTGACTTTTCCAGGTTATCTTTAAAAATTGCAATGAATAGATGCACAGTTTTTTGATTCTTTGCAGAGAGAAATGAGAGCACAAGAGGCCTCTATTTTCAAAGAAAAAGTTTGAAATTTTCTGTCTTTGACATTTTATTCTGGGAACTCTGATTTAGCAACAGACAGCTTGACTGTCTTGACAACTTGAATAGTACAGACAGCATTTTGACAGTGAGTTTCCGCAGGCACTTTTTTCCTTATGAGGGACCAAACTTCTGATTTAAGTATTAGTGAAATTACAGGATGTCAGCAAAATATATGGAGTTGGGCTGCTCCTCAGATCTTGGCTCTGCAAGTGTACTCTCTTGCTTTCAATGCCTCTCCATTCCGAATTAAGAGCAGGAGACTTCAGGACATGGAAAAAATTGAGCAGGCATAATTTTCTTATGTTCTTCCACTCATGACTCAGTGGGTTTTTTGCATCATGAAGTTTGCATTGGACTTTACTCTTTCTTTGGGCCTGCATCTTTCTCTTTTCTGTGTATGATATTTTGCTTGATAAATGAATGCTTACTGGAGCTAAAATACATTTAAATTGCTGCAATGTTGTAAGTCAATGACATTTACTTTCTACTAAATAACTTTTTCAGCCTTACATAACAACCATCTGAAAATCAAAGTTGTGTCTTTTCCCAAGGACATAGTTTCAAATTTACCAGTAAAAGTTGTCTCCTGCAATTGTTATGCAAGGAAAGGAACTAATGAGATCGTGCTCAGCATTTGATTTCATACTTGATCTACAAGATTTAAGCACAGGAAGCCTATGTCAGGTTTATTTCGTTGCTTGTTCAGATCTTTACTGTACAGGAGAAAGATGAACGTCTACAAAGAGATTTTTGAATTATTTCTTTTAATTTTCTGCAAGAAAGGATACTGGAAGGGTTTGTAACACTCCATGTACTTCATTGCTATCTATACCTGAGGGTGAATTCTGATCAGAGATGTATTTTAAAAAGAAGGCTACTGAACATCCTTTAAATAAATGCAAACTTCCTTGACCAACAGCTGGAGAGAAGCAGGAATAAGTCTATAAAGAGGGAACTGGGTAGTTTTATTAGTAGAAGTGCACTACAGCCTTAGTGCATTTATTTTGGAATAAAAATTGTTCCAAAAAGGCCTGTTTCCTCAATGGAAAAGGGCTTTGTTTCAGTAATCCAATACAGAATTTAGCAAAGCTTTGGAAATGTCTTCATTTTTAGGTATTGCTGTGACAAGCAGTACCAGCTAATGTGGTTGTAGGAGAAGTTTTCTCTGTTCTGTTTTTTAGCACACTGGCAAACTTTGTGGTGTTTGCAGTCTCTACTGCATTATTTCTTAAGTGGGCACCAGTGTCTGGGAACTGGAAGATGGTCCTGAGTTAAGGTTTCTGGGAGCAGGAATTTACTTGCATGCTGTTTGTGTGATTTCATAATTCATATGTGTGTATAATGCTGATATAATAAAATTATTTCCAAATAATTCAGCGCCATTAATATCCTCTTTCCTTTGTGAGAAGCCAATCCATTGCTGCTTGGCAGGAGGTGTCCTCGTGTGAGATAATAAGAACACATACTGTGACATAACTTAGCACATATCAGTATCTTTCCTTTAATAATATAACCAAAGCTTCTCCTTAATAATAATTGCTCCTCATTTATTTCCTTGTAGTTTGAATTGTACAGATGCATATCTTAAGCTGTCTATTTATTGTCAGAAATTGCATGTGAATGAATTTAATTTAAATACTTTTCAATAGTCCTGATCCATGAGTGGTGTCATTCAGCACTTAAGACAGCTGTAAAATGTAAGATAGACCAGAAGAATATATATTGGGCACGTCTAGGCAGTCATGATCTGCTTGAACATTACATTAGCATTACAAAACATTACAACAGCACTTTCTTCAAATACTATTTTCATTGAAACTTTATGTGAAGAATGCCTTTGCATAGACATTTGATTATTCAAATGAATATAGAAGTAAAGCATATTCAAAGTTGCAGGTATGTCCAGAGCCTTGAGTTTTGCTTCTGTTTGCTTCATGTATAAGCTAGTTTTCTTCTACTTAGAAAGAGCTCAGGAATCATCATCTGATCTCCTTGGAGTGGCACCAGGCATTGCCAGCTAGAATAATGCTTTGAAGCGAACCTGGAAGCAGATTTCTTGATCATCTGTATAAACGTGATGTCACTCCTGGGGTCTATTCCAGAGTCAGTCAACCAGCGAGCTTCCTCCAGAGCAAAGCCCAGAATGGCTGCAGGGATCCCTTTCTCTAGGGAGGATGAGTGACACCGTGCCAAGCTGGGCTCAGAGGTGCCCTTCACAGCTGCTCACTGCTAGCACCTTTGCATATGTGTCTTCATGCTACATGCTGTGTCAGGACCCAAAAAGGTCTTTAATATTTTACTACAGAACCATCATTCCTCCCCTGCAACATCACTCAGTAAATGCTAGTGACTGCATCTTCCCACTGGTCTGAAAAAACACAAGATATTAGTCTCCATATGCCCTGAAATGCCTTCAAGATAGAAAAGTTTTGCCTCTGTCTGGACCAGATGCCATCCAGTGCTTCTGAGCTGATAGAGAGCTGACTGTGAATGTCCACCCAACTGTCTCATACTCTTTATAGAGACTATGTCTATATGGTATAAGTAAAACAAAACCTGTTTTTTCAGCCAATCTTTATGACAGAAAGGATATAAAGCAGATTTTTTTTTTCTTTGAATTCTGTGTTGGCAGTGCTAGTCTTAAAGTACTACAAATTTAATCTTGCTGGATATCATTTAAAAATGAAGTTTCTTATAACACATTGGAATGTTGAAGCTGTTTCAAAGTTTCAGTATGTATATCTCAGAAAAACTTTTGACCTATACAGGACTACAGAGACATCCAGAGGCTTCAATTTAGAAGAGCATTAATGCATTCAGGAAGTCAACAGAGGAAGTGTTTTGGTTCCACTGAAGCTAGGGAACCTGAAGTATATCCATAAATAAACTCTAGATTTTAAATTAAAGAATACTTCAAATTACAGATGAGAGCTACTGAATTGTCTTGATATATCTTTGGTCTTGGGAGATTATCCCAAAGAATTATTCAATGTTTTCCGGCAAAAGCAGTCTCAAATTGAGCAATGCTTTAATGTAGTATATGCACAAGGCTTTAGGGTGATGGTATCATTCAGTAGTAACTTAGTTCAGAGCTTGATATCCCCAAAACATAGCTGGTTTTTCCACTTTATCAGTTTGGCTAATAAAAGACACCATTTCTTCCTCTAACCTCTGCCTGTTTCAGCATAATCATTCTTGGGTAGGAAATGAGAGTTTTTGCAACTTTCTTCTTTGCCATTTAGACAAGACACCGTCTGATTTTGCAGCAGAAAAATATACAGAGACAGACCTTGGCAATTACAGGAGCACGAAAATTCTTAGATGGAGATAACATGAAGATCATCTGAATGTCCCTTAGCCCTCTTAAATCCCCTGATAAGAAGGGGTGGAGCACTGCAAAAACTGGAGAAAATATAAACGAAGTATCTAACTGTATGAAAACATGTTTGTTAGATAAGCTCCTCTAGTTTCTTGACCATCAGAGCCTATTTTCCTCTGACCTCTCGTGCCCTTAATCCCAGGCACATACTCACACAGGGACAGACTCTGTGGGCTGTATTTTAAGCATGACAGTGAATGGTGCCTTCGCATTGCCACGGAGAGATATTTAAGACCAGAAGTTACACAAGCTGTCATCTAGATAAAGTAATCTTTAAAGTATATGCGTGTGCATTTTCATTGGTGGGAAGAGGGTGTAAGGCATCTATAGGCAATGGCAGCATAATATACCGTAGAGAACAGATGTTTTGTTTATGCTGTTACCAGAAGACAAATGAAAAGTCAGAGAATTCATACAGATTCTGTTGGCCTTGCTCCTTTCAGGATCATGAGATATATGATGGAAAATGAAATATAAACTGAATGGAAAAAAATTTCCCCAACAATCAGTGCTGTCAGAATACCCTGTTCAATGTGTATTACTGTTTATTTACTGTTACAGTTTCAAAATATCAGATATTATGCTGCATCCTTTTACAGTATGGAGATATTGTATCCAGACAATATATAAATTGGGAAGATTATAACTGTAGTTATGAATAAAAGGCTAAATAAGAGCTCTGTTATTCTTCTGTTTTCAGACAGCAGTTGTATAAGGGAATACAGCTTACATGAAAAAATGCAAAGTGTTTAGGAGGCAGGTTAATGATTGGTTAACAAGCAGTTGAAGAAACTGTAGCAAGGTGTCTGTCAATAGATTTCTTTAATTTTGCTGCTTTTTACCTAGAGTGCTTGAATTTCCAAATTTGCA
The DNA here is from genome assembly GCF_949628215.1 of Phalacrocorax aristotelis. Taxonomy (NCBI): domain Eukaryota; kingdom Metazoa; phylum Chordata; class Aves; order Suliformes; family Phalacrocoracidae; genus Phalacrocorax; species Phalacrocorax aristotelis. The sequence continues at coordinate 21,475,230 of NC_134277.1, forward strand.
AAAGATATTTTTAGAATCTTCCAATAACTTTTGAAAATTACACCACCTACTACTTTAAAATTAAATAGGAAAACAGAAATTCTGCCTGTTGGAATGACACAGAACAAACCCTTGTGTTTTCAGCTAGGGGAACTGATGGGAATAATAATGTTAGCCATCATGTAACTTTATGTTTAGAAAGAAGGAAAAGAAACATTTTGCTAGTGGATTATGCTGAATTTTACTAGAAAGAGGAGGGATGAGCCCTGGAAATGCTAAATCCAGTGGCAGGCTCTGAAGGAAAGTATGCTGTCATGATCTGATTCCTTCACCTTTTTCTGCCTTGCTCTTGCAAATGATCTCATTACCTGTTTTTCCTCTCTGCTTTTTTATCAACATGGTTCTGATGTTTGTTCACCTTTCTTTCTCTTTCTTCTACTAGAAAACTCTTTTTTTTGCCTCCTTTTTCAACAGTCTTTTAAGTCACATCTTGATCTTCTTCCCTCTTACTGTTTGCACTGGAGCTAGAACTACAGTGCTTGGGAGGGTAGGAGGAGGAATGATGGAGGTGTGGATAGGGAAATGAGGTGGGGAAGGCACTAGGGTTTCTACAAGCTGCGGGAGGGAGGTATGGCAGTGCTGCAGAGTAAGGGTAAAAATCATGGCGATCAATTCTTGCTCCCAGCAGGGTAGAGGGATGGGGATGGAAGGGAGAGGGACTAAAATGCAGTATCTCTAGAAAACTGTGCAAAGGGAATCAGCAATCTGAATTATGTTTGCTGTTGTAACAGGTGAGATCTCTCTTACAGGTGAGATCTCTCTTCTTCTGCATAGGTGAAGTGAGCAGCCTGCAGCCCTAGCTGTGACCCCAGGCAGACTTTGCTTTTTCTGAAGCTGTTTGTGCCACTCTTGGTCACACTGTATTTCCCAGGAATTTCTGCTTCTCGCCCCTTTCCAGGGCTGGTGTTTTCATTTCCCCTAATGCATGGGTGCTGGTTGAAGAATCACTCAGCTCCCACAGTTGAGAGTCTCTGTGCCATTGCCCAGTGCTCAACACCCGGGTGTGAGGAATTGGGGGGTGGGTGACCACAGAGCTAGAGATGCTCTGTCAGTTTGTGAACGTTCAGTGGTGTTGTGATCTCCAGACAATTTAGTCGGCAGCCAATAGCTCCTTTTTGATTTTCCATACATGTATTTTTAAGTGAGGTTTGGTTACACAGTGGTAAATCATGTGTCTGAGTTGAGGATAATCATACTTGATCTGAAATTTCTGATCATGAGCATTCAATGATTCTACAAACTCCTCCAAATATACTCAAACATCAATGTTTTTCAGTTTATAGTAATTTCTTCTTTTCCAGTCCCTTGGCAAATAATGTGTCACTGTTAGTTTCATATCAACTTTTTATCTGTGATAAAGGAATCCACAGCCTATGTCTGCATTCTTGTCTGTTGATGAACCACCTCAACTACCTCAGTTGTTCCAGAATGGCTGGAATATTTTAAATTTTTTACTTTCCTATCAATTTTCTGTGTTGTTGAGATTTTTGTTTATGTGTAGTGTTTTAAAATAGAGGCCTTGCTCAATATATATTGTAGACATATAGTCCCAGATATAGTAAAACAATTAAGATATAAAAGCACTTTTAGTATAAGCTAGAAAGAGATCTGTCTTTTCTTAAGCAACATTGTGATTTACAATATAGTTCTAATCCTTTCCTAAGGTAGTTTTAAACTTTTTACTCCATATTTTGCATTTATGTATTCAATCTTTTCCCTTCTCATGTGATGTCCCTCATAATTAACACATCATATATCAATGTCTTTCTTTCAGATGATTTCTCAAAGTTGTTAAGATAATTTTAAATTTTAAGTCTCTTATCCAGAGAGGTTTCTATTTGGTGTCGTCTGTTAATTTTTCCAATATATTCTCTGTATAATTTTTCAACTTAATGAAAATACTGAAGAATTTAAGATTTAGGACCTATCTCTGTGAGAATCCATTTAATCTCCTTTTGGTAGAAAACAGACTTGAACTATTCTTTATTCAACTTTCTGTACAGCAGATTTATCTAGAACATATTTCTCTAGCTTGATTATGAGGATGTCATGTTGGTCTGTGTCAAAAGCCATAATAAAGACAAGATATGCCACATTCCATGCTTCCCACTCATCCATTTAGCCAATTATTTTGTCAAAGAAGGAAATTGTATTGCATAAGCACAATTTGGTTTTGACAAATACATGTTAAATAGTCCTTATTACCCTCTGGGTGTTAACAAACTGATAGATTATTTGATAATTTATTCCACTATACTTTGGGGTACTGAAGTTAGGTTGAATAGTCACTAATTCCTTAGATACACCTTTTCTCTCTTTGAGAAGAATTTTCTTTTTGTCCTTTTCCAGTTCTTTGGGATCTCACTGCCTCCTAAGCATCTTCAGAAATCAGTGCTAATAGTTCTGAGACTGCTTTTGGCTACTGCTGTGAGTACTCAAGGGAACACTTTGTCAGGCCCTGCTGTCTTCAGTATCTTTAATACCTAAATAATCATCTATGCTTCTAGTTTATCTCCCTTCCCCTTGTTACTAATTACACAAAAATTTTGGTATGATTTACTAAGTGCTTGCATGAGTAGGTACTTTGCTTTGAAATAGTTGCAGCTGATTAAGTGACTCCCCATAAAGCCTGAGTATTCACCAGGGATCCACATCTACAGCCACAATTGGAAGTTCTAGGTTAGATTCATGTTCTACTCTCCTTTGCTCTTCTGGGAAGAGATGTGCTAAGCTTTCCTCTAACGTCTACAGGTATCTGAGGGTTCAGAAGCACTGAGCTCTAGATCAAATTCAATCTCTCAGAAGAGTGATGGCGGTTTCACTTTTCCTTTAAAGCAAAATTAATCTGATAGCTGGCACCCAGAGGTGAAGTCCCAGTGCCCCTGCTCTCCCTGGCGCTGCGGTCCCTGTCACCCCTTTATGAGAGCCAGTGCCATGCCAGGGGTTCTCTGGGAGTGCACAGGAGAGAGTCAGAAAGGAAGGGCCAGGACAAGAAGGAGCGAGCCTTGTGCTGCTCTACCAGTATGTAGGAAGAGAAAAGGTTAAGCTATGGTCTCTCTTCCAATGATTATTCCTGCTTCTTTTGAACACAGAACTCTTAAAGTTTAAGAAAGTTCCTTGTGGTAGAAAACATTGGCAAATTTTATGAAAAACTCATTTTGCAAAGGTGGTGTGTTACATTGTAAAGTAATGTTTTAAATAAAATAATTTGGTTATCCAGTAGTAAGTACTTATTGTGTCATATTTGTCATGCTTTCTGGCATAACACATTTAGCATTTACTGCAAGACACATTGGCTGCTGTCACAGGAGATAACAAAATTGATTTAAAAGAACGACAGCATATGGAAAAAACATCAGTTTGTCAAAGGACATAATGCTACAGTAATTAATAAAAGAAATTAAAAAAATCTTCTTGTATAGAGGAAAGTAATACATTTAAATTATATCTCTGGAGCAGTTTGCTGTGCTTCCAAGCCTAAGTGAATTCTAGGTGCAGTAAACTTCTGGTTATCAAGACTATGCTAAGCAGGCACAAACAGCAGATGTAGCATAGAATATAGAATAAGCTAGAACCTTCCCCTGATTCTGAAATCTGACATTTTGACTTGATGACCTTTTGTACAAAAGTCTTTCTTCTTGAAAAAGAAAGCGGTATATATACTTGAGCTGTACTGTCAGACTTCTTCCTTGCTGCTTCTCACAGTGAAATAATATTTTTAATTTCAAGATTGGACTGAATCTAATGGTATATGTTGACTTGCCTGAATTCTGGCTTGCCTAAGAGTAGAGCTGAAGTGGGGACGTCACTGAAAAATTGCTGCTCTTTGGTCAGGGAAGGGGAAAAAAACCAATGTACATGGATAAAATGTACATAAAGTGTCCAAAACTTCTGTCTCTAGAAGTCCAGGTGGCTGTTGCATGTCCACTGAGATGGTCATTGTAAAAGTTATAGCAAATGAAAACACAAAGCAATGACTCCTGGAGAGGTGTGTATTCCATATTTTTCCAGAAGATAAGGAGAGGTTAATTCAGTTCTAAAAGCAAAATGACCTGTAAGATCCTTGCAATTGCTTTTAAGGACTTGTACTTTATAGAGAACAAGGAATGTGGGATAGGATAGGAGTGGATATTTTACTTCATAAAGCTCTGAAGAGTGGATTCGGCATATTGCAAACAAGTGAGAAGTACATCCCTGGAGCAGTTTGCTGGCAGGCAAGAGAGATCTCTCAGGCAGTAAATAGAGTTTGTTAAAGTGAGTGGCTCAAATAGACTAATCTGTGCTGATTTCCATGGACAAGCTGCAGTGAGTGCTCAGAAAACTTTAGATCATGTTGATTGTGCAAGGTCATGTCATGCACACAGCATCAGCTACAGCTGCACAGAACAAAATGCACCTACAGAGTCATATAGAGTGAGTAGCATAGAAAAGGTCATATGCAAAAGCTATGCAAGTCATCTGTAGTACCTCAGCTTCAGCCCAGGCATCCCTCTTGCGATTTTTCATGGGGCAGGGAAATGGAAGGTGATTAGAAAAAAAACCCCCAAAACGAAAAAACAACAAACACCACTCCCCCCACCCCCACACCCCCAGCTTCCCAGAAGTTAACAACATGGTAAACTTTTTTAAAAGGAAGGCACTATGTAAGGGATGTGACATTTTGACATTTTAATGATATGGTCACGTTATCTGTGGCTTTTCTCCTTAAAAATCCCCCGCAGATATTAGCTGTGCAGACTTGGGGCAACTTACCTCTTCCTGACATAAATCTCCTCTTAGTTTTCCAAGCACTCAATTTTTCAACAATTTCTCTGAAATACTGATAAGGTTTTTAAGAAGAGATTGGGGGAGTGAAGAATGATAACTATAAGAGAATGTATTTTCTTTCTGCTTCATAGAAAATAGCAGAAAGCAAGGTAAGAGAGAATTCTTGTTTATTAGACTGTAATAATAAGAATTTAGTCTCTCAGTTTATTACTAGTCATATTCTGGCTGGCCTGATAAATAGACTTACAACATTTGCAGTTTATGCATAGTAGTCAGTTGAATGAAAATTTAATTTATTCTCCTTTATAACATTCATATGAAAGATTATTTTTTTAGATTTGAAAAACTGCTAGAATTTTAAATGGTTTTATTTATAGAGTGTTGTTTTGCTTGCTTCCTACTTTGTAATGAAAAAAGAAGTGACTTCATGCTTCAAACAATATTTCTTTTAACCTAATCCTTTTTAGGAGCAAAGATCTCACAAAGCTTCTTGCAGTAACAAATAAGCCATCAGGAGCTCAAGAGAACTTGGTTGTTTCTAGCTGCCCAGTACTACACCTTCAAAGCAAAACCCACAGAGACAGACCTGCTCTGCATAATAAACAGTCAGTTTAGCAGAAATAACCACTAACTAATACATAAGCCCACAGAGAAGGACCTAGTATAATGGGAATGAAGAGATTTTCATACATCTGATAAAATATCTGTATCATTTTGTCCCAATAACTTTTCATTGACGCCTGAAAGCACAAACTGGCAACGGAGAATGGAATCAAGTTTGTAAAGACTTGGTATTTACATTTTCTTGCTTTTCAAGAGGGAGATGCAACATAAAGCTGGGCACAGACCAAAGAATGACTGACCTCTTTTGTATATATTCTCCTTAAATATCTGCTAGTGGAGTAAGACAAATTTGGGTGAACTCTCACCAGAATGAAGACATCTAACCACTAGTGGGGAGCCTTAGTAATAATGTATTTTTCTAATTATTAGTAATTAATAATATAAATATATTTTTTCCCAGAACCAAAAGCTCAGAATGAGACACCACAGATGGTCTTTTAAGCACCTCTCAGAAGACCATTTCCATGGAGCTCAGTTGATGGATTCTGTTTGAGGATACTGTACCTAAAGGCATGACAGTGTTACAGCTGAAAGTTCCTGGGAACCTCTATGTTTTTTTCCATGATTTCCATCCGCTACAAACTGCCAGAGCATCCAGGGTAAGGAGAATATTGTTGAGAAGTTACCCTGGCCATGTAGGAATATAGCTGAACAGAACAGTGTGAGAAAGATCTTTGGTCTGATTCACAAACACTGTTCTTTTAGAATGTACATAATTTGGGGGGTGTGGGGTGGTAAATAATGCAAAAGTGTATTTCACAGAGGAACTCATTCACATAGCAACAGCTAACTTGCAGGCTTGAAGACAATGGAAAAGCACACATTATTAAGAAGGGGTGAAAATAATGCATTTATCTTCTTTCCTTTGGCAGAGAATTCAGATTCATTTTTGCATCTAGGCTTGGATGAAATGTTCCTGTCATTTGTGCAGCCCAGTGATAACTGCAAAGCATTCTGAATATTTGGCTATGTACAGCAATATCTTGTGTCATAAATCATGGATTACATTAGCCAGGTCATCCATAAACTCAGTAAGTAATGACAAATGGAAAGCCAAATCTGGCTTTCAGTTGTGCTGGTGTAAATTTGTAGTAGCTTTGAAATCTACAGGACACTCAGTTGTAGAAGAAACTCGTTATTTTCAATATTCCCAGAAGACCTGAAAATCAAAGGGCGACTTTCAGAGAACTAAGAACAGCATAAAATTTAAGATAAAAGAAGAAATCCAGAGATTTTGAGGAAAAGAAACCTGTTTTCCAAATATGCACATTCCAATAAATGTTGTCATAGTTAAATAAATTGTGACAAATGTTCTGATTAGCAAATCTTACATCTGAATAGGCCACAGTAGGCAATAAACTGAAGCAGCATAGGAATTACATTGTTTTAGACACATTCTGAGATTTGTTTGTGTGGATGTTCTTGTACCTCCTTGTTTCTCTGCTCCGGGCTGGCAGGAAGGCTCTGGTTTGATTTTTGGCTATGTTGCATCCTGTAAGCAGAAAAAAAGTCTTCCTGACTTCAGCTAGGCGGATGCTGTAGCTGATGCTCCAAACTCTACCTGAAGACCTAGTTCTGGGTAAGCATTTCTCCTTGCTTTCCTATACTAATAGGTCTGGTTGTTGCTCTTCAGTTAATGGAAACCTGATTATTATGCAGCTAGTTGGCAGTTGCATATGGTGGGAAGACTAAGGCTAACTAAAATGAGATGGAGAAGAAGGTGGTGTTGTTCTACGTAAACGGGAAAGAAAACAATTCCAAGCCCCTCCCTCATCCTTCAGTCCTGAGATGCCAGAATTATGGCAGTTTTTGCCATTTTGTCCTGCGAGCAGGGCAGGAGGGCCAGAACTCTGTCCAGTGTTTATCCAGGCACAAGTCTGAGCTGACATGATCTGGGGTTTTAAGAATTATGTCTTAGGCTGTACCTCCATTGACAGAGGTTTCCTTCTAAGGGTCTGTACACATGGGTTTTGGAGGACTTTGTCATGGAAACACATATGCTCAGAGGAGTAATTTGGAGTGTCTCATTTGAATGTACCAAAAGCACAGCTGGTAAAACACCAGTGGGACAGAAAAGGAGTAGCCGTTGGACACCAAAAGTATCAGACGTTACCTTGATGTAAAACAAGTCTGTGAAGACATTTGTATGAAAAGTTTATAGTGTTTTTGGGATGAAATCAGAACATCGATGTCTAAACTCCCTTCAAACGTGGATGAGTGTCCTTGTTGCCTAATTCATGGGGGACTGGCAGTATAAAGCTGCAGATGTCTAGAACTAGCTCTTTGCTAAGAGTTCTATAAGGTCTGCCCTAATACTGAGCGGTTTTGAGTGAAGAGGAGGCATTGGGCTATTCTGATTTAATACATCTTCTAAGCTCAAGCACATGCTTCCTTTGGAGTGCGAATGTCTATGAGAGGCTGTGCCTCCATATCGCTATTGCTGTGTTCATCACAGAATCACAGAATCACAGGTTGGAAGGGACCTCAGGGATCATCTAGTCCAACCTTTCGAGGAAGAGCACAGTCTAGACAAGATGGCCCAGCACCCTGTCCAGACAACTCTTGAAAGTGTCCAACGTGGCCGAGTCAACCACTTCCCTGGGGAGACTATTCCAATGGCTGACTCTCTTCACTGTGAAAAATTTCCCTCGGGTGTCCCATCGGAATCTCCCCAAGAGCAACTTGTGTCCATTCCCCCTTGTCCTCTCCATGTGACTCTGTGTAAAAAGGGAGTCTCCATCTTCTTTGTAGCTACCCCTTAAGTACTGGTACATGGTGATGAGATTCCCTCTAAGCCTACTTTTCTCAAGACTGAGGTATCAGATAGGGATGAAGTTGTCAAAATCCAGGTGTAAGCACCAAAGCTGCTCTACTTCAGCAATACTTGGCTCCGGAGCAGAGGAGAAGTGGAGAGGTATTTGAGTTATGCCTACTGCTAATCTGTATTAACAAAAAAGCACTGCAAGCTATTTCATTATCCTTTGCTTTTTGCTAATCCTTCACTAGTCAGAAAAAAAAAGCAGCAATATTTTGAAGGCTTATGTTTATTCACATCTGTTCTGCAGATTTGCAAGTAGTGAGGAGCACATGCTTAGACTATTATCAGTCCAGGTGTTGCCTACATTCATCTAATTAAAGACCACCTGATTGCCTGAATGAATTCTTATTACCTAGAGTTGGTTGAAGACTTGCCTCTGTTTATTTCCTCTCCTCTCACTAGATTATATGGAAAAGAACAATTTCTCAGACAGTCGGTCAGCCAGAACTTTTTATATTGGAATTGAACAGCAATGCAGCCCCTCACTGGTTGCCAAATTCCTTGTGTGAACTGGTAGCAATGATAAAGAAAAGATACATAACATTTACATCCTCATAACGCTTGCCTTCTACAGAGCCCAAACCACCTATCATCTCCAGTTTGCTCAGCTGCAAATGAAAGATTAATGATTTGCTCAAGACAACATGAATAATCACACCATTTTTTTTCCCCTGCATTTTCAGCATTACAATTAATCATCTGACATATTGCCTTTTTTGGATTATATCAGAAGTCTATTCAATTTGATTCTAACATAGTGATACAAAGTAATATTTGGCCAAAAATTCCAAGTTCAAAGCAAAAGCCACAAACTTTCAGGCCTATCTATGTTGTGTATCCTGACTGTAAATAACAGGAACATCCCAGATGTTTTTGATCATATGCTGGGAGCAAACTGAGCAGGCACATTTAAAAGAAAAACTGAAAGACTTTATGGAACTACAAGAGTACACGAGATTTAGAAAACTTGTATTGGATCTCTACATTTGAAGAAAATGTTTTGATCCTGCAGAATTTGAATTCTGCTGGCAGTACTCTCAGAGCTTCATAAAAAACCATATTGTCATATCAGAAAAATATCTGACTTGTATATCTGAATTTATAGGTGTTTATTAAATCAGAACCAGAGAAACATTCTTACTGAATCACATGGTGACAGTTATTTGCAGCAGAAAAGGAAAAAAGAGTTGAAATACACAGAAAAAGAGAACACTGAGCCAGAAAGGGGAATAGAGGAATGAAATAATAGAACAATAATGGGTGACTGTGATACAGATGGGTTATGAGCTCAGCTTTGATTGGTCTTATAAGGTACAAAAAATGTCCTTTCCCCCAGCTTTCTCCTGTTCAAATTGATTCATTACACTATTTCTATTTTTCTGGTCTGAGAGAAATTTCATCTAAAGACTGCTTCAAAACATTTGGAGGAATCCCCTCTGGTGAGGTCTTGAAACATGTATGTCTATTTTTCCTGGAAAAGGCTATTCTGCCCTGCTGGCAGGCCTGGCTTCTTCCTCAGGCTCTGTTTCTCTGATACAAGAACTCCTTTGCTAGAAATTATCAAATTTCTGCAATGGCTAGGATAGGCTGACATGCTTTTAGATGCCAAGAAAGCCTTTTTACACCATAGGCTAAAGCAGGCCCATTCCAAAGGCAATATATTAGGACATCCCTGTGTTGTGTACATTTGCTACGAGAATCAAACCACATGTAAGCCTGTTCTAGTGTAACACATTTTCTATCTTTTTAATTAATTGAATCCTTCCTGCCGCCATTTAGCTAAATACATCTTCTCCTAGCTTCTCATATATGTATTTTGAATTGAGGATACTAGTTTGTAAAGCTTGTTAGCTGATGATTGGTGATTCGGTCCATTTTCCTGGTGCGTCCCAATTAGATAATTTTCTCAATCTTTGAACTTCCTCTTCCACGATCTGCACTTCACTTTGATCAATCACATCACTCCATGTGTGTGTTCTTTTCCCAATCTACTTTGCCAAAGCATTATATGATGCCTTCCATACCCGCTGTTCTTTCCAGAAATCAGTCATGCTTAGTTCATTTGTCACTATATTCTTCTCATCTTTCTGCCTGACAGTTTGAAAGATTTCCTCTGCTCATCTCCACTTCACTGGTAATGGTAGTGTTTGTGTGTGTATTCCTTTAGTTCTCTTGTCAGTATCAATAAGCTCTCCTTCAACTCCACTTCAACTTCTGCAATGTTAAGACATGAGATTAAGATTTTTTTCCCCCTGTGATTGCATTAGTATTGATCTACTTTTCAATTTCCTCTTATTCATGTTACCTCAAGTAAAGCTGCTGCCATTACAATGTTCCTGTAGACACAGTGGGACAAGTACAGGGTGGATATGAAATGGAACCATGCCTATAAATCAGTAAGTGTAATTTTATCCATAGAAAAGGTTTGAAAATGTTAACTGTACAGCATCATATCTGGTTAGATCTTCTTATTATTAGGGCTATGTCTTTTAAAGTAACACTGTACTATAGGAATCTTTCATGATTCTTTACTGATTCCCTCAGGAATTGTCACCCCCCTTCCCCCAGGTGAAATGCTTATTGCATAAATGCATACATAATGCTATATTTCACACTAAAAGTGAGCAATTAAGACACAAAATTCTACAGTATATTCTGTTTCTCTCTCTTTCCGTCTCTCTCCTGCTACCCTAATGCATGAAATAAGAAAGAAACGTGGCAGCATTCCTATGGCTTTCCATTGACAAGTTCTGTGTCAGCCTGAAGCCGAGGTTTCTCAGAGTGAATAATATCATCCTGTCTGAAGAAGAGTTTTAGAATTTGAAGAATAAATGAGGTAATGTTTGGTTTTGCCCTCTTCTGGACATCAGATTTTTTTTTAATTTGAAAAAATCAGTATTTTCATTGCAATTTGTTTCTGAACTAGGTAATAAATTTAGAACATGTTACAGTGAGTGACTGACCATATGGTTTAGGTCAGGATCACCAACATTAAGGTCTATCACGTGTCAGGGAACCAGTTATATTAAATGTATTCATTTGTGGTAAATGGGTCAAAGAGAGAACTCTGTGTGTTCTTTTAACACTGTGAGTTTCTATGCTTTTTGATAAGTGTTACCCCTATCTGCATGATGGTGAAGGACCTTTTTACTTTTAAGTGGTCATTCACAACTCATTTTAAGTAAAATGCGTTTTCTGAGACCTGTGCTGTGACAGAAAGCATCAGAGTCTGTTCTTCCTGTGAAAAAAGTAGTTGACTTGCATAAAACATAGAGACACTAATTTAAATTTTAAATCTGCTTACTGGTGAGAGAAATGTGTTTTGAAGCTACAGTTTCATAATTTGGAACTAGCTGGAGCATCTGTTCTTTTGCAGATAAAGGGCATGTGTAGTCTGAATCAAATTACATCAACCATTATTTTATCTCTGTGTTGTTGGTATCCTTGCATGTATCCTCATCAATTCTGTCTAAACTTTTGAATATCAGAAGTGACTTGGTGAGAAATACTTTATTCCCACTTCAGAATTTGATTTCTTGCCTACCGTTTATTTTACATTCTTTCTTCTTCCCATTGTTATGCTACCTCTGTCAGCTCTTTTGAAAGTGTATATTGTGAAATGCATAATTAAATAGAAATCTTTCTACAAAGTGTGACTTCTACAAAGTACCAATACTTCAGAAGAAAACCCTGTTAACACACTTATTTTCCCTCCTTCTGCACTGCTTCCTTCCTCTTTGCATTAACTCTATAGCTGGGGGTATACAAAAGTCACAGCAATTATGGTGTTTAAAAATTTCTACTTTATGCAACCTAAGAAGCACTGCATGAGAAAACAGCATATCTACAACACAGTAATTCTTTGATCTTGTAGGGTCAGTACAAACCTATCCTATGAATTCTTCTCCATTACAATTAAGGAGTGCCAAAACCTTTTTCCTGTGTGCTCTCTAAATACCCATTCTCTTAGGCTGGGAATCTTTGCTGCATAAATATAGTTTGGTTAAGTGCTGCCTAGACTAGCTTTAATACTGCACAGCTGCTAGCAATGAAGTAAAACTTTGGCAGCACCCTTGTCAGCCCCCTTAATAATTTCTCAGGGTTTTTTAACTACCATGCAGCTGATTTCTGGGTAGGCAAAGTCATAGAATTCAGGTAAATCTCTTATAGTCCCAGGATACGCCCACTGGTTTCAAAGCCCTAGTATGAATAGTTCCACACCTAAAATATCAAGCTGAATAGCAGTCAGCCATGGGAAGCAAACTACAGCTGGATAATTTAGTGGGTAAGATACTTGCGAAGAGCTTAGAGCTAGTTTGGCTATACAATAATTTCTTAAGTTTCTTTGAGAAGTAGAGTAAACTCTCTCTGGCTCACTTCTTTCAGCGTAAAGTAGGTTTTCTAGTGCTTTCCCATCATATGTGTGTGTGTATATATACACACACAAATACATTCACACACACACAAACACACACAAACACATGAGACCATGTCCACCATTGCCCTTAGTGTTGTGAAGAGGCTGGTAAAGCTCTTAAATATTTAACATCCATGAATACAAGTGTGATTCATCTCACTCAGTGATAGTAATCTAAAAATTGAGGCATTTAGAATCTCCCAATAATTGAGAGATAGAGAAAGTCTCAGTCTTGCCTGCCTCGGACGCCTATCAGCAGATGGAGTGAATCACTGCCCTGAAGGTGCATATGTCTACCCAGGGATGACAGAAGTTACTGGGTTAAACTATAATTCCTACTTTTGGAGGCTATATTTGATGGAGGTTCATATTCTAAATGGAAATCTCTATTATGGTTCTAAGCAGAAAATACTGTTTGTTACCTTAGAATGAACCTGGCGTCATCAGAGATGATGATATATCAGGAAACAGTCCTATCAAAAACTTCTAAATGCATAGATTTTCTAAACTTGGAGAGGAACAAATATTATCTTTAGAAACTGAATTTAAAGGAAAAGAAAGTAACTGATTAAAGTTCACTTTTGGATTCTGCTCTCAGTCTCTCTGTGTTTTCATTCTTTCTGGGATGTGATAGCATTCCAGAGAAATCTTGCGAAATATTGTATTATTGATAGCATTTAAATTCAGGGTGATGAAATCTCTAAGCATCCTGCCAAATCTAGGAGAGGAGGCAAGTCTGTTCTCCACACCATTTTACAGTTTTTACCTCTGAAGATTGAGGATCCTAAAGGGTTTCCAGATACAAAGAATCCTGAGGTCTGCAATAGCCATGGTCAGCAACTTCTGGTGATATCTGGGGTACAAATATGCTCAGATAGAGGAGCTTGAAGCATAAAAGAAATTCCTATCCAGACTGGGTGTTGATTTCTCTTTACTGCCTGAGACACTTGTTAGCTTTGGCCTGCATTGTGTTTTATTACCAGTTCTGCGCAGAATCAATAGGAAATATTGACTGGGGCACTATGAGTCTGAGGTAGGCATTAGTGAGTAGCTGTGAATGTAATGGTTTAGTCCCAGCTGGCAGCCAAGCACCACCCAGCTGCTTGCTTACCCTCCCCCCAGTGGGATGGGGGAGAGAATCTGGAGACCAAAAAAGAAGAAGAAAACTCATGGGCTGAGATAAGAACAGTTAAATAATTAAAATAGAATAATAAATAATAATAAATAATATTTATTATTAATAAAAATAATAATTAAAATTGTAATGAAAAGGAAACAACGAGAGAGAGGAAAGCAAAATCCAGGGAAAAACAAGTGATGGAACCACTCATTATCCACTGACCAACACTCAGCCAATCCCTGAGCAGTGATTGCTGTCCCCTGGCCAACTCCCACCAGTTTATATACTGAGCATGACATCATATGGTATGGACTATCCCTTTGGTGAATTTGGATCAACTATCTTGGCTGTGCTCCCTCCCCTCCTAGTTTCTTTTGCACCCGGCAGAGCATGGGAGGCTGGAAAAGTCCTTGAGTATTACAAGCTCTAGTTAGCAACAACTAAAACATCAGTGTGTTAGCGATATTATTCTCATACTAAATCCAAACCACAGAACTATACCACTCCAGTGAAGAAAATTAACTCTATTCCAGCTGAAACGGTGATAATCAGTCACACTATACCACTTCAAAAACCTACCTCTATGCAACAGAGACTATGGAGAAGATGTGGTTCCATGTCAGATTACCATTTGGATCTTCAAACATATATTTATTCCGCAAAAGCATGGTTAAAATTTTGCAAAACAAATGTGACATGTAGACACTCATTTTCCTCTGAGATTAGAGCAGATCCATTGCATTACTAAGCAAGCATCAGCTTTTTGCTTCTTTACATATTGCTAGGGAGAACTAAGAGCTGTTAGGGACATATTTTTGCCAAGACGCGCAAGAACAGAGCTTCACTTTTTTCTAAATCTTGTGTTGGTGCTCTACACAGTCTCTGAACCTGCTTGGAAACATGAATAAAATGCATAAACAATAGGTAATGAGAAAGGAAAAGGCTATGTGACTAAGTAAAATGATCTCAAGTTGTGTCTGCAATTGTGGCACTATTTGCCAGTTGAAATAACGATGGTTTTGTCACTTAAAACTGAATGCATAGAGGAAGCTGCTTTGTTCAGTCCTGCATATTCTAGTATCTTTGCTATAAAATAATTGAAAAATATTCTGCCCACATGTGCTGAAGTGTATTCTCTTTAGAAGTTTGCTTGCTTAAAGGTCATTCACTGCTGTCTGCACAGGATAAATAACAGGATCTGAGGATCTATTTATCATAAGAAAAGGCATTGTATGAAAGAACAGGGTGGTAACATTCCCTTTCACAACAGCTGTGTTGCAACACTGCATTCATTTCTGAACACCATGTTTCTATGTAAATTATTGGTGGGAGGTCCAAGAAAAGAAAGTATAAGGATGAGAGAGCAAAGAGCCAAAGAGGCTGACTTCCTGGAGAAGCTGAAGGGCCACGCGTACATATGGTGGCTTGGACACGTGATTAATGGCTACTGGAACTATGACAGAAGTCTTCTAATATTTAATGGGCATGAACACAGAGAAGTGACAGACTTTTTGTGATAATGAAAGCGAAGAAAAGAGTAAAACTTTTGGGATAAGAGACTGTTGTGTAGGAGAGATTCATAGAATCATAGAATGGCTTAGGTTGGAAGAGGCCTTTTGAGGCCATCTAGTCCAACACCAGTCTATTAGCTCTGTTGAAATGATCGCTTTAAGTATAGCATTGTCCTAGTTTGGGTTTGTAATTTTTGCATGACTGCTAGAAATTTGCTTTAGTAACAACAGGGAGAAATGCAGTCAAAGTAACAAGAAAACAAAAACTCCATTTGGAGAGGAAAATCTTCCTGACCTTGATGAGCTCTAAAACTTTCTGAAAAGTAGTAAAGCTCTGTCTCCTGGGACCTTAGTAGGAGAATGACAAAGATGTAAGCAAATGCTTAAAAGCAAGCACTTTTAGACTGACAAAGAGCAGAACTAGATGTGCTGAGGTTCATCTGTTTTAAATTGCAACAATAATCAAAGTCTTTAACTTTTTAAAAACACATTACCATTTGGTGCATCTAAAATTCAGAAGACACTAGAAAAGCTGAGCATAAGAAAAAAGCAAAAGGTCCTACTGTATTGATGCACCCCTCCTTTCTTCTTCTGAGAACTGTGCCCCAGAGGAAGCAGTGGTGTGAATATCATAGAATCATAGAATCATTAAGGTTGAAGAGACCCTTAAGATCATCGAGTCCAACTGCTAACCTATCACTGCCCAGTCCACCACTAAACCATATCCTCAAGCACCATGTCAACCCTTCTTTTAAATACCTCCAGGGATGGAGACTCAACCACTTCCCTGGGCAGCCTGTTCCAATGCTTGACAACCCTTTCAGTGAAGAAGTTTTTTCTAATGTCCAACCTAAACTTCCCCTGGCACAGCTCGGCCTATCACTTGTTACTAGGGAAAAGAGTCCAACCCCCACCTCACTACAACCTCCTCTCAGGTAGTTGCAGAGAGCGATAAGGTCTCCCCTCAGCCTCCTCAGCCTCCAGACTAAACAACCCCAGCTCCCTCAGCCGCTCCTCGTAAGACTTGTTCTCTAGACCCTTCACCAACTTTGTTGCCTTTCTTTGAACACACTCCAGCACCTCAATGTCCTTCTTGTAGTGAGGGGCCCAAAACTGAACAGAGTACTCCAGGTGCAGCCTCACCAGTGCCGAGTACAGAGGCAACATCACCTCCGTGCTCCTGCTGGCCACACTATTCCTGATACAAGCCAGGATGCCATTGACCTTCTTGGCTGCCTGAGCACACTGCCGGCTCATGTTCAGGCAGCTGTCGACCAACACCCGCAGGTCCTTTTCCTCCAGGCAGCTCTCCAGCCACTCTTCCCCAAGCCTGTAGTGTTGCATGGGGTTGTTGTGACCCAAGGCAGGACCCGACACTTGGCCTTGTTGAATCTCATACTGTTGGCTCTGGCCCAACAATCCAGCCTGTCCAGGTCCCTCTGTAGGGCCTTCCTGCCCTGCAGCAGATCGACACTTCCACCCAGCTTGGTGTCATCTGCAGACTTACCGAGGGCGCACTCAACCCCTCATCCAGATCATCAGTGAAGATATTGAACAGGACCTGCCCCAACACTGAGCCCTGGGGAACACCACTCGTGACTGGCCACCAACTGGATTTGACTCCATTCACCACCACTCTCTGTGCTTGGCCAT